>NC_138874.1:62339673-62939673 GCF_965194805.1 Balaenoptera borealis
CTCAGTGCCCTCCCAGGAACAGACACAAGTAGGACTGTAAAAGAAAAAGAAATTGTAGAATAGGTGAAGCAGTGCTTAGAAGGAAGAAGGTCTAAAAGCAACCATCTAAGCTTCCACAGTAAGAAAGTAGAAAGAAAAGAGCAGCTTAAGCCCAAAATAAATAAAGTAGAAAATGAAGGCAAGAATAAGAATAATGAAATAGAAAATTCACAATCAGCAGCATGAACCAATTAACCCAAAAGCTGTCTTTAAAAAATGTGATAAAATTGATAAACCTCTAGACTTACCAAGGAAAAACCCAAAATCAGAAGTTAAAGAGGAGTCAAAACTACAGGTCCTACAAACATTAGCATGATAAAAAGGAATAATATAAACAAATTTATGCCCCCAAAATTCATCAACATAATGAAATTACCTATTCCTTCAAAGGGGCAAATTATAAAATCTGACTTAAGAGATATCATCTAGGGCTTCCCTGGTGGCGCAGTGGTTGAGAATCTGCCTGCTAATGCAGGGAACACGGGTTCGCGCCCTGGTCTGGGAAGATCCCACATGCCGCGGAGCAACTGGGCCCATGAGCCACAACTACTGAGCCTGCGCGTCTGGAGCCTGTGCTCCGCAACAAGAGAGGCCACGATAGTGAGAGGCCCGCGCACCACGATGAAGAGTGGCCCCCGCTTGCCGCAACTAGAGAAAGCCCTAGCACAGAAACGAAGACCCAACATAGCAATCAATCAA
This sequence comes from Balaenoptera borealis, assembly GCF_965194805.1. NCBI lineage: Eukaryota > Metazoa > Chordata > Mammalia > Artiodactyla > Balaenopteridae > Balaenoptera > Balaenoptera borealis. The sequence continues at coordinate 62,340,412 of NC_138874.1, forward strand.
TCAATCAATAAATCTTTAAAAAAAAAAAAAAAGAGATATCATCTAAATGATACTATGTCTACGAAAAAATTGAACTCTTTTGAAAAAGAAAAAGAAAAAAATAGCCCAGATGGCTTCCCTGGTGAAATCTACCAAACATTTAAGGAAATAACACCAATCTTACACTATCACTTTCATAAAAGAGGTGAAGGGAGCACTTCCCACATCCATTTTATGATGCCAACTTTATCCTGATAAGAAAAAAAGTTATTATAAGAAAAGTAAACTCCAGGCTAATATCTCTCATGACCATAAATCCTTAACAAAACATTAGCAAATTGAATCCAGCAAAATATAACAAGGATACTACATGTGACTTAGTGGGGTTTATCCCAGGAATCCAGAGTTGGCTTAACATTTGAAAAAAATCAGTGTAATTCATGACATTAACAGAATAAAAGAGAAAAACAGAGACACAGAAAAAGCTTAACAAAATTAAACAACTGTTTATGATTTTAAAAAACTCTCTCAGCAAAATACTGGAATAGAAGGAAACTTTCTCAATCTATTAAAAAAAAAAAAAAAAAACCCTATAGCTCCTGCATGTCAACAGAAAAATAAGCTGAGGGAGGAGAAAGAGTTGCCTAAAAAAGAATAGAACATTCCCCCCAAAAGTATTTCTATTCCCACAGGAGACAAAAAAAATTCATGATCACAAGCCACTTATGACACTAAATGCTCAAGTGAAGAGACAAAATCTGTAGATAAAAATTCTTATAAGGATCATGAGAAGCACATCTTAGAAGCAAGGAACGAAAAAGAATCAAGTAGCAATACATTACATGATACATATTCTTAACCCACCAGACACAGATTGAAAATGTGCAGATTAATGGGTAAATTGGCAGGAATACTATCCAGCCTAAACCCCAGCTAAGCCACTCCTCTTGACCTTCCTCCGACTTAACTAGAGAAACTGATGAAGCTGCTATTGAACCAGACTATAATGAAGGTGATAGCGAAAGTAACATATCTGTAAGAGAAGAGGAAACTTGTCTAAGGAACCGAACAATAAAGTGATGGAGGAAGCAAAAGAGCCTGGACACGGCGGCAGTCGGCCAGGAGCCAGAGTCAAAGCAGCCCCAGCATTAGTCCAAGTAGAAGTCATAGCCCTTCTGGAAGCCCAGCCCGAAGCCACAGTAGCATCACAAACCATACAATAATTAGGAATGAATTTAACAGAATGCGTGCACAAGACCTGTATACCAAAAAACTGCAAAATATTGCTAAGAGAAAGTAAAGAAGACAAATAAATAGAGGGCTATGCCATGTGCATGGGTTGGAAGACTCAGTATTGTTAATATGTCGGTTCGCTCAAAATTCACCTACAGATTCAACATAATCCCATTCAAATCCCAGCAGGGTTTTTTTGGTAGAAATTGACAAGCTTATTTTAAAAGTTATAAGAAAATGCAAAGAATCTAGAATAGCCAGAAAACTATTTAAGGGAAGAACAAAGTAGGAGGACTTACACTACCTGATTTTCAAGTCTTCCTATAAAGCTACGGTAATCGAGATGATGAGGTAGACCAGTGACTTCCATGAACGTGAGCTCAATGCTGTACTTCATTGGCTGTAAAATGAGTTCCTCGGTCACAAGTAATGTAAGGTGGAATAACATCTTGGTGAATAAGGTATTTTGTCAGTGCATGGATACTAGTTTGGGAAAAAAAATATTGCAGGCAGGAAAAGCAAATCTATATCAAAAGTAGGTGTCTGCAGACCTACTAAAGAATGGACTTGAGGATATGGGGAGGGGGAGGGGTGAGATGTGACAGGGTGAGAGAGTGTCATGGACATATATACACTACCAAATGTAAAATAGCTAGCTAGTGGGAAGTAGCCACATAGCACAGGGAGATCAGCTCGGTGCTTTGTGACCGCCTGGGGGGGTGGGATGGGGAGGGTGGGAGGGAGGGAGATGCGGGAGGGAGGAGATATGGGAACGTGTGTATATGTGTAGCTGATTCACTTTGTTATAAAGCAGAAACTAACACACACACACACACACACACACACACACACACAAAAAGTAGGTGTCTGTGTCAGTGAGATTAAAATACCACCCCTTACATGGAGGAGGTGGCTCACTGATTCTCCCGAAGAATGGTGCTACGTTGGGGGCTCAGTGTTGGTCTTTGCTGTTGGCGGGTTGGCCTCTCAGCGGTGACTGTAGACAGAGACTTTAGGAGGTGGACAGTCCATGTTGTGGAGCCTGTGCACAGTCTCCATCATTGCTGCCTTGGCCACTTTGATCATGAGGCCTTTGTAAGGACAGAGGTTGCTGGGGAAAGAAACTAACTAACATCCAGAGAACCGATGATTTTATCCACCTGATTATCAAAATATTTCTCTTGTATAATTACTCTTAGGTGACTATTGGGACACAGATCTTCACATTCTGTGGTCATTCAAAGGTATCTATTCACACACCTTTTCCCCAGAACCTCCCCACTGTGATCATTTAACTGTGTCCTTTCCAAGTCCCTGACCAGCCAGCCAAACCATTAGCCACTGCCCATGAATCAAAGTAGATCCATACCTCTGGTCACCTCTAATTTCAGGCAAATGAATAGCCAGTTGCACTGGGTGAAGTTCTGCTCAGTGGGAGTATTTTCCTCCACTGCTGTCCTGTACGACCACATCAGAATGGCTTCTTATTCAGATCTCAGTACAAATAAACCAACTGCAAAAAGACATTCATGAGAGATTGTAAATGGAATGTGCATTGATACTAGATTTTATTAAGACAATATTATTAATTCACTAGATGTGATAATGAAGTGGTAGCATGTCCTGTTTTTAAAAAATCCTTTATCTGTTGGAAATATGTTCTGAAGTATTTGAAGGTAAAAAGATAAGAGGTATGGGAGATTTTACTTAAAATTTTTCATGGAAAAAAAGTAGAAGGAGAGCTCAATGGAAGAAGGATAATTGTCGAAGCCAGGTGATGAGTAAGTACATGGGGGTTCATTAAACTGTTTTCTCTGCTTTTATATGTGTTTAAAATGTCACATAATAAAAAGCCTAAAAAATATTCTAATGAAAAGTATAGACAACCTCCCCTTATAAATGTACCTAAGAATGTAATCTGAATGTCACCTAGCCTCACCAGCCTGTGCCCTCAAAATAAGGTTAAATTTCCACTTGGACCCAATTTATGATGACTGTAAGCCCACTCACCCATCCCTGTGCACCAGGAGCATATTCTCACCCTCTCCAGAAAAACTCCACTATTCCAAGGAGTCCTCAAAAGGGTTCCACATATTAGGCCACAAACTAGGCTGAAGCGGACAGCCATCCCTCAGGCTCTGCTATTCTAGCTCCCACTTGCCTACATCTAGACAATGTCTCAGCATTCCTGAGAAGCTGCTTAAAGAGGCTTAATCACTGCTGCTGTTGACAAAAAAGAATGCCATAGGAAGCATTCCAAATTAAAGGAAACTAAAATACACATTAAAGGAAATTAAATGCAACATATGCTCCTGAGTTGAGTCTTAGACTCGGGAAAAAATGGCTATTAAGTCATTATTGAGACAGCTGAAATTACCAAAATATGGACTGTGGATTGGATGATAGTATATTAATGCTAAATTTCCAGATTTTTATCATTGCATGGTGGTTACTTAAGAGAAGTTCTCACACTTAGCAAATACACACTGAAGGATTTAGGGTGTAAAAATAAAGCAGATACATTGAAAATTCTCCCCCTCAACCCAGCCTCTCAGCCACACAATTTCCCCCTGCCCCAACAGGCAATAAATGTTTCCTCATTCTTGTATCCATCCACCCAGAGGTATTTCATGCTTTTGCAAGCTAACACATGTTCTAACATCTCCTTTACACCAAAAATGGGAGCATTCTCTATACTCTGTTCTGTGCTTAGCTCTTTCTGAATATATCTTGGAGATCATTCTGTATCAGAACATGAACCATCCCCTCACTATTTTCTACAAATATGTAGTATTCCACTGGGAGATGTACCATAATTTATTTAGGCTCCATAAAATTGGTTTCCAACCTTTTGCTGTCCTTTATTAAGATCTGCAGAATAGCAACCTTCAAGGGACCCAGGAAGATTTGGGAACACAAGCATATAACAAAAGTATGAAATTAATATGGTGATAATTTTGTCAGGGATTATATTTTAAATGGTTACTAATGAATGCAATGTTTCATGTTATTAACCAGGGAAATAGACTTCAGAATGAATGATTGGTGGGTACGAAAAAACAAGAATGTGTGTGGGGAAGTCAATGTTAGCAGCCCTCCGTCTTAGCCATTAAACCTCTCTGAAAGAGCATTTTAACACAATGGAATTTTTTTTTCAGAACTCTAACAGACACTGAATGCAATAAGTGACGATCAAGAATAGTAGTAGAGCCACCCATGATGTTGTTGTTATTGTGTCATTAATGAAAGTACCGACAGAAAAAGAGTAGTACTTTGGGTTCGTTAATAAAAGACCTGAAAAAATGTAATGGCTTAGAGTCACAACAGCAAATAAAGTTGCCTTTCACTTCACTCTGCCAAATGAGGCTGTCCGGAAGGGGAGGAAGTTAACAATGAACTTCGAGAGCAGGGTGAAGTGTGTACACCCATATCAATACATACACTGAGTTTGGGGTTGTAGGGACTTTCTGTTGTTGTTAATAAATATAATTTCTGTGCCCATTTTTATCTTCAATATTTTTCCTTAGGTTCTTAAGTTACAGAAATAGTGACTTAATTTGACACAGATTTAGACAATATCCCAGAAACCCAAGAGCACATACGTCACTCATCCTGACCTAAAAGCTTCTCTCTCTGCAGGAATCAGAGACCAGCATCTCTCTTCTCTCACAGACTCACCGCCTCCTTTTCTGTTACAGTGGCCTTTTATGAGTTCTCACTCCTCCAGCTGGACAGTTAGTTAGACCTTTGAGGGCAGGACTACCACATCATAATCATCTAGGCTGTGCAGACTCCACTACTTGAGCAGGTGGGGGGCAGCCCCCGCTCTCCAGACGCGGCCCAGCAGAGGCTCCATCCACAGGGTGCACTGGTTGATGTCACAGTGACGGTCATGTTAAGTCAGTGTATCTACGCTGGCAGCGGTAGCATTGATATCTCCACGGCAGCAGCTTTGGAATGTGATTTAGGGCATTGTGTCTGAGGATGAAGGCACCAAGCCTAGTTTTCTAGCTTTATTGGTCAGAATAGGCTAGGTCATTCCAGAAAACAAACCCTGACCTCTCAGCAGCTCACGCAGTGAGTTTATTTCCCAATCACACGCAGGTCCATGGAGGCTGGGCAGCTCACGGGACAGCACTCGTCCCAGCGGTGACTCAGGGCCCAGCTGCTTCTACAGCGTGTCTCCCCTGTCCCAGACTCCCTCTCACAGGAGAGTGAAAGCCAAGGATGTGGCGAGAACTTTTAGGGCCAGGCCTGGAAGTGCTGTACATTATTTCCCCCCATGTTCCACTGGCCTAACTGAAAGGTAGGCTGACAAGCATTGCCTTGACGAGTGCTTAGGGGCAGAAATGGGGTCAGGAGCATCCAGCCAGAATCCACCCTCCCAGAGATTTCACGAGCCCCACTTAGCCTTCAGAAATCCGTTTGATGATTATCCCAGCCAGGCTTGGTTTCTCTATCTGCAGCTAATCTCCCTGACTGACATACAAATTGGAGGCACAGTAGAAGGTGGGGGTCAAGAGCACAGGCCTGAGCTAGACTCCAGGCTCCTGCCCTACTGTGTGCTTTGGTAGGCAGGCGGGGCTCCTCCGAAAATTCCAGATTAAGTGGAGTGTCTGTCTCAGGAAGTTGTCGTGAGGGTTGAGTTAATGCGAGGTAGGCACCTAGAACAGTGTCACCTGCACTCAGCACTCAATAGCGTCGTTTATTATTTATTTCCCCCCGAAGTCTCCAGCCCTCAGAGACTTCCTGGAGGAGGCAGTCAGGAAGACTCGAACGAGTGAAACAATGGATTGTAGAGGATTGAACAAAGGAAGGGACCTTAAAGGAAAATGAGTTTCTCCAGGCAGGACGCTGTGTTCTTTTTGAATTAATATAACTGCTGAGCCCCAAAGAAAGGGCCCCCCGGGACCTGAGTCTGTCCGTCATGTGCTCCAGGGAGCCTCCTTGCCTGAGTCCAGACAAGCTTCTCCTTTTATTTTTTTTGGCCACGCCACGCAGCTTGTGGGATCTTAGTTCCCCAACCAGGGACTGAATCCAGGGCCATGGCAGTGAAAGTGCCGAGTCCTAACTACTGGACCATCAGGGAACTCCCCAAGCTTCTCCTTTTAAAGTCCTACCTGTGGGAGCTGGACTTACGGCCAGCAGGGCCGGTTATCTTGCCCAGGCTGTCCTCTGGCTCCGGGGTTGGGGTGGAGGTGGGCAAGCTTATGGGAGCCACGCCTGCATGGAAAGAGCAAGGCCGCTGGCCCCTTACCAGGCAGGTCCAGGCCTGGGCTTAGGGCGTCCAGAGGGAAAATGGTCACTCTGAAATCCCAGGCGCAGGCTGAAGACCTTCTTCTAAGTGTAAGGCATTTGGGCTCACTGTGGGGACAGGTACAGGGTCTTTGCTGCACAGCAGAGGTGACCAGGCTTACCTTCACTCCCGTGTTTGCCAAGTTGCTTGCTGACGCTGTGAAAACCCCATCCCTAGTTTTTCCACCAACATCTCCTCTGTTAGTGCAGAGACCACACTATGAAAGAGGCAGTTTCCTGTGCCAGAGCCCAACAGGCCCAGCCCCCCACCCTCGGTACGCTCCCATGGAGGACATGGTGACAGTGGGGAAGGTCTCTCCTCGGGGCAGCTGTAAGATATCCCTGCGGGATAAGGCTTCCCCTGGAATGTGGCCTTTTTCTAGCCAAGAACAGTTCCAGGTAATGAGCACGCTTCAGGCTGAATCCTCTTTCTCTGGAGAAAAATTTTCCAAATATGGAAGGATCGAGGTTCCTACTTTGAGAATCTCTTCCTAGAGGGTGACAGCCCAAATTCTTCCTAAAATAATAGTAGCACACAGCAGAAAACAGAGCAGGGGAAGCACGGAGGAAGTAGAGGTATGGATGTGGGGGACTCGATGACACCGCCAGGGAAATGAATAAAGACTCTCAGCATCAGGTATTCATTCAACAGGCTGGGCCAAGGGCATTCGGGGTGCCCACCCACTGCTGGGTGCCAGGGTGCTGACGCAGCAAATGGCCAACGCTGGACTCTACATCTGTCATTTACTAGTCATGAGCCTTGGACAATGTCAACTGTCTGAGCCTTAGTTTCTTCATTTGTCAACTAGAGATAAAATTCCTTGCCCAGACCGCTTCACAAGGTTCTCCTGATGAACTCAAAAGAAAAAAGCCACGAGAAAACTTTATAAACCAGAAAGGGTTGTCTTAAAACAAAGCACTGTTATCATTGCAGTTGTTAAGACAAATCTTAGCTCTCCAGGGACCTACAATCTAGTTGCAGAAATAAATTAAGATACCTGGAACAATAAAGTGGTAAATCATGGCAGTATGCACTCAGCACAAAATAGCGTTAGCAAAATTATATGCAGTTAAGTTTTCTGAAAGAGAGTCAGGTGTAGAATGAATCAGACAGAACAAATTTCATGAAAGTCATGGTAAGAATTGAAATGAGTCCTGGAAAAAGAGAAAGTTGTAGAGAAATTGGAAGAAGTAAGGCATTAACTGTGTGTGTGTGTGTGTTGTAGTAGTAGTAGTAGTAGTAGTAGTAGTAAAAAAGTGCAGCAAGGATATGTACCATTCTAGGCTATAGACATACTCAGGAAGTGAATGGTGGGAAACGGGTCTAAAGCAGAGGTTGGCAAACTATAGCTCCACAAGCCAGTTTTTGTATAGTGTGCAAGCTAAGAATGGTTTTACAGTTTTAAAACGTTATACACTTATTAGAATGGCCAAAATCAAGAACACTGACAACACCAAATATTGGTGAGGATGTGGAGCAACAGGAACTCTCATTCATTGCTGTTGGGAATGTAGAATGATGATACAGACACTTTGGCAGTTTCTAACAAAACTAATTATACTTTTACCATATGATCCAGCAATTATATTCCTACTTAAAGGAATTGAATACTTGTGTCCACACAAAAACCTGCACACAGATGTTTATAGAAACTTTATTCATAATTGCTAAAACCTGGAAGCAACCAAGTTACCCCTGAGTAACTGGACAAATAAACTGTATGGTATATCTGAAAACTGAATGTTACTCAGAGCCAAAAAGAAATGGACTATCAAGGTGTGAAAAGACAAAGACGTATCTTAAACATATATTACCAAATGAAAGAAGCCAATCTGAAAAGGCTACATACTATATGATTCTAACTATATGACATTCTGGAAGAAGCAATGCTATGGAGACAATAAAAATATTCATGGTTGCCAGGGTTGAGGGGAGGGAGCGAAGAGTAGGTAGAGCACAGAGGATTTTTAGGGCAGTGAAACTACTCTGTATAATACTATAATACATGTCATTATACATTTGTCCAAGCCCAAAGAATATACAAAACCAAGACTGAAACCTCATGTAAACTATGAACTCTGGATGATAATGATGTGCCAGTGTAGGTCCACCAATTGTAGCAAATGTACCAGTCTGGTCAGGGATGTTGATAATGTGGGGGCAGGAAGTATATGGGAATCTCTGTACCCTTCTCTCAACTTTGCTGTGAGCCTAAAACTGCTCTAAAAAATAAGTTTATTTTTTTTTAATGTTATAAGGAAAAAAAAAGACGAGTAGGAGTGACATAGATCATAGTCCCACAAACCCTAAGGTATTTACTATCTGTCCCTATACTGAGGTTTACTGACCCTTGGCCCAAAGGATGAACACTAGACTGAATGACAGTGGAAATACAATATAACCCAAATTTGTGTGATGCAGCTAAAGTAGTGCTGATAGGAAAATTTATAGCACTAAATAAAATGTTTACATTTAGGAAAAGCCTCAAATCAATAGTTTAATGTCCCACAATAAGAAACTAAAAATATAAGAGCAAACTAAACCAAAAGCAAGCAGAAAGAAGAAAATAATAATAATAATAGCAGAAATAAATGAAATTGAAAACAGAAAAAACATAGAAAATCAATGACACAAAAACTGGCTCTTTGAAAAGCTCAATAAAATCAACAAACTTCTAGCAATACTGACAAAGAAAAAAAGAGAGAAGACATATATTATCCATATCAGGAATGAAACAGACGATATCACTACAGACCCAGCAGACATCAAAAAATAATAAGGAAATACTACAAACAACTCTACACACATGAATTTGACAACTTAGATGAAATGGACCAATTCCTTGAAAAGCACAAACTACCACAAGTCACCCAATACAGTATAGATAATTTGAATAGCCCTGTAACTATTAAGGAAATTGAACTCATAATTTTAAAACTCCCAAAAACAAATTTCCAGGCACAGATGGCTTCACCACTGAATTCCGCCAAACATTTAAGAATTAACACCAGTTCTACACAATCTCTTCCAGAAAAGATAAGATGAGGAAACTTGCCAATTCATTTTTTCCAGCTTTACTAAGGTATAATTGACAAATAAAAATTGTATATATTCAAAGTATACAAAATGATAATTTGATACATGTATACACTGTGAAATGATTACCATAATCAATTTAATTAACACACCCATCACCTTACATAGTTACCTTTTGTGTGTGTGTGTGTGTGGTAAGAACACTTAAGATCTACTCTTTTACCATATTTCAAGTATACAATAGAGTATTGTTAACTATGGTCACCATGCTGTACATTAGATCCTCAGAACTTATTTCATCTCATAACTGAAAGTTTGTATCCTCTGACCAACATCTCCCCATTTCCTTCGGCCCCCAGTCCCTGGCAACTATCATTCTACGTTCTGCTTCTATTAGTTCTACTTTCTTAAAATCCACATATAAATGAGATCATGCAATATTTGTCTTTTTGTGTCTGGATGATTTCACTTAGCATAACATCCTCCAGGCTGATCCACGTTGTTGCAAATGGCAGGATTTCTTTCTTTTTTATAGCTGAATAATATTCCATTGTATATATAAATATAATTTTTTTATCCATTCACCCATCAATGGACATTTAGTTTGTTTCCATATCTTGGCTATTGTGAATAATATTACAATGAATAGTGAGGTGCATATAGCTCTTCAAGATCCAACTTCATTTTATCAAGCTAGTATTATTCTGATGCCAAAACAAAACAAACACTTTGCCAAAAAAAAGATCAATATCCTTCAAAAATCCTTAACAAAATATTAACAAAGGGAATTCAATAATATGTTAAAAAAAATTATACACCATGACCAAGTAGGGTTTATTCCAGGGATGCAAAGCTGGCTCAATATTTGAAAGTCAATGCAATCTACCATACTGACAGGCTAAAGAAGAAAAACTATATGATCAGAGCTACTGATACAGAAAAAGCATTTGACAAAATTCAATACTCATTCATGATAAAAACTCTCAGAATACTAAGAATAGAGGGGGACTTCTTTTTTTAAAAACTAGTAACAGCTAACATTTATTGAGCCCTTTCTTTTTTTTCTGGCCGTGCCCCACGGCATGTAGGATCTTAGTTCCCCAACCAGGGATCGAACCCGTGCCCGCTGAACGGGAGTCTTAACCACTGGAGCGCCAGGGAAGTCCAAGGGGGAACTTCTTAATAAAGAACTGGGGTGCTGCTTTTTTTTTGGAAATGATAAAATTGACAAATCTTTAGCTAGACTAAGAAAAAAGAGAGAAAAGATGCACATAAATAAAATCAGAAATGAAAGAGGAGACATTACAACTGATACCATGGAAATACTAATGATCCTAAGACTACTATGAACAATTATAGACCAATGAATTGGAAAACCTAGAAAGGTGGAATACTTTCCAGAAATTTGCAACCTTCTAAGGGTGAATAATGAAGAAACAGAATATATGAACAGACCAATAATGAGTTAGAAGATCTAATCAGTAATCACAAACCTCCCAACAAAGAAAAGCCCAGGACCAGATGGTTTCATTGGCAAATTCTACCAAACATTTGAAGACAAATTAATGCCAATCCTTCTCAAACTCTTCCAAGAAAACTGAATAGAAGGGAACACTCCCAAACTCATTTTATGAAGCCAGAATGAAATCTGATACCAAGCCATATAAGGATACTACAAGGAAAAAAAAAAAAACTAGAGACCAACATCCCTGATAAATATAGGTACAAAAGTTCTCAACAAAATATTGACAAATCAAATTCAATAGCACATTAAAAGGATCATACGCCATGATCAAGCTGGATTTATCCCTGGGATGCAAGGATGGCTCAACACATGCAAATCAATACATGTGATACACCAACTAATAAAATGATATGTAAAATCACATGATCATCTCAATAGATGCAGAAAAAGCATTTGACAATATTCAATATCCTTGCATTATAAAAACCCTCAACAAATTGGGTATGGAAGGAACATACCTGAACATAATAAAGGCCATATATCACAAGTCCACAGCTAACATCATACTCAATGGTGAAAAGTTGAAAGATTTTCCTCCAAGATCAGGAACAAGACAAGGATGCCTACTATCACCACTTCAACATAGTACTGGAAGTCCTAGTCAGAACAATTAGGCAAGAAAAAGAAATAAAATGTATCCAAATCAGAAAGGAGGAGGTAAAATTGTCTCTGTTTGCAGATGATATGATCTTAGTTGTAAAAAACCCTAAAGACCCCACCAAAAAAGTCATAGAACTAATTTACGAATCCAGTAAAGTTGCAGGATACAAAATCAACATACAGAAATCAGTTTCATTTCTGTACACTAAAAATGAAATATCTGAGAAAGAAATAAAGAAAGCAATCCCATTCATAGTCGTATCAAAAGCAATAAGATAGGAATAAATTCATCCAAGGAGGTAAAAGATCTGTACACTGAAAACAACAAGACATTGGTGAAAGAAATTGAAGACACAAACAAATGGAAAGATATCCCATGTCCATTAATCAGAAGAATTAATATTGTTAAAATGTCCCTACTACCTAAAGCCATCTATAGATTTATGTAACCCCTATCAAAATTTCAATGGCATTTTTCACAGAAATGGAAAAAAATCCAAAAATTTGTGTGGAATCACAAAAGACCACAAATAACCAAATTATCTTGAGGAAAAAGAACAACACACTTTCTAATTTCAAACTATATTACAAAGCTATAGTAATCAAAACAGTGTGGCACTGGCATCACAATAGATACAAAGACAAATGGAACAAAATCAAGAGCTCAGAAATAAACCCTTACATATATGGTCAACTAATATTTGACAAGGGAGCCAAGAATACTCAATGGGGAAAGGAGAAGCTCTTCAATAAATGACATTGGGAAAACTGGATAACCACATGCCGAAGAATAAAATTGGACCCCTATCTTACATCACTCACAAGAATTAATTCAAAATGGATTAAAGATTTAAACATAATACTGAAACCACAAAACTAGAAGAAAACATAAGGACAAAGCTCCTTGACAATGGTCTTGGCAATGATATTTTGGATATCACACCAAAAGCATGAGCAATAAAAGCAAAAATAAACAAGTGGGACTACATCAAGCTAAAATGCTTCTTCACAGCAAAGGAAACCATCAACAAAATGAAAAGGCAACTTACTGAATGGGAGAAAATATGTGCAAATCATATATCTGATATGAGGCTAATATCTATAATATATAAAGAACTCATACAATTCAGTCGTAAAAAACAAACAATCTGATTTTAAAATGGGCAGAAGATCTGAATAGACTTTCTTCCAAAAAAGACACAGATGGCCAACAAAAACATGAAAAGATGCTCAACAACATTAATCATGAGGGAAATCAAAACCACAGTGAGGGGCTTCCCTGGTGGCGCAGTGGCTGGGAGTCTGCCTGCCAATGCAGGGGACACGGGTTTGGGCCCTGGTCTGGGAGGATCCCGCATGCCGCGGAGCAACTAGGCCCGTGAGCCACAACTACTGAGCCTGCGCGTCTGGAGCCTGTGGTCCGCAACAAGAGAGGCCGCGACAGTGAGAGGCCCGCGCATCGCGATGAAGAGTGGCCCCCGCTCACCGCAACTAGAGAAAGCTCTCGCACAGAAATGAAGACCCAACACAGCCGAAAATAAATAATAAATAAATAATAAATAAAAATTAAAAAAAAAAAAAAAAAAAAAAAAAAAAAAAAACCACAGTGAGATATCACCTCACCCCTGTCAGAACGGTTATCATCAAAAAGACATGAAATAAGTGTTGGTGAGGATGTGGAGAAAAGGGAACCCTGAGCATTGTTGGTGGGAAGGTAAACTGCTGCAGCCACTATGAAAAACAGTACGGAGTTTCCTCAAAAAATTTAAAATAGAATTACTACCATATAATCCAGCAATTCCACTTCTGGGTATTTACCCAAAGAGAAAAAAACACTAACTTGAAAAGATGTACGTGCCCCATGTTCTTTGCAGCATTATTTACAATAGCCAAGACATGCAAACAACCTAAGTGTCCATCGATGGATAAGTGAATAAAGAAATTGTGGTATAACATATACAATGGAAAATTACTCAGCCATAAAAAAGAATGAAATATTGCCATTTGCGGCAACATGGATGAACCTCAATGGCACTATGCTAAGTGAAATAAGTAAGACAGAGAAAGACAAATACCATATGATTTCTCTTATACGTGAAAACTTTAAAAAAAAGTTTCACTCATATAAACATAGTAGAATAGTGGTTACCAGGGGCAGATGGCAAGATGCTGGTCAAAGGATACAAGCCTGCCATTATACGATGAATAAACTCTAGGGATCTGAGCATGGTACAGCATGGTGAATATAGTTAACAACACTACATTGTGTACTTAAAATCTGCTAAGAGAGTAAACTTTTAGCATTCTCACAACAGCAACAAAGGTAACTATATGAGGTAATGGTTGTGTTGACTTGATTGTGGTAACCATTTCACAAAGTATAAGTATGTCAAATCATCACATCATGTACTTTAAATATATACAATTTTAATTTGAGATTATACCCTAATAAAGCTGAAAAACAGAACATCTATTAAAAAACCCTATAGCTAACATCATACTTAATGGTGACAGATCAAACGTTTCCCCCTAAGATCAGGAACAAGACAAGGATGTCTGCTCTGATCACTGCTAGTCAACATGGTGCTGAAAGTTCCAGCCAGTGCTTAAATAACATACGATAAGGAAATAAAAGGCATAAAGATCAGAAAGGAAAACATAAGATTGTGCCATCTGCAGATGACATAATAATCTACATAGAAAACCTAGGGAATATACCAAAACAAAACCAAGAAAAAACAACACCCATCTCCTAGAGCTAATAGTAAGATTGTAAGATACAAGTTCAACTTATAAAAATCAACTGTATTACTATATAGCTATGGAAGCTGAGATAAAAAAATGCCATACCATTTACAATTGCTTAAAAAATTTTTAAATACTTAAGTGTAAATATAACAAACATACAGGACTGAATATAAAACAGAAAATGCTGATGAAAAAAATTAAGAATGTTCTAAATAAATAGACATAGCATGTTCATGGATTAGCACACTCAACACAGTGTTGAGATAGATAGATAGATAGATAGATAGATAGATAGATAGATAGATAGAAAGAAAGAAAGAAATTCCTATCCAGATCTCAGGAAGATTTTTTTCCAGATATAGACAAGTTATTCTAAAATGTATATGGAAAGGCCAAGGAATTAGAATGGCTAAAACAGTTTCGTAAATGATGAATAAAGTGGGAGAAATAACTCTGTCCAATTTCAAGACTGATTACATAGCTCAGTAATCAAGACTGTGTGATACTGGTGGAGTAACAGACACAAAGATCAATGGAAGAGAACAGAGCCCCCAGAAACAACCCCATACAAGTACAGCCAAATGATTTTTTTCAATGTCAAAGCAATCCAATGCAGGAAGGATGGTCTTTTCAACAAATGGTGCTGCAGCAACTAAAAGACACCCATAGAAAAAAAAAAATGAACCTTGACCTAAACCTCACATCTTATGCGAAAAGTAACTCAAAATGGGTCATAGATTCAAATGTAAGACTATAAGTCTTCTAGAAGAAAACAGAAGAAAATCTTCAGCACTTGGAGCTTGGTGAAGACTTCTTAGACATAACACCAAAAAAGAGTCCTTAGACATGACAATCCACAAAAGAAAAAAATTGATAAACAGGACTTATAAAAATGAAAAACTTTTGTTAAAGGGATGAAAAGACAAGCTATAGACTGGGAGAAATTTTTGTAAATCACATATCTGACAAAGGACGCATCTCTAAATATATAAAGAATGCTCAAAGTTCAACAATAAAAAATCCAAATAATCCCATTAGAAAATGGGCAAAAGACATGAAGAAATGTTGCAGCAAAGAACATATAAAGATGACAAATAAGCACATAAAAAGATGTTGAACATCATTAGCCATCAAAGAAATGCAAATTAAGACCATAATGAGCTTTTACTACATGGAGAGGCTGAAGCAGTTAGAATTTGCATGGCAGAGTCCTGGAGAGGAGAGAGCTTTGCAGAGAAAGAGCTCCAAAAACCTGCAGAGGAGTCTAAATCTTTGGCTGAATATAAATCTGAGCATGCATAGGGTAAAACTCAATGAGACTGGTAGAAAACAACTAACAAGGAAAGACAATTTTCCAGGGAGCTCTAAACCAAACAATTCTCAGAGCTCACACAAAGCTGGGAATCATTTGAGCTCCTACCACAGGTGGAGGAACTTTGTTGAATACATAGGGGATTTAGTAGAAATCACATAAGTGTCATGTCCTAATAGTGTGGCTAAAATAACCCTACAGTACAGGAAAATCTAGACCTGCCCTTTAAAACTTAAAGAATAAGCTTGAAAAGGATTGATATGAACCATGAGTATCTTAACTGCCTGCTACAACAAATCCAAACACTCTTTAAAGTAATGCAACAAAATAAAGCACTACTAAACACAAGATTTTAAATGTTATACACAATAAAAAATTAGGCATATGAAGAAGAAAGAAAGTGCTACCCATAACCGGGGGAAAATCAGTTAGTGAAAAAAAAAATCCAAATCACATATATGATGGGAGCATGTCAAGTTGTCAGGAGCCAAATTAAAGCAGCACCCAAAGGCCAGGTCAGGGATATTTTAAATAAGAAAATATAATAGTAGTAATGGATTATAACCCATAGAATGAAATAAATATCCATGAGTCCACACTGTTATAATGAATAAATGAAGGAGAAGGGATAGCTCTTCCTTTCAGTAAAATTCCAATTTATACATGTAGAAGAACTGAAAATAGAAAATCATTTGGGAAATACCATGGTAATAATCATTGCTGGCAAAACCTTTCAATGGATGCTAAAAGTATGATAAAAAGGAGATATTTCATTGGTCTCAAAATATGTCCCCACGGAAGCAACCCAAGTTTCCATCAACAGATGAATGGATAAAGAAGATGTGGCACATATATACAATGGAATATTACTCAGCCATAAAAAGAAACGAAATTGAGTTATTTGTAGTGAGGTGGACGGACCTAGAGTCTGTCATACAGAGTGAAGTAAGTCAGAAAGAGAAAAACAAATACCGTATGCTAACACATATATATGGAATCTAAAAAAAAAAAAAAGGATATGAAGAACCTATGGGCAGGACAGGAATAAAGACGCAGACGTAGAGAATGGTCTTGAGGACACGGGGAGGGGGAAGGGTAAGCTGGGACGAAGTGAGAGAGTGGCATGGACATATATACACTACCAAACGTAAAATAGATAGCTAGTGGGAAGCAGCCACATAGCACAGGGAGATCAGCTCGGTGCTTTGTGACCACCTAGAGGGGTGGGATAGGGAGGGTGGGAGGGAGACACAAGAGGGAGGAGATGTGGGGATATATGTATATGTATAGCTGATTCCCTTTGTTATAAAGCAGAAACTAACACACCATTGTAAGCAATTATACTCCAATAAAGATGTTTAAAAAAATTAAATAAAATAAAAATTCAAAAAAAAAAAAATGTCCCCAGAAGATATTTATTAATTGTAAAAGGGAAATGGCAACTTTACAGTGGACAAACCAGGCAGACAACACTTTAAGCAAATGCTAAAAGTTAACAACACGAGTAATAACATATACTGACACCTTGTACCTCCTGATAAAATGCACTGAGAGGCACAACATGACTTCTGCAGTGTTCTTGCCAAAACTGAATAACCTCAACCTAGTCAGGAGAAAATATCAGACAAAACCAATTGAGGAACACCGGGCAAAATAACACTTTACAAAAGTACCAAGGTCATGAGCTGTCTCAAACTGGAGGAGACAAAGGAAACATGACAGTGAAATGCAAAGTGGGGTCCTGGATTGGATTTGGGCTAGAAAAACAACATTAGAGGGGCAACTGGTGAAATCTGAATAAGGTACATAGATTCACTAATGGTATTGAATCTATGTCAATTTCCTGGTTCAGATTATTGTACTGTGGTTATGTGAGATGTTACAAAAATCCCACAGCCACCATCACACAGGATGATGAAAGATAAAATGCTTTCTCCCCTAAGATCAGGAGAATGTCCTTACCAGTTTTATTCATTATTTTACTGAGGACCCTATCCATTACAACAAAGCAAGAAGAGAGAAATAAGAAGATATACAGATTGGAAAGGAAGAAGTAAAATTGTCCTTATTCATCGACATGATCGTAAATGTAGAAAATCCTTAAGAACATATCACAAAGCTACCGGAATTAATAAGGGTTTAGCAAGGTTGCAGGATACAAGGTCAATAAACAAAAATCAATAGTATTTCCATATACTACATACCAGCAACAAACAACTGGAAAATGATATAAGAACAGCCAAAATTATACATGCAAGATCTGCACAGTGAAAACCTACAAAGCAATCCTAAAATTTAAAAAGACTTGAATAAATAGATATACCATATTTATGGATTAAAAGACTTGGTATCACCAAATGTCAATTTTCCCCAAATTGATCTACAGATTCAATGTAATCCCTATCAACATCTCAGCAGCCTTTTTGTAGAAACTGATAAACTGACTGTAAAATTTACATGGGAATGCAAAGAACCTAAAATAGAATTTGAAGGACTCACAGTACCTGATTTTAAGTTTTATTATAAAGCTACAGTAATCAACAATGTGTGTGTGGTGGGGTGGACTTCCCTGGTGGTGCAGTGGTTAAGAATCCGCCTGCCAATGCAGGGGACACGGGTTCGATCCCTGGTCTGGGAAGATCCCACATGCCGCGGAGCAACTGAGCCCACGTGCCACAACTACTGAGCCCGCGCGCCTAGAGCCCGCGCTCCGCAACAAGAGAAACCACCACCATGAGAAGCCCGCGCACCGCAACGAAGAGTAGCCCCCGCCCGCCGCAACTAGAGAAAGCCCACGCACAGCAATCAAGACCCAACGCAGCCAAAAATAAATAAATTATTAAAAAAAAAAAAACAATGTGGGGGATTGGCTTAAGGGTAAGCCATGTGATTGACGGAACATAAAGTTCAGAAATGGACTCCATTCAAATACGGTCAATTGACTTTCAATGCGGGAAAGGAGAGTCTTTTCAATAAATGGTGCAGGAACAACTGTACACCTTTACTAGTTGAGGGGAAAAAAAGGGAAACTCAATCCTTTCCTAATACCATACACAAAAATTAACTTTGGATGGATTGCAGAATGGTTATAACAACTTTATTCATAATAGCCAATATTTGGAAACAACCCAAACCAAATCAAGTGAATGTATAAACAGAGTCTTGTATATCCAAACAATGGACTATCACTCAGCCATAAAAAGGAACAAACTATTGATAAATTCAACAACATGAATGAATCTCAAAAACATCATGCTAAGCAAAGAAGTCAGACACAAAAGAGGACACACTGCATAATTCTATTTATATGAAGCTCTAGAAAGGTAAAGCTAATTTGTTGGACCGGAAAGCAGATCAGTGGGTCTAGGGCTGGGGGTGAATGCTGGGGAATGACTGAATGAGGGAAAAGTCCTTTATCTGGATTGTGATGATGGTTACAAAAGTGTAAACATCTGTCAAAGCCCTTCAAACTGTACATTTTAAACAGTCATATTTTATTGTAGGTAAATTATACCTCAATAAAGTTGATCTTTAAAAATTAACTGTAAATATTATAATCTTCTACTCATCCCTGCATATCTATATATGCAGATATATCATCCCCCATATCTGTGGTCCCCAAAACAGCAGTCACTTGGGAGGCTTGTTTAAAAACTCATCTTCCCAGGCCCATCCCCAGGAGTAGGTAGGGGGCCTGGGACTTGACATTTGAAACAAGCATTCTAGATAATTCTGACTCAGGCATCCTCAAGTCCACACTTTGGAAGACTTGCCCTAAGTGGACTGTGGCATTAGATTTTTCTCCTGGATCAGAATAAGGCCCTGTTTGGCCATCTGGTAAGCGCATCTCTGAGATTTACTCAGGCCTGGCATTTCCAATTTACAGCAGGAGGTGATACTGGAGCTCTCATGGCAGACAGTGTGATACCCTCTCTTCATTTTAATCCCAGCTTGAATGACTCTGATCAAGCCACGCCCCTCATCTGTGAAATGCAGTTAGAGTTGCTGCCCTGGCAACCTTTCTAACTGGTGCGGACCAACTGAAAGTTTTTGAATAACTCTCATCCATTGGTAGGCTTAGCCCACCCATGTTGCCAGGGCAACCAGGCCTGCTGAGACTGGCCCCGCCTCCCAGGCCCAAGTCACCAGTAGAGAGAGGAAGGCAAGGAAGAAGAGCTTACAAAGAAGCCCTCACGGTGCTGTTCTCCTCCCCAAGGCAGGAAAGAGGCTGGGAGATGGGGAGAAAGGGAAACAGGCAGTCCTTTCAAGGGTTTAGAGAGCCAGGGCCTAACATGGGTCCCACAAACGCAAAAGCCTCCTAAAGCTGTTTTTCAGAAGCTGGGTCGGAAGGAGGCCTCAGAGCTGCTGTCAGGCATGGAAGGAGCCACCGTGAGAAGCCACTGCTGAGGAGAAAACCCTTCTCAGTCCTGAAGGGAAGAAAGCTATGCCACCATGGGTCCCCAGCTGGGGGTGGGCCCAGGTTTCTCATAAAGGGAGTAGATGAAAAGGCATGGGGAATGGTGAAATGAGGATTCAGCAAAAGCTTCAAACTGACCTACATAAATCTATTCAAATATAACAGAACCAAAGCTTGTTAGCACAAAATGGGGGGCAGTGCGGGGGGAGCCAGGTGGTAGAGAGGGAGTAGAGAAATAAAATCCCAAAGAATTAGCCTCAGGAGACTGGAGTTAACTAACTGCGCACAAAATGCAGCTCTGAGCTTCTTGGCAGTGAAAGCAGAGAAAGGAGCAGATGGGTGACATTAGACTCTTCGACTTCCCTAGTAGAAGGCAGCATAAGTACCAATTTTTCAGGAAAGGAAATTGATTTCCTGACTCCCAAGCAAGACAGCAAGCCACAGCTTCTCCTTATATTTCTTTCCACTTGAAATGGGGATTCAGCATCTGTAGCAAAGGGAATTCTTCAAAGAGATGATAGTGAGGGGTTTCAAATCAAGGAAAATGAGGAACAGTTTAGCTCAAGAGGAAGAACGAGGTTGACTAGAGGCTATATAGCCTTGAAGCTAATGAAGCTTAACTTCAAAACCCCACACACCTAGGGCCTCTCCCCAAGTTCTCTCCCCTTTTTCTGTCTGTCCAATGAAAACTGTAGAGATCTGGTGTTTTGCTTTCACTGATTTTACAAACTCAAATCGATTCATGGACACAGAACAGGATTTAGAAACAAAAGCAAAAGCAGTAAGTGCTCTCCTAAAAGCCCGGCACATTGGCAAGCTAGCCTGGGAAACACTTTGACCTTGGACCACGAGTTGCTGGGGAAGCCAGGAAGGAGCTGGCTGGCAAGGCCAGGGACACAGGGCCTCATGAGCTACTGTGGAGGGGTCCAGGGTTGGAGGGTGGTGGGTCCAGCACAGGAAGAAGCTCAGCCTCCCCCCACTACCTAACTGTCAGTCTGGAGGCCTGGCTGCTGATCTGCCCCCTCCCAACATATCCAGGATGCCCTGCTGGGATGTGGGGATACTGTGGGTACAACACCAGGCCCAGGAGAGCACTATGTGTAGTTCTCTTATGGTACTTACCTTCCCTCCTCCTTTCATAATCATGTGTACTTAATCTTCCCAACAATATGTCCCTTGTTGCCAAGGGCAAAATCGTCCATGTCTCTGCTCCATCCAGGAGCTCTTGAATTTTGCACAAAATACATGTCAAAACACTCTTGGGGCTTTGATCCAAACGGAAGTAAAAGAAATTGGAGACTGTGAGCTCTGAGCTTCCAGAAGTTCCAGTCCTATTGTAATAAGACACTTGTAAGCAAACTCAGCCCCACAGTTACTCATTTGCTGTGTAACTGTGTGATCAGTTACACAGCAAATGAGTTTCCAATGGCCAGGAGCAGAGATGGGTGTGGGTTTGGTGGAGGCTGGAAGTTTATAAAATTGGGAGATCTTCTCTAAGAAAAACAACGTAAGATTACAAATATAAAATAAGGCCCAGAGCTTGGGAGTGTGGGGTCCTGAAGGTTAAGCTTCAAAAACTTCAAGGGTAAATAGCCTGTGGTCTTTGCAAGTGGCTGGCGCTAAAGGGGTTAAAGAGATGGGACCTGAACTTGCTGAGCCTTGACCGGGCAGCCTTTGAAAAGACCAAAATGGGCTGTGTGGCAGGATGAGATGTAAGAAAGAGATGTAAGAATGCCAGAGACCTGCTGGGGGAGCCAGTGAGCAAACCAGTCCAGCCAGACAGGAACTTTGCAAAGTACAGGTAGAGAGTGGGAGGCTAGGAACCAGCTAGTCAGACTGGGGAGGCCTGGAGTGCAGGCTAAGGCATCTGAATGGTATTTCGCTGGTTACGGGAGCCATCAATGTTTTTATTTTTTAAATGTGGTTGAGTGACTTGAATAAAGAAATGTTTTAGGAAGATTAGCCCAGCTGAATTGTACAAGGCAATGAAGCAGAAACCTTTTTACAAGAGTCCAGGCTTGGGTGATAAGAGCCTGAACCTAGGCTGTGGCTGTATGGAAGCAAAAGAAAATAACCAACTCACGCTTTGGTGATTTAGGTACCAAGAGAGGAAGGATTCCAAAATTATTGAGGATTCTTCTGGGAAAGTCAGGAAGGAGGGCAGATTCGAAGGAGAAAAACAGTAAGAGGAGAATTTGAGACATCCCGGATTTGAGGTGATTGAAAAAAAAAACTATGGATGTTGAGATGGTCACCTGATGACGCCTGGGAATTGAGGAATAGAGGTCTTCGTTGGTACTCAGAGCTCTCATTCATTCATTAATTGATTCATTCATTCAACATGCATTTTTTGGTAACCTCTGGCACACCCAACCCTGTGTTAGGTATCAAAGGAATGTAAAAGGTGAAAGTGTTCCCTCCCTCCGAAGAATTAAATTTAGGATCTCAAGAGAGAAGAGACAGAGGTGAAACTAGTTGAGTAAGGCAGGGTCTGCTGTGTCTACAGATGAGCAACCTGGAGGTGCGGGTGGCAGGCTGGCTGTGACATTTGTCACTGTGTTGTTCTCTAGAAAGTATTCTGCTCGAGTGACTTGTTGTCATGTGGATATCCCCTTACTTCTCCTCCACTCCACTCATGTTCCTCCCCAAATGGCAGACTTGTCTGAAGACAACAGTGTTCCCAGAGGCCACAACTGTCCTCCGGTCAAGGGTCCCTTGAGTAAAATGAGTGGTGCAGACAATAAAAGCGATGCCCCTTCTCAGAACGGTGAAATCCCTATGAGAGGAGGCACAGCTGGGGCAACGCTCCTGGACCCTGGAGAAGGTGGGACTGGATCTGAGTCCTAAGTGATTGAGGGGCTGGCTTAAGGGGAATGGAAGGAGGGGGAGGGCAGACCTGGCCCTAAGAGATAACTGCCAACTGCCATCTGCTAGAAAGCAACCTGATATTTGGGAAATCCTCTTCAACCCCCAAACCTCAGCTACTAGGAGGAGGAAACAGCCTTCCCAACGGCAGCTGTGTTAAAATACAGAAGACGTCCCCTAGGAAGGTGACGGGAGACCACGGGGAAGCTCTCCTGACTTTCCACATGCTGCTCCCTCTGTCTGGAAAGGCTTCACCAAGAAGAAAACATGGGAAACGAAGAAGGGGAAACGAGGACCAGAGGTGGGCAGCCAGGAGCAACAGGGTCCCGGGAGGAATGGGCAACAATTCCAGGATATTTAAGTGAATTGAAACTCCCAAATTCAACCTTGAAGACGTTTTCTTAGCAGCGAGCTCACCAGAGCTGTTTTTGCAGTAATTTAAAATGAAGAGAGATGATCTCCTCCATGGGTTTTTTTTTAACTTCTATCACTGAAGTTATGTGTTTCAATTTCCTTGGTTCATGATACCCTTTCCTGAACTTTTTATGTGAATGTGTATAGCACATACATTTAAAAGTAGCCACTTTAATAGCTAATGGGAAGCAGCCGCATAGCACAGGGAGATCAGCTCAGTGCTTTGTGACCACCTAGAGGTGTGGGATAGGGAGGGTGGGAGGGAGGGAGATGCAAGAGGGAAGAGATATGGGAACATATGTATATGTACAACTTATTCACTTTGTTATAAAGCAGAAACTAACACACCATTGTAAAGCAATTATACTCCATTAAAAAATAAATAAATAAATAAAAGTAGCCACTTTAGAGGGCAATCTGTAATCGACAGGGCTTGATTTTCCTCTTAATTGCTAGTCAAGCAGCATGTCCTCACACTTTTAAGAAAAAAACCGATTCACTGCAGAATTCACTGCAGACCTCCCAAACATACCTGAGAGATGGCAGTACTCCCGGAGATGCCACATCTAACTATTCTGACTCTGTGTCTCCTTGGATGCCTTTAGTCTCTTTAGGAGTTTTATTTACCTGCCCTGAATAAAGTGAAGACAGGAAGGATCAGAAGAAGGAAGGAAGTAGCAATCAAATTAATTTTGCCACTTAATCCCACCTGGCCACCAGGGTACAATCTGAGGCTGAGGCTGCGAGTAAGATGAGGGTTTGCAGTCATCTCCCCAAATGGTCACACCCCATATTGATGGAGAGATGCCCCATCTGACAAGAAGAGCTGGTTACTTCTTGGACAGTTGAATGTATACCCAGTGATGCGTGCTGAATCAGCTCCTACTCCTTCAGCCAGAGATAAGGGGCTAAGGTCCCAAGGACTTTGCCTGTAACTTCTACTGCCCTGTATCCACAAAGCCAAGCTTCTTGTCCTGAGCCTTGAAACATTTCTCACACCAAAGAATCCTACCCTTCCTGCTGCAGGGGGAAACTTGCTCACAGACTTCAAGCTCTTCCTAACTGGAAACAGAAAAGGGCCTTTGATATGTAGTAGGATCCCTTTATTTATGGAGTAGAAAATATTTTAACAAACTGAAAAATACTGAGTATGAATGCCCACACACCCCTACCTAACTCTAGCAAACCCAACTATTTTACTCTTATGGTTCAGATCTTTTTTTTTTTTTTAAAGTAAGATGCCGGTGCCCATGAGGCTTCTATTCTGGCATGAGGGCAAACAGGATAACCAGAAGAGCTTTCTGTAACAAAACACCTAGAAAATGTTGGGTATGATTTAGAAAACTTAATTTTAATGCATAGCTGAGCTTGCAAGAAGGTAAGGGAAACACCCCCAGGGGCTGGAGCACCAAGGGAACAGAAGTCCAGGGCACTGACCATAAGCAGCTGCCGTACGTAGCTGCCTAAGGTGGGAGAATGTGGTAGGAAGGGCTATGTTTTAGGAAGCTTGACCTTCAGTGCCCATGCAGGGAGAGGAGACAGAGCCTCTGGCCTTGCCAGGGGGTGCTGGGACCAAGACCCTCCGCACACAGACACAGAAAATTGGGACTCTCTAAAAGCAATACTTACTCTCAGATAAAGGGGAAATTAGAAAAGTTCACACGGGAAGACAGTCCCCAGAGAATTCTTAACCAAGGTCTAGGACTCAGAGGCTTTGGAGTTGAAATACACACTCCCCTCATATCTGGGGAACTCAAAAAATTGACACTGAGTCGACGATGCCCCTAGGTTACCCGGCAGAAGCAAATGAAACATCTCTGTACAGGACACACCCACAAGCCAGGCCTCACAAGGATCCCACAGATAAAGCCCTGTTAAAGATGAGCTCAGAGGCCAGGCGGTAATACACTGAAAGAAACAATCTACCCCTTGGCTTATACCTTCCCCCACTTTTTTCAGCTACAAGATGCCCCTGCTGTGGGATACCAACTGCTCCTGTTATGCAGCAGAATTAGGCCCTAAGAACTGTGTGCCCCTCCCCTGGTCTCTTCCCTCCCTCCCTGAGAGTAACCACTGAATCCTTGCTAATTCCCATGCATCATTTTAAACAACACTGAGTGATTCCATAAATAGCATATACATTTGTTTGCAATCTCAAGCTTACAGAAGATGACAGTGATGCTCAGGAAAAGGCCTGTTTTCGCTGGGAGCTCGTCTCTAAATGAAGTGCATGTTCCGGTCTCGACAGAGGCTGAGCGTTCCCCATGACTCTCTGTGTGAGGGTGATGAACCCTCCTGGCATCGGGATCATCAGGGAGCTGTCAGCATCTCAAGGGCAGGGCCCATGTCTGATTCAATACCCTTGTATCTTGAGCTCTTAGAAAAGACCCTGGCACACTGTCAGCGCTCCATCAGAAAGCCAACTGGAGGATGCAAGACCTGGGCGACAACACAGCAGGGTCCGTCCAGAGGCAATGGAGCGACAGCCGCTCCCCCGGCCCAGCATAAACCTACAAATCCCCGACTCTGCAAGTCCACGTTCAAGGCAGGCATGTGGGAGGAGGAGAAGAGACAGCCCTGAGATGGGGCAGGCTCTGAACCCTCTACCCACAGCCACCAGGGCTGGCAGTCTAGGTGGAGACCCTGAAATGGGCATGGCACTGATGGCAGTGCCCCTTCTCAGGGCTCACAGGTCCCCACCCCTTGGCTTATGTTTTCTCCCCACACTTGTCAGCTACAAGTTTCCCTATGATACCAACTGCTCTTCTCGTGCAGCTTTTTCCCACCCTGATCCACTGTGGTTTCCATGAAGGTTTTTGCCGTGACTGAGCTGTTGCTGTGTGCTTGGAGAGCTGAGCACAGGGCCTCTAGAAAGTGACAGCCTGCAGGAGCTGAAATGCAGCTAGGCGGCACCCGCTTGGGTTCAAGGCCTCTTCCCACTCCAAATGCTAATGGCAGAGTGACTGCCCCGGCTGCCGCCCCAACCTTGAAGGGGCACCACGGCCCCCCGTCTCTTCTGTTATTATCATACCTTGTCTGCTGGGGAGTCTCTCTGAAGTGATGTTCCTCCTGCCGCTGGACTTGGCCCCTTGAGCCCAAACAGCACGCTGTGCGTAGCCTTTCAAAACAATGTTTACAGATATGGAGGCCAGGAAGAGAAGGGAGAAAGCAGGGAGTTCCAGGACGGAGCACTTTTAGTACCGAAAGAGATGACCATCATAGCTAACCTCACATGAGCTTTTCTGAAACACAGATGTGATTGTATAAGTCCCCTCACTCATTGCTGTGAAATTCTTAGACTCCGAGGGAAAACACCACATTTCTGTCTGTCACCATTAATTATCCCACTTTCTCCCTTCTACATGCTTTTGTCCCACCATCCTTAAAGCTGGGCTCTTTCCTGACCCCATCCACGTCCTGGCCCTCCTGGCCTTTCTACCTGCACTGCCCTCCCCTCACTACCCCTCCCGCCCAGCCTCACTGCTGGTGCAGCAAACCCTTCTCACTTGTCTCATTTGTCATCCAGGAGGTTTTAGCGTCCCTGTGAAAACCTCTAAAACTGGCTCAGACAGATGGAAGTAATTTTCTGTCATCATGGTCAGTGTCCCCTTTTGATGGTCCTTGTCCTTTGGGGTCCCAAAAGTGACTTTAAAAAAGAGAAGAAAAGACGCAAACCAGTAAGGCTGGTGAGCCCTTGGGAGACAACTCCCCACCCCTGACTAGGGCATCACAGCAGAATGACCTGTCTCAAAGGGGTGTCTTTGACCAAAATTCACCCAACTCACGGGAATCCCTTTCCCCAGACAAGCAATTCACCACCCTGCCCCATTTCTACCTTCTTTCAACTACCATGGCCCCCACCACCACAAATGATGCTGGCAAGGAGGGGCTCTCTGCAGAGATGGGCTACAACACTTGCCCACTGCCTATCTCCTGCTTGTCACTCATCTTGTGACAGAACCTCTGCCCAGAAGCACTCAGGGATCCTGCCTGTAGGAGCCATCGTGGCCCTAGGGCCTGCCCTTGCCCCATATCCAGCATAAACAGGACAGCTGGAAAATCCCTGAATTGGAACAATCCTCAACAGAGCTCTACCACGTTGCCCAGGCACCCACGCATAGTTGCGTGGCAGGCCTGTCTCCCCACAAGGCTGTGAGCTCCTCAGGACAGGGACCATGTCTTATTCACCTTTGTTCCCCTGTGCCCAGCACATGCAGGTGTTCAATGAATAAGAGCAATGACTGGCACTTGGAAGGGCCAGTTAGGAACCAGGGAGGGTGGGACATGACAAGGAAGGATTCTCTAATCCAAATCTGCACCATCAACCAGGACTGAGTGGGTCTCTGGATGAAAGAGGCAATGCGGATTTAGGCGATAAATAACAACCTGGTCCACCCAGCCCAGCGTGAAGACAGGCTGTCTAAGAGATGGAACAGTCTAAAGAGCTGGGCTTCTGATAGTCACCCCCAGAGACTTCTTCTCATTTCCTGTCATTTTACTAGACGATATGCACATAGGTCAAGGCCTATTTCAAACACACTTCTGCCTGGAAGGGTTTGGGATTTTTTAATGCAGTGTCATGAAGTTTAGTGCATGGGCTTTGTGGCATCTGTTTTCACTGCTTTTTTCCTTTTCCTTTTTTTGACTGTTTCAGACAACTGAGGTTGCTAGGTAAAAGAATCTTTATACAAATGAGGTGTTGCTAAATATTCTCAACTATGATATAAACTAGGGATCCTAAGCTTTTTTAAAAAAATTAAAGTAATGGTATAGAAAAGTTCAAACAGATTTGAACCGTCACTAGCCATCACAGAGATAAGGGGTGAGGTGCTCTGGAAACAGTGTGAAGGGACAGGTGTTCCAAGCAGGGTCCAGGCCATCAGAGAATGAGACCTGGAGGTTCTGCACTTAACCAGCAGGGCGTACAGAGGAGACATCAAGAGGGATGGTAAGAACATCACATAGCGCTTTAGGACATGGAATGGCAATGTCGCAAAAACCCCATTAAATGACAATTTCTCCTTTTTTCTAAATCAGAGGCACATATAATTTTTATATCGGCGTTCTGATAAAAGCTTTTTTTTAATATACTAATTTGAAGGAAGATAAATATATTAAGTAAAAAAAAATCAAGGAATTCAGTTTTTATCTATCAAAACTTTAAACTGTGTACCATTCAACCCAGAAATTCCACTCTGGGCATCTATTCTAGGGAAACATTCATGGTAGATAAAGTAGCTTGCACCATTTTTATAACATTTTATGGCAAAAATGTCTGTATCAGTACGGGAATAATGAACTAGATTAGAACACACCCAAACTATTAGACTACTAGGCAGCAATGAAAAAGCAAATCCTTCTGAACTCCAGATCCTAGGCTTATATCAAGCACACATCTGTTACCACCAGGAGAGCAGCAGGAAACTCTTTTCCGCCCATGACCAACTGCGGATACAAGGCAGAGTTTGGCTGCCTTGAGGAAGAGAAGCGGGAATGCTGAAAAAACCCCAGTCCCCAATCCACACACACAGAGCCTGTCTAAGACTAAGGATGACCAGGGAAACAGAAATCCCCCTACCACTCCCAACATGAACCTGGCACCAAGTAATAAGTAACATCAGTCTACCACTGAAGGAGAGGCAATGCATGGAGAAACCCCCTCTCTGTGTCATGGGTATGCAGGGACTTCTCAAACCTGATGGTACAGCAGGAACACTGAGAAAAACCTTCTGGCACCCCAGAAACCATTCTCAGCAGAAGGTAACAGCAGACCACTGCTAAAGGAATCTGAAGTCTGTGATACACCGGGGGAATGACATCACTAAAGAAATCAAAACCTAGCCCATCTCATGATTAGATTGACTCCACGCACCATACTAATAACTTGACAGAAGAGGCATGCCCATTTCTGGGCACAAATACTGTTTATCTAGTCTCTTCTAGTCTTCTAAAATGATGTTTAGCATTAAATTAAAAATGTCAAGACACATTTTAAAAGGAAGATAAAGTAACTTGTTATCAAAAGAGTAAAGTAATCATCAGATCTGTGCTCAGAGATTGCCCAGATCTTGCAACTATCAGAGAATTTAAAATAACTACAATTAATATGTTAAATGATCCAATGGAAAAGGTGGAAACCTGCAGGAGCAGATGGGGAACTTCAGCAGAGACACAAAACTATAAAATAGTCAAATGGAAATGCTAGATATAAGAAACTAATGTCAAAAATGAAGAATTGCTTTGACAGGCTCATAGCAGACTATACATAGCTGAGGAAAGCATCACTGCACTCAAAGAACAGGTCAATAGAAATGATCTAAGTTGAAACACAAAGAGAAAAGAGAATGGGAAAAAATAATACCCAGGAGAGAACATTCAAAAGTTGTGGAATAACATCAGTCTAGCATAATAGAAATTGAAAAGAAAAAGAACATATAAAATATCTGAACTAATGGTCAAAATTTTTCTAAAATTAATGGCAACAAATCATATACCCAATAAACCCAGACAACTCAGAACACAACAGAATGGCATCTTTAAAGCAGAAGGCGAAAAAATCCCGAAACTATCAACCTAGAATTTTATAACAATGAAAACATCTTTCAAAAATGAAGATGAGGGACTTTGCTGGTGGTCCAGTGGCTAAGACTCCAAGCTCCCAATGCAGGGGGCCTGGGTTCGATCCCTGTTCAGGGAACTAGATCCCACATGCTGCAACTAAGAGTTCGCACGCCGCAACCAAAGATCCCACGTGCCGCAACGAAGATCTCACACATGGCAACGAAGGTCCCACCAGCCACAACTAAGACACGATGCAGCCAAATAAATAAATATTATAAAAAAAAGGAAGATGATGCCTGCCAATGCAGGGGACGCGGGTTCGAGCCCTGGTCTGGGAAGATCCCACATGCCGCGGAGCAACTGGGCCCATGAGCCACAATTACTGAGCCTGCGCGTCTGGAGCGTGTGCTCCGCAACAAGAGAGGCCGCGACAGTGAGAGGCCCGCGCACCGCGATGAAGAGTGGCCCCCGCTCGCCGCAACTAGAGAAAGCCCTCGCACAGAAACGAAGACCCAACACAGCCAAAAAAAAAGGAAGATGAGAACGTACTCAACCATGAAGAGCCACATTCTCCCAGCATCAACAAAACAACTCCTTAAAAGATAACATTCCTTCTTGATCTTGTAAGGGGCCAAGATGACGCTTAAATCTGGGGTGTGTAAACTGTCAATAATACATTATTTAATGTACAGCCCTCTGTCTCAAAAAACTTATATGACTGTACCTTGACTTCTAACGGTGGAACAGTTCTCAGAGCTTTCTGAGATGCTGTTCCTGGGTTATAATCCTCAATTTGACTCAAATAAAATTTTGCATTTCTTTCTTTAAAAAAATAAAGGTTCATCAAAAAGTTAAACACAGAATTATCATATGACCAGAAACTTCACTCTTAGATATATACCCAGAAGAATGGAAAACAGGTGTTCAAACAGATATCTGTAAAAGAATGTTCATGGCAGCACTATTCATAATAGCCAAAAAGTGGAAACAACCCAAATGTCCATCAATGGATGAATGGATAAATAAAATGTGGTATATCCATACAATAGAATATTATTCAGCCATAAAAGGAATAAAGTACGATAGATGCTACAATGTGGATGAACCTCAAAAACATTATGCTAAATGAAAGAAATCAGAAATGCTGTGTGTTGTATGATTCCATTTATATGAAATATCCAGAATAGGTAAATCCATAGAGATAGAAAGCAGATTAGTGGTTGCCAGGAGCTGGAGGGAGGGAGAATGGGGAGTGACTGCCTGCGGATGATGAAAATGTTTTGGAACTAGACAGAGGCGATGGTTGTACACACTGTGAATATAGTAAATGCCACTGAATTGTAACTCTAAAAATGGTAAGTTTTATGTTATGTGAATTTCACCTCAGTTTTTTAAAAGACAGAGAAAATCAGAGACAAAAAAATAATTCCTTGCTTTGAAATAACTAAGTACAGGTACTGAAGCTTTATAGTACGGAACACTGTGAAAAGACATATCTATGTCATTAATAGATAAATACCTTCAGAAGTAGCTTCACAAACACTGACTGGCTTTAAAATTACCACAAAGAAAACATTACAATAAAATTCACTTGAATTTTTTTTAAAGAAGATGAAAGACTTTTACATGCCACCAAAAATTAAGAGAAGTCATTGTCATCAGACCTATACTACAGAAATGTTAAAGGAAATTCTTCAGGCAGAAGGAGTATGATACCAGATGGAAACTTGGATCTACACAAAGAAACAAAAAGTGCCCGAAATGGTGAAAAGAAAGAAAAATTCGTACAAGTCAACTTATTCAAGTCAGTTGCAAACTAATTTACAATTTATTTATCAAGACTCATTTCAAGACTCTCTCCTCACTGTTACCAATCCTAAACTATTGTCCCATGAACTGGGCCAATCTGAGTTTCCAGTCTGTCTTAAACAACTTGAGCCTAGAGCCAAAGCTTTACAATTACCCAACTTCTGACTTTCCCCTTCTGAGACACTGCTAAGATTGTCAAAGTGATGGTCTCTCTTACTGCAGTGAGTTCACATAAATTTCGTTTGCTTTATTTAAAAAAAAAAGAGCAAGTAATACATTAAAGTATGATCCCACATAAGTGTAAAAAGACCATACGCATGTAAAAGCACTGGGACAATCTGGGCAGGTACCCACCAAACTCTTATAACAGTCACAGGAAAGGAGCATCCTGGAAGGTTCTGGAAACAAAGGGAGACTTTGCTTCTTCACACTGTACTCTTTTGTGTTATTTGAATGCTCCACAGTAAGCATATGTTATCTCTGTGATTTAAAAAAATCCAATTTCAAAAAGAATCAGAAATTGAAGCTCACTCAGGCCATATTGTTATAAGTTCAGAGGGGTATGTTTAACTCAAAATGTATCATGGATCAGGAATAATTTTTTGCCGGTCAGTATAACTTGAGCAGGGAAGTGCTTTTATCTTCACAAAATTGTGTCTTAAGTCATGAAAAAGTGTAGGAATCATAATCAGATTCTCATTCAGCCCACTGGACCTTAGGAGGAAATTAGCCAGTGAAGTGGAAGACTCGACCCTACTGCAATAAGGCCTTGGGGAGGGAGAGAGTGGAGTGCCAGCTCTGCTCTAAGGCTCTGGAGCCAAGCACAGGGGATGCAGGAGGGAGGCCCAGCCCTAGTCAGAGTGCAGCTGCTACAGGCAGACCCTATTCTGAGACCCAGCTCAACCCTGAACGACTTTCCCCATGACCCCAACTCAAGCCATCCCAGTCCGGGCCAAGAGGCATCACTACCATCACACAGAGTGCCAGCCACCCTATCCGAAGGGCGAGCAGCCCCTGACCACGTGGGCAATCGGCATCAGTTTGGCGATGGGCTCCTCCCCAGACTCCACACCGTCAAGGACTCCTCACGAGGCTGACTGCTCACCTAGGGGGAGTCTTCCGTGTTCCCTTTCCCCAAACCCTATGTTTACAGATGGGAAAACCAAGACCCAAAGAACTGGGGTGACTTTATCAAGGTCACAGTGATTCAGAGGCAGAACCCTTTTTTAACACCAACTCCCTT
The DNA here is from genome assembly GCF_965194805.1 of Balaenoptera borealis. Classification (NCBI taxonomy): domain Eukaryota; kingdom Metazoa; phylum Chordata; class Mammalia; order Artiodactyla; family Balaenopteridae; genus Balaenoptera; species Balaenoptera borealis. The sequence continues at coordinate 62,373,450 of NC_138874.1, forward strand.
GGCTTGAAAGAAAGAATAAGTTCTGGCATCTAGAAGGGATTTCTGTTTTCAGCAATATTTCAATGCTTCATACAAAAGAGAAAATTCAAATGGTTTACTCAATATACATACCTTAAGCCAGGTCAGAATTCCCACTAATTGCATACAAGTAGTTTAGTCAGGCTTATTAAGGAAGCCAGGACAGCAGGTGTCAGTCATTCTTTGAGTCTCTCGCTAGAAGGCAGCCTCAGGTGGAAACATACCAACAATCCTCTTCGCTGTTGTTTCTCTTACTTCCAAGGAATGTCATTAAGACTTTATTAAGAAGTCATTTTTAAGAAGTAGGCACTAATTGGTCATCCTAGGCTGTGTTCTCAGCCTCTCCCAACAGGGCTTATCTTCAGGGACCCAAACATGCATTCCCAAGAGTCAATGCAGGAGAGAATTTGAAGTCTGCCTCATCTTGCGTTCCCTTTGATGGAAGCAGTCCTGCCCTGGGGACTGGGGAGCCCAGAGAGCAGACAGAAGGGTCCCATGTCATCCTGGACATGGGGTCCTTCCACCTGAAAGGAGCCATGGAGGAACATCTGGGGAATGGGGTCTGGAGCTGTTGTGACTCCCCAGACTAGTTTTGTGTATAGGTTGGGAGTGGCAACCTGAAAACTCAGCCAGAAATGGGCCCAGGGTGAGGTGGGCAGTATCGGGAACACGTGGCCTAGCTCATTCACGGGCCAGCCATCACCTGGCCTGGGGTCTCAGCGCTGCGTTGCACCACGAAAACAGGTGCGGTGGCCGGGAAGCTCTTCCCCACACTGAGCAGAAATCTCCTCTCCCTCTGGGAACTTCTCTCCTTGGGCCTGGTTCTAATGGTCCTTCAGATGTTTGAAGCCCAGCATCATGTCTCCCTAAAAAGTCTTAGGATTCATCATCAGGGTTTGCTGTAGGGCTGAACTGTGCAAAGTCTTCAGAGGATAGCCCAGGGACTCGGGGAACCTGGCTGTCTATCTCCTACCTCTGTGTGAGCATTTGGCCTGCTCTATGAAATCAGGGTGGCAGTACATTTTATTGTAGCATTTTTATGTAGACCTACGCCTGACCTTCTGCTTTCCAGATTAGTAGGCCTGCCCAGGATCTCTTCCAACTATCACCCTAAAGTTGCCCAAGAATCCCGAGGTTGCTCAGCCTGTTTTCCCCAGCCTCCTGGGGGCGAGAATCAGGAATCAGCTGCCATTTTTAGCTTCCATGACTTCTGTTGCTTCTATACAATGTTGCCTCTGACCACTGACCCCGAACAGTAAGACACACTCTTGCCCACAAATAGGATGGTGTTCCTGACGGTTCAGATCCCCACCGAGGTCACAAGCAGATACCAAGATCCCATGTACCCTCAGCGGCTCTGTCGTGTCCTCAGCTTGTCCTTGGGGCCAGCCAGAGCCCTCACCATGACATCATCTCCCTGGAGAGCCTTTCTTCACAGTGGCTTTCTGCTGCAGAGGCTTAAGGCTAAGGGCAAATCCAAGTAACTTGCCTCCCCAGAGGAATGCACATTGAACCACCTGGTCCCTGGAAGCTTGGAAGTTTTGTTAGAGACCTTTTACACACACGGAGGCAAGGCTGCCACTGATCTCACATGGATACAGCTAAGAGGGGCTTCTTGGGAGGTTTTCCCCCAAGCAAAGATCCTGACTTGGGCTCCTACCTACACACAGCAGTAGCAGGACACCTGAAAATTGCGGCTTTGTTGATAAAACATTTGAAAAATACATATACTCCACTAGGCAACTGACGGGATATTTCTAGCAGTCCCTTCTAGTTAAATTCTAAAAAAAAAAATTTCTTGAAAATAATTCCTTAAAAGGATTTTTAAAGAGCCTACCTCTTTCACAGTCAATGGTGTCCACTCTGGAAGTGGATCACCTCTACTTCCTAATTGTCCATGGGGGGCGAGGGCCAGAGGAGTGGGAGGGAAGAGGCCATCAAACTTGGCAAGTTTCAAAAGCTGAGGGCCTCTCGTGAGATGACATTTTAAGTACTGGTGTCACTGTCCTAACTGAACAGATACTTCTGTCTGCAGATTGGGCCACAATGACCAGGGCATGGGGTCACAGCCTCTCTGGCCCTTCCCTAATGACCAATGCCGAGCCTGCTTCCATGTTGGAAGTGGACATTGGCAAGGCTGGCTATCTCAGGCCTCCAGCCATGGCATCAGCCAGCCAGCAGAGAACTGCCCCGAGGGATCACATGCCCCACAGCTAAGCATGACTTTGGAGCAGGACCAGCTGAGTTTGAGCATAGCCTCCTGCTTCTGCTTGGTTGCCCTTTCCTCCGGCTCCCACTTCCCTTGGCCAAGCTTTGTCCTTTGCTGGATTAGCACAACCACCTACTTCTCTGGACCTCCTCCCGGGCCTGGCCCAGGCACCCAGGTCTGGGTTGGGAAGGACCCCCTTCTCAACTGCCTGGCAGGTGTTCCAAAAGAGGAGTTAAGAACACAGACTCTGGCATTGCCACTGATTAGTGTATGACCTTAAGCAAGTTTCTCAGCTTCTCTGTGCCTCAGTTTCCTCGTCTGTAAATGGGGATAATAGTACCTACCAAATAGGGTTGGAAGTGAATACATATGAACTACTTAGGGAAGTACCTGGCACACAATAAGGCCCACATAACTGCCTTCATTGCTATTATTACTGCTTCCTCAGGACATCTTAGCTCTTCGTCCCTCTAGTTGCCCATGGCTGTGCCGTACAACTATGAGAGCTTCTGACTGGATACCTAGAGATCAGAGAGACTCACTTGCCCTTACCAAGGATCTCACCTCTCCTACACTTCTTTTTGTCTCGGGGTGGAAGCACTGACAAGGGATAGGGAGCCCGCACCTGGCCTCAAAAGGAGCACAGCCAACCCCACTAACCCTGCGGTCACACTGATGTCAGGAAGGCCAGGAGGCCACGTCTCCTAGGAAGCAGCAGAAGCCTTCGAGGGCTGAGACCTCGGGCAAGTCCACAAGTCTCTCCAGTCCAGAAGTCTTCTCCCTTACTCCTGATTTGTGAGGCTGGGACCAGATAATCTCCAGTTTCCTTTAAGTGCTGACATTTTAGGATCTGGTTTATTCTAAAGGGTCCCCGAGTTACCTCTGGATCTTTATAATCCACAGAACCTAAACTCAGGGATGGTGGGATCTGCCTGATAGAAGAAGAAACCCTCAGAAGACATGAGGGTTTGAAATCTGAGTTAATTAAAATCAGAATCACAAAATGAGGTCCTCCATACAAATGGTCCAGTTTTCCAGATGACTGACCCTCACTTGTCCAAAGCACCAAGACGTATAGCTCAAAGCTAAAGAACGGGAGAAAAGAAAACAGCTTTAGTGTTTTCAGAAACCTCCTCAATCTCTTTTAAGGCAAATTTTCAGAAAAACCAAATTACAAACTGAATTTTAAAAAGTGGTACATGGGGAAAGAGAGCAAACGCAGGTGGTAAAGCTATTAAGGAAGCACAGAAGCAACTGCTCTACCTCCCGGGGCCGTCCCTGTGTCCACGGCAGGGGACCGCTTGGGCTCCGGGGACGGGGCTGGCAGTGCTCTGCTCTCCACCCGACGCTGGTTACACGGATGCTTGCCAGGTGACTGTTGTCCACACACTTGTAATCTATGTACACTGTGCACACGCGTGGTATTTCCCAGCAATAAGGGGTTCAAAAGAGTAGCTAATGGGTTACTCAGGCAGTTGTAATAACCGTCGTTTGCTACGTGGTATTTCTTGTGTGCAAAGCACAGCTCAGAAGTCACCCTCATTTTATCAGCGTGTCGTGGTGGCCAGGGAGGTGTGCCTCTCACTCTCCTTCAAGAGAGCCTGCTATGGGCACACAGTCCCCCAGACTGACAGCTTCCAGCTGTAGCCCCGTGACCCTGAGGCCACGCTTCCCCTGGGCTGCCCCCAGGCAGTGACTGGGCGTGACATAGGTCGGTCGTAGTGCTGGCCCATTCCTGCCACACACGGGACTCTTCTGAAGAGCAGCTTTTGCTCAGGGCCTTTGGCCTGGCTGAGATTTTCTCTGAACTGCACTGCGGTTTGAGGCTTTTCCTACTCAGCCCTTCCTTCCTCTTTCCTTTCACGGGAGGCAGACTTGCCTCCAGTCTGAAGGCTTTTCTGCGTGCCCAACTCCCTCCCCCTCATCCTTCACATCCCCCTCTTGTATGTCTAATCCCATGTTGGCACCTGCTTCTCAGGGGACTCAAATAGACACAAGGCTTTTCCCCTATGCATTCTTTTAAAAATTGAGACCAACCTCGACGTATGGTTTTGCACATCTTTCCGTAAAACATTTTGAGCATTTTCACATGCTGTTAAATGTTCTTCAAAATATGTTATAAAATGGCCACATGATATTGCATGTTATGAATGCACCATTATTTATTTAAAGACATTTAGATTCATCGTATAGATTTGTTATGTTTGAAGCTGCTCCACTTGTGAATATCTCTCCTCTATTTGGGAAAGTCCTCACATTAGTGGGTCCTGCCTCTCCAAGCCAGACATCCAAATTTGCTTTCTCAGGCTCCCTTGCAGCTAGAGGCAGGCAGATGCCTCTGCCAGACACACTTGCAAGAAACCTGAATCAGAATGAGAGCAGTGCACTGTGTGGGGCGAAGTCTCTACTGGTGGCAGTGGTCTCTGCTTGTTCTTCATCATTCAAAGATATCATCTTATTGGCTGTAAGGAAGTAGCAGCCCCATTCACAGAAAAGGAAACCAAAAATCAGAGATATTGTTTAAAGTAACTCAACCATTGTTAGATACAAAACAGTAGTTGAGGTTTTTCGACTCTAGATCAAGTAAGTGCCCCAAAATTATACACCAGGCGACAGATCAGTCTCTCAGAGGCCAAAGATAAATCAGTCCCCAAAGGGGGTTGCCAGAGAAAGCCCTAGTTTTATAAGCCCCATTTCTAGAGCTCTGGAAACAACACGAACGTAGCTTCAGAGCCTGGTTCTCTCTTACTTGGTTGTGCATCTTTGGTCAAGCAACCAGCCTGTTTCCATTAACACCTCCTTCACAGTTTCTTTGACAGTAGAATAAGACAATGCTTTTAACAGGAAAACTACAAAAAAACTAAGTCTATGTTTTTAAATTAAATCTATGGTTTAAAAAAAAAAGTTTACTCATCCAAATAAATACTGTGTGTAGTCATAAAAGAAAAACAGATTCACATATTCTGATATGGAAAAAACCCCATGGCATTGGGTGGGGGAAAACCCCAGGTAGTTAGGTTATGATTTTGTCTAGGTAAAAATATGAAACACAGATCTATTTTTCACTTGTGTAGGCATAAACTGTAATGGTGGTTGCATGAAGTAAATAGAACTAATAAGGCTAGATCAAAACAGACTCCAGGGCTTCTCCGGTGGCGCAGTGGTTGAGAGTCTGCCTGCTAGTGCAGGGGACACGGGTTTGAGCCCTGGTCTGGGAAGATCCCACATGCCGCGGAGCAACTGGGCCCGTGAGCCACAACTGCTGAGCCTGCGCGTTTGGAGCCTGTGCTCCGCAACGGGAGAGGCCGCGATACTGAGAGGCCCGCGCACCGCGATGAAGAGTGGCCCCCGCTTGCCGCAACTAGAGAAAGCCCTCGCACAGAAACGAAGACCCAACACAGCCAAAAATAAATTAAAAAAAAAAAAAAACAGACTCCATTCTAAGCATTACTGTAAGTTCAAACACAGACTAGTTTGCTTTTCTGCAATGAAAACCCATGAATTCACCATCTAGATCTAAAACTACAACATTTTGCCATGTTGCATCATCTACATTTTCCTGAACCATTTCAAGGGAAATCAGACACTGCACCTCCAAAGAGTTAAGCTTGCATCGCCACACATAACCCCTACACAATGCCATTGGCACCCTAACATCATAAACAATTCCCTAATGTCTTTTAACTCTGAATCCATATTCAAATCTCAATTGTTTCCCAAATGTCTCTTACAAATTTTTTTCTTGTATTTGACTATAAAAGTCTCTTAAGATTCTTTTAATCTAAAACAGGCCCTCCACCCATCTATCCCAACAAACACCTTTTCTTCATACGTTGCATCCAAGGGACTGGGTCATTGTCTCAAAGAATATTCCTGATGTTTCTTCATTCCCTAACTTCCTGTAAGCCAGCAGCTGGATTTAATGGCTAATTCCGGAAGCCAAACAACACTTCTAACACTTGGTCCCAAATGGCCACAACTTGATCAATATCTGCCAGCTTCCCTAATTTTTGCCCAGCTTCCAGCTTAGTAGGACCAACCAGAGAAAGCCAAATATGCACTCCTAACCAAACACATAGGATGCCCCATTGCTAGTCAACCCACCTAACGGCTTTCCCAGGCTAACAGACTCTGATCAGGGCATACCTGAAGACCTTCCTTTTCCACTATAAAGCTTTCTCACTCTGCCACCTGCCTTTGAGTGTCTGCCAAAGGCAAGTGATGGCGGCTGACTCCTTTGCTATAGCAAGCTGGGAATAAATAGCTTTTGCTTGTTCTAATTTGAGCGGTCTCTATTTCTTTCCACAATTACTACTGATGCTAAGTGCGATCACACTTAAGGTGGTTAATAGCCACCTTATAGTGGCTTATAACCTCTTATATTGTCAGAGAGAATGGAATCTGATTTTTCAATTCATGTCTTGCTATAACATTTGCCTGTTTTGCCATGTGTCTTCATTAATATTTGCAAGAAAAAGATGGTTTAATTTTGCACCTAGAATTTATTTTAATCTTAAGTAAATGCTTCCCAAGTATGCAATTTTTCGTCAACCTTTACACTTCTGGCTCAATGCATCGAAATAATGGTTTGTTGTTTTAAAATGACAGGGTTTGGCCCTCTTTTCATTAAACATGTAGTCAGTTAAACTGATCTCACAAAAATGAGTTTAATCTTAATCTAATCTGAATAAAAGAATGCTACAATCAAACACCAACCACCAAAAATAATAATAAAGAACTTTAACCCTGGGAAGATGTATAGTATAGAGCGTATGAAAGTCAGTTAGTATGATATACGGCACACAGAGGGTGCTCTGCAAATATCAGGGCCCATCCCCCACAGTGGGGCACCCGGCGCAGGACCACTGAAGGGCAGCCCTTTTCCTTTCAGGTTATGCTCAGTCATGACCCGCAGTGCATCCTTAGGGACAGCCCTGCCATCCCCACACAGAGCGGCACTGCCAGAGGACCAACAACCCCCCGTAGTGCTTCGAGGAAACAGCACCGCCGTTTTCATGTGTGGGTGGCCATTACACACTCTTCCACTCACGTCCCAAGACCCCTGAAGAAGGTCACTTGGTGTCCCTCTCTCCAAGCTCCTCCCTTCGTGCCTCAAGGTTTCAGCCAGTGCACCAGGCTCAGGAAGTTATGTGAGGATCAAGGACGTGAGGCAAGGTGGGCACGCTTACTTCTCGAATCCCAGCAGAAAATCTCCACTTCCTGTAACCCCAGGGTACGCACAGAAATGACTACCCACAAACCCCAAAGCAGGGCTTGCGCCCTACCCCACAGTGTGGGCACAAAGCAGGGCTTCCGCCCTACCCCACAGTGTGGGCACAAAGCAGGGCTTCCAGTCTGGCCCGACATAAAACATCTTTAAAACCTTTCTGTTTCCTTTTTTTAAAAACTACATTCCCTGTTCTCAACTGCCTAAGAAAACCAGAAAATGATAGCAGCTCACAGAGCCCCAGGGATGCCCCCTGTACCACCCAGCGAACACCTATCCCAATCTCCGACCTTGTCTGAGGGGCTGTGTAGAATTTTAGCAGCGCCTCCTGTCAGAGAAACAAGCTCCACATGATGGGACTGAATCTCTGTGCTCACCTGACGTGGGCTTGTATTTCCCTGCGTCTAGGCTATTCGCCTGCCTGGCGGTCCTTTGCATTTTTGGTCTCAACTATAATAGCTCCATTTGCCACCGCAGTAGTGGCTGCAATATAGGGCAAAAGGCTACACTAGCATCTCGGGTTACGTAAAGAAAACTAAGAAACAGAGCTCTGTGCTTATTCCTCCTGGGTGAGAAAGGGGAGAGTTTGATTTAGCTGGTATCTGCATCAAGAAGCAGTAGAGAGAAACACAAAAAATGTGTTATCTTTCTGGGACGAGGAGTGGAATTAGACATCTCAGTGTATACATTTTTATGTCTTTTCTGCTTTTGAAGCAAAAAGAGAAAAAAAAAAAAAAAAAACAGAAAACTCCAAGCTCTGATCACCAAATCCTTCCAGAGGGAGGTCTTCTAAGCCAAGGAGGCACTTTCAGTCCCACCCACTGGAATTCTGAAACCCTTTATCCACCCATCCCCTAGCCCATCACTGATGTGTTTCACGCCATGTTCTTTAATGCCATAGGGAAGACAGGCCTCCACCTGGTCCTACAGGGTCATCTGAGGCCTGCAGGGGCAAAACCACAACAAAGAATCCAAGAATCCTTGGATGGAGGGTGCTCAGGACAGGGGGACATGCAACTCCCCCACTGTGGGCTTCTGGCTTCTTTTCATCCCTGCATTTTTTTTCCCCCCAAAGATTGGTTCAGCTGTTATATCCAACTATCTGAACCGGCCTGAGGGCACTGACTGCCTCCTGGGGGTGTCTTCACCCCTAATTAGAGCCCACGTGCTCAATCCTGCCAGCAGAGGCAGTGACAAGCCCGGGTGCTGTGACTGTAGCTCCTGGTGTCCTTCCAGGGCTTTGAACCTAGCACGTGATGGTCAGTGCTTCTTGTCTCACCAGTTGGTTGCCGTAGGGAGATCAGGAAACCTTTTGGGTGAGAGTTTAATCCCTGTGGGGTAGCTGATAGTGCCTACTTATGGGCCTCAACCTCCTCTTCTGCGGCCAAGAGTGGCTGAATCTCTGCTGCGTGGGGGGCTGCAACCGTCCCATCCCTACAGTGGTCTTGGTACCCCCTACCTGCGTTAGCTGCTGTTGTCTGGGCGATGCAGCCACATCTTGACTTGCCCAGCTAGTAACTTCCCCGGGGACTGGAGTGACTTCACGATGGCGGCCACTACGAGGATGACTCAGGGCTGCAGGCTGACCCAATCGATATTTGGGGCAGAGCTGTAAGTGATCAGATTGCTGACTTGGTCAAGAGTCCTGCTTGTGGACAGACACCATAAAGGCCTTCACGCTCTTGGAAGGTGATCAGTACTGGCAATGATCTTCTCTGCAGATCCGACAACAATACCGAAGGATGTATCAGAAACACATGTACATATCAATGCAACTTCAACTGCCCGTCATCCTGAGCTCCCGTCCTGTGCGGGATGGCTGTCGCTCCGCCTCTTGCTGACTGGGTCATCGGATGGCAAGCAGTAATGCCTGACCTCTTGGGGATACCAGCAGCGTCAAGAGCATCACAGAACCCATATAACCCACAGGAGGTCAAGCCTGCTCTTACAGGACTGAAGGATGAAGCACTGCTTTGGCTCGGAGGCCAATAGTCTTGAGTTCCCCAATCCCTGGGCCCTCAACCTTGGACTGTTGGGGAAACGAGTGTGCAGCCTGCGAGGGACCCAGAGAAGCTCTTCTGATGGGCTTCCATCCCACGTTCTTCTGCATTTTTAAGGGCCAATTACCTGGGCTGTGACCTGAAACAAGGACCTTCTTGTACAGACACACGCCTTTCAGATTCAACTCTGAGATTTTTGGTTTTAAACAAACAATTGTACTTCCCATAAATGAAGATGACCTCAAGCTGCAGCATCCTAGAGAATCACCCGCTTAGTCTTAGACCCTGCAACACACAGAAACGAGAGATGACACAGGAGGTCACAAAAGCTAACTTTAAAAAAATACGCTGGTTTTTAGGAACAAGCGAGTTGTTTAGAAATTATAAAATGTTATCAGAAGTATTTAACATATTTCAAACACAAAAGTGTAAAAACAACTTACTGTACTTCAAGGAAAATGTAAACTTGTAAAATGCACAAATTAAACATATACTATCTTCACTCTAATTATTAGCAGATAATCTTAATAAAGATAAGCTGTTAGTCAAAAATAGCCACTGTCATTTCTAGCAAAATGTCTTGCAAGTTTAGATTTATCATTTTTATTTCCATGGAGAACCAACACCAGCACACACCGTTGCTGGGCTCAAAGCAGGTTTTGTTTGATTCTGTTCATTATCATTGTGTGTCCTGAGATGCATGGCAGATGCCAGCCACACCCCATGATGTGCTCAGGGACAGCCTGGCCCCACAGAACCCTCCGGTGGGCATCTGGGCCGGCCAGCCCCTCTTCTTAGTCCCACAGCCGCTTGGTCCTCAGGGCATCTCTGTCCATCTTTGACGTAAGTAGGCATAAAGCAGCTTCTTAGATGGTTAACTTCCTCAGAGCAGGTAGCCTCTGTGAGAAGCTAAGATCACCTCCAAACTAAGCACAAGTCTGCTTTTATCCCAAAGGCAACGTGGCAAAAAGAAAGGGCTGAGGCAATTTCCTGTAAATGCCCAAAGCCTTCATGTCCTATCTATAAGCCATAAACCCAACACAGAAGCGTCTATCAAGTTAAGTGAGTCTATATACAAACACAACAACAGTAAACTTAATCCGAATGCCCATTTGTTGGGAACTGGTTAGGTAAGTTATTGGTAAACCCACTGTGACAGTTCTTTTGATGTGTCAGTTTGACTAGGCCACAGTCCTGTTATTCAGTTAAACACTGAGCTGGGTGTTACTGTGAAAGCATTTTGCAGACGTGATTAAAGCCCTGATCAGTCAACATTAAGAGTAAGGGATGGGCTTCCCTGGTGGCGCAGTGATTAAGAATCCGCCTGGCAATGCAGGGGACACGGGTTCGAGCCCTGGTCCGGGAAGATCCCACATGCCGCAGAGCAACTAAGCCTGTGTGCCACAACTACTGAGCCTGCACTCTAGAGCTGGAGACCCACAACTACTGAGCTCACGTGCCACAACTACTGAGGCCCGTGCGCCTAGAGCCTGTGCTCTGCAACAAGAGAAGCCACCGCAATGAGAAGCCCGCGCACTGCAACAATGAGTAGCCCCCCCTCGCCACAACTAGAGAAAGCCCATGTGCACAGCAACGAAGACCCAACACAGCCAAAAATAAATAAATAAATAAAATAAAATAAAAAAGAGTAAGGGAGCACCCTGGATAATCTGGGCAGGCATGATTCAATCCAAGCTACAGGGCTACCGCATTGCCCTCAACGCTGAAGAAGCCGGGAGGTTTTTTTGCGTGGAGAATGTAAGAGAGGATTCCTGGACTAGGGACACCAGGCACAGATCAGAGAACTGGTACCATACTGAAGAGAAAAGGACTAAGGGACTGGATGCTGCCGTACTGAATCCTGAATGCAAAGAGTCCCCGCCTTCTCCCCCAGTGGGCTCAGAGATGCTGCCAGGCCGACCCATCCCATCAGGAGTGGAAGGACTCCTTTGGGGAATCTGAAGACAGACCTAAGGAGACCATCATTAAGATTCCCCAGTGAGCAGCCCAACCAGGCCACTCTACAGAGAAACTCAGACTACACACCTCCCCATTTGTTCTGGACCATTAAATTAAATGCCCATGATTAATCACTAGCTGACACAAAAGGATTACCTGATACCTGAGGTTAAAGCGCTAATATACAAGACAAGGTATCCTCAGTCCTGGTATCCCCCAGACCACAGAATAAATAAATAAATAAATAAATAAGCCACAAGCAAATAAAAAAACCTTAAACCTTGGAGGAATTAGAATTACGTGAGAAGAAAAAAAATCTATCTTCAGATGTGGGAAGATATTATATCCAAGAAACAAGCATAGAATGATATAAAAAAATGACATTCAGAAAGAGTTCTTGGAAATTAAAAACCGGATAGCAAAGATGAAAAACTCAACAGAAGGGCTCGAAAGATAAAGCTGAGTGAATCCCCTCAAAAGAAGAGCAAAATGACAAAACGATGCCGATAGGAGATCAGAAATTGAGTGACTCCGTCCAGGGTGTGCAACATATAAATAATGGAAGCTCCAAAAAGGAGGGAGGACGAGGAGGAAACCCGACAGCAAGTTATTTGTTATTTTATTTTGACCCTCAGGCCTCCCAACCCAGATGCACCAATCAGCAGACCATGGTGAATACAGACCTTGCCTTTTTCTTAATCCAGAACTTTTCTAGAAAACAATCCTAGGAGAAGGTAAATGGAGTCATCTTCCTCTGAAGAAAGAATTCGGATCAGGGGTTAATCCTTTCTCCTCACAAGCAGCACAAGAAACAGGAGATCCATCAAAAGAGAGGAACGTCAAAGAAAGAAATCAAGAAAACTCCCAGGAAATTCTCAGGAAAGTAGAGGAGGTACCAGGATGAGGGCTGGCACCAGACCAAGAAGACAATAAGTCTGGTCTGGAGCAGGGACTCAAGACAGAAATGTCCAGAGGTGTTAGCACCAAAGTCTCTGCTCGTTTCATAGGGCTCAGCTAAGAACAGAATGTTAAGGTGATGCCGGCCCCGGGTCTTATTTCTCCTAGGATTTTATCGACATGAGCTGGTGACCTTCCTGCTCTCCAGATCAGCAAGAGAAACCAGCATTTCCTCCCACAGACGTGCTCAGCTTTGGCTTACTGCTGAAATCCAGAGGACGGCTGTGGTGAGCCTGAAAACTGCAGTCAGCGGTCCACGCCCTCTGACCATATTTCTGCCAGACAACGAGGAGCCGGTCTGTGCACAGCACGGCCACACGCCCTGAGTGTGGCGGCCCCGGGATCCCCAGGACTCATTCAAGTCCCTGCTCACTGACTTCCCCAAGGGGAAAGGGCTCTTCAAAGTTCCCAGGGAAGCGGAGGCTCGCCCTTCCCCCGAGAGCCCATTACATTGTCTGGCCAAGGTCATCGAACAGTGGCAGCGCTGCCCCGTGCCCTCACAGCTCAGTGTGTGCTTGAGGCCCAGTGTTTTCAAAACCACACATGACATTGTTTCAAAACACCTCCACTGGGGGTGAAAATAGAAAAGCAAGGAAATCATTAAACCACAAGTCAGTACAGTGCTCACTCTGGGGTAAAAGGTGGAGAATTCAGCTACTGTTGGGTGTTAAGAGGGCTTCTACGGTAGTGGTAGTGTTCCTTAACAGTGGACGCACTGTCCATTTTATTATTCTTTAGACCGTATATTTATACTGTATATGCTCTTCCGTATGTATGACACATTTCACAGTTGAAAAAAAAAAGATACAAACTCATAATAGCAAGGAGAACTGAAGGGGAAACCATCAAGAAGCCAGAGACTACATTCTGGAAGGTACGAGCACATGAAAGAAAGAGTATGCATGATTGAAATAAGGTCCAGGAAAGCCACAGGGAGAACAGCAGCAGGAGGGAGCCGGGGAGAAAGCCCGGCTGTCCAGGCTCGGGCCTCGGAGCCCCATCCCCTGCAAGAAGGTGATCGTCCCCATGCCAGCCACACTCCCAACTGTGAGACCATGCTTGCTCTGAACCACACCCGGCAATTCCTCGTATTTCTCTCCGTCCGTCCTTGGTATCCGTGACCTGGGTGGCCCTCTGCCCTGTCAACCCCGAGAGGGGCGGCAGCTCAGCTTCCCAGACCCAAACTCCAGTTGTTCAGCCACTTTGGTCAGCCTCAGAGCCTTGTTCCGGCCAGAGAGGCCCAGGACTTTGGGCCAGTGCTTGGCTCCTGGTCCAGACCCCTTCAGTTTCTGCTCCTGCGCATTAGGCGTCAAGGACTCCTCCAGTCTCAGAAAGTCACGTGTGCCAAGGCTCCCAGAGCTGGGGTTTTGCTCAGGTTCTGCAAGGCCAGGAGGGAAGTCCCACTCCCCCCCCGCCCCCATAACTCAGATGTCAGCATGGGAGGGGGCCTCAGAGGTCATCTCGTCTGCACTGTCTTTGGAGGCCCAGGCGAGATCTGTCCAAGGCCTCAAGGCTGGAGTTGAAAGTCAGCTCTGCCTTTCCAGAAGGATCTGAGCCTGCGTGAGACAGACACCAACGGGGGGCAAAGGCTGCGCACCTCTAGCCCCTGCCTGGGCTGTGCATGGTTTAGAGACAAACACAACTGCACACCCCCCGCCCCAACCCAGTGCCACTCAGCGGTGTCCCAGGGGCTGCCCTGTAAGGCCTCAGCGCATCCAGAAACAAGCAGTCTATGAGCTCAGCGACCTAACTGCCCTCCGTTTAAAGAGGCGTAGAGGTTTTAGCCTGCAATTGTAAAAGAAAACCAAGTTTCCTGTAGAAAACTTGGAAAGTACAGAAAAGTCTAAAGAAGAAAATAAAAATCACTCATAATGCAACAAGTGTGAGCTGCTATGGATGGCTTTGGCATCGTCATGGACCTCTTTTACAAGAAACCATTTCCTAAAACAAGCCATTTGTTGGCTGGGTCACAGGATCCAGGCCGCGGCGCACCCCCTCCCCCAAGGTCGGTGCTGAGTCTGTCAAGAAGATGTGTGTGACCCTGAGGCTGGCCTCACGCAGGCCGAGGAGCGGCGGGCTTGGGACCCGGCCAGCTGCACGGGCCCTCCCCTCCTCTCCACGGCCACAGTCCGACGCAGCTCGGCGACTCCTGTGGCTGCAGGCGAGGCCAGCGGGACCTGCAGGTGAGACTGCAGGGTCCACAGTGGAGCTGCACCCGTGGGCCATGAGCAGGGAGGCACTGGCGCCGAGTGTGCCCCTGCTGGCCCAGCCTCTGGCGCAGTGTGAGGCTTTTCCACGAGAGTCTGCCCTCCAGCCCCTCCAAGCAAACAGAGCAGAGGAGGAGGACTCTGCTCTGACCTGGGCCTCGGGGCGCTAGTGAGGCAGCCCCGGCCTCCTGGCCACTTCTCCCAGCCTTCTTGCCACCCTGGAACAGACTTTCACGCCCAAAGTGGCTACCCAGGAGAGCCGCGGGTGGTCTCGCACTACAGCCCCTGGGCCAGGCTCGGCCTTCTTCACCCCGGGGGCCCGGTCTGGGCCTCACCCCCTGGCAGACAGGGACTCGACTGAGAACATGAGGGGATACTGGTGTCCTTCAAACCCCCTTTGCTTTTCTCGGCCCAGCCCAAACCTGCAGATCTCAACGGGAGCCCCCACGGCAGGATCTGAATTTTGCACGAATCAGCTGCCTGGCTGCAAGCACCACCCACAGCTCTGCTGGACAGAGGGACACGTGGGAGGGAAGGAGGGAGTCAGAGGGGCTGAGGCCACAGGTAAGAGGGGCTCCTGACCATCATGAGAGCTGGCGAGAACCTCACGCGGCGGCCAATTCCAGCCACCTGCCGCAGGGGAGGAAGACTGCCTCAAATTTAGGAACAAAGAGAGGGCAGGAAGCAGGGAAAGGTGGAAACTAAATGAATGCAGGTCTCTTCACCACAACAAGTTACAGAAATTGACCTTTATTTATTGTACTAAAGTCTGTTTAACTTTCGATACAAAGGAAGGTTTTAGTACAGAAAATCCCAGTCTGTCCGAACAGTACCTGTGCACACTGTACCATCACCGTCCCACCCCCGCCGCCCAGAGCAGCAGCCCCGCAGGGCGCCAGTGAGACCCCTCGACAGCCTGCAGGGTGTCCTAGTTGTCTGAGCCAGAACGCGTGTACCTGTGAAACGAAGGGCAGCACTGAGGACTGAAACGTGTCTCTTTTCGAACAACTGTGCAAGAAAATATATCCCTTTTTAAAAAAATGTCACTATGGCTAAACTATAATCTAGTGTCTAGAATTACAAAGAATAAAATGAAATCAGAGATTTCTTGCTAGTAAAATGAAATGTTAGGAACAGTATTAAAATAGAGGTCCTACCCCAGTGACACTTACCCGGAGCCCCGTACAGTACCTATTATTAAGAGGACGCACAGTTTAAGGAGGAACCAGATCAAACCTTCAGCCAGAAACATCCAGCGTCAGAAGCGTTAAAAAAAAAAAACAAAAAAAACAAAAAAAACACACAAACCCCAAACAAAGCCACCCTCGTGGAGCACTGCTCATGCTGTAAGCGCTGGAGCCAAGACTAGATAGATCCCAGTTTCTCTTTTTTTGAGTTTTGACAGTGACTGCACTAATCCTTAAGCTTCCGTAAGAGTTCTCTGCTCAAAGTCTGAAACACGAATGTTTTTATATCAAGTAGAGCTGATGTGCCTGCCCCACTCTAGAGCGCTTAGGAATTACCCTGCAAAATCTGCACTGGTAAAGGCTGTCACTATTCACAGAACCTAAAGAGGACCCAGTGGCATGCATCAGCCCCAGCCTAACACCCTGCCTGGAACTGGCTGTGTCACAGTGAACCCATGAAGCTCCGAGGACCAGAGAGAACGCTGGAATAATGAACGCAGGTGGACGAGAAGAGGACGCAGAGGGCAGGAGACAAAGTCTGAGGGACGCGTCCGCGAGACGGCCCAAGTCGCCCTCCTCTGTGCAGGAGGGGAATACACTGCCGCTGGAGAGTCTGCCCCACAAAGGCACTGGTTCCGCGCCCGCCGATGGTCGAAGCATCCGCAGTCGCAGGTCCTTCCAGGAGAGGTGCCACCAAGGAGCATGAAGTTTGTCAAAGCTCTGGTCCCACTGACAAGAACCTCCCAAAGCAAAGCGGCCCCCAGCGAGGTTCCAGAGTCGTCCCGCTGAAAACAGGCACAAAACCAACACCAAAGCGACAGTGAGGAAAGGGCAGGGGCTGGGCAGCGACAACATGGAGCCGTTCAAGTAAACATAAACAACCGAATACTTAGAAAAGGCTTGTAAACTTGTGATCTGAAAGGTTCTCTTTGCAGCATCTCTGACGAGCTGGCTACGAGAAAGGTTGGTGTCGAGCCCCTCTACAGAGTCTTCTGTCTTACAGCGCACGAGTGAGAGGAATAGAGTCTGCGGCCCTCTGTCTACAAAGGAGGTGCTTCTGGAGTCCTGCTTCATGGATCCTTCCCCTTCACGTTTATATACAGAGACGTCTATCTTTAGTCGCTAAAAGGAGCTGAGCCAGGCAGTCACGCCGGCGGCCAAGCTGCAGCTGTCCCCAGCACCGAGTTCTAGAGAGGGCTGGCTGGGATCCACAGGACTTTATTTTGCTCTTGATTGACCATTGCCAAGATCTGAGCGCAAATGCTCGACAGGGCTCCTCCCTGGACGACCCCTGCAAGAGAGCCCCCAAACACACACGTCATTGGCTCAGAGGAAGACCCCAGGGTGAAGGCAAATAAACACATCTTTTACTCTTCCTGGCGCTCCGCCTGTTTTGAGCTACTTGGCCCTCCTGCCCCACTCCCGCCTCACTCTCTTCCATCAGTGAGAAATTGGAAAAGAAAAAGTAAAGAGTTGAGTGCAAATCACTTCGGCTTTTTACCTATCCCTCTCGGCAACTGTTCCATAGGATGTTAACATTTTACGCTCAAATGAAGGCTGGTGTCCCATTTTGCCAGGCTGCCCTGGTCCCTGTAACAGGGGTGACAGGATCTGACCACACACATGAATCGCCAGGCCCCACTGCAATGATGCTCTGGGCTGCTTTGCCTAGTCATGCAATGGGGAGTCCCAGCACGCTGGAAGGCAGTCTGGGCTGTGTTGTGATGGTCCAATCGGCAGCAGGATTCTACAGGTGACAAGGTTGGGTCTCGGAAGCTGGGCATCCCATGGCCCAGAGAAGATTTCCAGCAAAGATGATGGAATGTCTCCAGCTCTGGCTCAGGCCTGCTCTGCAGGCTTTCAGCACCACAGCCCGGCAGACACTAGACCAGGGCTCTCGGCGTGCTCCACGGAACAGCGCCGAGCGCTGGATGCTTGCCACAGAAATGGACAGCGAGGGTTTAGAAACTGCTACGGAAATGTGACAGAGTAATTTTACATCTGTTGACTCTAACAGAAAGTCAAGGCTTGTATCTTGTTAAGTTTTGGAGTTTTTAATGTTCTTTTCTCTAGTAATTGTCAATGTATCTGACTGAAATACTGGTCTGTAATGGACTGGAAATTAAAACACAAACACACATAACACATACATAGACAGAAGCACCAAGGCTGGGTTTTGAGGCCAAATGTTGCATGAGAAGCGCCAAACTAGATCACAGCACTCTCTACAAGTTCATTACAATCACTGTCTCCACCTCTCTGTGGCCACAGTGTTATTATGCCCCCTACAAATGACTGATTTTATGGAAGAAGTTGAAAGTCACAAAGTAAAATGGCAGTTGGTAAACTGGAACCCTGCTTCTTCTGGTTTGCTTTGTTTCAAAGACCAGAGATAGTAAAGGTGCAGCTTATCTTCAGACTTCACTGCAAAACTGGCCTGCCCTGGAAGGTGCTGGGGACAGATGGCCACAGCCACCACCGCCGTGCTACCCGCCCAGGGAACGCTGGAGCTGTGCTACATGGCGCCTGGGCAGCTGCCACACAAGGCCAGACTGTGACCCAAGGCCAGAACTAGTGAACTTTACCTTCGGACCTGCAACTTCCTGACGCTGCCCTGTGCCTGCCATCAGATCATCTGTGATGGAAGTGCTCACTGTGACGGCATCCACCAGGCACCCCGGAAGTGCGGGCCGTAACCACTTCTAAGAAGGATGTCCTTGGGAAGCCTGCATCCGTCCCCACTGCCTGCTCCTCCTCTCCAGGCCTGACGCACACCTACCTGTGAAGTACCTGCTGTACTCCTGTTCAATCTTCTGAGCCGTCTCAAACTGCTCTTTGGAATGCCTCTGAGTCACCTTGTCCTTCAGGTAGATGGGGTCTCTCTGCTCCCTGTTGGGACATCCAGGGAACCAGGCTGAGCTTCTCACCTCCCCCCAGGCCCTCCTCTTTGCTTCTTTGTCCAGAGTTAACAGGGGTCTCCACCACCACAGGGCCCCCATGTGCTCCCCTGGTAAAGCACAGCCTGCAGGCTCCACGGGGAGCTCCGGGCAGAGAGGGGGAAGGTGGGAACCCCAGTGTGTGCACACGGAGACCAGACACCTCAGCTGGCCCCCGAGGGCAGGTACCAGAAGCCTGGAAGCACAGAAAGGCAAAGTGGAGGAGGGCCTTGGCAAGCCGTTAGCCCAACCAGCGCAGAAACTCAAGCTCGGCGGGAGCACAGGCCCATCCACGTCACAAGCCAGCTCCTGGCAGAGCTGGACCCAGGCCAGGCCACCCAGCTCCTGTGTTGTTGTGGGTGCCCAGCTGAGAGGCAGGAGAAGGGGAAAGGGCCTGGGAGTCAGGAGGGGAGCTATGCAGACAAAGCTGGACATACTCAGGGAGCGGTGGCAGCATCCAAACAGCGCGGAGAGGGGTGTGGAGGGAGGGCTGTGCTGGGTCCACATGCCTGGCTCAGTGTGAGCTGGGGGCTCGAGGCGGGAGGCCGCTCCTACATGGGGTGCCTATTTCAAGGCCAAGGGGCCCCCCGCCCCACGGCTTTGAGCCAGCAGCGCATCCCCAGCAAGGCCCCAAGCCAAGCCCCCGAGGAGCCTGTCACCTACTTGATGTGTTTGGCGCTCTTGTAGTGGATGAAGATGACGATGGGGTAGATGTGCATGTGGTGCAGCCGCTCAATGGCGTGGGGGGCGACGTCCAGGAGACAGTGCCGGTTCTGCGGGGAGGGAGAGAGTGAACACCTGGGCAGGTGCGGGGCCGGGGCCTCGGGGGCACTGGACACTCCAGTCTGTCTCTGCCACCGATGGGCCCCACCCCTCCCCTGACACTGCCCTGCCTTGCCCTGTAAGTGAACATACAAGGTTCTACCAACGAACAAGGCAGCAAAACCAGTCTTTCGTTAAGACTGCACATGATACACGGAGGGGAAACCTCATCTGGGAAAATCTCTCCCCACAAGCCGTCAGCTGTGATGATGGTCCAGGCTGGGAACCAGGGCCAAGCAGGGTCTGGACAACCCCACACTCCAAACTCCCTTTCCTGCGTTTACCCAGATATAGGAACTTCCTAAAGCGCTACCCCACCTGGCCTCAGAAACCCTACTTCTGCCAGTCTGGGCAAAAGAAGATGTAGAGACTCGGCGGGGGGCTGAAGCAGGGGAGGGGAGAGTGTGGGTCTTTGCGTGGCTGTGATTGAAACGCATCCCATGGATCCCCTGAGCCTCCAGGCAGAGTATGAGCCAAAGGCAGGCCACGGGCACCCTGCCTGTGGTTCTCCCTGACCCCTGAAAGCTCCACTGAGGGGGTCCACCCTTTGGCACGGGGCACCCCTGACTGGAGCTCGTCCACTTCAACTGGGCAGTCTGCACTGACAGCTGTAAGAAGTCAACTCCCTCACGTAACAGGAGGGATCCAAAGCCTGGCGAGGTAAACTGACCACCCAGGAAGGATGGGGCCCAAAAAGCACCCACATCCTCAGACTTGTGAGGGATGCTTTTCCAAAAGATTGCCCCACTTCCCCTCATACTATCTGGCAAACAGACCCCAGCATGTTCACAAACCTAAAGGCACATGGCAACGGCTCTTATCCTTTCAGGGTCGTGGCCCTGATGGAAGCCGTGCCCCTGTCCCTAGAATAAGGCACATCAGCTCAGCACACAAGCTCAGCAGATGCATTCTGGGACCCTGTTGTAGAAACCCCCGTGAGGGGCCTTTCCTAGAGTTCAAAGCTCTCGTCAGAGCCCCTCAGAGAGGGAGAGGTGACACACGCACAGGGCGACTTTTGCCCAGGACTAGCTTCCTACTCACGAAAGCGGAAGCACAAGAAGCAACGGGGGCCAGCCCCCAGTAGGTTAACTCAGACTAACGGGACACAGGCGAGCTCACGAAGGCCCGAGAGACATGCAGGGCAGATGTGCAAAGGTACAGAGCCCGGACACACACACACTGGGGTCCAAACCCCGGACTCAGAGAGGCGCCCCCATCCCTTGGTCTGAAGCAACAGGTACCTTTTCTGTGATCTCCTTTATGGAAGCCACTGTGGTCACATCAAAGTGGCCACTCCTCCGCTTATAGTCTACAAACAGGCAGTCTTTGACGCCCCGCTCGATGGCCTGCTGGGAGGCCTTCATCACCTCTGCAAAGCACAGACACAGGAATCAGGATGCCCTGGCACCATGAGCCGTCACTGCACGTGCCAGGAAGAACGCCGCACAGAAGAGACTTTAGGAACCCAGCCCTGCTGTCCTCGCTCCCGGACAAAGAACCAGAGGCTGCACACTGATCTGAGCCAAGTCCAGAGGACTCTGAAACATCATGGGATCCATCCCCGGGCACAGGGGGCTGAACCCAAACACAGGGACAGACACAGCCCAGCAGGCCCGAGGGCATCCCTTACCAAGGGGGCATCTGCAGAACTTGCCGGGCACCTCGTTCACGAGCATTTCCTTCACCACATCCAGTAAAGGCCCCAGGATCAAGACGGGCCTCAGGGAGGTGCAGTCCACCTTCTGGACCCGCTGATAGGCAAGGCTCACCGAATCTGAGGGAGAGAGGGGAGCAGTGTCATGGACACCCACCTGGAGCAGAGGGAGGAAGGGGAGGGGCTGGGGACCCACTGCTCCCCTGACCTTGCTGACCCCAGGGAGGCCCAGCTCCTTCACTCCACACGTCCAGAGCCAGGTACCCAGCTCACCCTGGTTCGTCTGGGACTTGCCCAGTTGTAGCACTGAGAGTCCCATACCCCGGGCACACCAGGGCACGGCCGCTCCTGGAGTCCAGCACAGTGTCCTTGCTCCACGGACACCCAAGACACTGCAGCACTTCATCCTGCTCAAGTTCTTCCGTACGTGTCCAGTGCGTGCTCCCCTCACCCCTAGTATATATTCTCTGCTCTCTAGAGAGGCAACCTCCCCTGAGGTGGGTGTGGTCATGTGACCCAGACCTGCCCCATGGGGTGAGCAAACTCTCCCCCTTCCCATGAGCTGAAAAGGACAGGACCGGGTGCAGTGAGCCAGCTCTGATCCTGCAGATGAGAACAACCCTCAGGAAATGACAGAGCCACAGGACAGAAGGGACCTGGCTCCCTTATGATCCCCAGAACAGAGCTGCCTCCCAGGGATCCCCCCACCAGCTCAGACTTTTATGTGGCAGGGGAATAAGCTTCTTATCATGCTTCAGCCATTGTTGTCTGGTCTCAGTTACAGCAGTCAAACCAATATCCTAGTTGATACATGTAGTAAAAATCTCCCCTTCCACCAAATGAATAAAAAATCCTTGTAGGAAGTGACCGCCTAAAAACCAGCATGCAAGTATCTTCTTGGCACCTCCCTTGTACCAATCACTGTGCTGGCATCTCGGAAACACTTTTTAAAAGAGTAGAAAGCACAGTCCCTGCCACTGCAGAGCTCATGCTCTAACCAGGCTCACAGACGGCAACAGGTAAGAAACAAGACCACCATACAAGAGTTGCCTGCCAGCTCCAGGCACCAGGACAAGAAGCCTCACCCTCGGGGGGTGGGAGTGGCGACGAGGAGAGGCAGAGCTGAGGTGAGGGTCGCCTGAGGTGGGCTTGTGAGGAAGGGTCAATGAGAGGTCCGGCCTGGAAGGCCCGTGACTAGGAGATGAAGAAAGAGGGACCAGAAGGCAGAGCGTTACAGGTGAACACACAGGGCGGTGCTTGGTGCAGCCTCAGCTCCACAAACGCCGAGCTCACAGGCAGAACCGCGTGCGTTTTTTCGGTCTGATGATTATCCAGGTTCATCTATATGGCTTTCTATACAGCATTTCTCAACCTGGTGACCAGGTGATCTGTTATTAAGGCAGGGGGAGGGTTTGGTGGTCACATTCACTGCCCAAGACCCCCGCACACTTCTGACTGAAGGCTCTGTGGAGTCCCAGGGCAAAGAACTTCCTCCAGGAAGACGTAAAAACACCCCCTCTTTTAAAACTTTGAACATTACAGATCAAGCCAGGCATCCTCTCCAACACCTCTTCTCCAGTCCTGGTCCCCAACGGTTTCCTCACAACCACCGTCAGAGTTGGTTATGAGGATATAAAAGTACATCCTTCCAGATGTCATTCTTACATGTTGACTTTTACAGGCTCAAAATACCTAGAAAATATGTTATGTATGTCCATGTGCTCAACAAAAATGACAAGACACACTTCTGTATCATGATACATGCAAAAATACATGATACATGCGATATTCCGCAACTCCCTCTTCTACTCAGTCTTATGTTTCTGAACCGCATCCCTGGCGATCCACGTTGATCTCCCTAACTCCTTCTGAACATCCTACGGGATGGATGCTCTGCGCCTATTCATCCATCTCCCTGCGTATGGACACTAAGTCACTATGTCTTCAACTTAACTTGAACGGAATCATCTTCTCCCCTAATGATTATTAACATTCCACACTGAGGGGCACCCATTTAGAAGATTCCTTTTCCTCCCCGAATAATCCGCTTTGTCGGAAGTCCTCATAGTTACAGAATCATAGGGGGGCTACAGAGCATCTCGCAAGCACTGAATCCAACAAGAGTCAGAGGTCCAGAGAAAATAAAAAACTCCCTGGGAAGGGTAAATATACAGACAAATAGACAATCTGGAAGTAACCGAATGTAGTTATGTAAACTGCTTTTAAAACTGGTATAGATATTAAAACCAAAAGCATAAAGGTAATAATAAATCTACGCTAATGTTCACATAATATAAAAAGGATGTAATTGGTATCATTCATAACGTAAAGGGGGCGGGCGGGGGGGGGGGGTGGATCCCAGAGATGTAGAATTTTTATATAGGATTGAAATTAAGCTACCATCAGTTCAAAATGAACTGTTATAACCTTAAGATGTTTTATGTAACTGCAATGGTAACCAAAAAGAAAATATCTATAAAATATACACAAAGGGAAATGAGAAGGGAATCAAAACATGTCACTATAAAAAAAAAAAAAGAAAATCAATGAAATACAAAAGAAGGCAGCAAAGGAGGAAAAGATAGACAAAAAAGCAACAAGACATACAGAAAACAGCTAATAAAATGGCAATAGTAAGTCCTTCCATATCAGTAATTACTTTAAATGTAAATGGATTAAATGCCCCAATTAAATGACGTAGATTGGCTGAATGCATAAATAAAAAAAGATCCAACTATATGCTGTCTACAAGAGACTCACCTTAGCTCTAAGGTCACTCATAGGCTAAAAGTGAAAGGATAGGAAAAAAAATAATTCATGCAAACGGGCACCTAAAGAGAGCAGGGGTGACCACAGTTGTATCAGACAAAATAGATTTTAAGACAAAAACTGCCACAAGAGACAAAGAAGGACATTATAGCATGATAAAAGGGTCACTTCTCCAGACAGATAAAACAATCATAAACATATATGCACCCAACATTAGAATTCCCAAATAAGTGACGTGAACACTGATGAAACTGAAGGGAGAAACAGACACCAACACAGTATTAGTAGGGGACTTCAATACCCCACTTTCAGTTACGGATAGTACAACCAGACAGAAGATCAATAAGGAAACAGCACTTGAACAACACTATAGACCAATGGACCTAACAGATTCCCCCCTAGAGCCTCCAAGGGAGTGTGGACCTGCCAGCACCTTGATCTTGGCCCAATGGTACTGATTTTGGACTTCTGGCTTCCAGAACTGTGAGAGAATAAATGTATGCTGTGCTGACCACAAAGCTTGTGACATTTTTTATAGCAGCCCCAGGAAAGGAGTACACAATGAAAGCCAGAAGACAATGAATTATATCTTTAAAATGCATAAGTAAAATATCTACCAATCTAAAATTCTATATCCAGTGAAAAATCTCCAAAATGATGGGAAAATAGACCCAAAAAAAATAGAGAATTTAAATTACAAGAAACCTGCATTACAAGAAATGCTGAAGGTCACCATAACATCAAGGAAATGGTAATTATAAGAAGTAAAGGATGTGTTAACTAACCTTATTGTGGTAAACCGTTTGCAACACATACACCTATCAAATTATCATCCTGTACACCTTAAACTCACACAATATTATATGCCAGTTATATCTCAATTAAGATGGAAAAAAAGAAATGCTGAAGGGAGCGTTCAACTGAAAAAAAGATCAGAAGGAAAGAGAATTGCAGGAAGGAATGAAGAATAATGGAAAGGATAAATATAAGTGAATAACTGATGTGCAAATCAGTAACACTGTTGGATTTAAAATAAATGTAAAATGAAAATGATAATGCAAAAGGTGGGAGGGAGGTAAAGAAGTCACAGTGCTCCAATGTTTTAGAATTATTAGAGAAGTGATCAAAGTAATGATTCATGTTAGCAGTAAGTCAGAGACATATATCATGAGGGTTGCTGTAATCCACCCCTCACCACCAAAGAGTAAAACAAGATGATTAATTAAAAACTAACAGATGGGGGGACAGAATAATAAAAATGCTTGATTAATCCAAAAGGAAGAAAAGTGAAGTGAAGGGAACATAAAACAGGCAGGAGAACAGAAAACAAACTGCAAGATGGTAAATGTATCAGTCATGATTTAATCAGTAATTAAATACTCTGATTAAATGATAAAGATTGTCACAGGTGTGTTCAAATTGTGAAAACGCCTCAGGATGTACACTTTTCTGTAGATGTATGTGCACTTTTCTATACATATATTATATCTCAAAAAAATGAAAAAAGATGAAGTATCACAGTGGGTTGAAAAAACCCTACATGCTGCCCACAGAGCCACGTAAATATAAAGCTATAGAAAAGTATAAAAGGATGGAAAAAGACAAACTATGCAAACATTTAACCAAAAGAAAACTGGTGTGATAATAATACTTAAACAAAATAGACTTTAAGGCCAGAAACATTTCTAGACATAAAGAAGGACATAATGATAAAAGAGTCAATTCAACAATAAGATATAACAATTTAGAAATAACAATTTAAAGACCACTTCAAAGTACATAATGAAAGAAAGAAAAAAAAAAACCCACTGAAGAACTGAAAGGAAGACTAGACATATGGCTGTTTTCCAAAGACATCCACTAGACATACACCAAATACACCAGAGGTGGTGTCTACAGAAGAAAAGGGAAGGGAGAATCAAGCAACTATTATTGCCAAAAGGTGAATAGTCTGTTTTACATTTAAAAATGTAAAAACCCATTCTTAGCTCGAAGGTCATATAAAAACAGCCAGACTTGGCCCATTGGCTATGGCTTGCCAACCCCTGTCCTCACTGACAGTTACCTGTGGGCCATGAACAAAGGTGGGACTCACTCAACTCACTGTGATTAAGGCCCTAACTGAAACAATAAATAAGGAAGGAGAGGAGGAGGAGGAAACCAGCTGTCCCACCTTCTGATGCCCACTGCCACCTCCACACCCTGCTACCAGGGAGGGCACACCTTCTAGGACAGTGGACACACACGGGGGTCCTCGGAGCAGCCTTCACAGGAGGCTCCTGCTTCACAGGACAAATGCACCCTTCCACGGGGCACTCTGCCAAAGGATGTCTGATGCTGCCTAATACGCAACTCCAGGACTGGGTCGGCGCCTGGCCCTGGGAGGATCTTGGAAGAATGGACACAGGAGGGGACTTCCTTCGTGGCGCAGTGGTTAAGTATCCGCCTGCCAATGCAGGGGACGTGGGTTGGGTCCCTGGACCGGGAAGATCCCACATGCCGTGGAGCAACTAAGCCCGTGTGCCACAACTACTGAGCCTGTGCTCTAGAGCCCGTAAGCCACAACTACTGAGCCCACACGCCACAGCTACTGAAGCCCGCACACCTAGAGCCTGAGCTCTGCAACAAGAGAAGCCACTGCAATGAGAAGCCCGCGCGCAGCAATGAAGACCCAACACAACCAAAAAAAATTTAAAAAAAAAGAATGGACACACACAGGAGTAAGGCCAAAAATGGCCAAAGATCTGCACAGTGGCCCTTGGTCACCACCAAGCAGCCAGGAATAACCCAAAAACAAACTAGAAGCAATGCATTGGGCAGAGACTGCTTTTTGCCCACCCAATACCCATCTTTCCTTTATTCCTTACTAACAGAACCTGCATTACTGAAGCCAGCAGGTCACCAGTGAAAATCCTGCCTTCTCAGCCTCCCTCACAGACTGAGTGGCCAATGAGGAATAAGTGGGAGACCAAGGGTGGAGCTTCCAGGTAAGCTGTTTAAAGAGGCACACTTTTGCCGTGCCCCTTCCTCCTCCCTGCCGCCTGAACGTGGACGTGATGGCAGAAGCTGCAATGACCACGGGGAGACCTTGAGGATGGAAGCCACACCCTACAGGTGGTAGACTCTGAAGACAGTAGCACCACCATCCCAACCCAGACACACATCCCTAGATCAGTTATGTGCGAAAGCAAAGCAAACTTCTATGTCGTTTAAGTCACTGTGGTGAGGCTTCTGTGGTCAACAGCACACCTCATCCTGCGAGCCTGCTGGAGAAAGCCAGCCCAGCCACTTGCCTTCAAAGAGTGGAATGGAGTCGTTGGAAAAGGTGTCCAAGGCAAGGAGGTCTTTCCCATCTTTGGACCCGCTGCGTTTATGCTTATGTTTCCTTCGGAAGAAGGATCTGCGTGCAGCTGCCGAGAGCGTCTTTGCGGTGTTGTTGTCATCTTTGACTTCAGACATGCTGAGCCTCCGCGAGAATTCTTGGTCCATCCTGTGGACAAGAGTACAGCAGTGCTGCGAAGGGCCCAGGGAGCATCACCTCCCCGCATGCCCAGCCGCGAGGAGAGCCAGAGCTGGGACTCCAGGCTCCTCCCACATTCTCTACAGGTTTCCTGGCCGCTTCACCACCCACGCTACTGAGGACGCCATGGTGCCACTGCTGTGAGGGTGATACACACACACCAGTGCTGGGCAAGCTCTCAGCATACAGGGCCACCTCCCATAGTCAGACGAGGGTCAGAAGGAGCTGCTAAGACAGCCTTCACTCGTGACCACTACAAGTTATGCTTCCTGCCACCAAGAATAACAAAGCACAGATATACCCTATAACACAGAAGAACCCTGAAAAAAATCATGCCAAGTATAAGAAGCCAGTCACAAAAGACCACGTGCTATATGACTCCATTCACGCGAAAGTCCAGACAGGGAAGTCTATAGAGAGAGAAAGATCAGTGGTCGCTCAGGGTTGACGGGAGGGGGCAGGGCAGACAGAAAGACAAGGGGGGGTGTAGCTAAAGGGTATGGGGCTTCTTTCTGAGGTGACGAAAATGTTCTCAAATTGACTACGGTGATGGTTGCACATCTGTGAAAATACTAAAAGCCGGTGAACTGTACACTTTGGGTAAATTGTATGTTATGTGAATTATGTCTCAACAAATCTGTTAAAAACAAAAAAGTGCTGTCTCCTAAGTTGCCCCTGTGCTTCTGTATAGCACTGACTTAAGTACAGCACTGACCTACACTAGGACCAAAATTGCTTTTCGGACAAGCAATTGTGGCAAAATGTACAGACCAGAAGCTGATATGAGCATCAGAATAAACCCCCACGAGCCCCAGCCCACATCCCATGGGGCATCCCCACAGGTGCCGCCCGCCCCAGCCCCAGGCCCAGACTCGAGAACACTCACACGTATTTGCTGGGGATCTGCCCACGCTGGATCTTCTGGGCATTCTCGTCCAGCTGCCAGGCCATCCAGGACCCAAATGAGCCCTGGGGCAAGGTGTCATCCACGTAGAGGATGTCATCTTTCTTAAAGCTCAGCTCATGCTCCACCTCTGCCAGCCGCTCATAGAGGGCCCTGGACCGGGCAATGGAGAGGACAGGTCAGGCCGCTGGCTGCCCTTTGCAGCCATTCTCCTAGAGCCGCTCTCCTGCTCTGAACTTTCCCCAGACCCCAGAGGCTGATCAGGACCAGCCTCTCCCCAGCCTAGCAGTGGTTCTCAAAGAGGGGAGCCCGGGCTCTACATGACAGGACAGAGACTTCCCTTTCCTCCCCTGAGACCGGGCTCCCTGGAGACAAGGGCTGCCTCATGCCCATCACATAAAAGACTTTTTGCCAAGGACCAAGGCCATTATCTCCGTTTCAGATGGGCCTTTCCCATTTGCATCCCTCCCCCGAGTCAAGGCTGATGGTTCCTACAGACTAGAAACTTCCCAGAAGGGAAACATGCCATCCTCAACTGAGGAGAGGTTCCCTAGAGACAGGGACCCCCCACCTCACGGTACACGGTCGATCAGTGCTTTCCATTCTCGTGTGGCCTCAGATCTTAGGGGACATGAAGAAAGCTGAGCACCTCCCGGAAAACGCCCGATGCCTGCCTCAGACACACACTGCATATAGTACTTCGGGGTACCGTGGATGCCTTGACATCCACACACACTGCAGAGGGATCTGCAGACCTGGGTCAGAGGAGACCCGGAGAGGAGCGTAGCCCACAGGAAAATGAGGCTCTGTGGTCTCAAACTTCCCCACCAGGCCCTAAACCCTAAAGAGGGAGCCCCATCTGGCCCTGGGAGCTTTCGAGGGTTTTTCTAAGTCACAAGCATCTTGTCGTGAGCTTCCAATTTGGGGCCCACCCTTTTGGGGGCAAGAAACATGGGGACATTCACAGGGAACAGCCTCCACCGAAAGCCCCTCCCCTAGCCCCAAGTCCCTGGCAACCCTGGCCACTGGTACCTGATATAGAAGCTGTCGCCAGGCAGGCCCTTGACCTTGGTGAACTCCTCAGGGCGGTACTGCACCTTCAGGCGGACGCTGTCCTTGGGCTTCAGCATCTCCACGTAGACCTCCTCCACCGTCTTGTTGCGCACGTCCAGACCACCGTACTACCCAGAGACGGAGAACTGGGGTCAGAGGGCAGAAGCTGGGCATCTTGGGCACCCGTGAGAGGCCGGGTGTAGGGTTAGGGTGAGACTCAGCATCCCCTTCACTGGGCATCCATCTGCCCCACCTCCGCAGGTAAGGCTGAGTCCTCTGTTGAGTGTCTGCTCTACCCTCGACAGCTGCTCCCAGGAGAAACCCTGTTCTAGTCCCCCAGCAAGTAAGGCCTACTGGAAACACAGCACTTCACCTTGCTTATGCTCCTTGTATCTTTCAGTACCTACGACCCACCTCCCCCATCCAACAGGAGACCCAGTGAGTGGGAGATGGCCCTCGCCATCAGACCAGTCCTGAGGCCTGCCACTGACAACGGCAGAGCATCTCCCCTTCAGACACCAGTGCCCAAGCCAGGGCCCTGCCCGCTTCCCCATGATCTACCCAGAGGGGGTCTGGGCGGCATTCAACACCCACCCATAGCGGTCGCCAGCAGAGGCTGCGCTCCTCCACCTCCTGTGCCAACTGAGACGGCAGGAAGCCCGACGGGCGGGCGGAGAGCAGCCCAGCTGCTGCTCAGAGGGCTCAGAGCTCACCTCAAGGACGAGGTCCCCGGGCACGAGGCCGTCGGGGCCCTTGGCAGGACTGTCGTCCTCCACCTCGGCCACGAACACCCCATGCAGGTTCCCACCACATAAGTGCACGCCAAGCTCCAGCTGGGACTTCTTGATGAAGACAACTCGTGGTTCTGGGGTCTTCTTGGTGGCATCTCCCACCATCCTTATGGGAAGGAAAATGAAGCTCTTCAATTGTGCACAGGGAGGGAGGAAGACATGAGAAAGATGAAACAGTGGTGACACCCTAACCGTTTTCTGCTGCCCCGCCACGGTCTCATGAGCTCTCAGAACCACAGGAGCCGGGAGGCGGGCCAACCCAGCCTCTAGTTCTAGTGACCCGGTTTACAGGCAGGATGCTGAGGTTTGGTAGAGGTGAACACGTGACCCTGGGTCACAAAGCCACTTGGGAACAGAGTGGAAATCCACGTCCCTGCTTTCCAGCCCAGCTGTCCATCACACACCATGGGCTATGTCTTGCCCACCTGGACTGCACTTGTTTTCCTAACTCTATTCTCCTAAGAAATGCAGAGCCAGGCTCACCATCCAGGGCACAACTCATCCAGCAAATGTTTACTGAGTAGTTTCTATGGCTCAGGTGGCACTAAACCAAGAAGCAGGGCCCGCCCCCTGCCATCAAGGAACTCACAGCACAGGGACACTGAAAGGCTGGCAAACAAACTGAGTGAAGGAGACGGGACAGCAACGGAACCCAATGAGCAGGACCTCAGCGGGGGAGCCAGCCAGTGACGAAAATTTTGCTGCAGGTAAGTGTAGCCATAATGGGCACAGTGAACGGTCACAAGCAGGAAAGCCCTGAAGATGTCCCAGCTTCCAGCCTCAAACTTCTGTGAACAGTCCATTAAAGTCGTACCCGAGAAAGGGCTCTGTCCAAGACTGCAGAGTGAGTGCCTCACGACCCAGCCTATGTGACCCTCTCCCCACCTCCCCGCCAGCTTCTGCCAAGAGCCCTGCCTGCTCCTGCCCACACTAATGCCGGTCCCTCCTCCAGACATCTCTTCACGCCCGCCCGTTGCACGGCTAACCCCTGCTCATCCTGAACACTGTGACTTAGCTGTCACTGCCCTGCCATGCTCCTCATGACTGTTCCATCGTGGCCCCTGGTGCCCCTCCCAGCACTTCGGCTGTGCTGCACATGCCTGGACACTGGTCTGCCACCCTCAAACCTAGAGCTCCCTGGGGGCAACACTGCTGTTGACGGCCAGAGCCCGGGGCCTGGCTGGGGGATGACTGTGGGGTTCTGTCTAAGGACAGAACCAGAAAACAAGTGAGTGAGAAAAGGAGGAGAGAAAGAAAAAAGGCAGAGCTAAGAATGAGTCAGTGAGAAAACTAGAGAAAAAAAGGGAGAGAGGGCAGGACGGAAGAAGGAAAAAAGGACTGGCGTGCTCCCCACCCCAAATCCTGACAAGCCGGTGTGCCGTCTGCAGCGCAGGGCGGCGCTGGGACCCACGTCCCTCAGAGGATGTGCTTGGGCCCCAACAATGACCGCCCCGGACCCACCCCACTCAGCCAAGGTGCACGGATGGAAGGCTCATGGCACGCATTTGCTGACCTGGAGCTGGGGGCGCTCTGCTTGGCCGGGGGGGTGCCAGGGCCCTCGTCCTGCTCCATCAGTGGGTCAATGACAGAGGGATGCTCCGGGGTGGTGGCACCGCTGCCCTGGAGAGTGGAGTGGGGACTGACAGGGTCCAGGTGGGAGCTGGGGACAGAGGATAGGAAGAGTAAGGAGTGGCATGCAGCCGGCCAGAGCCACCCCCTCTCTGTTGGTGACCAGGTCTGGGATGTGAAGAAGGACCAGGTCACGCAGCTCTGTGACCCAAACCCTGAGAAGAGCAGGTGCCTCAGGAGCTTGGACTCGGTCATCCGGCTGCAGGATCTGCCTGCCCTCAACTCGGGGATCCTCTGCAAAGGGGTCAGCCTGGGGACCCATGAATTCACTGTTCTCTTTTCCCCTGCATGTGCCTTTCAGCCCTTCCCTTCACAGGCGCTGCACTGCAGGGTTAAGTCTCACCCTTTCCTCACCTGTCCTGCCACCCACAGCACAGAGGCAGATGGGGGCAGGTGTCCAGTGTCTGCTCGTGGAGTGGGGCCAGACCACTCTGTGTGAGCGTCCGCCCCGGGCCGCAGCTCCTGGCTACCACATACCCATGCCGGGGCTTCGGGCTGCACAGGGGACCCAGCCACCTGTTTCCACACCCTATTTCAGGAGGGAAAACCATCCCTCCATATGTCCCTTCCCCAAAACCCAGGGCTGGTCAACTCTTCTCTCATGGCAGCAGAATCCCCAGAACTTGCAGCTGGCACGTAGGTCTCCCCACAGCGAGCCACACATCTGCCGCACCCATCTCTCTTCCTGCGGCCCACATGCCCCCTAGGAGGCCAGGCCCTCACCTGGACCGGGAGTGGCTGCTGAGCTGGTGCATGTGTGGGTTGTACTGGGCCAGGATGGTGATGGTGTCGCACTGCTGCCCGATGATGAGCCGGGCCTGCTGCTCCGTGGCGCTCCGCAGGTTTATGCCATTGAACTAGGAAACACCGAGAGCGGGCTCAGTGATGGGAGAGGAGGGCACGGAGGAGGTCCTGGGGACTTAGGAAGGGAGGAGAGGAGGGAGAAGACGGCAGCTCCCGCTCACCTCAAGTAACTGGTCCCCATACTCAAGGCCGGCCTGGTGAGCGATGCTCCCCCCGGTCACCTTGGATACGTAGACACCGCCCTTCTCCCCGCTCACGATGGAGATGCCCAGCGGCTCCGAGCCCTTCTGCAGCTTCACATGGCGTGGCTCCTCCACGTAGGGCCTTGGAAGAGAGACAACAGTTTTGGGGACTCAGACTCAAAGGAAAGGTCTGGGGAAGATCTGAGGTCAGGCATGCAATCACTATGCAGAAAGGGCCAGGGAGCACAGATGCTCCTATGATGACACAGCTGGATGGGAACACGATGAAGTCCACCTTTGTACGATGGTGATACACAACCTCATGCAATCCAGACACGACCCCCCCACCCACAGATGGACACAGAAGCACCCAGTCCCAGAGACACCAAGAAGGGTCTGTGTGAACTATAAACACTGATATACGCAGGGAAAAGGCACACAGGTTTCCCTAACAGGAGAGGAGTGGCCTCACAATGTGCAATGTACAAACCTCCAATGGGGTCTCAAGACGCCCTTGGGGAAAAAGGACTGCTTTCTGGGATGATATTCACCCAAGAAGGGACAACATAAAATATCAGTTTTTATATTTACCAGTACACAGGAGGATGCAAAATGATCATGAGATTAAGCTGCTGCAAACCCGAGGCATTAAAAAGGGAGCGGGGAGGCTGGGAGCAAGGCGGCACCATGCACCCACTGGCCCCGGGGAGCCGCCCACCGCACCGCGGGGGACAAGGGGCGCAGGGGGCTGGGGTGGGGACCTCCTGTCGGGCCAACCTCACGCTCCTCAGGGAGGAGGACCTGGGCCTGGCAGCCACAGGCAGTCTCAGGAGGGATCTGTGGTGGTGGAGGCATCTGGAAGGTGCAAAGGGTTAGAAAGCAGAGCGGGGTGATCGGAGGAGGAAGACAACCACAGACGCCTGGAACGTGACAGACAGACAGACAGTTAAGTGACCCCGAGCCGCCAGGACCGCGCTGCATGCCGCCTGAGCTCCTCCTCAGGACAAGACTGCAGCCAAAGGCCAGGGGAGGGGACAAGCAGAGCGCCACCCCCGAGGGCTCCCTCCTCCAGAGCACATGTCGGGGGGGTGGTCCACGTGCTGAAGGGCGGGCAGGCAGGCAGGCAGGCAGGCAGGGGGGGCCCTTTTGGAGGGAATCCTTACTTTTTAATCTCCTGAAGGATTTAAATTTTTTATAATATGCACAAGAGTTTTGTCAGAACAATAAGGCTGCTTTTAAAAGAAGTTCATAAAGTATACTTAACATTACAAACAGCTTAAAACATAACATTAAGGAGGAAGTGTTTATGTATGTAAAACAATATAAATAAAGCATGTATTTAAACTGTATATATACATACACACACACCTCAGAAGGTGAAATAACAGCAACTGAATCTCGGGTTGACGAGATTATGTGACTTTTTTTCTTTCTACTTTTCTAGTTTTCCCAATTTTCTATAATGATAGTTAACTTGAGACTGAGGAAAAGAGGGACTATTTTTAGTAAGTAACCCATTCTTCAGTCAGGTCACACATGTTAAAGTTTATGTCACCTAAGCGCTGTGAAGGCAGGAATCACCGACGCTGACACACACACTCGCTCACACACACTGGTTCTCTGTGCACCGCAGAGGAAGCTAAGGGGATGTCTGAACCACATGTGATAAGGCCCCTTCTGCTTCTAAGGAGCCCCCTTCAGTGGGGGGAAGGTCTTGTTCTCTCAGTGACCTGAGCTGGGGGGTTCAGTAAAACCTCCCACCCACCCACCCCCCCCAGGGCCGGTTTGTGCTCCTGTCTGCACGACGCAGGTGAGGCCGCCATGAACACGTCCACGTGAACTGCGCTGACTCCCCTGGGGGCCCAGGCGCCTTGGCGGTCATGGGTACACTCTGTTCTCCAGTTTACACTTGCTAGGTGTGCTGTCTTACTGGTTCAGATCGTAAATGAGATTTTCTTAATGATGGGCCCACCCAGCAGCGTCTCTTCCATGGCTTGCAGCTACAAGGGGCCCTCAGCTTTCTGGATGTAAGTGGAGGAGAGTAGCTCTAGTCCCTCTAAGTGATTATATAAAGGTAAGTTCAAGTTTAATCCAATCTCCCACTAGGATCTAGAGAGAACCCTTTAAATATAGATACGATCTGGTAGATCCCACTCTGAAGAACAACAGCGGTGGATGAGGAACGTGCAGAGCCTGTGCAGGGAGGGACCAGCCCTGAGAGGAGGGACCAGCCCTGAGAGGAGGCACGTCTGGACTGACAGCTGAGATCGGCCTGCATTTCAAAATGAACCAATAAATGGCTAAGCTGTACACGTATGCTTCACATACTCTTTTCCTATGTGTATTTTATCTCACAACAAAAAGCTTGGGGGGCGGGGGGAGGGAGCAAGCGATACAGCTGTGTTCTGGGGCCAAAAAGCAAAGGATAAGAATGAGTCCTGGGACTTCCCTGGTGGTCCAGTGGTTAAGACTCCGCTCTTCCACTGCAGGGGGCACGGGTTTGATTCCTGGTTGGGGAACTAAGATCCTGCATGCCGCGCGGCGCAGCCAAAAGTTAAAAAAAAAAAAAGAGTCCTGATTCTAATTAGGGTAGGCCAGTCACTAACCACGTGACCACAGACAGACCACTCCAACTTTCTGGCCTCAGTTTCCTCATCTTTAAAATGGGGCCGATGATGATGCCGCTGATCACGGGGTTATGCGAGGATTTCACGACTTATTACGTGGAACGTGCTTAAACAAGGGTCTGGGAAGCAGTGGATGGCATCACTCCGTCACGGTCACTGTCAGGTCGTCCCCAGCATCACGTGCTGGAGCCCCCCTCCTCCCGTGGGCACTCAGTGGAAGGAGCTCACCCTGCTCCTCCAACTGGCCATCCACGTGCGCCCCTCCTCCTGCATCACGTGTCCACAGGACTTCCTCGTGACGTCCTGGAGCAAGACACCAGGGGATGCTAGGCGGCCCAAACACCGGCGGCCTCGCCGGAGGTCAACTGTCGGTACTCCCCAAACCGCACCACACCCCGGGCCGAGGGCTGGCCCGCTGCAGCAGCGCGCCATCCTCCCCTGTGCCCGCTCACCTGTCCTTTCTGCGCTCCCCGAGGGCCGCGGGGTTGACGGCAATCCTCGGCAATGTGGCGGCTGAGGTCTGGGATGGGCTACAGGAGGACAGGCCTTCGACATTCAGAGGAGACTGCGGGGGAGTGCTGCACTCCGAGTGGGACAGCGAGCCTGCCGAGAGGGGCGGGTGAGGGCCGGGCCTGCACCTCCGCTCCCGCGGCCCAGACGCACGGCCGTGCGTGCAGGCGCCTCGCACTCCCCTGCATCGCCCGCCAGGGCCCGGGGCCTGGCCCCGCCAGCATGACTGATGGCTGAGACAGTGAGCGAACTGTGAGCGGTGCCCAGACACCCCACCCTGAGGACGGAGGGGGTCAGCAGGGGGAGGGGAGCACCGAGAAGTTCTCACCTCTGTCAGAGCCCACGACAGACCGCGGATATCTTGGCGTTGATGGGATTTTAATGCGTTCTGCCTTAAACTGCAAGTTGCTCGAAGACCCTGTGGTTCCACAAGGGGACAAAACTTTAGGCCTGCGATTAAACAGCGCCCCTCACTCCCTCACCACCATCCTAGTAGTCAGGAAACATACACGGTTATGACAGAATGAAAGTGGGCCCTGCCATTTATCCCCGAGGGGGTCTCAAGGTGGAACAGTCAAGGAAAGCAGATGCCTAGCCCCAGTATGTGCATAAACCGTGCAGGGCCAGGCCGCTCCCGAACAGCATCACACAAGTCTCGCTTTCAGCCCCGAACAGAGACAGTACCCCACGTGACGGGGGTGACTGCCGGCCTTGTGCCCACAACGCCGGAAGCAGCTCCACCAGAGTCTCTTTGAGATAACTGCTAGCCTCGACTCTGGGTTGCGTTTTCCGTAAGTGATCGGCAACACGACATCCCCCAGAATGACCTCAGGGTCAGGGAGCAAGGCTCCTGGGCCAGGGGTCACCAGAACAACTACACAGCCACTGTGGGAAGCTGCAGGAAGGCCACAGGAAAAGGCTCTGGGTGCAGCGTGGAGCCGGCCTCGGCCCCCAGATGGGAGAGGGGCTGTGTGTGGGGGGCGCCAGGAGGTCTGGGCACGAGGATGCGGGTGGAGATGAAGAAAGGCTGGTGCCTGCTCTGGCGAGAAGGCGCCAGTGGCTCAGTTACCGAGGCGGGCGCTGGAGGGCAGGGAGTTGCACCCGTGGGAGGCTCTCATCTCAGAGCAGTCGCTGCAGGCCCTGGGGCTCAGATCCAGGCTCAGGCGGCCCTGGTGCTGGACACTGTCGAAAAGCAGACAGGTGAGGGGCTCGGGAGGAGGACCAGGTCAGGATACAAGTGGCTGGCCTCCCTGAGGCCCTCTGCCAGCTCAGGGAGGCCCAGAAGCGGCTCCCAGTCAGCCGAGGACGGCGACTGCCCGCAGCCACGCTCAGAGGGCCCTGCAAGCGCCGGGCCAGGACCAGGCTCACTGGGACAGAGGGCTTTCTACAGGGACCAACAGAGGTTCTGCATCCTGGGCGGGCAGGGAGGGGCAGGACGGCACCGAGGACCTGGCAGAGTCCTGCGCCCCCCTCAGGAGAGCCCGTCCCAGGAAACGGGAGAGCTGAGGGCAGGGAGCCCGCGTTGCCCACGTCAGGCTGGCCTGCAGTCAGGCCCAATGATGACCTCTTCTAGCTGTGAGACTACATCTCTTGCCTGCTTAGAGCCTTCCAGTGGTCTTCACTGTACTCAAAATAAAACCCAAACTCTGGGTTTGTGCCCTATGACGTGGGCCTTCCTCCTGACTCACCGTCTCTTTGCCAAGCTCCCCTACTCTGTCCCTCGAGCCCACTGCACCATTCTCAGACGCCCGGGCTGTAGCACCTACAGCCCTCCTTCCTGGAGGCTCCTCCCCAAGTCGTGTACAACTGGCCTCTTCTCAGCCTTCGAGTCATGGCAGCATGCCCCTGCACGGGGCCCTCTCCACCACCCAATACAACTTGCCACCCTCTTCCAAGTCACAGCCTAGCTTGTCAACATTTTAGGGTCTTTAGGGCCATTCAGCACCATCTGGTATCACTCTGTTCTTTTTTTTTGTCCCCCCACCCCCACCCCGGCCACTTGAACACAAATGCCACAGGAGAGGAAGTTTGTCTACTTAATTTTTCACTGTAGCCCTCTAGAACTATAGCAGTCCATGGCATGTAGTCTGTGCTCTATTAAAACCTGTCAAGTAATCGAATGAATGAGTGACCTTGAGCCAATCCATTCATTTTTTTAAGGCTCAGTTCCTCATCTATCAACCTGAGATAGTAATAGTAAGGTTGCTCTGGTGACCAAGTGAGATGATGCTTATAAAGGTCTGAGTACAGTGCCTGGCATGTGAGCGCTCAGGTATCAGCTGCCATCTCTACCATCGTCCTATAAATAACTTTTCAAGCTCCACGTTGGTAAATAAAGAGAGCGACCTTAAAGTTTACTTTCCCCGGGGTCCCAGTGCTGCTCTACCTGGCCTCTTCCCAGCTAGGCAAGGGAACCCCTCTATATACAGTGGCTTTATGCCCAGGTGGGCTTGGATGGCTGGGGTACAGGGAAGCACAGGTGGCTGCACATACCTGGGATGCAAACCCTGGGGGCCAGCCTCTCTGGGGACAGGAGGAGAGCTGCAAGGGCCGACCCTGTGGCTGCGCACGGTGTAGATGGGGTTCCTCAGGACGGAGCTCACAGTGGTGCTCGGGGTCATACTGCGGGGAACAGTGCCTGCAAATGGGCAGGGTGAGACAGTGGCCCCAAAGCATCCAGCCAGCCCCAGATCTATGCTAGCTTCTGGCCCTGCTCCACTGGTAAGGCAGGAGAACCCTCTTTAATGCTTCCCATTTCCCAGGCTGCTATGGGGAGAAAGCACTCTGAAAAGCTAAAAAACGTCACTAGAAGAAGATAGAAGACTGAACACTCCAGATAGGTCAGCAATGGCTAGATCTTTGGACCACCGGGTTGAGGACACACAGCAGCCCCCTGAAATGACAGTCTCCACTCTCCCTGGGACGGGGCGGCCCTGTGAGCCCGCATTGACCCTCCTCCCCGGCCCGGCCCGGCCAGCTCACCCACAGACGCCCTGCTGGAGTAGATGGGGGGGTTGCTGTGCCGGCTGGAATGCCCTGGCGAGTAAGGGGACCACTCCTGGAGATCTGGGGAGAGTTCTCCACTGGCTGGGACGCTCTTCTGCTCCTGCAGAACCAAAGGCAAGAGGCAGTGGCTGGAAACAGGGAAACACACAGGCATTTGCAAGCGATTTCTGTCCCTTACGACCTAGCTTCTCCCACTCAGACACATGAAGTGACATTTGGGAGAGATCGTAACTCGTTTATTCATTCATGTTGCCTTACACATCTGGAGGAGAACAACTTCCTTCAAAAATACTTTGGAAGAAAACCACACAGAAAGAATCTGTTCTTTCAAATAAACAGCTTTTGTGTGTAGAGGGTGGAACACGTGGGTGCATCGGGCACATGTAGGTAGCAACTCCACACAACTTGCCCAGCTGTGTGAAGCTCCGTGTCTGCTGAGAGTAGCAT
Source organism: Balaenoptera borealis (assembly GCF_965194805.1). Taxonomy (NCBI): domain Eukaryota; kingdom Metazoa; phylum Chordata; class Mammalia; order Artiodactyla; family Balaenopteridae; genus Balaenoptera; species Balaenoptera borealis. The sequence continues at coordinate 62,412,868 of NC_138874.1, forward strand.
GGATTTGTTCTCCCGCTCACAGCAATCTCTCCCTTCTGGAAATGACCACAGCACCCCCAAAAACAAGCTGGCCTGTCCTGCTGCCGGCTAACAGATTCACGTGTGCTGTCTTGACTCCCTAAACCCTTTGAGGTGGGTCCTTGCCACTTGGGTTTATTGCAATACAAGTTCAAAAGCTTCTTGCTGAATAAGCAAATCAAACCCCACGCCCAAGAAAGCGTTCCCCTCTTGGCGTCATATTACCGCTATCATGCACACCCATGCTACTTTCTAATCTCCTAAAGGGAGACTGCTTCCTGCTGGCATTCACCTGCCATCCCCTCCCCTTCCCCCGGGCAGGTGCTGAGAGCAGAGGCAAAGGAGCCAGGGCTAAGCCTGAGCTGGAGGATGCCAGTTGCGGGCGGGCGCAGGTCCCTGCGTGGCCCGCCCCACCTCCACCTCACCCTGACCCACTCCAGGGCTGAGCTCTACCTCCAGGAACTGAGCAGAGATCACTACTGGCGCGAGCTTGGGCCGAAAGCTGGGAGCAGACTTTGGCCGGCGGCGCTTCTGCCCCAGCTCGTCCATCTTCTGGGAGGTGAGGTCCTCGTCACAGGACTTCTTGGCCGGCAGGTAGGAGGAGTCCCCGTCCCCTTCAGGGTAGTAGCTAGAAGCAATGCGGACCCTGGCCTTGCGAGGGGGCGAGGCGTGCATGGGCTCCCCGGGGTCCATGTCGGGGGGCAGGGCGCTCGGGGGGCTGGTGGATGGGGAGCTGCCCACTAGAGTGGCCTCTGACTCAGAACTGGTTTCCAGTTTGTGCTGGAACTTAATGGAGTCACCCCTCCTGGGAGGTTTTGGGGGCGTCAGAGGTCCTACCCTCTTGGAGGGCAGGGGGGAGTAAGCAGACCCAGGGCCTGGGAGCAGGTAGTCTATTTTGGGGGGCGTCTGGGGGCGTTTGAAAGTGTTTGGGTCAAAGATAGACTTTCTTTGCTTTGGCTTCTTGTAAACGGAGAGCTTCTCGGGTCCTGCCGTGGAGCTGAGCACAGCCTTGGGCCAGGTCCCGCCGCTGTTGGCATTCTCGGGCTCTGCCTTGTCCAGGCGGGCCTCTGCCTCCCCACAGGGGCCCACCTCCGTCTCGAAGGGCAGCAGTGGCCGCCGGCTACGCACGTCCACCGGCCCAGAGCCACGCTCCCCCGAAGCGTCCGAGCGGAAGGAGCTCAGGCTACGCTCGGAGGCGCTGGGACAGGCCTGGGGGGAGACGGGGAAGGTTCCCCCGGGGAACGGCTTGTGCAGGAAGGAGCTGCTGCCTCCTGGGGGGCCCGACTCCTTCCTGTCCTCCAGCCTGTCGGCGTAGAAGATGTCCGTCTGCGTGGAGTTGTTGTGCTGCAGCAAATTCCGTTTATTCTGAGCCTGGACCTCCGGGCCATGGGCTCGGAAGCTCAGCATCTTATCAGAGTCCTTGATGTTTTCAAAGATGTTCTGGCCGCTCCACGAGGCGCTCTGAGGGAACACCTAAGCAGGGGTTGCACAGGAGTGAGGAAGAGAGGCGGTGAGACCGCACGACCTGGAGCTGCCACCGAAAAACATCCCTGGAGGTAGAGCGATGGTCGGGAATGGGCCACACACACCCCAGCGTTGGACAGATGGGCAGACAGACAGATGGACAGGCATGTACACCTCGCCAACAGGTGAGGCTTGCTCACAGCCAGGCCACTGGGAACCCACAGGAAAGACACAAAGTTCCCTTGACTTTGAGCACTTTCTGAAATCACCTGCACTGTGTCCTGCCTATTTTTTAAAATTATTAAATGTAAATATAAAAAATTCATTATTAAAGACATCTTACAGTACACCTAGACAGTGGAATATTATTTAGTGATAAAAAGAAACAACCTATCAAGCCATGAAAAGACATGCAGGAACCTTAAATGCATAGTACCAAGTGAAAGAAGTCAATCTGAAAATGCTACATACTATATGAGTTCAGCTATATGACATTCTGGAAAAGGCAAAACTACAGAGATAGTCAAAAGATCAGTGGTTGCCAGGGGTTGAGGGGGAGGAAGGGATGAACAGGTGAAGCCCAGAGGATCTTCAGGGCACTGAAATTACTCTGCAGGATACTGTAATGGTGGAAACATGTCATTATACATTTGTCTAAACCCGTAGAATGTACAACACCAAGAGTGAATCCTCACATTAACTACAGACTTTAGTTAATACTAATGTATTAGTATTGGCTCATCAATATTATAGAGCGGAAAATATGAGAACTCTCTGTACTAACTCAACTTTTCTGTAAACCTGAATCTGTTCCCCAAAAAGTCTATTAATTTTAAAATAATTTTTAAAAATATCTCTTAATGAAGTAGATGAGCCTTTTTCCAACCTTCTTAGAAAAGCTGATAAAAAGTACAATAAACGCCCTTAAATCCATTTAGATTCAACAATATTTTGCCCAATTGTCTATATCTATTTATACTGCAGAACATTCGAAAATAAGTTACAAATATTATGACATTTCACCCTAACAGCTTTAGCATGCATTTCTCCCAAATAAGGCCATTCTCCTATATAACCCCAATACCATCATTATACCCAGGAAAAGTAACAATTCCCTAAGACCATCTAATTATCCAGTCCAGATCCAAATGTACCCCCCATCTCCAAAATGTCCTTCATAGCTAGGTTTTTTTGTTTCTGGGTTTTTGGTTTTGGTTTTGGTTTTTAAACCAGGATCCAGTCAGGGTTCATGCATACCTTGCACTTATAAATCAAGACCTTTTTTCCAAGGATCCCAGTGATGTGGAGAAGTGGCTTGGGTACAAGGAGCTGGGGTTCTGCCTGCCCCAAAGAGGGCGAGAGCAGAGCCAGTGCAGGGCGGGGGCCCTTACCTTCAGGAGGGAGAGGGTCAGGGAGTCCTGGCAGCTCCGCAGCAGAGATTCACACTCATTCAGAGACTTGTTGTCCAGGGCAATGCCATTGATCTAGGGCCAAGAGAGAGCCCGTCAGGCCCACCACCAGGATAGGGGTTCTGCCTAGCTGCTGACCCACGCTGGACAGTGGGCCTTGTTCTGTAAGGTACCCCCATCTGGAGCTGGCAAAAGGAGAGAAATCCCCTCCCCAGTTAAGGCCCTCAAAGTCCAGTTATGGGGCTTCTGAGGCAAATGGAACACACAGCCTTAAAAGCACTCTGGGGAAAGGACTTGTCTGACTGGGACCAGGGCACCACGGGTCCCAGAGGGACATCCCGGAACTGCCGCTTCCTGCTGCGTGATGCTGGACCACGGCTCAGAATTCCTTCGAGAGCAAAAAGGAAAACAAACACAGACGCCCCCCCCCCAAGGGGCGCGAGGAGACCGAAAACGAGATCATGATGTGGGAGGCTGGACCCACGTGACGTGAAGTATCATCGCAAAGACTCCTACAGCCCCTCACGCCTGAGTCTCTGTCCGCACCCCTCTCAGACACGTTCCAGTCCTTTTTAAAAGTGTATGTGCAATAGGTGAACAGTGAGACTGGGGTGCATCCATACCATGGAGTCCTACCCGGCTTCGAGAAGGGCCACCGCACCAGCACATCCAACCACGTGATGGAGCTCACGGCACGAAGCCAAGTGGAAAAGGCCATCTCAAACGGGCAAGTACTATGGATTCTACTTATACAATATACTCCAAATGACAGAATTACAGAGCTGGAGAACAAATTAGTTGCCAGGGCTTATGATGGCGGGGAGGGGGCATGCTTAGGACTGCGGGGGTTAATAGAAAGGGGTGACACGAGGGAGATCTTTGTGGTGGTGGACAGCTCTGTATCTTGATTTTTTTTTTATCCTAAAATGTGATAACAGATTTCATAGTTACGTAAGATGTAACCGTTAGATGTTAACTGGATGATAGGTACGTAGGACCTTTCTGTACTATCTTTGCCACTTTATTTTTTAACATTGTTTAACATTATAACTGAATTATAATTATTTCTGTAATTATTTCAAAATTGAAAGTTAAAAATATATATATATTCAGAGTGATTATCTTGGGGTGGTAGATTAATTTGGTTGGTTTTGTTTTTCTTTATAACTTCCCCACATCTTAGAGTTTTTCGTAATGGCCATATTGCTTTCAAACTCTAGCTCGCCCCCAAATCTGAAAAACACTGGCAAAGATGTGAAGTAATGAGCCCCCCCCCGCAAACACGGCAGGTGGGACTTCTTTGAAGCACAAGGAGGGAAATCACATCACATGTTAAATGCTTATGCCCTCTGATCCAGCAATTCCCCCACCCAGGACTCTATCCCGTGGCGGGACACAGCAGTGGCCATGAAGCACTATCACAAAGGCAAAAATGGACAGTCCTGACTGTCCATCAGGAGACCGGCTCAAAGGCCACTAAGGAACAAGCAGTTACTGAAATGACCCAGACAGATCTAAAGATGTGAATCTGGAAGAACCTCAAGGCACGCTGTTAAAAACAAAAAGCAAGGTTAGCAGCAGCACAGTATATTATGATCACATCTAAGTTTAAAAAAAAAAAAAAGTGGGAGATATAAGTTTTGAACGTTTGGGGGAGAAAACACAATGAATTGTTGAAAGTAGCTGCCGTCAGGATGGGAACTGGGAGATGGGGAGTCTAGAACCAGAGGAAGGGTTCCCTGAGACTTACAGCCACAATCCTGTCTCCCACGGCGAGGGACCCCTCTTTGGCAGCCGGGCTTCCGGGCACCACGGCGGCAGCATACACTCCATTCTCCAGGCTGATGCCGCTGTCTGCAAACCAGAGGTCCCTGGTTAACCCCCACCCGGGTTGCACGGCCCTCTGGTTGTCTCATCTTGTCTTTACGAGATAAACTTTTAAAAAGGATGTTGGCAGACTACGACCTGTCCATCCCAGCACCCCACCCAGGTCACACCACCCAGGGACCCGGTCAAGTCTAGTCTGGTGAATCAAACAATCAGAGACAAGCAAGACCCAGGACCCAGACGGCCCCCTAGCGGGAAGCATATGGGCTGCACTGAAACCACATCAACGCCTAGTTCTGGGAATGCGGGGTGCCTGAAAACACATGCCATCTCTCTGTATGAGAAAAGGGTGCCCTGCCCACCTCCCCAGCCCCGACCTTTATGCCCGCTCAGGTTGATGTGCAGCGGTGTGACCACCTTCCCGCCCAGGGACTTCCTCCGACGCACGACCATGTTGATGGCCCCCTCCCCGTTGAGGAGCGCCTTGATGGCCTGCTTCTTGTCCTTATTGATGAGGTCCACGTCGTTGATTCTCAGCAGCCAGTCATTGACCCTGAGGAGGGGGACAGCCAGGTCACTGCCAGCGGAGGCCTTGGGACCAGGGGGCCGGCCCCTGTTGCTCCCATTCGGGGAGCAGAACACCAGAAAGCACAAAGTACCCCACAAACACATTCAGAAAGGTTTCCTCGGGGTTTCCCTGGTGGCACGGTGGTTAAGAATCCGCCTGCCAATGCAGGGGACACGGGTTCGAGCCCCGGTCCGGGAAGATCCCACATGCCGCAGAGCAGCTAAGCCCGTGCGCCACAACTACTGAGCCCACGTGCCACAACTAATGAAGGCCGCGCACCTAGAGCCCGTGCTCCGCAACAAGAGAAGCCACGACAATGACGAGCCCGTGCACCGCAACAAAGAGTAGCCCCCCCTCGCGGCAACTAGAGCAAGCCCGCGCACAGCAACAAAGACCCAGCACAGCCAAAAATAAAAACAAATAAATTTATTGACAAAAAAAAAAGAAAGAAAGAAAAAAAAGAGAAGGGTTTCCTCTTCTAGGAAGGTGGAGTGGTTAACCTGGCAAGGGTTGGAGCCTGGTTTCGAATCCTAGCTCTACCACTTACTAGCGGTATGATGTAGTCCCTCTGGGCCTCAGTGTCCTCATTTGTAAAATGGGGGCAATACAAGCACCTACCTCATGGGATTGTAAAGATTAATGAATTATATAAAGTACTTAAACTTAGCAAATACCAAGCACTATGTAGGTGCTAATTATTATCATCACTATTTCATGGGATGAGCAGGCAATGCACATTCCAGACTCTCACACACTTCACCTGAGCCCCTTACTACACAGAGAAGCAAAAGGCAGCACCTGGTGATGGGAGAAAGATCAGATTCAGAGGCAATTTGGAGTCCGAGCATCCTTTAAGAACAATGTTAGCGGTTAAGCCTGAAAGCCTCAACAGCCTCTGTGAGGCCCCCAGATCCCGGGATGCGTTCATTTAAATGCCACCTGGCTCTCCAGGTCCTCTGCATTAGGTCAGAGGGAAACTGCCACCTTCCCTCCAGAGCCTGGAGCCCTCTACACTTACCGTAAGCGGCCATCAGCAATGCTTCCTTTGTCCACTTTAGTGACAAATATGCCACAGTCCCCCGGCAAACAAGGCTCATTCACACCCTCTGCCATATCGAAACCAAGTGCCTTCAAGTCAATATCCTCCTGGCAAAAGAAGAGCGGCAACAGCTCACTTTACAGCAGTGATGAGAAACATTTGGCTCTTACACCCCCCAAGACACTCACTCCGATGCGGGTGCTGTCCCTTCACCCCGACGGGACACCTGGTCCCCAAGATAAAACCTCTGAGCGGCTGTGATCCCCTTTCCACCACTGGAAACACACACACACACACACAGCCCCCTGGCGCTCTGCTCTTGCCTCTGTTTTCCATGCACTGCCAGCATCCGCCGGGTAACACAGGAGAGCAAGCTGCTACTGCATCGGGCTTGGACAAGTGCAGGGAAAGGATGCATCCACACCCTGGGAGAAAAAGCTGACCTCCCAACTAGCAGCCATGAAACTGGGGGGCCCTGCAAGAGGGCCATCCTCTCCCTTCCCCATCCAAAGCCGTCACGTTGAGGAGAGCTGGGGAGAGAAGACGCAAGGGCGGTTTACCGTCTCCCTTTCAAACTCCACGACTTCTGTTTCCCACTCCATGGAGTCTGTGTCAATGGCCGAGTCGTGGGAGCTGTGGGCCATCAGCTGCCGGAACCGGGCCTCCTTTTCCAACTGGGATTCCATCTGTTCCCTGTGAACAAAGAGAGAGCCATGGCAACGGCCCTCTGGGAGGCAAAGCATCCCACCAAAGTCCACTCGGAAATGAGGTGGACCGTTCCCTTCCCCCTCATACTTCACACCAGCTGCCTCATAAACCCAAGGCTTCTTGGGTATCAGTGAGTTTTCATAGTTTTTTTTTTTCAGTCTCAGAAGATTGCCCCAAATTTATCTAGGGGTTTAATGCAATTCCTACAGAAATGCCAGCAAGACTTTCTGTAGATAGAGACAAGACTATTCTAAAATATACACAGAAAGGTAAAGGAATTAGAACAGCTAAACCCATTCTGAAAATGAAGAATAAAATGGGAGGAATCACTCTCCTTGATTTCAAGACTTATTATACGTCTACAGAAATCAGGACGGTGTGAAACTGCCAGGAAGACAGACAATGGATCTGTGGATCAATGGAACAGAACAGAGGACCCAGAAATAGCCCCACAAAGTACAAAAGGTGCAGAAGTAGTTCAGTAGAGGAAGGACGGTCTTCAACGAATGATGTTGGAGCAAGCGGACATCCTGGCAACAGACTCTCAACCTAAACCCCATACCTTATATAAAAATTAACGCAAGACCTATCACAGATTTAAATATAAAACATAAAACTATAAAACTTCTAGAAGGCAAGTATAGGAGAAAAATCTTTGAGATCTAGGACTGGATTAAGGGTTCTTAGACATAACACAATCCATTAAAAGTAAAAAAATAAAAAGCAGCAAATCGGATTCGATCAAAATAAAAAGCTTTAGTTCTCAGAAAGACCCAGTGAAGAGGATGAAAAAAGAGTCAGAAACCTTGTAACATCCCCCAGTAACATCCTTCTTCCTAGAACCTGGGCCCAGATGACCTCTCCAATTCCTCAGCACCGCCCAGTGGGTTCCTGGCACACCCCTAACTACTGTCCTTTCCTGCTCGACTGGACACGCCCCCACGTCCACACCTTTGCCTGAACCGTGCTCAAGGATGTGAGGCCGGCTCTAGGAGGCCGCTCAGCCCACGGGTAGTCTTCTCCAAGCTTTCTTCCCCGACAGAGAAGCAGCTCTGCACTTCGTGCTCACTGCACGCAGCCCACCTCTCACCCACTAGGCACATACATCTGTTGCTTCTGCAGACGGGGGGCTTCCTGGGCAGCGGCAAGGACTCCCTCACCTGCATCCCACTGGTTACAGAACTTAGCTCAGAGAAGGTGCAAATACAAACGTGCTGAATGAGCAAACGGAACTTGACATTTCTTAGAAGTTCCAGGCAACTCCAGCTCAATTAACGCGCAAAATCTCCTCCAGTGCTCAAGCCCCCGAGGCTCCAGGCTTTGCCTTAATTTGATTCCACCACCTGCTAGACCCTAACTGGGTACCTGGAGAGAGTCTGTCCCTTTGCCGCTTAACCCCCGGGATTTTCTTAAGAGTGCTCAAGCCCCAGGGCTTCTGGGTTTTCACTGAGGAAATGAAGCTGTTTGCCTTACGTTAGGAGGTTCTGTTGAACGGGGAAAAAGGGGACGCTGTCACCCACTTCCGGAAGGCGTCCCTCGAGTGTGCGAGGCTTGCACGCTCACCAGCTTCCAACCACCCTATGGGTTCAGGAAGCCTCACGAGCAGGCGGACAGCCACTGGTTCTCAACTATCCGGTCTGGCTCTGGACTGCACTGACGATTGGCATCTGCCGATTTCTCTTCTTCAACTTGGATCTCTGTGTTTTCAGTACACTGCTAGGGGCCACCAAGTCTGAAGTAACACCCCTGGGAGCAGCGCTGTAACTGAGGGGACGCTCTCTGACACCCCAAACAGCACAGGCAGAACAGACTGCTGAGCGGTAGTCACAACCGCCTTCAAAAATGCTGCATCAGAATCTTGTCATCATTCTGTTCGACTGCGTGCTGGTCTCTCGGATGGCCCTGCCTTTGGTCTGTCTCCGTGTACTGTGAGCCCCACAGGGCAGGGACCCGGCGGCTTGTGCCTCCCCCGGGGCCTGGCCCCCACGCAGCAGGCACCTGGCAAATCCTTGTTGAGTTGCCGAATGAATGAGGGAGGGAGGGAGGGAGGAAAGGAGGGAATGAATAGACAACACATGCCTGCCTGTCCCCCAGTGGACCGCCCGGGGCAGGGACCTTCCTTCCGATGAGCCTTGGCACACAGTGCCTGCCCACCCCGACTTGCTCACCAAAGGGCCGCTGCCACGCTCTGTGCTGCCCTAAGGATTTCTAATTAACTCTCAACAGAGAGGCAACACTCGGACACATTGTACGGACTGACCGAGTTAAGGCAGAGTGAAGGGACAGACTGCCAGGCCTGCTCACGGGGCTGCCGTGACCCGACGGAAGCGGACACCGCGCCCCCCGGCGCCAGCTCACCCCAGCAGGCGCCCACCCCAGCGTACTTGAGCTCCTTCAGCTCCCGGCTGACATCGTTCTTCTGCTTGCGAGTGTCATCCAGGCTGCGCAGGGCCTCAGCCAGTTCGCTCACCGCCCGGTCCCGCTCCCGCCTCAGGTTGTCACAGAGCGTCCTGGCAGAGGGGGCAGAGGGCAAGGTCACTGTGAGGGGCAGGGGACGGAGGACTCACGGCTTGCAGTGAGGCCTGCAGCCCATGCTCCCGAACACCCCAGGTGCTTGCCTCACTCCCAGATGCATAGATGGAGTGCTTGAGAGTCTGGAGGCAAGACCACCCAGGCCAATCCCATACACGGACAGAGGGGACACTGAGGACCCGGCAGAGGAGACACCCCCATGGTTACCAGGCAACGAGCATCTGGTTCTGAACGTCCAGTGTCCGTCCCACAGGTTCCGCCTCAGTGTGCCTGGGCTTAACGACCATGCTCCAACCCGCAGCCCACCTGGCAAGCCCCTGTGCTCCAGCACCGACCAGACACTGCACAACTACCCACGTGCAGGCTTTTCTAGAGATGCCCTCCACCCCACAACTAGACTGAGCCCCCCACTTGGACAGAAATCATGTCTTATGCATCTCTGCAGCCCGGAGCTCTGTGCAGGCGGCAAGTGCAGGCTTAACAGCTCTCTACTAACGGACGTGTGGTCTCTGGGCTCCCAGGATCAGCTCAGTCACTCAGAGAGGTGGTGGGGACAGGTGACCAGGCAGCAGGAGAGTCTGTGCTGTGCTCTGTGCCACCTCTAGAACGGCATCCTGCCACTCGATGGACCCTGAGGGCTGGTCCCCACTTCTCCATGGCCCCAAATCCCCTCCAATCCTGAACCTTCATCTCCTGACCAGCCCAGGTGGACATCAGTCTCTCCAAATGGCCACAAGGGATCTTGCAGAAACTCTCAATGACCAAGTCCTCACTTATCGCCGCCATCATCATCATCATCATCATCACCACCACCACCACCACCACCACCAGGGCCTCTCCTGGCTTTATTCCAGGCCAAGGGCCAAGTCTACACTCCTGGGCTTCCCTCCCAGGCCCTCACCACCTGCGCTCAGGAGCCCTGTCAGCCGCTTCTCCTGTGACTCACCAAGTGCGCACCCCACTCATGCCACAACCAGTCCCAGCTCTGCCCTGAGTTCACCATACACCTTTGTTCATGATGGTCCCTCAGGCTGCAACACCCATCCCCCCTTCTCCACCTGGAAAAATGCCACTCGAGCTTTAGTTCTAGCACGAACGCCATGTTTTCTGGGGAGATCTCCCTACCCGCCCCCACGAATTCACTGTTCACGCACCTCCCTCCCCCCGGCCACCCTGTCCCACGAAGCTGCCTGTAGCCCCCGCGGTGCCGGCCCCTCACGGGCATCACACGTGCCCAGGAGCCTCAAAGGCTGTTACTCTCCCAGGGTCTCCTTGCTCAAGGGACCTAAGATCCTGGCACACAGTAGGCGCCCAATGAATACTGGCTGAAAGAATGCATTTTTGAAATGTTAGTTGCAACAGAAACCCCCTAAGAAAAAAGCCTGGCCTTATACCACTTCACAGGGGTCCACGCTGTGGACAGAGCATGTGCTCGGACCTCTAGGGTGAAGGGAAATGGGAAGTCGAGACATGATGGAAAATTCTAAAATTCTCACTATGAGGGGAGTCCGGGGCATCACCTAGGGTGAGGAGGGACGACCCAGGTCACGCCCACCTTACCTGGAAGGAAGTGGTTACGACTCCGACCCTCCCACAGACCCAGTGCCCCATGGGGAGAGCCGAGCCCACACGGCCCCGGGGCGCCCCATACCGGATGCTGTCCCGCTCTGCCACGATCTTGTCCCGCTCCTGGAAGGCCCAGTCCCGCCGGCACTTGGCCACATCCGCCTCCTGGAGGGCTTCCTTCAGCTCCTGGCACAGAGCCTTGCACTGCTTTCGAAGGATTTCAGCCTCCTTATTGGCTCTCCCCGCGTCCATTGTCACCGTGTCTTTGATCTGGTGGGGGTGAGGGGCAAGCAGAGGGGGAGGTTACCAGGCCTTCTGGCCCAGAAGTGCCCTCCGACTGGGATAGGAGCTGGGGCTGGACTCTCGGGAGCTGGATGGAGGGAAACACCGGGATCTCAGCCAGAGCCCATTCCGACACCGCCCCCCCGCCCCCCATGACTACATGCTCCACAGCCACGTTCAGACCCCCAGTGATGCTATATTAGGGTCCACCCAAACCCTCACAGCGCCACACAGAGCCAGGACCGGAAGCCCAGCCCCTCTATGGCCCGGTCTCAGGGGCCCAGGTGGAATGGCCCCTGGAGGGCTCCTGCCAGACCCTGCCCTGCCACTTACATGGTACGTTTTGCTGAGAGCCCACTGCATCTCCCTAAAGAGCTCTCGTGACAAACGTGACACGAGGCCCCGCTGCAGTGAAGGGTGCAGCACTGGTCATCATGTTCCCCACCCGCTGTGTCTACAATACAGTTTTTATACTCTAGCATATGGAGTTATTTCTAAATCTGAAAACACACCACTATGTTTGCTGGTGAAGTCCTATGTGTTTCAGTTCCTTTAAAAAGCTGAGCTCTAAAGGATTTGCATCTGGACCCCTCCTTAAAGCGTTACATGCTCCATTAAAATTTCAAATCAAACTCTTTGAAGCACTCATACAGAAAGCTCCCTCTGTGCCTCTATAATCCTCAGAAAAATGAAGAATGTGACAAATGACAAAGTGAGCATCTCTTGCAAGAGTAACTCCTAGTCCAGCTCCAAGGCTTTCTGAAGAAGCAAAATACACGCAACACAAGAATGCGCCTCTGCTCGTCCTCCACCTCCCCAGGTGCCTCCCCTCCTGCCCCTCTGCTCATCCTCCACCTCTCACGGCACTTCCTCCCTCATACAGTGCTCCCCCACTTTCTAGCAAATTCAATTCCCCAAGCAGGACTGGACACAGGAGATGCAGTGCATTCAGCGGCAGCAGAAAGCACCGCCAGCCCAAGTGACCAAGCTGGGCTTTCTAGGGGACAGCGGCTCTGCCAGAGGGCCTGTCTTGGGAAGCGACCTAGTATCTGGAAGGACCTCTGTGACACGTAGCAGCACCCCACAGCTTCCCCGTGGCAGGGACCAGCTGCCCCAGACGGTAACCACATCCTCCTGAAGCCGGCGAACCTTCAGTGGACTTGGCCTGCCCATGGTCAGAGTCTGGACACCCGCCCTTGTGAAGGAAGCCTCTAGATGTGCCCACTCGGAAAGGTGGGAAGCAGGGGAGAGAGGGGTCAGAGCTGACCTGGTGTCCAGAGTGAGGCAAAGACCCTGACAGGCCCCCCCGACTGCCCTCTCTTTGCACAACCCACTCTGGAGAAGACAGTAGAGAGAGGGAGGGCAGTGGCAGAGAAAAGAGAGTAAATAAAGAGTGAGGTACAGAGAGAAGGGAGGAGAGTGTAGGAAGCCATCAGGTGTCAGAGGGAAAAAGAACCACTGCCCCGGCTGAGCGGAACGAGGACAGTTCTGAGACCAGGAAGCTAGCCTGGCTGAAGGCCCACCTCAGCCGAACCGCCCCCCCCAAGAAGTGGCTGCTGGAGAGGGGCAGGATCAATCCCCAGGGGTCTCGCAGGCCACAGGGAGATAAGACCCTCCTGCCCACACCTCAGAGCCAGGATGGCCCAGGTCACAGACCTGGTCTACTCTGGCCAGGCGGGGAGTGGTCGTGTCCCAGAAGCCAGACAAACTCAAGAAGGAGCCGAGGGTTTCAGTTCTGGAAGCTGCAGGGGTGGGAGGGCTGGGGCTGTCCTCTCCTGCCTGCTGACTGGGATGGGTGCCCAGAGAAGATTCCTGCCTCAGCTGACAGGCAGACTTCACACGCTGCCAGGGCCCCCCTGCCAAGGCCCGGGAACCGGGCTCCAGGCTGGAGGCACACATGAGCAATGGGAGGGGGGTGACACAGGCCACCAGACCTAGCACCACGGGTAAGTCGGGGGTCTTCCTCCTCCTCTGTGCTTCCACATTCCTACAAAGAGCACGACTGCTCTTTGCCCCCCTTGCTCCCTGGGGGGCATCCATCATCTCAGCCCCCTCCAGGGGGCTGCTGGCCTATCACAGGCTCACCTTCTACGGGTTTAACACACTGTCCTCGACTTTTTAGCTTACTGACTGACCTAGGCACTTTTAATGTTTTATTCTTCATCATTTTGTTTTCCTTATTTGGTATCAACATTTTCCGCAACAATTAAGATCTCAAACCAGAATGTGAAAGTGAGGTGACATTTTCTCCAGGGCAATTACCAAGTCCTAACGCATTATATTTGCTCATTAAGAATTTCTTCATTCCAGTCTTTTAAAAATTTCATCAAAGAAAATATTCCTTTTCACAATGGCTTTCACCTTGATGGTCTGGAGAAGCCTCACTCCCTTTGTATGAAACTGTCGCTATTTGGCCCATTTTTGCCTATGAAAACAATTTTATAGGATGCACCCTAATCCTAACAGGGTAGTAAGGTTCAGATGGGCATAAAAATAATCCTAATAGTAAAGACTCATATCATTCCTACTTTATGCAGATATTATCCTAAGTGTGTTTTCAATGTTAAACCATCTGATCATCATGACCACACTGTGAAGCAGATGCTGTCCTCATTTCCAGTGTGCAGGTAAGGAAACTGAGGCTCAGAGAGCTAGGAGAGCTAAGAGGTCACATGGCTGAGGAGGTCCACTCTCCAAACACAGTCCCCAGCACCGCCTGGGCATCAGGCAGCATCACAGTCTGCAGAGAGGCCCACGAGGCCCTGGCCGCCCCTCGGGCATCAGCCCTGCCTCATGCTCGGCCCAGAGGGCCCTAGCTTCAACAACCCACACACACACCGTCCCCTGTGAAGCTGCCCGACCTTTAACACCTTGCTTTTCACTTCTCACAGGCCAGTTTTAAAGCCTTCACTCTAACTGACCTGCACAGAGTCAGAATGGAGAGGTATGAACAGAGAACTATTCCAATGGGAAGAAAGTCTGCTCTGATCAAGTTCAGCAGCCCTAAACAGAGCCATGCACAAACTAACCGAATGGGAAGGCAGTCTCAAAGAGGGGGGAGTCCACAGGCCTGTCCAAGCCCCAGCAGGGCACACCTGGTCTTGGGGGTAAGCAGTGTCAGCGACGAGGCCTGGGTGGTCAGGTAGGAAAGATGCAGAGAGTCCCCACTGACCACTCGGGAGTCGAGCTCAGTGCCTCAATTCCGATGCTGCTGAGCGCCACTCCCCTGACCCTGGAGGCGTGCCCCCCAGGGAGCGAGGCCTGAGAAGAGTATTGGGCTCAAGCTAGTAGAACAGCTTCCCAGAAGGAGCCCAGACCACCCCTCTAAAGAGAAGACTCCTCAGATGTTGGGGTGAAGGAACACTGAGGGCGCCCTTCTGGTCTCACAAGGCCAAAGGTACCTATGGCTTTGGGAACGTGGCCCTGGGATCTTGCTTCTTAATGAGCAAGCCCCTTGAGCTGACTTCCAGCAAAAGACTGATCTACCACCACATCACGACAGGCGTGCGTGAGTGTCCGTGCGTGTCATCCAATCTTCTTCCTACGCTGTCAGCTCCGGACACCCAGGACCACAGCGGAACCTCACCTGTGTCCCCTGCAGCCCGAATAGAGCTGGGCACCGAGCGTGAGCTCAGCAGTTACCCAGGAGGCATCCAATAACCCAGGCGGCAGCAGGTTGAAGGCTGCTCCCTGCTACTCCGGACGCCTGTGCATCACAGCCCATTTTCCCTCGCCACCTTCCTACCTGTCGCAGCGCCTCCATCTCCTCGCTGGCCGCCTTCTTCTCAGACGTGCTGCTCTTGAGCTTGGACTCGGCCAGCTCCACCTCGGTCTGCAGCTTGTCCAGCTCGGAGATGACCTGGTCGCGCTCGCTCATGATGAGCTTGTACTCGCTGTACACCGCATCCCGCTCCTCCTTGTACTTCTCTGACTCCTTGGCGGTCTTCGCCTGTGTGGTCCTCAACTCCGTCAGCTCCGACTGCAGCAGCTCCATCTCCCACTGCAGGTCCTTGTTCTGGGCCGTGGCCTTGTTCAGCTCGTGGTGGATGGCCTCGAACCTGGCGGAGAGAGGCAGCCAGGACGAGGGCGTGGGGACCTGCCCAGCCAGCTCTGCTGCGCCGGACAGTCAAGCATGAAGTTTCGAACACGGCCATTCTCCACACCCCCAAGACAGAAAAGCCATGAAGGACCAGTGCCCCTGGACCAGGAATTTTTCTCCGCCTTTTACAAATACTGGAAGATGGACTGAGAACTTCATGCCCTCTGCTCTACTGGAAATAACAGTGTTATTTCTTCCACAGTCAAGCTACGTTATCTTTAAAAATAAGAACAAAACAATGCTAGAATCACAGCCTATGAAAGACAAAAGTGGCATGAACAATCGTTGAGTCTGAGCACCTCATTTTACAGATACAGGGGATAAGGCCTCGAGACACAGGTGACTGGCCCAAAGCCTCCAGGTTAGCGTGAGAGCACCGCTCGGTCCTTCCAGGCCAGGAAGCACCTTCCATGCAGGCGGCCCTGCAAGTTACAGCCTGCAGCTCTAGAGCAGCATTTCTGAATGTGGGTTCCTTAGAAACCAACCCTGCACGGAGCTCCATTTAAAAAAAGTGTGCTCTCTGATGACTGATGTTTGGGAAAAACACTGCATTCTGTCCCCTCTTGGGAGATTCTAGCGCACAGTATCGGAGTAAAGGTTCTGAGAAGTCCTGCAGCGCAGACACTTGTTTGTGTGCAACCCGGCAATTCCCAAACCCTTTTAAAGCCAGAGAACACTTTTCATATAAACCTGATAAGCACCCCAGAGAACAGGTATTCTGCAGGAATGTACCTTAAGAAACACTGTTGGAGGGCAGGGGTCACATCCCTACAGATTACCTGCCTTAATAGAAAGGGCAATTTTAGAAGAACAATGCCTAGGACAATTAACTTTCCTATCTGCCAGCTGGGTGACTGACACAGAGGGGAGAGGCTTGTGTGGTGACCTCAGAAACAGGACGGTCAGAACACACCAGAGTCGTTCAGGTGGAAGAAAGGAGCACAACTGCCAAGACAGTGTCAGGAAAATGTGTCCCGGACATAAGTAATTTTTGATTGAAAAAGTTCAATTGCTTATGTTTTTTTTTTTTTTTAACCCCCAGAAAGTGGCGGGGAGCCTTGAAGATAACCACAAGCCCACAAAGGAGAGTGGCCCCTGGCAGAGAGGATGCTTTGGCCCTCTGGCCATTCTCTGAGTGCAAGAGACAGGCCAGCTCGCTCCCTTCCTTGACGGCCTAGGTTCCTACCTCCTCAGGGAGAGGGCACACTGGTGCTGCAGCTGGATGGCCGTGTCCCTCTGCTGCGTCAGCATCTCCGTCTGCTTCAGAAGGCGCTGGTTCTCCTCCTCCAGCTGCTCCAGGCGGCTCAGGTCCGAGTTGTGGATGGCGACTTTCTCGCTATACCTCTTCCGCAGGGCGTCATAGTCCTTCTTAACCACCTCCAGCTTGTCCATGGCCGTGTCGTACAGCTTGTTGAGAATTTCTGATGACCCGTTGTGCTTCAACACCTGGGGACCAGAGAGTCACGATTACCAAAGGTCTGAGGGCAAGAGGAAGGACAAACTCGCCTCCGTCTGTCTGGGGGAAGGATTGTTGACAAGGGAGGGGAGGTCACACCCTCTGGCCTTCAGGAGTCTTGAGGTCTGATTCCACAGGCCCTGCAGTCACACTGTGTTGATTCATTCGTTCACAAACATTCCTTAAGTAGTGTACAGGAAAGAGTCACCATAGCAGGCCTGAGACTTCCATCCTTAGAAAGGCCTGCTTGCAAGGTGACCCTTAGCTGGCGTCTGGGAACGTGAACAGTAAGCAGTTCCCTGCACTGATATAAACCTTTCCCGAGCTATAGGAAGGGCTCCCCACGCCTGGGCTGGATGAACAGTGTGTTTTAGGCTCAGCACCTGCTTTCTTCTGGGAGCCTGGAATTTCAGAGCATGCTAAGCAGGGGGTTCCTACATAGCCGGCTCCCAGTAAAAACCCCGGGCAGAGAGTATCTCATGGGCTTCCCTGGCTACATGTCACACGTGTTGTCACGATTTGGTACTGGGGGAACTAAGTCTGTCCTGTGAGACTCCACAGCGGGAGGACTCTTGGAACCTAGCACCTGATTTCCTCTGGACTTCACACCATGCACCTCTTCCCTTTGCTGATTTTGCTTTGTGTCCTTTCGCTGAAATAAATTTTAGCTGTGAGTAGGATTATATGCTAAGTCCTGTGAGTCCTTCTAGCAAATCACCAAGCCTGCGGGTGACGCCGAGGAGCCCCGACACAAGTACCTAATATATTCTAGCCCTGTTCTAATGCTGGTGATGCTGGACAGACACAAGGACTGTGGCCTGCGGACCTCTTATCCTGATGGGACGATACAAACACCCGACACAAGTACCTAATATATTCTAGCCCTGTTCTAATGCTGGTGATGCTGGACAGACACAAGGACTGTGGCCTGCGGACCTCTTATCCTGATGGGACGATACAAACACCCGACACAAGTACCTAATATATTCTAGCCCTGTTCTAATGCTGGTGATGCTGGACAGACACAAGGACTGTGGCCTGCGGACCTCTTATCCTGATGGGACGATACAAACACACACAGACAGAGATCGGTAGATAGAGAAATAGACCAAATAAAATAACTTGGGAGCATAATAAGGGCTGTCAAGGAAATAAAAAATAAAACAGGATAACAAGCTGGAGAGAGACTTCTGGACAGCAGAGTAGCTTGTGAGAGAGTCCATAGCCTGAGGAGGCCTTTCTAAGAAGGTGACTTCTGAGCTTGGGTGCAAATGAAGACCAGCAGTCAACAGCACATCTGGCAGAGGAGTGAGCAAGTGCAAAGGCCTTGAGGCGGGAATCACCAACCATGTTCTAGGCACAAACAGGAAGACAGGGAGGAGTGACTGGAACCCAGTGAACAAGGAGTAGTGGATTCAAAACAATGGCCAGAAAGCAGTGGTTAAGGCTCCGCGCTCCCAATGCAGGGGTCCCGGGTTCGATGGCTGGTCAGGGAATTAGATCCCACACGCATGCCGCAGCTAAGGAGCCCACGGCCGCAACTAAGGAGCCCGCCTGCCGCAACTAAGACCTGGCACAACCAAATTAATAAATAAATATATATATTTTTAAAAGTGTAAGGTTAAGAGTGCAGATTTAAAAAAAAAAAAAAAAAAAAGGCCAGAGAAGTGGGCACAGTTTCAAGGCTCACAGCACAGACTGTATCCTGAGTGAGATGGGAACCATGGGAGGGTTTAAGCAAGAGAGCTTTCTACTCTGAATTACAGGTGGTACTAACGCTCACTCAGGGTGCTGCTCTACAGAACAAAATACAAGATGTGTTAAGAGGTAGTCAGGGCCTGCTGACTTCTGCTAAGCACCTCAGGGGATCTGAGCCCTTGGGCTGAGGGCTCACATCTCCTGCCGGCCCCCCCTCCGCCATGACACGACTGAGCCAGAAAGGCCTGCTTAACCGTTCCAGGTTCAACAGTCCAGGAATCACCTGGCTCATCCAACATGGACCCTGAGTTATCAGAAGATCTTTGCAGCCCAGAGAACCAGAACCTGGAACTACTGAATATTCCCTGTGGAGGGAGGGTGAGCTCTCAATAAATACGATTAACAGGAAAGAGCTAATTCAAATGTCAGAATCTTTTAGAGACAATGAAAGTGAGTTCGTTCCTCTAAGACATTAGCTCCTAGGACTATAGATTAATGGGGAAAAAGGGAATCTCAGAAATCAGCTCATTCAGGGCTTTTAGTCTTTTTCCTTTTCTTTTTCTTTTCTTTTTTTTTTTTTAAAGCAAAACTCTTTCCTTCAAAGGAAATCTTACGAGGACACCAAACTACAAAACTCACTTTAAAAAGTGGTACACAGGTTCCTCGGGCCGTTAAAATCTTCACCATTTTATAAAAATGCGTCACTGTTGCAGATCAGGACTGCATGCTGAGAAATAGTCAGAAAACCACTGACTTAGCCTCACTCGATCATTTAAAGTCTTCTTAAAGACACAATGCAGGGACTTCCCTGGTGGCGCAGTGGTTAAGAATCTGCCTGCCAATGCAGGGAACACGGGTTCGAGCCCTGGTCCGGGAAGATCCCACATGCCATGGAGCGACTAAGCCCGTGCGCCACAACTACTGAGCCCGCGTGCCTAGAGCCCGTGCTCTGCAACAAGAGAAGCCACCGCAATGAGAAGCCCGCGCACCGCAACAAAGAGTAGCCACCGCTCACCGCAACTAGAGAAAGCCCGCACTCAGCAACAAAGACCCAACGCAGCCAAAAATAAATAAATAAAATTAAAAAAAAAAAAAGACACAATGCAATATCTTCCAAACATACAGCAAAGCACAGCAAATAAGGTAACAGAATTTTAAGTACCCACCACTTAGCTCTCATCTTAAGGACTGGTTCCAGGACTCCCCATGGATACCAAAATCCATGAATGCTCACATCCCTCATATAATATGGTGTAGTATTTGCATACGAACTACGCACATCCTCCCTACACTTTAAATCATCTCTGGATTACTTATAATACCCAACACAACAAAAACGCTATGTAAATAGCTGTCAGCAAGGCAAATTCAAGGTTTGCTCTTTCAAACTTTCTGGAATTTTTTTTTTCCCCAATCCCTGGTTGGTTGAATCCTCAGATGTAGAACCCACGGATATAGAGGGCCGACTCTACCTTGTCACATGTCTCAAATTGCTTTCCAAAGATATAAAATAGTATAGGTGCTTAGCCAAAGCCCCCAATACACCCTTCTCTTATCTAGTACCCCTCTCTTCCCCTCCAGAATTGCTCTCCTAAATTTGCTGTCAACCATCACCATGCACAATATTTTACTTATACTACTTATGTACTTATGAAAATTCCTAATGGTGTTACATGTGCTTCCTTCTACTCAATGATGCTTTTGAGGTTTAGTCAGTGGTGCAGGTAGTGTTTCACTGTAGGAGTACATCACACATTTTTTTTGTTTAGATTTTTAAAAAAAATTTATTAAAATATATTTGATTTACAATGTTGTATTAGTTTCAGGTGTACAGCAAAGTGATTCAGTTTTTTATATATATATATATATATATATATATATATATATTTTTTTTAGATTCTTCCCCATTATAGGTTATTATAAGATATTGAGTATAGCTCCCTGTGCTATACAGTAGATCCTTGTTGGTTATCTATTTTGTACTGTGGATAGATTTTTTTAAATTGAAGTATAGCTGATTTACAACATTCTGTTAATTTCTGCTGTACAACAGAGTGATTCAGCTATACATATATATTTTTTATATTGTTTTCCTTTACAGTTTATCACAGGATATTGAATATAGTTCCCTGTGCTATACAGTAGGACCTTGTTGTTTATCCATTCTATATATAATAGTTTGCATCTGCTAGTCCCAAACTCCCAGTCCACCCTTCCCACACCCCCCTCCCCCTTAGCAACCACAAGTGTTCTCTATGCCTGCACCACACATTCTCATTCTGGTGGATGGATGTTTATTTTACATCGTCTCCATTTTTTTGCTGTTACAAATGATACTCTTGTGAACCCTGTACACGTCTCCTCTCCCACACCAGTGAGATTCTCCTCTAGGGTGGACACCTTGAAGTAGAGCTAAGGGTCAGAATACGGACTTTTCCCCGCTGATTGGACGATAGCAAATTGCTCTCCAGGGTGGGTATCCCAATTTATATCTCATCACCTATGGGCAGGAGTTCTGAAAGTTACTGTCGTCAACACATCCTCACCAAGGTTTCATATGGTCAGGTTTTTCTTTTAGTTTTTACTTGTGATAAAATACACATAACACAAAACTGTCTTAGCCTTCTTTAACCTTTGAAGTACACATTTCTGTAGCGTTATGTATATTCACATTGTTGTGCAATCAACCTCTAGAACTTTTTCATCTTGCAAAACTGAAACTCTGTCTCCACTAAACAATTAGCTGTTCCCCCTCCCCCAGGCCCTGGCAGCCACCCTCCTACTTTGTTTTCTATGAATCCAACTACTCTAGAGGTATATACAGTATTTATAAATAGAATCATATAAATGGAATCCTACAGTATTTATCTTTTTGTGACTGACTGACTTCATTTAGCATAATTTCCTCAAGGTTCATCCAGGCTGCAGTATGTGACAGAATTTCCTTCCTTTTTAAAGATGAAAAATATTCCATTGTACATATGTACTGCATTTTGCTTATCCATTCATTCGTCAAAGGATACTTGGGATGTTTCCACCTCTTGGCTATCGTGAAACAATCAGATTTCTTTTTTAAGTACTGCCCATCTCATGGACAAAAAATAAGATCTTTTTTAAAAACTTGCTTTCCTGATTACTAGAAAGACAGAGCAACTCTCCTTATGTTTATTGACTATACACACTTTCTCTTCTATGAATTGCCTGTCCATATCCTTTATTTTCCTTTCCTCCTTCCTTCCCCACCTGCCCCTCCCTCCCTCCCCACCCCCTTCCTCTCCTTTCCTTTCTTTCTGCAGGACTTATTTTTAAATTCCAGGTACTGACCCTTTTCCAGTTATATTCATTACAAATATCTTTTCCCAATATGTGGCTTTTAAATTTTCTTGAGTGCCCTTTGTTACTAAAATTTCATGTTTTAATGTGGTAAAATCTATCAGTCATTTCCTTTATGGTCTGCAGTTTGGTTGTTTTACTTAAGAAATTCTTTCTTTCCTACCTTGAGATCATGAGGATACTCTCTCTCATTAGTTTTTCTAAAAAGTGTTAGTTTTACTTTTCACATTTAAATCTTTAAACTATTTATTTAAACTACTGGAATATATTTTTGTATATGTTGCAAGATAGAGATGTAACATTATTCTTCTCCATAAATTACTAGACAAAGGAGAACTGGGTCCCCAAGTGCAAGACAAACTGAGGACCCCTGAATTTGTCCAGGTGCAGACAATGAGGGTTGGAGGACAGCAAGGACATCAGCTGACACAGTGCCCACCACTGAGAGATGAGAAGGGCATTCCACAAGGATGTGCCCACACATGCCCAGGACACACAGCGCCAGTGGAGAGCTCTCCTGCCTTCAGGGTCACATCTGGAAAAGAACCAGCTTCTAGACCAGACTACCCTGTCTTGTGGGCAGTACCTCAAACATTCCAATTAAAAATCACTCCAAATGTTTTATTCTCTAAACATCTCCAAGCCAGGTGAGAAGCCCAGGGCTCCAAAAGAGCCCCATGTGGTTTACTACAGAACAAAAGCACTGCTACCATTCCCAGAGTTTCCCACAAGGTGGCAGGCCTGAGTAGACAGCCAAATGCACTCCCACAGTTGTCCAGCCTTCCAAGCTTCATTCAAGAAACAAACTAGGGGCTTCCCTGGTGGTGCAGTGGTTGAGAA
The DNA here is from genome assembly GCF_965194805.1 of Balaenoptera borealis. NCBI lineage: Eukaryota > Metazoa > Chordata > Mammalia > Artiodactyla > Balaenopteridae > Balaenoptera > Balaenoptera borealis. The sequence goes on from NC_138874.1 coordinate 62,435,707, forward strand.
TCCGCCTGCCCATTCGGGGGACACGGGTTCGATCCCTGGTCTGGGAGGATCCCACATGCCATGGAGCAACTAAGCCTGTGCTCTGGAGCCCGTGAGCCACAACTACTGAGTCTGCGTGCTGCAACTACTGAAGCCCGCATGCCTAGAGCCCGTGCTCCGCAACAAGAGAAGCCACCGCAATGAGAGGCCTGCGCACCGCGACGAGGGGTGGCCCCTGTTCACCGCAACTAGAGAAAAGCCCGCGTGCAGCAGCGAAGACCCAACATGGCCAAAAATAAATAAGTAAAATAAATAAATTAAAAAAAAAAAAAAAAAAGAAACAAACTAGCTCTGGGACTTCCCTGGTGGTCCAAGGGTTAAGACTCCGTGCTCCCAGTTCAGGGGGGCCTGGGTTTGATCCCACATGCCGCAACTAAGACCCGGCCCAGCGCAGCCAAATAAATAAATAAATATTATAAAAAAGAAGAAGAAGAAGAAAAAAGAAAAGAAAGAAACAAACTAGCTCTCATCACAAGAAAAAAAAAGTGTAACTATATAAGTTGATGTATGTTAACTGGACTTACTGTGGTGATCATTTCTCAATGTATACAAATATCAAATCGTTATGTAGTACACCTGGAACTAATACAATGTTACATGTCAGTTATAATTCAATTTTTAAAAAAAATTTAATAAATAAAATTTAAATTAAATATCACCCCACATATTAATAAAATAAAACCTAATTTTAAAGGCTGCCTTGAAACGATGCAAAGAAAAACCCTGTTCTGGGCACTGGCCCCGCAGAGCCCACCTGCACTGGTCCACAACAGAATCTGGAGTCAACACTGCGGTTTGGCCTCTCTTCACTGGGAAATAGCCCCCAAATGCCCGAACCGTGAGGTGCCTGGATGGGGTCTGTATGACAATCCAGAGGCAACTGAGGGCAGAGTGAATCTGCTGCCAGGATGGGTCACAATTTTCCAGTGAGACAGGGTCAATCAGAGAAAATCCCAGAACAAACCCAGAAACAAAATCAGAAAGGTTGGGATCCTTTCTGATGCCCAACCCAGCCCTGTTAACGCAGTAGGATCCGGGATCAGAAGAGACGACCCTGGGGAGATCAGACTGATACCCTGTGCTGTCTCAGCTGCCCATTCCACAGGTGAAAGCTCTGCATGAGAAGGCCTTGCTTATTATGAGCTGAAATCCATCTTCCTCAACTCCTAACCTCTCGTCCTACCCCTGGAGTCACAAGAACAGTCTCTTTCCCACACTACAGCACCCGGATACTCAAAGGCTCATGGGGCCCCTAACACTTCTCAACTTTTCTCTACAAGCAGGGCTGAGAATCACGCCTGTGCTAATGTAATCAAAAGCCTCTGAAGAAATTTGGGAAAACCACAGTCACAGTTAACTCCAGAGGATTTGAAAAACTATCCTATCAGTCTAGAATTTTTCCTTTTTACTGTTACAAGATTATGTTCTTGGTAGACAGTTAGGCACACACACACTAACAGTCAAATGTTTAGCTTCCCAGCTAAGGCTAATAGTAGTCTGAGAGACAGAATATTTAAATCTGGCTCAGAATTCTAAAATGAAAAAGGTGATAAACTTCTCAGCTTATACAGGCAGCAGTCTTTAGAGATGACTCTCCTCCGGCCTGTGAGGAGGGGGTGAAAGTGACCCAGGGGAGGCACAAACCCAGGGTCTGGTCCCATCCACACACCAAGACAGCCACAGCCTGAGCTGCTCCCCTCAGGGAGGCCAAGAACAGAGCCGTCCTTATATCCTGCTCCACACAGGTCAGAAACACTCTGGGCTTCTCTGAGAGCCATGCTCTTTGAAGACTAAGAAACCCCTTTCTTGGGTTATCTGAGAAAAGAAGTTAACTTTCATAAATCACCAAAGAAAAAAGTATATTTAAAGACAGGTGACAGGGCCAGAAGGAGGAGAGGGAACTTTCCTGGAGCCTTAAGTTTCCCAAATAAGTTGGCAGAACCTATTTTAAAAAAAAAAAAAAGAAAAGCACTGCTTTGAACCTGGCAATTGTACCTTTAAGAATCAAACTTCAGAAAAACATGCACAAAGGAACATAAGGACATATGTAAGGGTGCCCATCAAAAAATTATTTGTAATGGGAAAAAGTGCAGACTACCAAGATTCCCAACACACACAGATGGGGTTAATAAATTACTGACAACTAAACTATGAAATATCTTGTTGTATGCTCCAAATTTACAGAAAATACAAGGAGACCCATGATATAGTGCACAGTTTAAAAAAAAAGAAAAAAAAAAGGCAGGTGGCAGAAAATAAAAACAAAACTTTGTGTGTTAAGTATGACATAGCAAATGTCCACAAGGAAATATCCCAAGTGGTTCAGAGAGGCCAGTCACCTCCAGGGAGTGACACCAGGGTGGAGGTGGGGGTGGGTGACTTCACTGTTGTTGAAGTTTTTTGTTTTTTAACCAAAGAATATGCATTATTGTAAAGACAGGAGATGCAAAACTACCCTCTACGTGGCTCCCCCACCAAGGCTTGGCCATCTCCGCCCCGGAACACTTGGGCATCCAGATGGTGCATTCTGACTGCGGTCCCCTGGAGATGGAACTGCCATACCGTGCTCCCCCCGGCCACACACACACACACACACGCACGCACGCACACATGCTCGCACACATGCAAACACATGAGAAAAACCACCTGTCTGCGGCTCTCGAGAGGGAGAGGTCCCAGGCCCCAGGCCCACAGTGCCCTCCCACACGGCTGCCTCATTTCCTCTGAGATAAATCATGTAGAAGGCTGGGAGCCCACAAATCCCTCAAGCAAACATGCAAGTCAAACAGCACCATTTACCCCCGCAAGGGCCTCTTCAAGTTAACAAGGCGTGGGAGGAACCAGGCAACAAAACCGGCCTTGTCCGGCGAGGTCAACCTTTGGCCCCAGGGCCTGCAGGGAGGAGACCTGTGGCCACCGCCATGTGCCCTGCTTTCTTGGCTGTTGGCCTACCCAAGACCTGAGCTTTTCACAGCCCAGCACCCGTCCCAGACCTGGTGAAAATGCTAAGGCGCTGGCTGGGGAGAGCTGGTGGCCTGGTAGCTCAGACACACCCCTCACCCCTCACCCCCACCCGAGGCACTGGGCCCTCCTCTCCTGGGGGGGCCCTGAGGTGGCCCCAAGGCCACTTGCTAAGGGGCACTGGTCCAGCTGAAGAGAACCGCAGAAAGTCACTGACCAGTGTAATCAACTACCCACCCACCAAGGGTCAGCGCTACAGGAAAAGGAGAAGAGGAGTGAGATGGAAGCATCGGGGAGAAAGCCTTCCCTGGTCACTTGTGGGGGGGACAGGAAGAGGGGGACAGGAGGCGATCATCTTGGCCTGGATGTGCGTACAAGCTGTTTGGGTCCTGAGGGAAGTCAGAGAATGGGAGGCAATAAAACATCATGCCTCAAGAGGGCAGGTTTTTGGTTTTTTATGACAAAGTGGTAACTGGAGTCTTTTATTTTGAGATATAAATCACATACCATATAATTCACCCTTTAACGTGCACAATTCAATGGTTTTTGGAATATTCACAAGGTTGTGAATCCACAAAGCTGTGCAGCAACTGCCACTGTCTAACTGCAGAACATTTCCACCACCCCCAGAAGAAATGCGGGTCCAGCACTTTCTCCTTGGTGCTTCACTTCATCCTTCAAGCAATGCTCCCAGAGCACCGCCCTCGCCCTGCCCCCTCCAGGGCTGGAAGGTTAAAGGGCGGAGGAGAGGAAGGTGGAGAGTGTGAGTTGCTTCTCTGAGATGGTGCAGCAGGTAGGCTGCGGACGCCCCTGCTGTGCTGCGGGGCTTTCTGCCCCAGCCGGACTCCTGATGCCCTGGCCTGCACTCACCTCCCCTTCCAGGAACCTTCCCGTTACCACCGCTGGGCCAGGCCTACCCACGCCCACCACCAGACTTCCCCCACACAACCAAGCCCCCTAATCAGAGGGATCGTGGATAAGACGCCAGGTATCCCCAAGTATATCCAGCTTAGCGGCCTGCACGGAGCCTGGACTGTGTACTCCACAGAAGGCTCCAACAAATATCAGAGAAACAAAATAAGGCGCAGACACAAATTTTTCAATAGAACATAGTTTATAATGGGAAAATACTGAAACTAGTCCAAGGGTCAGTCAATAGGAGACTGGCTAAATCAATGATGATGCTCCTATGTAACTCAATACTCTGCAGCAGTTAGAAACAAGGAAGGAGAATCTGTACTGAAATAGAAAGATGCATGTGACATATTCCGCAAAAAAACAATGTTAGCAACAAAAGGAACGGTGCGATTCCATTTTCTCAAATACGTTAACAAGATATAAAGGGCTCTATGTGTACAGATATAAATCTCAAACCTTTCAAAGTAACATAGCTATGATTAGTTATTTCTGTGGAGACTACACGAAGAATTCTTTTATTTTTTAAATTTCCGTATTGTTTGATTCTTTTATTGTTACAAAATGCATATTTTTTTGAATTTTTGAATTTTATTTATTTTTTTATACAGCAGGTTCTTATTAGTCATCCATTTTATACACATCAGTGTATACATGTCAATCCCAATCGCCCAATTCATCACACCACCACCCCCACCTGCTGCCGCTTCCCCCCTTGGTGTCCATACGTTTGTTCTCTACATCTGTGTCTCGATTTCTGCCAAACACTGTGATGAACAAGTTCATCTGTACCATGTTTCTAGTTTCCACATATATGCGTTAATATACGGTATTTGTTTTTCTCTTTCTGACTTACTTCACTCTGTATGACAGTCTCTAGATCCATCCACGTCTCTACAAAAGACCCAATTTCGTTCCTTTTTATGGCTGAGTAATATTCCATTGTATATATGTGCCACATCTTCTTTATCCATTCGTCTGTCGATAGGCATTTAGGTTGCTTCCATGACCTGGCTATTGTAAATAGTGCTGCAATGAACATTGGGGTGCATGTGTCTTTTTGAATTATGCTTTTCTCTGGGTATATGCCCAATAGTGGGATTACTGGATCATATGGTAATTCCATTTTTAGTTTTTTAAGGAACCTCCATACTGTTCTCCATAGGGGCTGTATCAATTTACATTCCCACCAACAGTGCAAGAGGGTTCCCTTTTCTCCACACCCTCTCCAGCATTTGTTGTTTGTAGATTTTTTGATGATGGCCATTCTGACCAGTGTGAGGTGGTACCTCATTGTAGTTTTGATTTGCATTTCTCTAATAATTAGTGATGTTGAGCAGCTTTTCATGCGCTTCTTGGCCATATGTATGTCTTCTTTGGAGAAATGTCTATTTAGGTCTTCTGCCCATTTTTGGATTGGGTTGTTGGTTTTTTTAATATTGACCTGCATGAGCTGTTTATATATATTTTGGAGATTAATCCCTTGTCCGTTGATTCGTTTGCAAATAGTTTCTCCCATTCTGAGGGATGTCTTTTTGTCTTGTTTTTGGTTTCCTTTGCTGTGCAAAAGCTTTTAAGTTTCATTTGGTCCCATTTGTTTATTTTTGTTATTATTTCCATTACTCTAGGAGGTGGATCAAAAAAGATATTGCTGTGATTTATGTCAAAGAGTGTTCTTCCTATGTTTTCCTCTAAGAGTTTTATAGTGTCCGGTCTTACATTTAGGTCTCTAATCCATTTTGAGTTTATTTCTGTGTATGGTGTTAGTGAGTGTTCTAATTCCATTCTTTTACATGTAGCTGTCCAGTTTTCCCAGCACCACTTATTGAAGAGACTGTCTTTTCTCCATTGTATATCCTTGCCTCCTCTGTCATAGATTAGTTGACCATAGGTGTGTGGGTTTACCTCTGGGCTTTCTATCCTGTTCCATTGATCTATATTTCTGTTTTTGTGCCAGTACCATATCGTCTTGATTACTGTAGCTTTGTAGTATAGTCTGAAGTCAGGGAGTCTGATTCCTCCTGCTCCACTTTTTTCCCTCAAGACTGCTTTGGCTATTCGGAGTCTTTTGTGTCTCCATACAAATTTTAAGATTTTTTGTTCTACTTTTGTTAAAATGCCATTGGTAATTTGATAGGGATTGCACTGAATCTGTAGATTGCTTTGGGTAGTATAGTCATTTTCACAATATTGATTCTTCCAATCCAAGAATGCAGTATATCTCTCCATCTGTTGGTATCATCTTTAATTTCTTTCATCAGTGTCTCACAGTTTTCTGCATAAAGGTCTTTTGCCTCCCTAAGTAGGTTTATTCCTAGGTATTTTATTCTTTTTGTTGCAATGGTAAATGGGAGTGTTTCTTTAATTTCTCTTTCAGATTTCTCATCATTAGTATATAGGAATGCAAGAGACTTCTGTGCATTAATTTTGTATCCTGCTACTTTACCAAATTCATTGATTAGCTCTAGTAGTTTTCTGGTGGCATCTTTAGGATTCTCTATGTACAGTATCATGTCATCTGCAAACAGTGACAGTTTTACTTCTTCTTTTCCCATTTGTATTCCTTTTATTTCTTTTTCTTCTTCTCTGAGTGCCGTGGCTAGGACTTCCAGAACTATGTTGAATAATAGTGGCGAGAGTGGACATCCTTGTCTTGTTCCTGATCTTAGAGGAAATGGTTTCAGTTTTTCACCACTGAGGACGATGTTGGCTGTGGGTTTGTCATATATGGCCTTTATTATGTTGAGGTAGGTTCCCTCTATGCCCACTTTCTGGAGAGCTTTTATCATAAAATGGGTGTTGAATTTTGTCAAAAGGTTTTTCTGCATCTAGTGAGATGATCATATGGTTCTTATCCTTCAATTTGTTAATATGGTGTATCACATTGATTGATTTGCATATACTGAAGAATCCTGCATCCCTGGGGTAAATCCCACTTGATCATGGTGTATGATCCTTTTAATGCGCTGTAGGATTCTGTTTGCTAGTAGTTTGTTGAGGATTTTTGCATCTATATTCATCAGTGATATTGGTCTGTAATTTTCTTTTTTTGTAGTATCTTTGTCTGGTTTTGGTATCAGGGTGATGGTGGCCTCATAGAATGAGTTTGGGAGTGTTCCTTCCTCTGCAATTCTTTGGAAGAGTTTGAGAAGGATGGGTGTTAGCTCTTCTCTAAATGTTTGAGAGAATTCACCTATGAAGCCACCTGGTCCTGGACTTTTGTTTGTTGGAAGATTTTTAATCACAGTTTCAATTTCATTACTTGTGATTGGTCTGTTCATATTTTCTGTTTCTTCCTGGTTCAGTCTTGGAAGGTTATACCTTTCTAAGAATTTGTCCATTTCTTCCAGGTTGTCCACTTTATTGGCATAGAGTTGCTCGTAGTAGTCTCTTAGGATGCTTTGTATTTCTGCGGTGTCTGTTGTAACTTCTCCTTTTTCATTTCTAATTTTATTGATTTGAGTCCTCTCTCTCTGTTTCTTGATGAGTCTGGCTAATGGTTTATCAATTTTGTTTACCTTCTCAAAGAACCAGCTTTTAGTTTTATTGATCTTTGCTATTGTTTTCTTTGTTTCTGTTTCATTTATTTCTGCTCTGACCTTTATGATTTCTTGCCTTCTGCTAACTTTGGGTTTTGTTTGTTCTTCTTTCTCTAGTTCCTTTAGGTGTAATGTTAGACCATTTGAGATTTTTCTTGTTTCTTGAGGTAGGCTTGTATAGCTATAAACTTCCCTCTTAGAACTGCTTTTGCTGCATCCCATAGGTTCTGGATCGTCGTGTTTTCATTGTCATTTGTCTCTAGGTATTTTTGACTTCCTCTTTGATTTCTTCAGTGATCTCTTGGTTATTTAGTAACGTATTGTTTAGCCTCCATGTGTTTGTGTTTCTTTACAGTTTTTCCACTGTAATTCATTTCTAATCTCATAGCATTGTGGTCAGAAAAGATGCTTGATATGATTTCAATTTTCCTAAATTTACTCAGGCTTGATTTGTGACCCAAGACGTGATGTACCCTGGAGAATGTACTGTGCACACTTGAGAAGAAAGTGTAATCTGCTGTTTTTGGATGGAATGTCCTATATATATCAATTAAATCTCTCTGGTCTATTGTGTCATTTAAAGCTTGTGTTTCCTTATTAATTTTCTGTTTGGATGATCTGTCCATTGGTGTAAGTGAGGTGTTAAAAGTCCCCCACTATTATTGTGTTACTGTCGATTTCCTCTTTTAGAGCTGTTAGCAGTTGCCTTATGTATTGAGGTGCTCCTATGTTGGGTGCATATATACTTATAATTGTTGTATCTTCTTCTTGGATTGATCCCTTGATCATTATTGTAGTGTCCTTCCTTGTCTCTTTTAACATCCTTTATTTTAAAGTCTATTTTATCTGATATGAGTATTGCTACTCCAGCTTTCTTCTGATTTCCATTTGCATGGAATATCTTTTTCCATCCCCTCACTTTCAGTCTGTATGTGTCCCTAGGTCTGAAGTGGGTCTCTTGTAGACAGCATATATATGGGTCTTGTTTTTGTATCCATTCAGCAAGCCTGTGTCTTTTGGTGGGAGCATTTAATCCATTGATGTTTAAGGTAATTATTGATATGTTATGTTCCTATGACCATTTTCTTAATTGCTTTGGGTTTGTTTTTGTAGCTCCTTTTCTTCTCTTGTGTTTCCCACTTAGAGAAGTTCCTTTAGCATTTGTTGTAGAGCTGGTCTGGTGGTGCTGAATTCTCTTAGCTTTTGCTTGTCTGTAAAGCTTTTGATTTCTCCATCAAATCTGAATGAGATCCTTGCTGGGTTAGAGTAATCTTGGTTGTAGGTTCTTCCCTTTCATCACTTTAAGTATATCAGGCCACTCCCTTCTGGCTTGTAGAGTTTCTGCTGAGAAATCAGCTGTTAACCTTATAGGAGTTCCCTTGTATGTTATTTGTCGTTTCTGCCTTGCTGCTTTCAATAATTTTTCTTTGTCTTTAATTTTTGCCACTTTGATTACTATGTGTCTTGGCGTGTTTCTCCTTGGGTTTATCCTGTATGGGACTCTCTGAGCTTCCTGGACTTGGGTGGCTATTTCCTTTCCCATGTTAGGGAAGTTTTCGACTATAATCTCTTCAAATATTTTCTCTGGTCCTTTCTCTCTCTCTTCTCCTGCTGGGATCCCTATAATGCGAATGTTGGTACGTTTAATGTTGTCCCAGAGGTCTCTTAGGCTGTCTTCATTTCTTTACATTCTTTTTTCTTTATTCTCTTCCACAGCAGTGAATTCCACCATTCTGTCTTCCAGGTCACTTGTCCGTTCTTCTGCCTCAGTTATTCTGCTATTGATTCCTTCTAGTGTAGTTTTCATTTCAGTTATTGTATTGTTCATCTCTGTTTGTTTGTTCTTTAATTCTTCTAGGTCTTTGTTAAACATTTCTTGCATCTTCTTGATCTTTGCCTCCATTCTTTTTCTGAGGTCCTGGATCAACTTCACTATCATTATTCTGAATTCTTTTTCTGGAAGGATGCTTATCTCCATCCACTTCATTCAGTTGAGTTGTTTTTCTGGGGTTTTATCGTGTTCCTTCATCTGGTACATAGCTCTCTGCCTTTTCATCTTGTCTATCTCCCTGTGAATGTGGTTTTTGTTCCACAGGCTGCAGGATTGTAGCTCCTCTTGCTTCTGCTGTCTGCCCTCTGGTGGATGAGGCTATCTAAGAGGCTTGTACAAGTTTCCTGATGGGAGGGACTGGTGGTGGGCAGAGCTGGGTATGGCTCTGGTGGACAGAGCTCAGTAAAACTTTAATCCACTTGACTGCTGATGGGTGGGGCTGGGTTCCCTCCCTGTTGGTTGTTTGGCCTGAGGCGACCCAACACTGGCACCTACCTGGGCTCTTTGGTGGGGCTAATGGCGGACTCTGGGAGGGCTCAGGCCAAGGAGAACGTCCCAGAAGTTCTGCTGCCAGTGTCCTTGTCCTCACAGTGAGACAGAGCCACTCCCCCCGCCTCTGCAGGAGACCCTCCAACACTAGCAGGTAGGTCTGGTTCAGTCTCCCCTGGGGTCACTGCTCCTTCCCCTGGGTCCCGATGCGCACACTACTTTGTGTGTGCCCTCCGAGAGTGAAGTCTCTGTTTCCCCCAGTCCTGTCAAACTCCTGCAATCAAATCCCGCAAGCCTTCAAAGTCTGATTCTCTAGGAATTCCTCCTCCCGTTGCTGGACCCCCAGGTTCGGAAGCCTGACGTGGGGCTCAGAACCTTCACTCCAGTGGGTGGACTTCTGTGCTACAAGTGTTCTCCAGTTTGTGAGTCACCCACCCAGCAGTTACGGGATCTGATTTTATTGTGACTGGGCCCCTCCTACCGTCTCACTGTGGCTTCTCCTTTGTCTTTGGATGTGGGGTATCTTTTTTGGTGAGTTCCAGTGTCTTTCTGTCGATGACTGTTCAGCAGTTAGTTGTGATTCTGGTGTTCTCACAAGAGGGAGTGAGAGCACGTCCTTCTACTCCACCATCTTCACAAAATGCATATTAATTTTGCAATTTAAAAAATAGTATAAAAACATGAAGATAGCACTGCCCTTCCCCTTTTTGAACTATTTAACCTTACAGCCATTTGGTAAGGCAGAGTAGGGCAGGAGGCTCCATTGGGCAAGGGGTGCCCCAGAGTGGCCATCGGAGCCTGCATGGGATGAGGAGGGGCCCTGCAGAGGCGCATGGGGGTCCCACAATGGGTCAGAAGGGGGGATGGCGGCGGCAGAGGGGAAGGCAGGCAGGTACTCCCGGGAGACCGACCAAGTAAAGAGATTAAGAATAATCAGAACCAGGTTTCTCACTACTAGGAAATGGAGTTACAAAAATGGAAAGGAAGAAAACAAGAATGAACCCTGTTATATTGTAGTACTGGACTGGAACTGGAAATGTCCAATATACATATTACATATTGAAGGTATAAATATATTAGGAAGAGGGAGAGAGACACATGGAAATAGGTATGAGTGAGTGTGTGTGGTGGTGGGGGGCTGGGGGGGGTGCGGCGGTGTACTCAGATATTCCTTCTTCTGTCCACTGAGAGGGCCTGGAGCCATTACACCCCAGGAGCAATGAGTACATCAAGTACACCCAGCACTCAGATCATGCTTCTAAATACCATTTTCCACTAAAAGGAATGAGGACTCGTAGGAGGAATGTTTGATTTCCAGGACTAGGGCAGGGAAATTAGAAAATGAACCTGGAACATCTTCTTGTGCCAGAAATCAAGAAAGTGCTCAAAGAATGAGGGGACATGTCAAAAAGACAGACAAGCAAGCTTGAAGGGGGCTCCCCGTGGCCACAGTGGTATACAACCCACTGAGTAAAACAGGAAACCGTGAGAGTGTGTGTGTGTATGTATGGGGGTGTATAAAGGGAAAACAAGTATCACTACAGTGGAGAAGAAGCCTAGAGACACCACCTGAGTCAAATGATCAAAGTGAACAGCATTAGTAATAAGTCGTTTCCAGCCAAGTCTCAATCAACAGGATGCAATGAGAAAAAGGCAGCATCACTTCTGTGACATTCCTGCCTAAGATGCAAAAACTCACCCAACCATGGGGATCCAACAAATGCAGGTTGAGGGACAACCTAGAAAATAACTAGCTTGTGGGGGCTTCCCTGGTGGCGCAGTGGTTGAGAATCTGCCTGCCAATGCAGGGGACACGGGTTCGAGCCCTGGTCTGAGAAGATTCCACATGCCGCAGAGCAGCTGGGCCCGTGAGCCACAATTACTGAGCCTGCGCGTCTGGAGCCTGTGCTCCCCAACAGGAGAGGCCGCGATAGTGAGAGGCCCGCACACTGCGATGAAGAGTGGCCCCCGCTTGCTGCAACTGGAGAAAGCCCTCGCACAGAAACAAAGACCCAACACAGCCATAAATAAATAAATAAATAAATAAAAATTTAAAAAATTTAAAAAATAAAAAATAACTAGCTTGTAATCTTCCAAAACATCAAGGTCATGAAGGTCAAAGCCTGAGGAACTGTTCCAGACTGAAGGAGACCAAAGAGACAGGACAACTAAATGCAGTGCGTTATTCTGAATGGGATCCTTTTCCTACTAAAGACATTATTGAGACCAACTGGCAAAACTTGACCGGGGTCTGACGATTAGACAGTAGTACATATCAACGTTAATTCCTGATGTGTCACTGTTATACAGGAGAATATCCCTGTTTGCAAGAAGTACATATTTACATGTTCAGGGGTGACGGGGCATCAGGTTGGCAACTTATTCTTGAATGATACAGGAGAAAAATTCTTTGTACTGTATTTGCAACTCTTCTGTAAGTTTGCAATAATCTCACAATTAAAAAAATTTTAACTGTAAATGAAAACAAAAGCAACGAAGGCAACATCATGCTAAATTACCAGGTGAGTTCAGATTGTTATATACTGGCTTTGTGTCAGTCAAGCCCCAACGGTCCTGCTTTAACTGGGGAACCATAAATGTTTCTGATGGGGAAGGGGCTCTGCTTAACCGGACCTATGCTGCAATGCTAGGAGGACACCCTGCCTCTGCCTGGGACTGTCTTCCAACCCCAAACGTCCAACCATCTGTGGACACAGAGCATCATCAGTCCCTGCCACGTCCCTGGGCAGCCCAGGCAGCTCCAGACCATAAGCTACAAGAGGAGAGGCACTGGCCTACATCTTTCACAGGAAGCGGCGTTCTGACCGGCCTGCTCCTCACGCACTGCTGTCAATGTGAAACAAGAGTTGAGCAAAGTGAAGCAACTAACTTCGAACGCAGAGAGCAGCAAGGGCAGCAGGACATACTCTCACCCCAAAATAACGATGGTAACTGTTACTAGCTTGTATTTGCACAGGATTTTAATATTTGCAAGTTTCTTTCCACCTGTAATCTCACACAATCCATACAAAGGAAAGAAGCTATAGATGCCCAAAGCTCCCAGACTACGTCGAATTCCTGTGACACAGCACACATACCGCACAGAACCTCCTCCTTGGTAGCCCTTGCGATATTCATAACGATACAGAATGTGTGTGGTTATCTGATCAACATTTGTATCCCCCCGTGGATTGTAGAGTCCAGGAAAACAAGGGTTGAGTGTTTGCTCACAGATGGCCCGATGCCTCACAGAAGGCTGACACCACAAATACTTGCTAAGTAATCACGTGGACACACGGGTGGGTGGATAAGATGGGTGTGCGTAGGTCAGCAGGTAGACGGACAGTGGGTGGGGGAATGGATGGGTGGCAGATGAGTAGGTGGATACGGGGACAGATGCATGAACGGATGGTGGGTGGTAGGTGGGTAGATGACTATGTGGATGGTGGGTGGTAGGCGGGTAGACAGTAGGTAGGTAGGTGGGTGGGTGGGTGGGTGGGTAGATGAGATGGTAGGTGTGTTGGGGGGAGCGGGCGGGGGGTTGGTAAATGGATGGTGAGTGGGTGAATGCCTGACCTGGGTCCGCCCCCCGCCGCCCAGCCCGGTTCTACCTGCTGCTGCTGGGCCCGGAGGTCACCGATCTCCTTCTGGTCCTCCTCGTGGAGCCGCTTCATGTCCTCCCACGACTGCTGGAGCAGGTTACGTTCCCGTAGCAGCTGTCCGTTCTCCCGCCTCAGCATGTCCACATCATCCTTCAGCTGGGTCTGGTCGCTCAGGAGCCGGCTGTGGAGCGTGCTGAAATCCCACACGACACAGTGAGCCCACCCAGCCTCCAACTCCCACCCAAGGCACCACCACCCCCTCCAGGTCCTAATACCCCCAACACACCAGACAGGTCAGCAGCATGCAGAGGCAGGCCAAAGCCTGGTGTCAGCCAGATGCCAGAAAGACCCAAACGATTTTTTTAAGAGCCTGACACCACAATGACCACATGTGGCCAAGAAAGGGAGATAAGCCCCTACCTGGTATGGACCTGGCACCTCCAAGTGCTGAAGCCTGGGCAAATGTCAGCAGGTGGGCAGGCAAATGCCCTCAGAGGGGCACTAGGAGACCAAAGGGGAAGATGCCCCATCTGCCTCTCCTGTGGCAGCAGAGCCCCAGCAGGGACCCAGAAGTCCACAGTGATCTGCCTGGCCTACTGTCTCGCACATTCGACCACTTTCCTACCAACCGTGCTTCTGAAGCTGGCAATGGATGGTATGGAAAACTGAGGCCCAAAGCCACAAACCCACGTGCTTAAGCCCCACCGCTTGCTATGTGGCAGAGGCAGGATGGGACCAGAACCCCAGGCTCCAGGTCCAGAAATGAAGACTGGCAAGTGGCAGCGGTTCCTTGGGACGCTGGGAACCCTGGCCAGGCAGGCCCCACTCACTGGTAGAAGTCGGTCTCCTTGGCCACCTCCTCGCACCTCTTCAGGGCGTTGGTGTGCTGGTTCTGCAGGCTCTGCAGGTCTGACATGGCCCGCACACACTGGATCTTCAGCCTCTCGTAGTCCGGATTCAGCCTGTGGTAGGGCCTGGCCCAGACGGCAAACAGCCCAGTGAACACCGGCCCCCGGATCACAATGACAAGAATGTCTTTCCCTGGGAAGCCACGTCCTAGGTCACTCCAGCCCAGCGGTTCCCGAACACTGGTCTCCTGCATACCACCACCACCGTCCGCCCCTTCCGCCCCCCCCACCCCCGGTGCCTGCTAAGCCCAGGTGTCCTGGCCGTAGCCAGACCAACAGAATCCGAATCCCCAGGACAGAGGGCCTCGATTGCTGAACTCCCTGCGTGGGCCTGGAGAGCTGGGAAGGTGCTCCTGTTCTCTGGGAGCCCCCGGGAGGCCACACGCCAGGCCTGCACGCACAGTGGGCCCAACAGTCCCTGTGATGAAGCTCCTCCTCTCCTTAGAGCAGTGATTCTCAATCTTGGGTACATAATGAAGAGACCAAGGCCCAGACCAATTACATCAGCATCCCTGAGGGTAGGACTCAGACATGGGGATTTTTCAGCTCCCCAAGGGATTCCAATGTGCAGCCAAGATTGAGAAAAGTGGCCAGGAGCAGGAGTTCCCAGACCTGCAGCATTGTAATCACCTGGGAACTTGTTAGAAATGCAAATTCTCAGGCCAGCCCCAAACCTCCGAAATCAGACACGCAGGAGGGAGGGAGGAATGGCCAGCCATCTGTGCTTTAGCAAGCCCTGCAGGTGACCCTGGTGCGAGCTCAAGCCTGGGAACCCCTGCTCTAGAGCGGGCATCAGCAACCTTTTCCTGCAAAGGGCCAGTCTCTGTGCAGCCACTACTCTGCCTCGGTGGCATGAAAGCAGATGTGGACGGCACACACTCGCACACTGTCTTCACTTGCCCTGCCCTCGAGCTGTCTGTCCGAGAGACACATCCTCATAAAAGCGACCTCTAGGAGCGGGCTTTGAGCCCCGACATCACCCCAGAAAAATCCTCCTCAGGATGAGGCACACACCCCTGATGCTCTTGAAGGAAAGAGCTTAAACCAACCCTGCTCCTGCTCCCTGCAGGACCCCTGCCAGCATCTCCCCAACCCTTCCCTGGTATCTACCTCTCAGTCCCAACAAAAGAAGTGGTCAAAGGTTTTCTTCAAAATAACAAAAAAGCCAGGTGGGACCAACCCTTTTTAAAACACACACGTGGCAGGAAACAACTAACGTGTTTACAAACCACATAAAGATCCACTCAACAATGAAGTAGGCCAGGGTATCCAGGAGACAGCAGTGCCCTTGCCCACGGACAGACCAGTCAAAGGCTCGGCAACAGGGTGACTATCTCTATTAGGGCAGGGGCTGCACACAGCAGCAAACAGGGGACAGAGAGAGAAGCATATTGTCTCCAGGGCTGGAAGGCAGAGAGGCCTGGGAAAGGGCTGGTGACAAGGCCAAGGCCATCCAACCAACCAGGGAGGAGGCACCAAAGTGGGACCAGGAGCCTCCAGCTGCTGCCCAGACCACCCACCAAATGATCATCTGCAAGGCCAGTAGAAAGGCGGTGAGGCCGGTCCACGCATGCACACGCACACGCAAGCAAGAGCACACCGCTGCCAGGAGCCAAGTATAGGATGGACACACCCACCCACACTTCTCAATCCCCAAGTTGTATGATTCAGGCCACAGACTCCGATTTTGATCTGGAGGAAGCATAACAAGCCTCCGCCCCGCGCCCCGCATCCAGGCCTACACAGGCGGGTGGCGGGAAGGACACTCGGGCAAGCAGCAGGGCTCTCAGGAGCTAAGGGTACGCCTTGGGGCAGGGGGGTGCCATGGCATCAGGGTGGTGACCCTGTCCATCGGGCCGGCGGGGGAGGGGCACGGTCGCCACCTCTTGTCAAAGGTGGTCCCGTGGGTGGCGAAGGCCAGGCGCTTCCGCAGCTCATTCCTCTCCCGGGTCACCAGCCGCAGCTGAATGGAGAGGTTCTCCACCTTCTCATTCACTTGCCGGTCAGTGAGCAGCGGCGGTGGGGATGGCGCCTTCCCGGTGGTGCCTGCAGGAGGAAGGTGACAAAGAGAACTCGTGTTCACACGGCCCCCACCAGCAGCCAGGCACTGTTCTGGGCTCTCAGCTTGCATTCACTCCTCACAACCACCCTACCAGGTGGGTCCTGTTACATCCCCCTTTCCCAGATGACACCACCAAGTCAGAGTGTAAGAGGCACAGCTGGGACCAAAGCCCAGGCAGTCTGGCTCCAGAATCCACTACCTTGGCCCTGGCTGAGGACCCTGAGGTCCCCCTCTCTCCCTCCAACCTAGCTTTGGCACCTCCAGGATGGAACTGTTTTGGCCCTGATCTTTGCATCCTTGCCTGCTCTGCTAACACCAGCTGTCACCCACCCCTGGGCATGGAGAGGCCAGCCTGAGCAAGGTGGAAGGCATGGCCTGAAGAGGAAGACACAGTTACAGCTTCCCAGAGAAGCTGGCAGAGGACAGAGGCAGCCAGCTCCAAAGCTGGGCCCAAGGGCCGTGTCCCGTCTTCCCCTGATCAGGGCTGGACACTCCACACAGTTCCCTCTTCCAAGCTGCCCAACTGCCTAAAGGACCTGCTCAACCAGCCCAGGTGTGCAGCTTGGAGGAGCTACAGGGAGAGCCGCCCACGGCCAAGGTAAGTGTGATGGGGTGCAGCTAAGTCCCAGGACCTCTGACTGCCCAGCCCACACCAGGCCCTCATCACTTGTCCCTAGGACTAGACATGTCCTGAAGGGAATCCCATGCCTTATGCTATTACTAAGGAACAGTGGCCACCACCAGTACCTCTGGGGAGATCCCAGTCTGCTTCTAGGAAGTATGCACCTCACTCAAATGTTCCAGAAAAAGAGACAAATCCATGGTGCTTTTATATTTAACTCTGTCCATGTGTTCCCCTGAGCCCTCTAACCCTCAGAGAGCCTCAGTGGGGCCAGAGTAACCCACAGAAGTCATCCCAGTTTATGGATGTGATCCAGAGGCTGACTCACCCCAGGGACACAGTATCTGTCCTCCCAGTAGCCCTGTAATGTGTAAAAGGCAAGACGAATGTCTTCTGACTCTGTGTCATCCTGACCGCTGCCCCCCGGTGGACCATTGTTGGTTGATTTGCCTGTGCAAATCAAGTGTCCCCCAAGACAGACACTCAGGTGTGGCCTCGCATCTTCCAGGAGTGGCAGGGAGGATGGAGAATTCGACACTGTGGGTGACAAGCTAGACCATGGTCTGAGGCAGGAGACTTGAGCTCCCAGCTCACTGTTATCCAATGTTGGTACGCCAACCACTGAATCTAGTACCCCTCAAAATGCATGTTATCTTAAAGCCAGCACCTCCGTAACAACCGGGATTCCTGTGCTCAGGCCACATCTCTGCGGCCAAAATGTTCTTTAAGGTGGGGCCCAGGATCACCATTTCCCACAAGCATCTCCCTCCCTCCATGGGTTCTAGTCCACAGCCTGAGAAGCCTTCCCTCGCCTTTCCCCGAAGACCCTGGATCCTCACCCCTGCCCCCAGGAGTTTTGGAAAACAGGCTGGTTACAGCTCTGTGCGGCTGTGTAACGTCTTCCTCTTTGGCAAATGAAGGCACTTCTATGAGCTCTAGTTCTGCGACGGCCATCTGATTTGCACTAACTTACCCGGCTGTCTGACATGTGGGACTTCCTCTGGACACGTGCCTGACACCCCCTTCTGGAGAGGCCTACAACTAACTCGGCATCTAACCAGCCCCCGGGGGGCAGGGGAACATGATCTGTGGAGGACTGACAAACCCAAGACAGTGGGATGAACAGACCCAACAAGCACCCGGAAAAGAAGGATTTCAATGTAAACAGTCACAACCAACCACACAACAGCACACAACACAGAAGCCCCAGGCATTAATTTAACCTTCCCAACAATCCCAGAGGTGGTAAGAATATAATCATCTCCATTTTACAGGTGAGAAAACTGAGGCCCAGCAAGGTTAAGGAATCAACTTAAACTTCCACAGACAGCAAGCGGTGCCCTGGATGAGAGCCCAGGCACCTGGATTCGGAGCACGTGCTCTCTGCTGCTGTGCCTTGCGGCCTCCCAAAGACAACCGTGAGTAGCACTCACTCCATGCCTGGCAGTTTATGAGATGCTTTTCATACATTATCCCATTCCATCCCCTTAAGGAAGATACTGCTGTTATTCCCATTTTACAGATCAGGAAACAAAACCTGATCAAGCTTAAATAATGGGTCCAGGTCACCAAGCCAGTAAATGACAGCATGGCATATGGAGTGCCCTCCGCCTGACCCCAGTGCCCGAGGCCTCAACCTAAAAGTTCTCAAATGGTTTGATTTTAGGGTCTCTTGACCCTCTTAAAAATGAGGGAGGACTCCGAAGAGCTTTTGCTTACAGGGGTTATATATCTAACAGTATCTACCAGATTAGAAGTTAAAACTAAAAAGGTATTTTAAAATATTTCCTAATTTTAAAACAACCAAACCCGTTACATATTCACATTAAGATTTTTCGTGAAAAATTAACTACACTTTCTACCACGAAACAAAAAACACGGTGAAAAGAATGGCATGGCTTTGCATCTGCGTAATGCTGTTTGACATCTGGCTTAATAAAGACAGCCAGAGTCTCACATCTGTGCAACATCACACACCGTGGATGGAACCTGTAGAAAACTCCACTCTACAGTAGAGTCTGTGTGAGGACGAGAACGCAAAAAGCAAGTGACATCTCAGTATCATTATGAAAACAGTTCTGACCTCACTTGGTCCATGAAAGGACCTCAGGGACACCAGACCATGCTTTGAGAATGACCTGACCTGCGGTCAAGTTCAGTAAGTTATCAGAGAAACATCAGATCTCAATTTCAGAACTGAAAAGCACCACCAGGCCCAGCAACCTGCCTCCAGGGAGATAAAGAATTTCCACCCCATTTTAAAAATGAAGCAACAGAAAGATGTAGCCCTTGGCTTTTGCGGAGGCTGGAGAGAGAAGCAGCAGCAGGGCAGAAGAAGGGGTCATCAGACCTGTCACCACACACAGCCACCGCCTCCTGTCTGTCTCCAGCAGGATGAGGCCACTGGCTCTGCAGCTGGTAGGACCTGGGGGCAGCCGATCACACACACAGGGACGTGAGCGCTGTCATTTGCTGAGCACAGCCTACGCGCTGGGCTCTGTGCTAAACGCACCTGGGTCCTCACTTCATTAATACCCACAGTACCCCCCCAGATACGTGCTGTGAACACCGAGTGAGAAACTGACGTCTAGCAAAACTGCACAGCTGGGAAACCGGCGGATACCCACGCAAATCCGGCTTCACCTCCAGACCCAGGGCCTCTTCCACTATCCTGCATGGCCTCCCGAAGGGAGTGGCCTCCTGTTTCCCTTCCCCTGCCCCAAAGGCTTGAGCATACATGAAACACACAAAAAGTGAGGCCATCCGGGCCTGTGAATCCATCAAATAGCAGGTTGACTTAGGGAAATTGCTGCCTGGATACCCCTGTCCTTTCACAATAAGGAGGGCAGAGGGCAGAGGAGGGCCACAGGGAGCCTCAAGAAAAATCCCAAGATGTGCTAAGCCAGGAAGTTCCAAAATAACAGCAAGTGTTGCAGAAAACCCTTTCCATATCCATTCAATTAAAAATAAAGTTTTTCTCTTTTACTTGCATCTCAGGGTTGAAAAACATTTTGAAGATGATGCAGTCCTTTCAAGAAAATGGTTGCCAGAATCCCCTAAATAGCTACCAAGATTGTTGGAACTCCTGCACAGTGAGGGAGCTCACTACTTAACAGCAAAGCCTATCTAATCTCTCCCCAGATAATTATTCTATGCACTGAGTTAAAATCTGTATTTCTCCCTCTGACCCTAGATCTAGCTACCCCCTCCCAAGGCCAAGAGGTAGGGACTTCCCTGTTGGTGCAGTGGTTATGAATCCGCCTGCCGAGGCAGAGGACACAGGTTCAATCCCTGGTCCCAGAACCTCCCACAGTCTGCAGAGCACCTAAGCCCGTGCACCACAAGTACTGAGCCTGCAAGCCACAACTACTGAGCCCGCGGGCTGCAACTAGTGAAGCCCACGTGCCTAGAGCCCATGCTCCACAATGAGAAGCCACCGCAATGAGAAGCCCACACACTGCAACGAGAAGTAGCCCCCGCTCGCTGCAACTAGAGAAAGCCCGAGCGCAGCAACGAAGACCCAACGCAGCCAAAAAAAAAAAAAAACCCAAAGGCCAAGAGGTACAACTGTAATTCTTCTTCTAAACAACAGACATGCAAATATTTGAAGACAACTGCCAAGTCCCTTTATCACTACCAGAAGAGCTAAAATAAAAAAAGTGACAACACCAAATGCTGGCGAGGATGCAGAGAAACTGGAATTCTCAAACACTGCTGGTGGGAATATGAGATCATACAGCCACGGCAGAAAACACTTTGACAGTCTTTTATAAAGTTAAACATGCACTTACCATACTATCCAGTAATCCCACTCCTGGGTATTTACACAAAAGAAATGAAAATTTATGTTCACACAAAAGCTAGCGCACAACTGTTTTTAGCAGCTGTTGAATGGATAAACGACAGTGTTATATATTCATACAACGGAATACTTCTCAGCAACAGAAAGGCACTATCATCCAATCTACCGGTACACACGAGGGCAAGGGGAACAGGGACTCGCGAATGCACTATGTTGAATGGAAGAAACCAGACTCAAAAGGCCACACGCCATATGATTCCATTTACACGACATTTGGGAAAAGGCAAAACTACAGAGGCAGAAGAGAGATCCGTGGTTGCCAGGGGCTAGGGGTGGAGGGAAGAAAGGTTGACTACAAAGTCACAGAAGGGAATTCTTCAGGGTGGAGGATTTGTTCTGTATCTTAATTGCAGAAGTGGTTAAATAACCCATGTGTTCGTCAAAACTCATCAAACTATACACCAAAAAGGATAAATTTTACTGTACGTAATTCATACCTCAAGGAACATGACTTTTAAAAAAATTGGAAGTTAAAAAAAAAAAAACACCACCACTGTGGTGCCCTAAACTGAAGTGACCATCCCAGGAGAGGTGTGACCGATGAAGAGGTGTGGCTTGTCACCCGCGACCAGTCACTGTGTTTATAGTAAACCTTTTCAAGAACAAGCAAAATCAAAACTAACGTCAAGTGAGTTGTCCACAGAAGCCTCAAATTCTATCTTTGTGCAGTTGTTCTTTGGGACTCAAATGCAAAACTGTCCACTCTCCTCCCACTTCACTCCTTCCTCTTCCCAAATCTGGAACCCACTTGAAAAGAAGGCAGGGGAGTTCCCTGGTGGTCTAGTGGTTAGGATTCGGCACTTTCACTGCTGTGGCCTGGGTTCAATCCCTAGTCCGGGAACTGAAATCCCGCAAGCCATGCAGCACAGCCATAAATAAATAAATAAACTAATTAATTAATTAATAATAATAAAAAGAAAAACTTAAGAAAAGAAAAGAAAGATTTTTTTTCATTTTTATGTTCAGGATGGGATTCCGGGGTTAAGAGATTTGGACTGGACTAAAATGGCCCCAAAACGAGTGCTGGAAGATGCCAGGAGAGCCGGCACAGGCCCTGGAGTTTGGACAAAGAGCTCTCACTCCTCTGGGCCTTGGTGTGAGAGGAAATGCAGTCAAGGGGAGCAGAGCCCCTTCGCCATCACGAGTCCTGGTTCCTCCTCCCGGTCACCCTGGCCAATGCAAGTGCAGCCTCCTCTGTAGACCACTGAGCCTCAGCCAGAGCCTGGCAGCTGGGTAGGCTTCTTGGCTATAAGGCCCTTTGTCCATAGCCCCCTTGTCACACCACACTCCAGCTGACCCTGAAGGCCACTCCCCCACCTAGTCTTATTTACAGCTAGAGAGGTCACAGCTCTGCTTCAGAGCCCTGTGGGCCTGTGGTACCAGAGGCCAAGGAGAAAATGGGCACTGGCCCAAAGTGGTCAGGTGGAGCAGGGATGCCCAGGTAAACTTCCCGGCCTCCTCCAGGCCCTGGCTGTCAGGAGAGAAGCAAAGCAGCAGAACGTGGTCATCACAGGCCGCAGCAAGCAACACCAAGCCATCCTCGCCTCCAGCCCTGGAGAGCCAGAGCCGTCGGAGGGAGACACAGTCCCACGTCCTGAACCAGTGCTTCCAAAAGCACCTCAGCTTCACTGGAGAACTTGTTAGAAATGCACAGGTCAGGCCCCACCCAGACCTACCGAATCAGGAGCCCTGGGGGAGAAGCCAGCACTCCCCTCCAGGTGAGTCTGATGCCTGATAAAGTTTGAGAACCTCTGGTCTGGACCAAAGTTGCACTGTCTGGCCAGAGTGGCTTATCAATCCCTTGTTTTTTCGGCTGTCCAACAGCCACTACATTTAAAAGCATCGCCCACTGATGCCCACGGGATGCCCTCCTTGGTCAGCACAGGACTGCAGCTGGGCTCCTCCTGGACTTGGACTGGAAGGAGGTTAGGCTCCAGCGCAGCAGCTGCAGCCTTGCCCAGCTCCCAGATCTCCCTCCGGGTGAGCTACTTGCTCTCGAATCCTTGACTCAGGGTCAGTTTGCCGAAACCCAAACCAAGACAGGTGACGATGGCCTGTTGCTTCCAGGCTGCTCCTACATCTGGAGCGCCATTCCTGGAAGACCCCACTCGAGGGCCAGCTCCTCCCTGAAGCTTCCTGTGACACCCCTCATTAGAAAGAGCTGCCCCTTCCCCTCTGTCTCCTTGTTTTACACAAGGCAAAATGGCCAGTCGCTTCTCTCCCTGGTGCTCTGGTCTGAATGTTGGTGTACCCCACCAAATTCCTATGTTGAGGTCCTACCCCCACCACCCCGTGTGGTATTAGGAGGTGGGGCCTCTGGGAGGTGATCAGGTCATGAAGGTGGAGCCCATGTGAATGGGATCAGTGGCCTTATAACAGGGACCCTAGAGAGCTTTTCCCTCTCCTGCCATGTGAGGTTACAATGGGAAGGCACCATCTATGAACCAGGAAGTGGGTCCCCCAAGACACCGACTCTGCCTTGATCTTGGACTTCCAAGCTTCCAGAACTGTGAGAAATAAATGTGTGTTGTTTCTGAGCTGCCAAGTCTGTGGTGTTCTGTGACAGCAGCCTGGACAGACTAAGACACCTGTCTAGCCTGTAAGGCCTGGAGCCAGGCCCCCCTGTGATCCCTATGAGTGCCGAGCACGGGCTCCAAGAGGACAAGGTGCTCCCGTCCATCTGATGCACTGAGAGAAAACAGGCCCCGGATCCAAAAGGATCAGAGAAGGAAGGGTCAGAGGGCAAGGGGTCAGGGTGCAGCCTTGCCTGCATGCTCATTCACCCCACCATCCTCTATCAACTAGAAGCTGCACTTTCAAGGAATCTATGCTGGGATAGGAAAGAAGCCCTCCAGATCCTTCTCCTGCCAACAAAACCAGATCTCTCTCCTTAATAAGAAAGCTCTCCTGTTACTTCAATCTGCATGAAATTTAAGGTTCACTTTATAAATGCTGCCCAAGAATGTCTCCTCTTCTTAAAACTTTCCCAGTTATCCAAGTTGAGAAAAAAAAAAAGGTACCTGAGAAATTAGATCAGGATGAATGGGGAGGAAAAAAACATCGATTGCCTGAAATGAGTGTGCATCCCCTGGGCAGATCCATGGGGCCTACCCACAGGCAGGTGACTTAAGTAACAGGCCACACGGGGTCGGGGGAAGCCTCAAAGAAGCCACGCGTGCTTGGCTGATGAAAATTGCCTGGAAAGACACAGCAAGCTTTAAGGCTGTTGGTCTGTTGTTAGGAGGGTCAGGCTGAAGAGGTGAAATGGGCGGGCCACCTGAGGACCTAATGCCGGCCGGGAAGAGGGCAGGGGCAGCCAGGTACCAGCTGTCGCAGAGAAAATAGCATACCCAAGGCTCCACCTACCAATTTTCTCTTATGCTAAATACAACTTGCTGTTCTTTGCCCAAACGTTCTTGGTTAGGGAGATGTAAGTGGGAAAGTGGAGGTGATGTTTTTATCGTAAGACCTTGCCTTTCCTTAGGTTCATGGAGAAAGACCTAACAAACACAAACAGCCAGTCTCCATCTGACTCACCAGCCCCTCGGTCGGGGGTGTGCCTGAGATGGCCAGGAAAGGAAGTGCTCTGCCCGTCATTAGGTGAGGCTGAGCCAGGAGGGATTCCTCCAGGAGGTGCTGCAGTGGGCCACGGATGACCCTCCGTTCATTCCACTCCAAGGGGCTGGTCCAAGCCAGCCACAGACATTCCAGTGCTTTTGCCAGGGGCTAGGTTAGATCAACTCATCTCCAACCAGGAGGGCTGTTAAAATGGATGCTGAGCCCCATCCTCAGAGCTTCTGGAGCCTGGAAACCTACATTTCTATCAAGTACCTGGGTGCTGCTGGTCCAGGGACCGCACTGCATGAGCCATGGTTTGGGCACAGACTAGTGACAGGGGACTGGGGACTGTGCTGAGGACCTTCTGGGGAAGGCTTCTTTGCTCGTCAGGAGACACGAGAGGAGACGGCCTCCTTCATCCTCTGGACCATTTGTGATGATGGAGATGTTCTTTTATCTGATCTGTCCAATACGGTAGCCACTAGCCATAGGTGCTACAGAACCGTGGTCCCCAACCTTTTTGGCACCAGGGACCGGTTTCGTGGAGGACAATTTTTCCACGGACCGGTGGCGGCAGGGGGCGGGAGATGGTTTCGGGGATGATTCAAGCGCATTACATTTATTGTGCACTTTATTTCTATTATTATTACACTGTAATATATAATGAAATAATTATATAACTCACCATAATGCAGAATCAGTGGGAGCCCTGAGCCTGTTTTCACTCGCCACTCACTGAGAGGGTTTTTTTGTTTTGTTTTGTTTTGTTTGTTTATTTTTGGCTGCGTTGGGTCTTTGTTGCTGTGCGCGGGCTTTCTCTAGTTGCGGCGAGCGGGGGCTACTCTTCGTTGTGGTGCGCGGGCTTCTCACTGCAGTGGCTTCTCCTGTTGCGGAGCACGGGTTCTAGGCGTGCGGGCTTCAGTAGTTGTGGCGCACAGACTAGGTAGTTGTGGCACACGGGCTTAGTTGCTCCGCGGCATGTGGGATCTTCCCGGACCAGGGCTCGAACCCCTGTCCCCTGCACTGGCAGGTGGATTCTTAACCATTGCGCCACCAGGGAAGACCCACTGATAGGGTTTTGATATGAGTCTGCAAGCAACTGATTTATTATGGTCTCTGTGAGGTCAAACCTCTCTGCTGATGATAATCTGTATTTGCAGCCACTCCCCAGTGCTAGCAGCACCGCCTCAGCTCCATCTCAGACCATCAGGCATTAGATTCTCACAAGGAGCGCACAACCTAGATCCCGCACCGGCGCAGTTCACAGTAGGGTTCGCGCTCCTATGAGAATCTAATGCCGCCGCTGATCTGACAGAAGGCGGAGCTCAGGCGGTAATGCAAGCGATGGGGAGTAGCTGTAAATACAGATGAAGCTTCACTTGCCTTGCCCACCGCTCACCTCCTGCTGTGCGGCCCGGTTCCTAACAGGCCGCGGACTGGTATCGGTCCGTGGCCTGGGCGTTGGGGACCCCTGCTATAGAACACTTGAAATGTGGCTAGTGTAACTACTGAAACTAGTGATTTAAATTTTATTTCACGTTAATTCACTGGAATTTAAATAGCCACGTGTGGCTAGAGGCTCCCACCATGAACACTGTAGCCCTGGACACTGTCAGGTCTAGATGTGATGGCTGACCCCTGCCATCAGCCCAAGGGAAGACACCACACAGAGGCCCGCAAAGCCACACCCGATGTACTCAGCCCACCCTCAGCACAGTTACCACGTGAGATCACACATTTCTCTGCTGTCTAAGGCAGTATGAGTAGGTATTCCCTACTGCTGCAGCCAAAGGCCTTCTGGCCAATACAGCCACGGGGACATTCAAGTCAGCCTGCAGAAAAATGGGGTTACTCACCCCAAGGTCAACGTCAACTCTACACAGAAAAGCAAGAGAAGGAAAACTTGGCTACCAGTGAACTGGAGAGGTTTTGACCTGAAGGGATGCAACCAGGTCTTTGAGCATCCAAGATAGGGGCCCAGACAGTGAAGTACAGTAGAGCTCTGCTCGCAGCCTGCCTGCCAACAAGTATCCGGGGACACTGGTGACCCCTCCATCCCAAGGGCCAAAGGGTGGGTCACTGACACAATGCTCTTCCAAAGTATACGAAGGTCCAGCTGCACAAAAAAATACCTTCTTACTCAGGCCTGAAATTCCACCATTAACAATACCTGCTGCGGTTTAAACAATATCTTTCTCTAGAATCTCCTTTTAAAATGCAAATGCTCCTAGGAAAGGTAACACTTTAAGCCTTGAAGGGTCAATGTGAATGAGTTTGTCAGATATCAGATCATTGTACCTTGCTCCCAAGCGGAATATGGAGCCGGAAAAGGGTGAGGCCAAGAGAGGTGCCCTCAGAGCTCAACCAGCTCAGTTTTACAAAACCCCACATTACCGTTCCACACATCTTGACTGCCTGCCCGGCCCATGCACTTCCTGAAAGCCAGCCCCGTGTTCAAAATCCCAGCAGCCCCATCGTTCAATCCCTGTGTCTCACCAACCCAAAGCAGGCAGGACAAAGTGAACTGTGGTCCCAGCAGAGTCCTCCCTGAACCCTAGACAGGACGAGGCGACATGTGAGGGGCTGAATTGTGCCCCACAAACAGATGATGAAGTCCTAATCCCCAGTAAATGTGAATGTGACCTTATTTGGAAATTCGGTCTTTAGAGATGATCAAGTTAAGATGAGGTCATACTGGAGTAGGGCGGGCCCCTAAACCAATGTGAATGGTGTCCTGTTTAAAAAAGGAAATTTGGAGACACACATAGAGAGAACACCATGTGAAAATGAAGGCAGAGACTGGGGTGATGCATCTACAAGCCAAGGAACATCAGAGATTGCCGGCACACAACCAGAAGGAGAAGAGGCCTGGAAAAGACCCGTTCCTGGTGCCTTCAGAGCACACCGATCTTAGACTCTGGCCTCCAGAATTGTGAGAGAATAAATCGCTATTGCGTAAGTCACTCAGTTTATGGCACTTTGCTAGGGCAGCCCTAGAAAACAAATACAGTGCCCCCTACTGGTACCCCTCTCATCACTCTGACCTCACTTACTGTATCTACTCATCTGTCTCCCCAGTAGACCCTAAGATCCATGAGCACAGGGACCAGGTCTGCCTATTCACCACTATATCGCAAGCCCACTTCTGGCCCCCTGGAGGTGTTCTGTATGAGTCAAATTAACACATAAGAGGCCTGCCCCTGGCAGGTTCTAGAATCTCAGGCACGAGACTTACCGTCTCTGAGTGTCCATTTCCCCATCTGTCTATTGGAGGAAACGGAAAGAATTGGACCAGATGACCTCTGTGAGCCCTTCAAACTCAAAAACTCCAGGACTCACCACTGAAGGTGTACCCATCCATCAAGGTCAAACCAGGACACAGAGCTACACTAGGGCATTAAATAGAGGGCATGTGACACAGAAGATGGGCCACAGAGGCACGGGAAGACTGGGAGACTATGACAACCTTCCTCTGGGATGTCTTCAGTGAAGTGACAGCAGGGCTGGCCTCCCTCCATGGGCTCCTGGGACCCGTGTCCAGAGATACACCGAATTCGGCATGGACTGGCGACTCCTGCCCCAAGACAACACTCCCAGTGGGCCATTCCTGCTCACAAACGACAGTCCCCAAAGGGGCCAGTCTCTTGGATAGTGGTCACTGTGTACTACAAGGCCTGGGGGTGGGAGGCAATGGGCTCTCTGAGAAGTGCTATGCCCTGACAAAGTGAAGAAATGGTGACACAGGTGCCTATGTGTCATGCACCTGTGCATGCACCTCCCTCCTAACACCAGGAACAGCGTTCTGCCCTCCTCCGTTAAGAGGACGTGCTGATGAGAGAAAATGTGAATGGAACCAACGGAAGATGACTCCATGAATGATCTGACAGGTGCGGGCCAACTTTCCCACCCCATGCATCCAGCGCCGCCCCAGCTCATACCCAGACCCCCGACCGGCCGGTGTCCTCCAGGAAGGAGGGGTGCCCAGGAAGGTGGTACTCACCCACACTGCTGAGGGAGCTGCTGCTCTCTGAGTCTGAGGGCATGATGGACAAGACACTGTAGGTGGAGCCTGGAGACAGAAAGAGAGGCCATTTGTTACTAACCCCAAAGGGATTTCTCATCTTATACCCCAAACCACTGTCAGACCAAATGACTTCAGTCGGCACCAGGCTGAGAACCAGCACCACATGGGGTACCAGACATCGGAACCACAGGCTGGGCAGGGGAGGTGCGGTCAGCAGGACCTGGCCTTTGGTGCTTCTGCCTCACTTTTGGCCACCCTCCGACTGATCTACGCACGGGCAGAGGGGAGCTTGGAGTCAGCCAGCTGGCTTCTTATTGGGACACGTGGAGAAGGGCTCAGCAAGGGAGCAACATGCCCCAGGGCAACAAGGGGTCTGGGGATTTCCTACAGATTTGTTTCAGTGTGATTCTGGCTTCCGTACAGAGGGTAACAGAGCCTAAGGTAAACATCTCTGAACTCTCTGTTCTTTGTACCTGGCTGTTCTGCTCTTAGGTTCTAACTGTATTTAAGCTCAGTCCTTGATAATTTAGTCAGTGGCTGCCCCCCCTTATTAAAAGTTACTGATAAAATTATAAGCAATCACACTGTCACCAAAGCTAGGGAGTAACATGCTTTGTTTTTGTTTTTCGTTTTTAATATTTATTTATTTATTTATTTTTGGCTGCATTGGGTCTTCGTTGCTGCGCGTGGGCTTTTCTCTAGCTGCGATGAGCGGGGGCTACTCTTCGTTGCGGTGCGCGGGCTTCTCATTGCGGTGGCTTCTCTTGCTGCAGAGCACGGGTTCTAGGCGCACAGGCTCCAGTAGTTGTGGCATGCGGGCTCAGTAGTTGCGGCACACGGGCTCTGTTGCTCCGTGGCATGCGGGATCTTCCCGGACCAGGGATCGAATCCGTGTTCCCTGCATTGGCAGGAGGATTCTTAACCACTGCGCCACCAGGGAAGCCCCATGTTTTGTTTTGTTTTGTTTTGTTTTGGGGGGGCGGCAGGTGTTGACACTTGTTATTAACTCCTGGTGGCAGCCACACAACCACCACGGTTTGGTTTGCATTCAAATATCTTCAAAGCCAGGATGTTACCTGCCCGGCATCAGGAAAAACCTCTGGGTCAAGAAACCCAGCTCTGAGTGCAGTTCTCGTCCACGTGCAAGTAGCTGGCCAGTGGCCTCAGTTTTCTGGATCTGTGTTTCTCAGTCTGTAACATGAAGGGGTTCAACCACATGGCTCACAAGGTCCTTTCCCCTGTCCCATTTCAGAGATTACATTTTCCATGATTAATGGAAACAAAGGTGCGCTTTGCTTATCAAGACTACAGGTGACACAAAAGTTAAGAGGGCAGGCGAACCCCAACCCAGAGGCTGAATGGGAGTCGAAAAAAGCACAACATGCAGAGATGGTGGGTCAAATAAAACAAGACAACGGGAAGAAGGCAATGTTTTGCTCTTAGAACCGAAAGAACTGTACAATGAAGGTGTGTGTGTACTGGGCAGAGTGAGTGAGCCAGAGATGAGATTTTTGCAATAAAGCCTTTGAATGAGGCTTAGGGCTTTGGTGTCAGAAAGAAGCCGAGAACTAATGAGACCTTGGGCTCCAGGACCAGAAATGTGGGGTCAAATTTAAGGGGTTCTCTCTGATCTCAACTCTTGACTAGCTACCCTACACCTGCACACACCCTCAGAAAGAAGGAAAGAAAGAAAAGAGATAAAGAGATGGGGTAAGCAGGGGAGAGGGAGAGGAGGAGGGAAACTCATGGACGGGGGGAGGGAGCAGTGCACCAGGGGACAGGGGAGACCCCGAAGGGAAGGGGAAGATGTGGGGGGAAAGATGAAGACCACATAGAGGACAGCGGAACAGACAGCCCTGGCGTAAGAGTCAGCACGCAGGGGAGCTAGCTGGCGTACCCACCAGAGAGGCAGAGACATGAAAGGAGAGGGGGAAAAAGAAAACCAGAAAAAGGGACTTTGGTAATGGCAAGAAGTGGGCCAGTGGCCAGGAATGGCCAGTGGCCTCATTATCACATTTTCCAAGAACCTCTTAAGAGCCTCTGGGTGTCTGGCGTGGATGGAAGAGGAAGGCTCGGGGAGTGGGCAGGACTGTCCGAAGGGATGCAACTTGTTCGACTGGCCTACGGCAGCAGCCCTGACACAGCTGGTGGGCGCAGGTCAGGAAGGGGGCCTAAGGGTCAGTGCTGCCTCGGTCTGAGAAGACCTGGGTGGTGGGGGGCTCCCACGACACATGCATTCACTCCACGCACACCTGGCAGAGACATCAGAGGTGGCACCTGCACATCATCTGAAGGGAGACGGAACCAGAAAACCCCGTACAGCCCTGAAAGTCCTTGATCCTACTAAAAAATAAGTAAGCAGTGTTCAGTGAGATATCGCCTGTATTTAAGTTCAATCAACGCTACTCATCTTGCTGCCCCTTCCCCATCTCTGCGTTTTTGTCTCAACAATGAGCATCACGAACTTCTCAAAGCATCTCTCTTCCCGTATCATAAACATTAAGCATTGCATAAAGATCCATGAAATAAAGTCAGGTGCAATTCAGCCAATCCATCGGTATCTCCAAAAAACAAGAATGTTAACACGAAGCCTATGTTCTAAACTCAACTGCCATTTTCTTAATAATTTTTCGTTGTTGTTATGTGAGGGCAAGGAAGGCTAGCCGGCTGGTGTGTTGGTGGATTGTTTTTGAAAGACGCCTGCTCAGAAAAGCGGGCACGAATACACTGTCCCACTCACACCTCTGAGATGTGAGCTCAGCCCAGCCCCGCTTGCGACACCACAGCCAGCACTCTGGCGGATGCTCCCTGCACAACGCCTCGCCTCTTTCTCACTATTGGCATCAGCAGCGCCCCACCTTCCAGTAAACCGCCCCTCCCCTTCAAATCATCTCTCTCCTCCCCCGTGGCAAATTTCCACTGCTAATTAAACTTGGCAGACACCCTTCTCTCTCTCCTCCCACCTCCCCCCTGGCGGGGAGGAGTCAACTGGCCAACCAACACACTCTGTTCCTCTTCCCTGTCCCCTACATCCTGACAGGGCTCTGGGGCCTGACCCGGGGGCGGTGTGACATCTTTATCGGCATCTCTGGGCATCAGCTCCCCCGAGTCGGCTGGCAGGGCTCCTGGGAGCTGGGGTGGGGGGGGTGGGGGGGGCGTGACAGGGAACGGTTAAAATTGGACAAGGCCCAGTTTCTACGATGTTCCCAGGGCCTTAGACGTCATTCGGGGGAAAAAAAGGCCCGAAGACGACGCTGTCTTGGTTATGCTTTGTCTCTGCAGCTATTGTTGTCTTAAAAAGCCTGTGTGGTCAGGACTGTCGGGAAAAGGCAAAAGGAGTCGCTTTCCTCCGAAGTCACGCAGTATCCTTTCAAAGCGATGGCTTCTGAGAGGTGGGACGGTCGTCATCTACCCCTAGGATTTCACAATCCAATCTGGAGCCTGACAGAGGTCCCATCTCAATGCGCACACTCTCCTGCCCCGCACAGCCCCTCACCCTTGACCATGTGGGAGCTCCCCTGAAGGCACCTGCACCCCGACCCGGGCCCTAAGGCACACCCTGCACATCACACACACAGAGGCCTGGATGAACGAGGGCCGGCCTCCTCTGCCCCCACTGCCTCCCCCCGAGCCCCACAGGGCAGCAGGACCGTCACCACAAACTCAGACAAGCCTATGCAGAGGTCCAGAGAGGACCCAGAGAAAGTCATGTGATTGGGAAACGTTTCCAGAAAAGGAGAGCAGAGGGACTACCCTGGTGGTCCAGTGGTTAAGACTCCACACTCCTGATGCAGGGAGCCCGGGTTCGATCCCTGGTCAGGG
This sequence comes from Balaenoptera borealis, assembly GCF_965194805.1. Lineage (NCBI taxonomy): Eukaryota > Metazoa > Chordata > Mammalia > Artiodactyla > Balaenopteridae > Balaenoptera > Balaenoptera borealis. Next base: position 62,467,941 of record NC_138874.1, read on the forward strand.
AACTAGGTGCCGCATGCCTCAACAAAAAGATCCCACATGCTGCAACTAAGACCCAGCGCAGCCAAATAAATAAATATTAAAAAAAAAAAAAAAAAGAAAGAAAAAGAAAAAGAGAGCAGAGCAGGAGCCCAGGTTTTCATGGTCATGTGAAGCAGAGTGATAATACAGGGGGTTCTCTACCATAGCAATAACCTGCGGCCCCGGTCAAGGTGCAGGTTCTGACTGGGCAGATTAGGGTGGGGCCTGAGACTCTGCATTTCCAACAAGCCCACAGTGGGTACTGAAAGCAAGGTACCAAGGCTGGCCCAAGCCAGCAGGTGGCATGTACATGGAAGCCATGGCAGAAGCCCTGGGAGAGAGCTGGCAGACTCCCTGGGACTGGCCTGGGCCACAAGCATTGTCTGCGTTGTTCCCAAAAGGCCGCCCCCTGCTAATTGTGTTTACTCGGTGACTCAGCCCCACTGGGTCATGGAGACCACTTCAAAGAACTTCCAGTAAAATCACCCAAGCGATAACAGAACGCCCAGCCCTCCAAGGCCCCATCCCGTGGCTGCGGGGCCCCTAACACACCCCTCCATTCACCTGGGGCTTGTAAAGGCCCCAGTGACTCACACTTCCTCCCCATGAAACCGCCACGCTGAAGGGGCTTGTTCCAGCCTCAAGCCAGCACGCAGAGTCCTCTCTGTGCTCCAGCCTGTGGCGCTGCCCTGAGACAGCTCTGGGCGCTGGGAGGACATGCACTTCCCGCGAGCACCGGGGAAGGAGGGAGAAGCAAGCCGCTCTTCCCCGGGGGCTGTGCGACAGGGCGGGGAGGTGCTGCCTGGGCGGTGGCGGGGGCGGGGGGGGGGGGGGGCGGCAGTCACCACCAGGCCACCTGTCCCACCCCGGAACCATCCTCCAGCTCAGAGCTGACCCCCCTCGGACGGCTGAGGGTGCCCAGTCACTCTAGTACCCACACGTGTCCATTGGGGTCCTGGCACGTGGCTGAGCCCTGCGAGCTCAGGAGGCTCCTCACCTGCTGTGAGACTCTGTGCAAGTCCCTTCCCCTCTCTGAGCCTGTGGCCCTCGTCTGCAAATCGAGGCAGCAGTGACTAGAATACTGACAGGTTGCCAGCCTGCTTGGGTTCAACCCTCAACTCTGCCACTTAGCAGCTGTGTACCCTCGGGTAAGTCACTCAGCCTCTCCCCGCCTCCATGTGCTTATCTGCAAAATGGGATAACAGGAGTACTAACCCCACAGAGGATCAACTGAGTTAATACGAAAAGGGCTTGACACAGCACCAGGCACGGCCAGTGCTCGAAGTGTTAGCTGCTGCTCCTACGGTCAAACCAGACCTTCCGACCCTGCCGTCCTCAATCCTTTGGTTACCCAAATGGAAAGCTGTCTTTCAGAAAGCTGTCCACCGGAGTGACGAGGCTGCACAGTCCACGATGACAAACCGCTGGACCGTATGGCACTAACAACAATAATACCAGAAATAATAATAGCAGCAGCTAATAGGCACTAAGCCCTACTGAGTGCCAGGACGTACTAGACTCTGCATGTGTTGTCTCAGTTAATTCCCACACCAACACTGAGGTTGTCATTACGCCGGTTGTGCAGAGGAGGAAACTAAGGGTTAGAAAAATTAAGTAACTTGCTTAAGGTCATGGTAGAGCCACTAAGGGGGCGAATAGGATACAAACCCAGGCAGTCTAGCCCAAAGCCTGTGCTCCTGATCCCTATACACAACACTGCTGCCCAGCTCTAAAGGTCTAGCAGTCCAGGGGGACTTCACGGAGGAAGGGGCCTGGAGCTGGCCCTGGAGGACGGTGGACTTGGACAAGCACCAAGAAGCCAGATCAGCCTGGAGGAGATGTAGGCAGAACCCATCCACCTGTGCAAGTGAGAAGTATTAGAGCAGGGCCACTCCTGCCCAGAGCCTCCCAACCTGGAGCCCCCAGCATAGGCTTGTCCCCTCCCTGTTCTCCTCCCCACACCGAGACACTCAACAGACACTGTGAGCTGAGTGGGGCTTGGGGACTAAAAGTGGGAAGAAAGAAAGAGGGGTGAGCCATGGCTTTATGGCCCTGACACATGCTGCTACTTCCTGCCCACCCCAACACCCATGACCATGCTGGGTACAGAGGCACTCGACTCCGTGAGCCACAGACATGAGAAGGAGGCAAGAGGGTGAAAACTGCTATATGCTGAGCTCACCTCCCCGGCTTCTACGGGATCTCGGGAGGTGCTGGGAGGGTGGCTCCTTTGGCTATGGGAAGCCCTCTTGCAGAATCACGGTTCAGCGCAGCCATGCCCCTCCCTAGGGCCTCAGCTTCCTCCCCTTTAACAACATGGCCCCAGACGGTGGACACTGAGACCCACAGTTGGAGGTTGACAGGCCCCGATACTTCAGGAGGCAGGGGGTGAAATTCCGTGGCCCTGGAATGGAGCAGCCACGAAGCCTGCCGCATCAATCAAGAGAGTCCTGCTTCAAGCAGCTGACACGCCCACCTCAGGGTGGGAAAGCATCCTCCCCCAGACATGCACAGGGAGGCTGATGCCTCCTGGCCAGGCTGGAGGACAGTTGTCACCTGACCTAGAAGGCCCAGGAGGTGGCCCAAAGCAGGGTCTGTAGGGCTCCACGGGAGGGAGGCTGGGCGGCCGTCATTTATGCCCTAGAGGGTGGGGAGGAGACTGGGGCAGACTTCAAGGGTCTCCTACTAAAATGCAATGATGTAGGGGGGCATGTTCATCATCAATGAACACGGCCACACCTGACAGGCACCCCCAAAACAGATGACAGTGCAGGAGGGACCGGCCACAGTGTCACTGCCCTGCTACCCTCACGAGAGCTCATGACGCTAGCATAGCAGCAAATAGGACACACCGAGATGGGACAGGAAACAGGGCAGCACAGGCAGCCAAGCTTCCATTAATCCTGCAGCCAGACATCCCCCGGTGGGCGCATGTGCCCTGGAATAAACTTCTGACCAGCACCAGGAGTCACGACAGACTGGCTCCCTCCTGCTCTCCATCTGGACTCCCTCTTCACGACTCAGTAAAGGGAGTAAAGGCTACCTCCTCCTGCACGGACTGTGACCAAGCAGCATGTGCTGCCCTCCACCATCACAGGTGTTGGTACAAGTGCAGGCTCTGGGCCACACCACCTGGGCTCAGGCCTGCCACCAACAGCTGCGTGACCTTGAGCAAGTTGCTTCCACTTTCTGCGCCTCACTTCCTGGTTTATGAAATAGGAAGAATGATGGGCTATGAGGACCGAATGAGGACCGAGCCAGGCACACAGACAAGGGCTCCATAAACGTTAGCTCTTGTTCTTGTTATCTGACCCTCAATCATGAGTGTCCCTGCCCAATATCTGAATCCAGCCCTGCTTTGCCTTTGTTTTCTTCCCCTCAGGATAAGGAGGGCTCCCCTCCCCACCTTCCACCATTCTGCCTGGCCACAGCCAATTCCAAGCCAGCCCACTTCTCTTCCGGGTCTCTTGTTCTCTGATTCAAACAGAACAAGCCAGAGTGCTCACTGTGTGCTGGGATAACACCAGGCCACGCCCCGACCTTCTCATGACCCTCACCGCAACCTGCAAATAACATGGGCATGGGTCAGCCCTTCAAGAAAGATGAAGTTGACGGCGCTCTGCACAAGACACCACCCCTTGGTAGGCATGTCTGCCCTGGGAACACAAAGCCCATTCCTCCACCAAATGCTTAGTGAACAAACTAGGGATGCAGCAGAGAACAAGACAGAGTCCCTGCCCTCATGGAGCTCACAGGAGTGCGGGTGGGAGAGAAATAAACCAATACACAAATGCAAAATGCATCAGGTAGTAAGTGCTGTGAAGAAGAATACAGCAGAGTAAAATGGAGGGTGAGTGGGGCGGGGTGGAGAGGTGGCTACTGTGCTACAAGGGTCAGGGGAGGTCTCTCTGGTGGGCCACATCTGAACAGAGACCTGAAGGAGTCTGGAGGAAGCAAAGTGCTGGAGGAAGACTGTTCCAGGTAGAAAAACAGCAAGTGCAAAGGCCCCAGGGTCAGACCGGAAAGTAGGCAAGGACGTGACACCCCAGGCTGGGCAGGTCGGGGACATTCAGTCCACAAAGGCCAAAGAGGGCCACTGCAAAGGAAAGGTCTTGTCTTCATCAGCAATGAGCTGCTGTTCTGCCCCCTCTTCCCTCAACAGCAGCAGCACCGCTCCCTTACATGGTCTGTGTGGTGTCTTGACTATTACTCACCACCAAGGCAACTCAGTCTGTGTCCCCAGGACTCTGAGGTCACAGAGAACCGCTTACCTCCCCCGCCCCAATATCCGTGCTGAGTTTAAACCTACTAAGACCCCTGCCAAGGGGTGGGAGGTACAAAGTGGCTGTACAGTGAAAGGGCATGGGATCAGAAACTGGATGGGCCCGGGCTCTCCCTCATCTGGCCACATACTAAGGAACTCCAAATAGCCAAAACAATCTTGGAAAAGAAGAATAAAGCTGGAGGACTCATACTTCCTGATTGGTGACAAAGCTGCAGTAATCAAAATAGTGTGGTACTGGCTTAAAGGCAGACATACAGACCAATGGAACAGAACAGAGAGCCCAGAAACAAACCTTTGCATAATGGCCAAATAATTTTTGACAAGTGCTAAGACTATCCAATGAGGAAAGAACAGTCTTTTCAAGAAATTATGCTGGGAAAACCAGATATCCACATGCAAAAGGATGAATCTGGACACTTATCTAACACCACATACAAACATTAACTCAAAAGGAATCAAAGTCTTAAAGATAAAAGCTAAAACAACAGAACTGGACTTTCCTGGTGGCGCAGTGGTTAAGAATCCGCCTGCCAACGCAGGGGACACGGGTTGGATCCCTGGTCCGGGAAGATCCCACATGCTGCGGAGCAACTAAGCCCGTGCGCCACAGCTACTGAGCCTGCGCTCTAGAGCCCGCAAGCCACAACTACTGAAGCCCGCGCGCCTAGAGCCCGTACTCTGCAACAAGAGAAGCCACCGCAATGAGAAGCCCGCGCACCGCAACAAAGAGTAGCCCCTGCGCGCCACAACTAGAGAAAGCCCGGGCACAGCAACGAAGACCCAACGCAGCCCAAAATGAATGAATGAATTAATTTAAAAAATAAAACTATAGAACTCTTAGAAGAAAATACAGGGCAAAGCTTCAAGACATTGAATTTGGCAATGATTTCTTGGATACGACACCAGAGACACAGCAACCAAAGAAAAAACAGACATACAGGACTTCATGAAAACTGTTAAATTTGTGAATGGAAAGACACTGTCAACAGAGTAAAAAAAGGCAACCCACAGAATCAGAGAAAATATTTGCAAATCGCATATCTGATAAGAAATTAACATCAGTATAGAGAACTCCTAAAACTCAACAACGAAAAAAAACTGATTCACAAATAGGCATGACTTGAGAGACTTCTCCAAAGAAGATATACAAAGAGCCAATAAGCACCTGAAAAGATGCTCAGTATCACTAGTCATTAGGGAAATACAAATCAAAACCACAATAAGATGCTACCTCATACTACTCAGGATGGCTACTGTCAAAAAGCCAGAAAATAGTTAAGTGTTGGTGAGGATGTAGAAAAACTGGAACCCTTGGGCACTACTGGTGGGAATGTAAAATGGTACAGCCACTGTGGAAACTAGTATGGCAGTTTCTCAAAAAATCAAAAACAGTATTACTATACGATCCAATACATCCACTTCTGGGCATATACCCCAAGAAACTGAAAGGAGGGTCTCAAAGAGATAATCCTATACCCATGTTCTTAGCAGCATCATTCACAATATCTAAAATGTATAAGTGGGCTTCCCTGGTGGCGCAGTGGTTGAGAATCTGCCTGCCAATGCAGGGGACACGGGTTCGAGCCCTGGTCTGGGAAGATCCCACATGCCGCGGAGCAACTGGGCCCGTGAGCCGCAACTACTGAGCCTGCACGTCTGGAGCCTGTGCCCCGCAACGGGAGGGGCCGCGATAGTGAGAGGCCCTCGCACCGCGATGAAGAGTGGCCCCTGCTTGCCGCAACTAGAGGAAGACCTCGCACAGAAACGAAGACCCAACACAGCCAAAAATAAATAAATAAATAAATAATAATTAAAGGTGCTAATAATTTAAAAAAAAGACTTTAAAATGTATAAGTAACAGCTGTCCATTGATAGATGAAAAGATAAGCAAAATGTGATATACACATACAATAAAATATTATTCAGCCTTAAAAAGGTAGGAAATTTGGATATGCATCTATAATGTGGATGAATTTTGAAGACATTATGTTAAGTGAAATAAGCCAGTCACAGAGACACAAAAACTGTTTGATTCCATTTACATGAAGTACTTAGAGCACACAAAATCCTAGAGAGAGAAAGCAGAAGAGTGGTTGCCAGAAGCTGGGGTGGGGAGGGGGACATGGGGAGTTACCATTTAATGGGTATAGTTTCAGTTTTGCAAGATGAAGAGTTCTGGAGATAGATGGTGGTGATGGTAGCACACTATGAATGTTTTTAAAACCACTGAACTGTATACTCAAAATGGTTAAGATGGGAACTTCCCTGGCAGTCCAGCGGTTAGGACTCAGCTCTTTCACTGCCAGGTCCCGGGTTCGATCCCTGGTCGGGGAACTAAGATCCCACAAGCCATGTGGCAGGACCAAAAAAAAAAAAAGGTTAACATGGTAAATTTTATGTTTATTTTACCACAAAAAAAAATTGGGAGGAAAAAAAAAACCCAACACGGGGTGGGGGGGGCGGGGGGAGAGGCAAGGCCTTTATCTCCCTCCCTCTCGCCATTAAAGTAATCCAAAATCTTTGGGCCTTCAGAGTGATCCAAACCTCACCAAGCTTCACACAATCCTACAACGACTTTGAGCAAGTAAAGCCCCAGCTCCTCAGCCCTGGGACTCAAAAATGCCTGGGATTTTTGAGCACAGGAGTAAGAGAGCAGCCATGAGCTTCAGGAAACTGTCTCCAGCATGTGAACAGGAAAGGTGGAAAGAGGGAAGACCTGGAAGTAAAGAAAACAGTTGGGATGCTCCCACAAGGGCTCCCCTGAACCAGTGGTCAGGGGTGCAAGCTGAGCGGTGACACAAGAGACTGCAGGGGTGGGGAGGATGGGAGGAGGATGCTGGGTTGGGGTGTGCGGGAAGGCACTGCAGTTAACGGAGGCGCAAAACTGAAGAAGGCTGGTGAAGAGAAATGAGGAGACACTGCTGAGGCTCAGGCTGAAGGTGCTAAAGGAAATCTCTGGGCAGGTGGCCTGCTGACGGTCGGAAACTGGAGTCTGGAGCTAGGGAGCAAGGTTCAGGCTAACCCAGTCCACTTGGGAGTCACCCCACAGAGCCTGGAGGATGTGAGTGACAAGCCCAGAGCGGCTCACTGGCAATGTGAAGCCCTTGGGTAAGAAAAAGGTGAGGGGAAGGGGAGGGCCAGATCTAGGACTTCCTGAACAGCACCCACGCAGTAAGTACTGCTCTAAGCATATACAGGACAAAATCCTAGGACGTGTGACCTGTGAGGACAGGAGAAGGAATACGAATTTCAGGAAGAGACACACAAAGTCCACTCAGGGAGACAGGAGGAATAAGAGAATTAAGTCTTCTAGAAGGCAATGGGGTAGAAAGTGGTCAGAGGGGCTGTTCTGCCACACCAAATGCTGCAATAGGACACAGAAGGCAAAGACACATTTGATTTGCACACCAAATGCTGCAACAGGACACAGAAGGCAAAGACACATTTGATTTGCACACCAAATGCTGCAACAGGACACAGAAGGCAAACACACATTTGATTTGCACACCAAATGCTGCAACAGGACACAGAAGGCAAACACACATTTGATTTGCACACCAAATGCTGCAACAGGACACAGAAGGCAAACACACATTTGATTTGCACACCAAATGCTGCAACAGGACACAGAAGGCAAAGACACATTTGATTTGCACACCAAATGCTGCAATAGGACACAGAAGGCAAAGGTCAGTGATGCTCTGCTAATTAAGTAAGGCCATTGATTAGGCCATTGATAAGGCTGTGGTTTCTCCACCAGAATTGCAGGGCTTGGATTAGACCAGGAAAGGAAAGAGGTTCAACATGAATGGACTGCTATGTCTAGTGACAACGGCCTGCTGTGTTTAAGGAGTGTGAGGCCACACCTGTGCTCACTAGGAAGGGAGCCCAGGATGGAGTAGTGATGTGTGCCGAGGGCAAGACGAGGAGGCATGCATCACTCCTGGTCTGGGTGGCTCCTGAGGGCCAGCCCACCGACAGAAGCACTATTTCACGGCGCCCAGCCCTTGGCAAGCTTCCTGTAACTGATTACTGATCAGAACTAACTCTAAAACCCAACCGGTTTCTCTAACATTCTTTAAACAGGCAGGACCGGAAGTGCCCTCATGAAAAATAAAAGGACAGTGATCTCTTCCCATCTATTCTTTTTCTGAGGCCCTGAGAAAGAGAGTGTAAAGAAGAGTTTGGCCCTTCAGGGAGGCTCGCAGAGGCCCAGCCCCAAGCAGATGATTTTCCCATCCAAGAAGAGCCCTGGGACACTTTTATGCACCCTTCCTCTTGGATAAGGTGACATCACCAGAAGGGTTCAACCTTATTTACACAATGCTTTTGTGGATTTTTGAAAAGGTGACCTTCAGAGGCCGGTGAAAAAGAGTCCATTCCTGAGACCACAGGCACCTTTTACAGTGTTTTACAGAAAGGACAGCTGCACGCACTCACCTGCAGAAATCCACTCAGGTATCAAATGCTGTCACACCCAGAGCAGGGGGGAGGGCCTTGGGCAACAGACCCACTGCACCAACACACTCAAGCAGTGAGTGTTCCTTTTGCCAGCCACCCTACCCCACCAAATAAAGATGAAACACCGCCAGCATCCTTCTCACTAAACCCCCCACAACAAAGCCATCCACCATGTTCCAGTTTCACACCTATTCTTTCAGCAAATCCAGTGCTCACACTTACCTTAAGCTTGAGTGCATAACCAGTCGTCTACTCCACCGCTCAGAAAACGGGCCCATGGCCACTCTTTCCTCAAATGCAGAAAGAAGAGCCCCCCCTCACACCCCATCTCAGGCAAAATCTGGTCACACACTGTCTTCAAATTGTCCCCAGTCAGCCCCGGGAAATGCGGGAGACGATCAGAGAAGTTATTTCAAATGCACAAATGTGGGTTATCTTTCACACACAGGCATTCCTCAGGAGAGAAAGTTGATCTTGATAACAAGAGAAGATATTTCACTATTTTGTGCAAGGAGAAAAAAAAGTAAAATCCACATCCCTAACCACAGAGCGTAGCAAACGAAAGCAAAGCGCACCGGCTCCTGGAGCGCTGGCCATCTGCAGGTGGCCCTGACAGCGCACACGCCCAGTGTCCTCCCGTCGACAGGAAACCCCGGCGCCGGCATCACTGTATCTGTCGTGCACAAGGCCCATGCTTAGTTAAAGCTTGAAGAGTAAGTACTGGATTCCCATTTTCAGTTACACTCCAGACTCCTCAGAGCTTACGGGGCCCCTATACCGCCCAGCCTTGATGTTCTGCAGATGTCCAGAGGAGACATGCCGAGCCAGGTCACATGGCAAGCTGAAGACGGTGCCAAGGCCAGCTTCAGGGCCCCTCATCACTACAGAACCGTGCATAATAGAGATAATTGCTGTGAAGGGCTGAACTGTCCTCTCCAAAATTCACATGTCAAAGTCCTAACCCCCCAGAATCTCAGCATGTGACTGTATTTGGAGAAAGGGTCTTCAAAGAGGTAATTAATAAATTAATACGAGGTCAGTAGGGTGGGCCCTAATCCTTCTAAGAAGAGCAAATTTGGACACAGACAGGCACACACACACACAGAGACCCTGTGAGGACACACAGAGAAGACAGCCATCTACAAACCAAGGAGAGAGACAGGTCTCAGGAGAAACCAACCCTGCCGACACCTTGATCAGGGACTTCTAGCCTCCAGGACTATGAGACAATAGATGGCTGTCATTTGAGCCCCCACAGTCTGTGGTACTTTGTTACGGCAGCCCTAGCACACTAATCCAGTTGCTACCGTGCCAGGCTCTGTACAGCCCTTTCCAATACAGACATCATCCACAGTGAGAGCCGTGGAAAACCGTCAAATGCATATGCTATCCCACTTAAAATTCACAGCACTCCAGGAAAGAGGTACTGCTATCAGTCTCAATTTACAGACAAGGACCCTGAAGCTCAGAAAGACGAAGGAACTAGCCCTAGATTATTCAGCTAGACTTGGAACCAGATCTACTGACCTCTGAGCCCTGCACCTTTAACTACCCCTGAGCTGCCTCTTAAGCCAAACCCTGTTCCCTCTGCCTGTCCCCCACCCACTCAGCAGCCCCAGTATGATCCGAGTGGCCCTGCCCCTCTGGAGGACCACTGTATGAGACCACTGCCTTCCTCCCCACCCTAGGCCTCCAGCATATACTTAAGGGAACTCCACGTTCTACCATGAATAGTTTTGGAATCTTTTCTTTCTTTTTCTTTTTTAAATGAGTAATTGCTTTGATATTCAGAAAAAAAATTCTTAAAAAGTTAATGAATTCTATAGAATTTTCAGCCTGTGTGCAAATAAATAGATGATCAAAAGGGGTATCTTTGGAAACACAATTAAGAATAAAAAGGAAAAAAAAAAAAAATGCAAGCAGCCCTTGCCAGCGTCCCATCAGCCAAGATGAGATAAGGGACTCATGGGGCAGAAATAAGACCGCCACGGCCAATAATCCCAGTCAGGCCATCTCCAGAAAATATCTATTTTTAAAAGCATGTTCCATTTCATCACATTTCAGAAAAACAAAGAGGAGACCTTGAGGGGCAGACAAGCAGGCTCCGAAGCGACACGCAGCACGCACGCTTACAGCAGCAGCGAGGTCGCCTATGGCCAGCCAGCGATTTTCATCTGAAAAATGCGAATCTCCAGTGACAGATGGAGCTCAGATACAGAGCTACCATCAGCATGCAGCCCAACAAAGTGCCAATTTTCATATTTCCAAGGGCCTGCTGGGCCCCCAACTTCTTAGTTTAAATGGAAACTGTCAGACAGGATTTTGTGCAAACATGCGCTTTCCATGGGGGCAAACATTCTGAGTCTACAACCTGTTCTTTCATTTTCCAAGCTTTTTGTCCATGGCAACAACATCAAAGATGAGAGAGGCGGGTGGGGAGGGCTGTCGGGAGCACCAGAGAACAGAGCAAATACAAAGTGCAGGAAGAGCCAACTGAATTACCAGGAGGTGAAATGCAGCAGGAGCCTCTTTGCTCTGGCCCTGGCTGTCCATCACAGACAAATGACAGGGCTGGGTCCACGTGGGAAGAGAACTCCCCCCTTCTGCAGCTCCTGTGTGGGTGTCCCAGTCTGTGTTAGCAGTTTCCCTCCAGATGATCTACAAGGTCGTGGAGAGGGCAATGACACGACAGAATATGCAAAAGAAAAAAAAAATTTTGCAGTGGAGGGCCCCTATGCCAACAGTGAAAGCACAATTCCCATATTCCCATATGAATAGGATCAGATGAGTGGGTTAAAAGTATTACTAATACTCATGGGCAAAGCTGTTGGACACAGTTTTAGTTAACAATACCGATTCTTCTGGAACGACTTTAAAGAGCCAGTAGCTTTTTCATTCTAATATCATTCACTGGAGCCTCTTTAAATACTCTCAAATGACAGGCTTGTGCCCAAATCCACCTTTACACCATCGGTGTGCTTCAAGCAGATGAAATTCTGAGGCAAGGACATCTGTAAGGACCATTCCAGCCCCTGTTACTAAGTCATCTTCCTCTCAAGTTTGATGCACTAAACCCCATTAAACCGAGTCACCTAATACTGATCAAGTTCCTTTGAGATGTGTGTTTGGGGTTTGTGTTTGGTGGGGAGTGATGGAGAGATTCCCTCAAGATAACTGAGGAAGAACTGCCAAAACTGAAGTATTTCAATCTTCCAAAGTCTCGTTTCCCCTCTGTGTTTGCATCTCAAGGAGACATGATGAAAACCTAGCCAAGAAGAAGGATCACAACCCCTCAAGGATCATAACCTCCTGGGCCTGGGCCAGGCGGAAGAATCAGTGAAGTCTCTTGATACAGGCACGATAACAACACCAGGAAACACTGCCTTTAACAGCAACCAAAAAGGGAGAGAAGCAGTCCCTGCAACTCCGTCCCCTGCACCATCAAGAAAACTGGAGCCTGTTGCAGGCCTCCCAGCTCAGGGCCCCCCCCCAGGGCCCCAGCCAGCCTGGTAGCCTGCGTGTGCAGCCACCTCACCCACGCTGATGGCCACTCTGTCCACTAGCTCACCACAAAGGCCACTTGTTTCCCATGAGTGCCCAGAACAGTGGCTCAACCAGTTGGCCCAGTCGGGGACTGTGGTTCTGGTGGATGGGTGATGACAAGGGCTGCTCTGACCTCAGCAGACAATTAGCAAGGTAGTGTTGAGTTACTAAGTTCTGGCAGGTCACCTACCAGGCTGGGAGACTGTGTAGGATTTGGCTTGCAGACCCAGGAAGGGGTCAGGCAAGGTCAGCTGCAGGCTAATTCATCTCCGTTTCTGTCCCTCTAGAAAAATGGAGGGACAGAAACTAAGCATTATTTCCTCTGACCCTGGGGGGGGGGGGCAGGAGAAGAAAGGTGGGTCACAAGGAATTTAGCACTTGTCACATGAGACCTTGTCACATGAGGTCTTAGAGCACAGGATATAGGAGGACAGCCCTCCAAGGAGGTGTTTGTAAATCTGGGAACATGGCTCAGTGGACATACGACGGGGAGGGGCACTACTGACCGCCAGTGGGTGGGGGCCAAAGATAATGAACATCTTAAAAGTGCAGAAAAATCCAAAACCCAATAGCATCCACTAGACACGCTGAAAGTCGGTTCCATCTATCTTGGCTGTTCTAACCATACCTGAACCACGGTATTTGGCAGAAAACCACAACAAATGTGGGAGGTGGGAAAGAACCAAGAGTTGCAAGAAGGAAACTGTACAAGGTCTGGAGGAACAGACTACCATCTTTACATGGCCAAATGGTGATGATGAGAAAAAGGGAAAACTCAGAGACAGTTTAGGGCCAAAACACCAAAAGGTAAAAAGTGGCTGGATTTACCCATAGAAAAGGCAAGCAGCTTCTTAGAGTGGGGTGCTCCCATCACTGCTGACACTGAGCTGCAGCAGGATGGCCACCCACCAGGACTACAGATGTCTTTGGCTGGTGGACACTCTTGACTATGAGACCCACTGAGGTGTCCACGTCCACCTGACCTACCTCCACAACCCCTCACCAGTCACTTCTTGCTACTGCCACCATCCTGGGGACACCTCTCCCAGCTCAACTGCTTCTTCCACCTCCCAACTCACCTCGAGTCTCCAGGGTCCCAGCTCTGCCACCTGCCACTATGGAGGAGATACATAATACCTCTCTGTACCTCGCTTCCTCACCCACCATGGTTCGGGAGGATTGAGTGACAAATGTCAAGTGTCTTAACATCAGAGTCATTCCGAGCTACTGGAAAACCAGCGAGCACCACCTCCCAAGAACGTTTCCCAGGGCCCAGCTCTGCACCATCTCCAAGCTCCCAGGAATCCCTGGCTACAGAAGAAAGCCTGCCTTGAGGCTGGCAATTCAAGGATCTTCCTCAAGGGCTAGGCCCAGCCTGTCTGCAGCCCCCTCCCATTGCTCTCCCCACCACGCAGGCCTCCGGCCAGGCTAACTGGCCATGTGCTCATCACTCCCTGCCTATGCCCCAATGTTCCCACCTCCACCATCACCACCACCTCTACCAAGGTCCTAGCCATCCCTCCAGGCCCAGCTTTAAGTGGGACCTCTCCAAGGAGCCTTCCCAGATCCCTCCATCTGGAAATTACCTGTTCTGCTATCAGCCTGCTTATACCTCCTTATGGTTCTAACCAACATCTAGCAGGCCTGGCTGTACCTGTGAGACTGGGGCCCAGGGCCGGCCATCACAGGTGCATGGCTTGCGCAGTCACGAGGCCCTGAGCGTGGCTTCATGCTGTGCTGTTGTCGTCTTAAAACTGTTAATGATTTACGAGCCAGGGGTCCTGCATTTTCACTTTGCACTGGGCTGCACATTAAGTACCCAGTCCTGCTGAGAACTCCCCAAGGAAGAGGCTTTTATTTATCTCTGCATTCCCTGCAGCAGTGTGCAGTGGGGCCTGTTACACAGCAGGGACTCACAGGAGGAGGAAAGGAAGTGAGAGTCTAGGGGTGTCTGCCACCTCGGGCGATTCGTCCGTATGTGAGGGGCTCGCCTTTCTCCCTTCCTTCCTTCCCCACCACTACACTCACACACAGGACAGAGCACGGAGCCGCAATTCACCTCAGATCATGCCCGACACCCACACTCCCCTCCCGTCCCCACTACACAGCACTCCACAGGACACCATGAAAAAAGTCCTTAAAATGCAGCATCTTAATGACACACTGGTTTGCTGAACAGCTCACTCCCTGCAGAGCTTTAAGATGCAGGACACTGATTCACGAGTCATCCCGGCTCTGCCACTTACTGACTGTACAACCTTGCCCATGAGGCCCGGAAAGGGGGACTCGTGGACAGGCCCTCTCCAGCCTTCCCCACCCCCTCCCCGCCCCTCCTTCAGACCTGGTTCCCGCCCTACCCCTTTCTGCAGCCTGGCTGGGTGGCTAGGGCCCACCGTGACCACCTCACCCCACTCTCACAGTCCATATTTGTGGTGCCCACAAGCACCAGACTCAGGAAGACAGACACACCCGCAGGCCAGACGTGGCCTTAGGAAACAGGGATGGCGGCCACTTCCCCAGGGAAGGGACACCCCCCCCCCCAACCTCCGCCAAGCTAATGGATTCACACTCAATACTGGCTCAGATCTGCAGGAGCACATCTGACACGTGCCCTCAATTCCCCCCCCCCTACCCCGTGACCCATAAGAAGCCTGCTGGCACTGGCACACAGCCATAAGCCAAGCCAACTTGTGAGAAAAGCACTCCCAGGCCATACAAATGTATTTGACACATCAGAGAATGAATAATCATTTGTGAAAAGACAGATATAGAACACAATAGACTCCTCCCTCTCCGTCTGACCTGGGACCACTTTAAACATAATATTTCGGTTGACACTAGGTGTGTTTTAGCCTTCAAGATAATATTGTTTTCATGAAGAATCACAGACTGTAAAAGACAGAAGGCAGATAAACAATAAGGTGCTACTATATAACACAGGGAACTATATTCAGTATCTTGTATTAACCTATAATGAAAAAGAACACGAAAAATATATACATGTATAACCAAATCACTGCTGTACACCAGAAACTAACAACACTGTAAATCAACTATACTTCAATTTAAAAAAAAAAAAGACAGAAGGGAAGCCCAAAGATCAAGTAATCCAACGCACCCATTTGACAGATGAGGAAACTGAGGCTCCAGCAGGGTCAGGACTGCCTACCTCCGAGCTCGTAGAGGCCCACCATGCTCCACTTGGACACTGCACCTGTGCACTGTATTAGCACTAGCTGTTTACAAGCCACCTCCCACACCCCACGGTGAGTTCCCTGAGACCACGGTGTTACCTCTTTCACCTCTGTAATTCCAGCATCTCTCACAGGGCCTGGCAACCGTAGGTACTCAATAAACAACTGTTGAACAAACAAACGACCCACAGAGACATCCTGAAGCCACACAGTCAGGGCAAACAAAGCTGAATCTGGAGCCCTAGCTTCCTGTGTCACCACCTTCCTGCTCTTTTCTCAGAGTGAATGCAGTTGGTGCTGCATAACTGGGTGAAGGAACACGAGAATGGCAAGACCCGTATGCTGTATACTGCCGGGTTAGGATAGTGGCCTGGGGGTCAGACCTGTTTTCAGCCCTGCCTCTGACACAGGCGTGCAGGCCACGTGACCACATAAGCTGCCCTCTCTGAACCTCGGTTTCTGCCCTTATCAGCTGGAGAATAAAGAAACCTCACCTTGCCTACCTGCCAGTATCTGAGCAAGGAGAGATTGAATACAACACACGAGTGGAACAGAGATCCCCAATAACCCACATCTCCCTCATCCACCAGCCCACTTATTCTCCCCTAACCCTAACACTTATTCTCCCCAGCGAGAACAGACACCATCAGCCCCACTGTACAGATGGGAAAACAAGGTCCCGAGAGGCCGTGCCAGCTCTTGCAGTGCCCCCTGAAAACCCAGCTGCTCGCTAGGGCTCTGATAACTGCCCCAGCCAGGGCGGGGGCAAGAAAGGGTTCCAGGAGTGCCTGCCCCTCAGACAGCAACACCCGCCGATCCCATATCTAGCTGGGCAGCAACTCCTGGCTGTGACCTGCTAAGTCCACAGCCAGTCCCTGAATGCCACAGGGAAGCATCAGCTGTAGACTGTTTCATGCCTTGGACAGAAGTCCAAGGCAGCTCAGATGACCAAGTAAAAAATAACCAAAAAAATACCCATACCCTATGGCCTAGAAGTCACTACAGACACCATTACCTAGTTTTCCAATTCTCCCTGGAGGAAACATTGTTAATGGCAGATGGAGGGAGTGGGAGGGCAGTTTCAGGCCCCACCTGCCCCCCTGGACCTGAGCTGGGACATCCCCTTCTCCACTCCCCACTGTCTCCTCTTCCCAACATGGCTATCTTGGGTCCCTCCCACAGATGGGCTGACCTCTCTATCCCTCAGGTAACCAGAGCAAGTAGACAAAACCTGTTTCTAAACCCCAGGCCACTGACTACGGCTTTCATACAGGGAGCTGTGGGGAAGAAGATGTGCAGGACCGCTATGGCTATCCGTACCAACTGCACGGCGGCTGGGGTCTCTACCACCCACTCAGAGGCTGAATCCTAGCCTCTGTGTGTATACAGACGCGTCAGGTATCTGCAAGGGCGATCGGTATCCCAGAGGCATTACCCGTATGAGCTGTGTAGCCCGCCTGCCTGCTGGGAATCCGAGCTCATGCACATTCTGTGTGATTCAGGGCACCTTCCTTAACCTCTCTGTGTCTCACTTGCCTCACCCATAAAAGAACGATAAAAAAAGTACCCACCTCCCAGGTTTTTTGTGAGGATGAAATGAGGTAACATTTGGCACAATACTTGGCATACAATAAAAGCTCCATCTTCCCCCAGCACAATGTTAATAGGGTTGCCTCTGGGATTTTTTGTGTGCTTTTCTTTTTTTCTTCTTCATTAACTGAATTTTCTACATGAATGTACATGCTTTACTATCAGCAAAGAATAAAGTTTTTGTTTTTGTTTTTTTGAGATAGGGTAGGCAGAACAACTCAGTATCCTAAGTCACGCTTTCCTCCAAACACGCAGAACTGAAGCAGCCCTCTCACCGCCGGTCTGTTACGGGAGATCCCCTTTGGGGCAGGGAGCCCTACTGCCCAGAGCGGCCCCAGACTCTTCTGCTCCCTGACCCGTGCTATACCTGTTCTCCATCCTGCCCATCCAGTAGGACTCAAGCCTGACCTCATCCAAGAAGCCCTCCCTGTGGGCCCACATTGTAACCTTCCTCCTTGGCAACATCCCCTTTCCTTTCACCCTCCCCATCCGGAGCTTGCCCACCCCAGAGCAAGCCTGCCCCGTGCCAATCTGACAGTCCCAGTGGTGAGAAGCCTGCCAACCCCCCAGACGGACGACCTTGAGGGCTGGGCCACCTGCTTCCTCTACAATTTCAAAGCACTCGCCAGACTTTTCTTGGTTCCTCACTCCAACCCCGCGAGTGGGCGAGGGGTTCAGGGACGGGAAGAGATGAGCCAGGCCTGCAGCTGGATGAAAGCCAGTCTGACCAGCTCCATTCCAGGGCTCATTCCCAATATGGAACTGCTTCCCACGGGAGGTACAGGCAGGCCCTCAGCCAACAGACCCCAGGGCCAACTGAGCGGCCCGGCTCCACGGGGCAGAACTGCACTGGCCACGGTGGCACCTCCCCCTGCCCTTCGCCTCCCACTGCTCACATCTCTCCTCCTTCCTCTCCGCTGGCTGGGCTTTGGTCCTCAGCAGCCCCACTGCAGCAGTCAGCCCTTCTGAGGGTGTCCAGAGCTAAGGACGCCAGCGACCCCACGGGGGGTTTTGAGCTCTGTACAAGATGCCTCTGGTTTTTCTGTTTTATGTCAAATTACCTACAACACCCCAGGCAACGGTACATTTGAGCCCTGGGTACTTAGAAGAATTTAGCAGGACAGTTTAAAATGTCCAGACTTGGAGGTGTCAGATTTCACAAACCAAAGAACTTCAGAACACATATGCAGACCTCCACATTGGGACACTGGAAAGGTCTCTCAGACTGTACAGACCACAGATTCTGTAAAGAGAAAAGAGCAGATCTCCCAAGCCCCTCCCAAGATAAAAGAACTCTAAGATTGCCTAACGGATATCAATCAGTAGTGTGCGTACACACGTCTATATTATAACTATGTAACAAAGGTTTGTCAGTCGCTGATAATCAAGCTCATAAACCAAGTTTTTTTAAAATAGCATTAGTATTAACAACCAAACACAACATGTTTATTAGAATTTAAAAATCTATAAAAAGTATATGTAGGACAATCAGGGAGATTGAAATGCACTGCCTCCTAGATAATGTTACTGTATCAGCGCTGAATTCTTGGGTGCGATAATGGTGGTGAGTTATGTAGGGGCATGTTCTGGTTCACAGGTGATGCACGCTTCAGTGTTGAGGGGTGAAGTATTCCAATATCCACCACTTTTTCCAAATGAATCAGGAAAAAAATTTTGTGAATAAATATGGAGTGACAATGAAAAAGAAACAAATATGCCAGGCTGTTACTCAGTGGTGAAACTAGGTGAAGACTACACAAATGTTTACTGTACTAATCTTTCAACTTCTTTGTGTACCTGAACATTTACAAAACAGAGTATCAGAAAAAAAAAAAAAAAGGTACCATTTGAAATTTGTTTAAAACAGAAAAACTTGAAGAAAAATAAAATGGCTCATAATCCCACTGCCTAAATAATTTTTCTAAATTATTGCTATTTAGCTGACTTAAAAATAGGTGAGTAATGCTGTATGTGTGCATATATAATGCTGTAATTCTACCCAAGGGGGAAAATACTCTAAAAGGATTATTTTTCCCTTAATAAACTAATAGTTCAGGCAAATAAAGAATAATAAAGAAGAAAGTCTACTGTACCATTTCTTAATAGTAGAAGGAACTTTTTTTTTTTTTTTTAAAGTATGTGATTCCCAAAACGAGGGCCTGTCCAAAGATAAGGAGACATGGGGACGAAGTCTGAGAAATATTCTACCAAAATATTCTGAATCCCTTGCCTCTGGGTCAGCTGATGGTGGCAGAACTTCCAGGCAGGTCTCTCCCCCCATCTCCACTACCCACAGATAGTACAGCCCTCTGGGGCTCCCCAGAGGTCCTCGAGAGTCCTGTGATTGCCTACGCAGGTCCAGGAGTGTGGGACCGCCCCCCCCGCCCCCCAAAACACCCATGACCCCGCCAGCTTCAAAGCAGCACCTTCTTCCCGGGACTCGTGTCTCCTCGAGGCACCAGAACGGCCCCTCCATCAGTTCTAAAAGACACACGGCTCACAGCCAGCCCCCACGCTTCGGCCAAGATGGCCCTGCACTCCCCACATCCACCTGACCTCCCCAAAAGCCTGGGCTCGGTCTCCTGATCTCCCCCTGCCCCACCACACTTCCATGCCGGGGACTGACCTGTTGTCAGAGACGGGGAAGAAAAGGCAAAGCAAACCCTGCTGAATTGTTCGTTAAGATCCTGAAACCTGTCCACAGAGGGGAGGCTGGCGACAAAGTGAGGGAGACAGAGGTGCAGGCGCATGTGAGGAGGGCTGTCCCGGCAGGGGGAGAATGAGGACCGGAGGGGAGCAAGAGGAGAGGCAGAGGCACCCAGGAGCGGGGGCTAGGAGACCTGCACAGAGCCCACCACCGGCCTGCTTACTAAAGCCAGGAAAGGGCCGCTCTTCCTGCCAACAGAGTTACCTTTTAATCCAACCCCCGGATGACACCATCTGGCACCAGCACAGGAGCAGCTTCTGAGGGCACACGAGTCATGAGGCTGGCCCCGGTCTGTCCCTTCAGGCTGGGACTTGCCCTGTGATCCCCAGGAAGCGCGGGCCCCTGCCCCGCCGAGGCCTGGCTCCCGACAGGCCAGTGCACGCCTAGGAGGGCGAGGCAGCAGCTGAGGAAGTGGAGAAAGCTGCCGTGCCGGGCAGAATCACCAAATGCAAAGACCCGAGAAGGGAAGTCACTGGCCCCAAGTCACCAGGCAGGCTGGCACTATGCCAGGAAGAGGCAGCAACCCTAGGCTCTTCCTTCTACCCAGATGTGGCAAAGAGATTTGCAGCTCAGGAACAGCTCAACTGGCTGTGGCAGGCTGCCTGGAATTCTGGGCGAGAGGAATTCTGTGGCCCTGGGCAAGCACCGCAGGCAAGAGCATGCTGACAGATGAGCGGGGCAAGTGAGCGAGTGAGCGCCGGCCTGCTCCACTCCACGCGCCCTGACGACGCGTGGACCAGCCTGCAGTTATGTGCCCACCTCCAGGGCTGATTTCCGAGGCCCCTGCAGTCACCCAGGATACAGAAGCAACATTCTCTAAGACGCAATGGCCTTGTCCCCGCCTCCATGCCAGGGGCTGTCTCGGCAACTGCCTCTGCGAACATCCAAATCCCACCCACACCTCCAGCCCCAGTTCAAAACCCCAGCTCCCGGGGGTGTGAAGGAAGAAGATGTGGGGAGCTGGGCATCAACCAAGAAGTCTCGAGGCTGGCAGGGACGGGTGGCACGTAGCGCATCTCCTCCAGCTCTGGCAGCACCTGACAGGTAGCCCTGCAGGCCCTCCCAGCCTCGGGCGCACCACCTCCTAAGGCAGCCGTCCCATCGCTGACCGCCTCTCCGTGCGCAGTGCTCTTCCTTGTGGACAACTGAAATCTGCCACCAGGAACTGGCAGCCAAAACGCCAAACAAATCTAGCGGCCCCGAGGGCTGCTCCCATTTCCCGCCACAGCTCAAGTGGGTGTGCCCTCTGGATCCCAACCATCAGAAGTGAAATCCTGACTCATCAGCTGGGACTCTGGGCAAGTAGCTTGCCCTCTCTGTGCCTCAGTCCCCTCATCTGTAAAGTGGGGAAAATAAAAACCCCTCACCTTCGGGTTGCTGGGACGACCCATGAGACATCCATGTAAGCTCCCTGGCACACACTGCAAGTGGCCAATAAACACCTACAATCCCTACCATCTACCACACCGCTGTATCAGGCCTGTTTCCACAAGCTCTGTCCTGGTCCAGCCTCTGTCCCTCTCCTGACAGTCATCCCACTTTCTCAAGACCAGACTTGCGCTTGGCAAATGTCCAGTTCTACAGCCTCCCTTAGGGGTAGCTGTCTCTGGGGACACATTTCAAACCCTAGCCCCTCCCCCAAAATCTCTGCCCAGAGCTCAGGCAGGCCATCCTAGCAGCCCAGTGGAGCTAGCACACAAGAAATGCAGCAGGAAACAGACCATGACAGGGAGGATTCTTCTCACCCCTCCTGGTCTTGGCCCAAGTCTCTAGCCTCACCACCACAGACCCCCAAAAGTATCCCCACCAGATCACCAAAGTTGCCTTAAAAACACACAAACACCTGAGCAAACAGATATAATCTTGTCAATTCCATGCTCTACAACCTTCCATGGCTCCCTTTGGCCTATTAGGATAAAGTCAAAAAGCCTCACCCCAGCATTGAAAAGAAGGAAATCAGGCACTCAACGCTTGTTGAGTACCCGATTCCGGGCCGAGTTCTCGGCTACATCCTTTATATGTATTACTCCTCTTAAAAACTCCCTCTAAGGCTGGTCTTATTACTGCATCTCACGGGGGAGGGAGGCGAGGTTCCAAAACATTAAGCCTCGCCTAAGCCACATGGCTCAGAAGCATCAAAAGCAGACCTGGAGGCCAGGTCCATGGCCCAGCTCCTGCTCTGCTCTCCAGCTCGTCTGCTCCAGTCCCTCCCTGACCAGACCACCATCCAGCCACCACAGGGCCCACAGTCACCCAGCATGCTTGGCTCCTGCCTCGCTGCTCTTCCTCAGGCTTCTCTCCCCCTGCCTGGAACTTACCTACCCATCACCTGATGACTTCTACTCAATCCTCAAAGCCCTCAAGTTTCCTCCTCTGTGAGACCAACCCTCAGCCCAACTCCCCCTTCCATGAGACAAAACCAATCCCTTCCTTGGACGTGCTCCCCAGGCACTTTGTCTCCACCCACATTAGAGCATGACTTACCAGTCCCCAGGCCAGCAGCGCTGCTGTCTGCTCGCTAACGTACATCACTCATCTTGATACCACCACGGCTCAGTGTGTTTGCTTGAATACGTGAATGAATGATCTCCCTTCTAGACTTACAGACCAGGAAACAGAGGACAGTCAGAGCCTTGACCTTTGCAGGGACCACTGGTAAACAGCCCATCTAGAGTAGCCTCCTGGAGGTTACACCTGGCAAAGAGCTCGTCCTCGGGTGGGTACACCTGAGCAAGCTCGTCAGGACCACCAACTCCACCGTTAGGAAGCAGCGCATCCAAACGTGAAGCTCTGGCAAAAGGCAGCATCGGTGACTCCCGGGAGCCACAGTGCTAAGGAGGGACATCTGGGCCTTCTCCATGCCCCCGCACTGGCAGGGAGCCCCACACGGGGCTCACTCCTACACACAGGAAGCAGCAATCCGGGGGCAGAAGCAGCTCCTCTTGCTGCCCTGGACAGAAAGACGCCTGGGCCTGGAGGGGGACTCGGCCAACAGCACCCTGCTCCAACAGTTTATCAGCCCTGGGTCGCCGTGGGGAAGAGACAGAAAGATGAGCTCTCCGTCCTGACCCACTTTTCCCAGAGCTCCCTTCCCAGACCCGGCCAGGCCCTTCGAGTTCCTTCTCACCTTGTGACGTCAGTGAGAGAAACACTCACATACGTAGTCATAGACAGAAGACTTTCAGCTCATCAAAACCACTGAGACGGGACTTCCCTGGTGGTGCAATGGTTAAGAATCCGCCTGCCAATGCAGGGGACATGGGTTCGAGCCCTGGTCTGGGAAGATCCTACACGCCGCGGAGCAACTAAGCCCGTGCGCCACAACTACTGAGGCTGCGCTCTGAAGCCCGCGAGCCACAACTACTGAAGCCCACGTGCTGCAACTACTGAAGCCTGCATGACTAGAAGCCCGTGCTCCACAACGGGAGAAGCCACCGCAATGGGGGGTCCGCACACCACAACGAAGAGTAGCCCCCGCTCGCCACAACTAGAGAAAGCCCGCACGCAGCATCGAAGACCCAACACAGCCAAAAGATAAATTAAAAAAAAAAAAAAACCACTGAGACTCCCACTTCACAGACAAGGAAAACGGCACCTAGAGGTAGGTCCCTAAACAGCGCTCTCCCCACTCTGCTGCGCCCCCCCGACCCGCAAGTACGTCACAGCTCTCCCTCAAGTGAGACAGAACAGACAAGCTCCTCTGCTTCCCTTCCCTGGGCAGGCTCGGACCCTGAGGAAGCACCAGGCACCGAGTAGAAGGCTCTTCCGGCTGCTGGTAAAACTGCAGATGAGACCAGCCCACACCCAGGTTCTGTTCCAGGAGACCTAGGGAGGGGCTGGGGAGTCTTCACTTTTCAGAAGCTTCCCCGGGGATTCTGAAGACAAGGATCCAAAAACTGCACCTGGAGAGACCTAGGAGTGACTCAGAATCAAAGCCATCTGCCTGCCAATTTGTAACACCAGCCTTAAAATCGTTCATACCCTTTGACCCAGTAGCCCCACTTCCAGGTATTTATCCCGAGGAAATGAACAAGTACAGATCCTCACAGCGACATGACTTATACTGAAAAGTGGGACATTTCTAAATCTCCAATCAAGGGGAACTGGTGACATACATCTTGATATGGCAATACTGTACACACATAGAAAGTGATTCCTTTGTTCACTCTTTAACAAAAAGCTTTATAGTAGTTACCGCCCGTTAGTAAAAGCACCTGCAACTTATTCTTTTGATTGCCTGCATTTTTTAAATTCTCTACCATAAGCATGGCGAATTACGTATTTTAAAACCAAGCAATTATTTTGTTTTAATTACTAGCATCAGACCTAAAGCATGAAGCCCAGTTCAACTGGAGGAGGAAGGACTGCAGATGGCATCTAGTTCAACCATGAACGTGACAGAAGGAACACCTTCCCTGCCACGCCCGAGGTTCTGCTTGAATACTTCCAGCAGTCAGGAGCTCATTTCCTTTCCTAGAGCAGTGGTTGCTGGCAATTAAAAAGTTGCTCCTTAGTCTGAGCAGGACTCTACCTTCCTGAAGCTAAAATCCCCATCTCTCTTGCAGCACATGACATCAAAAGTTCAATAAATACACAGAACAGAGCTATTTTTCTAATCAACTGACTTAAAGGGTGACTACCCATATCTTCCCACTACAGCCAAGATGTAAATGTGGGTTTTTGCAAGCACTGCTGACGCATATTCCCAATGCCGTGTTTAAACAGGGTGCTGGTCACCCCCCCCACAATCACCTAGATGAGTATTATAAACATCCATGTCCCTACTGAGTCAGTTGTTCCACGCACTACAGCTGGCCCTCCCCCGCTGGTGACTGCGACAGCCCCGCCATGGCATGGGCAACTCTTCACCAAGACCATTTTTGGCAGGTGAGCAATCCGCCTGAGGTTGCTAGCTCAGCCAAGACACACAGACGCCACACCACCAGAAGCCGGGCCATCAGGAGCAGGCAAAAGCCCCTTCCCTCAAGGACAGCAGCCCACAGAAGAGTGATGCTTCTTTCCTCCCTCTCTTATTTATTTCCTTTTATTCCCATTTCCCTTCCCATTCTACTCCCCCAGGCACTTAGGCGACCATTGTTTTGTCTATCTTTTTTTGTGTGTTCTTGAAAAATGGGCATTGTTTTGTATTGTTAATTTACATAATAGCACTGCAGTATCCATCTCACTCTACTTCTCACTTTTTCAAGGAGCACTATGCTTTAAGCTCCATCCCATTGCCATGTGTGTGTCTCATCAGTCACTTGGAACCACTGCACTGTCAGCTCTCCCAGGGATGGATGCCACCCACGGAGCACTGCAGCGAACCTTCACCTCTGGGAACTTGTGAGGGAGCCTGGGGCATTCACACTCAGGAGAGGGGCTGCAGGGTCAGGGCTTGGCGGCTGCCCAGCCAGAGGCTCCAGGACGGCTGCACCAGCAGGGGTGAGTTCCCACATCCCCACACCCCGCTGTCCACTGACATCATCTAGCTTTCTAGTTTCTGCCAGCCTAGGAGGTGGGGAAGGAGAGGGTTCACTGTGGATTCTTACCAAACCTGCCAGAACCATGCCTCCCAGGAGAGCAGCAAGAAAGGCATTTGCCACGGTAAGCGTCAGTGGCGCTGATGGAAACAATTGCTCATTAATAAAAATCTCCACCGGGAAACCTCACTCTCTGGAGTTGTCACAGACTGCTAGAGCACAAACACCACGCACCGCTTTGCAAAATGCCCTGGATCCCGCCTGCTGAGGTCAGTGGAGGAGCCTCCCAAGGAAGCCGACCGTTCAGGAATGGGCAGCGATGGGCTCTCAGCCTACTTCACTTCTTTATTTGCAATCACACGGTACCACCACCGAGGACTATTATGCACAGCTCATACCACATGTGACACCCCATGTGATCTGACAGCACCTGAAGCAGTCTTTACCTGTTCAATGCGTCCCAGCAAGGTCAAATTGCTCTAAAGATTGCTAAACGCTGATTCCAATCTCTGTGCTAACTTCATCACAGATCAGGAGCCAAGAGTTTGCAGACCAGCACTGGTTTGTAGACCACATCCTGAGTGTGGGACAGAGGGGGGAACAAACCAACCAACCTGCCCTGGAAGTCACAGTGTAAGGTGGCACTTAAAAGCCCTGGGGGCTTCCCTGGTGGCGCAGTGGTTGAGAATCTGCCTGCCAATGCAGGGGACACGGGTTCGAACCCTGGTCTGGGAAGATCCCACATGCCGTGGAGCAACTAGGCCCCTGAGCCACAATTACTGAGCCTGCGCGTCTGGAGCCTGTGCTCCGCAACAAGAGAGGCCGTGATAATGAGAGGCCCCGTGCACCGCGATGAAGAGTGGCCCCCACTTGCCACAACTAGAGAAAGCCCTCGCACAGAAACGAAGACCCAACACAGCCATAAATAAATAAAATAAATAAAATAGTGTTTAAAAGCCCTGGGACTGGGGCACCAATAACAATACAAATAACAGCTGATGCTCACACAGTGCTCACTGGGTGCCAGGGACTGCTCTCAACACTTCAAAAATAGTAACTCCTTTAATCCTTACAAGACAAGGTCCTCTTATTATTCTCATTTCACAGATGAAGAAACCAAGGCACAGAGAGGGAGAGTGACTTGCCCAAGGTCACAGTAAGTAGCAGATCCAAGATTTGAACCCAACTCTTGACTCAGACACAGGCTCTTAACCACTCGACTAAGCTGATTCCTGAGTGACCTGACCCCTCCCACCTGTTCCCTCACTGTAAGGTGGAGTAAGGACCCCCAAAGGGTTGCTGAGGTCAAATGAGGAAATACAAAAATAATAGACAAAGTATCCTGTGCAATAAAAACACCTACCATCTGCACAGTGCACAACGACCTATGTACATGGGACCATCTCCCTGCACCATCCACCTACTTTCACACCAGCTCGGAAGGCAGTGGCGTCACAGGTCCCATCAGAGAGAGAAGGATAAGGCTTGGTGAGGCTATGTGAGGTGGTCATGGGGACACAGCTAGAGGGCAATGGTCACTTATTTCTCCTCAGCCACCTCACTCCTCAACCGCTCCCTTCTCCTCCCCAAAGAGAAGGCCAGCAGATGGGAACGGGTTTCAAGTTCCCTGGAGGACTCAGGGACTCTGCTTTCTAAACACCCCAGCTGTAATTCTCAGACTTGAAACTTAGGAGGAAAAAGAAGGCCTTCCAATCCATCTAACGGCTCACAGAAAGCCAACGAGGCACCTCTGGGGATTCCGAGAAGGCTAGTCGGTCTACACCCACTTACCCCACCCTCCTCTGGCCACAGTGCCCTCTCCCACATTCTACCGACCACCCTCTAGCCCATGCCAACCCCGCCTATTCCTCTAGGCAGGCTCGGGCTCAGGCAGCCTCACAGAGAACGAATGCAGGGAGAAGGACTGGACGCAACAGGCAGGCCTGCCCTGTGCCTTCCGGGGGCTGGCTAGCCTGACCCTATTTTCCCAGGGCCTGCTGCGTACATGCCCTAAACAGAAGCCCAAAATTCCTGTGAAGACCCACTATTCACAGAATGGATTTTCTCCCAAGCCTCCTGCCCCTGCTCTGCACGCTGTCTCATCAGGCCAGCCTTCCTCCTTGTCCCTCTCCAGCGCCCACCCAGCTGCCAGCCACCCACCCTCACCCAGCTCATAGTACACTGATCTTTAGGCGGCCTCCTCTGTGCTGCATGACCTGTTCTGCTGGATACCTGCTCCCTCAGGCTTGGGCTTTCCAATGAGACAATAAACTCCTGGTGGGCAGGAACCATCTCCTTTGTCACCCTTTTGAGAATCTTACAGATTTTTGCAAATACACTTGTCATCTGCTATAAGCCACAAAATGGAAGGTGAGGGGCTTCCCTGGTGGCGCAGTAGTTGAGAGTCTGCCTGCCAATGCGGGGGACACAGGTTCGAGCCCTGGTCTGGGAAGATCCCATATGCCGCGGAGCGACTAGGCCCGTGAGCCACAATTGCTGAGCCTGCGCGTCTGGAGCCTGTGCTCCGCAACAAGAGAGGCCGCGACAGTGAGAGGCCCGCGCACCACGATGAAGAGTGGCCCCCGCTTGCCGCAACTAGAGAAAGCCCTAGCACAGAAACGAAGACCCAACACAGCCATAAATAAATAAATAAATAAATAAATAAATAAATAATATCCTTTTAAAAAAAATGGAAGGTGAGGAGTAGGAAGTCAATAAGCTAAGCTGATTACTTTCCAGCATTTCTAAAAGCTCCAGAATAGACAGTGCAACCAAAAGTGAAAACCTTTGAGGAAGAATAGGATATACCTTCCATCTAAAAGAGCAAATCCAAGTCGGGGCGTCCAGTATGGGACTGTGGCGTCGTTCATGAGCGAGGCTAATGTCTTTCTCACCTCTGCAGGCTCAGCACTCAGCAGCACCTGGCCAGAGCACTGACCAGGTACACACTGGATGGATGATGGG
The DNA here is from genome assembly GCF_965194805.1 of Balaenoptera borealis. NCBI lineage: Eukaryota > Metazoa > Chordata > Mammalia > Artiodactyla > Balaenopteridae > Balaenoptera > Balaenoptera borealis. The sequence continues at coordinate 62,496,183 of NC_138874.1, forward strand.
TGGGCAGACGGACAGGCAGTTGGACAGATAAAACCTGGATCCGACTCAGCCTGGTCTCCACCCTAAAGGCTGAGTGATCTCATGCAAGAAGACAGTGACCACCTCTGCTGAATTTTCACATGGGAAGTCTTAATGTTGGATTGGCCAAAAAGCTCGTTCGGGTTTTTCCCTAACATCTTACGGAAGAGACAGTCATATGTAATAAACTCTCACACACGGGCCCGAAATTCTAAGCTGCTTCAGGTTCAGCTATATTTTTTTCCAGGAGAAGGACCCAGAGCCAGCACATTCTTGTATTGTTATTTTCTTGCTTTTTCCTGGATCCAGTTCCCACTGAGGCTGGCCATGGGGGTGGCCGGCTCAGTGTCCACAGGGCCTTTACCCTCTTATCTTTATTAAAGGTTTTTTCCTCTGGGGCAAGAGGCTCAGTGGCGTCATTTTGCTTTTTGAACTCTGTCCTGTGACTAAGCAATAAGAAACCACATCAGTCAGCCCTAGAAGTTTTTGCTGTGTCATAAAAAGAATGAGACAAGGAGGTACCTCCTGCCAACATCAGACCCATTCTCTGACTCAGCACTAAATTTAGATGTCACGTCCTATGTTTGCATTCAAATAGTACCCCCTGTGTGACAGGTGCTCAGAACATGTCTGCTGAATGAATGAACCCTGTCACGGAGAAGAGGAGTGGTGTCCAAGGCTCAGGACACAGAAATATCACTGGGGACCTTTCACAGGATGGCCCAGAATACAGAACAAATGCAGATTCTATAAAGAAACTGACAAAGACTCCAAAGCCTGCCCAGCCTCTCAGCAGCTGGAGGCCCTGAGCAAGCTGACAAACCTCTCTTGGCCTAGTCTGCCCATTTGCGGAACATAAACACCAACTGCATGGTCTGATAAAAGATTTTTCTCAATGGTCAGGAAGGAGAGCTGCAGCACAACTCCATGAACTGCGATGCCCTGTTACATGCTGGAAAGGCTGGTGCCTGCAAAGCCAGGCCTGCATCAGGAAAAACCAGTCAACAGTCAAGGCTCCTGAGACTCCCTGCCCAGCCTGTGGCTGGCGGAGATGCCTTGGAAGGAGCCCCGGCCTGGGAAGAAACCTGGATCCTGTGTCCAGCTGCACCGAGGCATGCTATGAGAGCCTGGTGGCGTCCCTTTGTGTCTTTGGACTGCTACTTCTCATTTGTAAAATCAGCAGTTTGGGCAAACTGGTCTCTAAGATCCCTTCCAGCCACGATACTCGACAATCTTAAGCTGCTTAAGAAACATAAAACAGTAAATGAAAATTCTGGCCAGATGAGAAGAAAAAGAGGTTACCCTGAGCAAGACGAATAGAGGTTATCGTGAGCATTGAAAAGGTCATTATACTTCTTTAAAGTATGACTTCTTACATCAAAATATAAAAATACAATTAAGTTTCTTCCCATGTGTTTGTTATCCCATCACTCACTATTGGCTGGACAGATTTTTCACCACATTTGGACAGCAGATTTACAGTGGTCAAAATGATATACAAGAATATTCGTTTGGGGGTCCCAGGCCATCTTAAGGAGTCTGGCAGTTACCATCCAGACAAGTAACCTGAAGTTGACTCAGAAAGAGGCCTGAGAGCCACCTGGGAGAGACAGGCCATACCTAGAAAAACACTGTGGGTAGAGAAAACACGCCCTGGCTTGAGACGGCCACCAAGGCTGCAGCTCAGAGTCACAAGCGATTATCTCTGCTGGCTTCCACACAGGCAGCTCCACAAATCCCACCTGCAGGCTGCATATCGGAAGGGGCTTATTTATGCATCAACAACTAACAATTCTCTTATGCAATGTAGGGGTAGGGCCAGTCAGGGATAGTATCAAAAAAAAAAAAAAGGAAGTTTTCAAAAAAGGTAACCACTTCCCACCTGACCCCATCTGATGGGATTTCACTCTGCTCCTTCCCAATCACTGCAGAGAGTGTTTTTTTTTAATTAGCTGCACTGTGGTCACTTGTCATTTTTGACAGCATGGTTCATCCTGAAAGGAAACCTACAAAGGTAAACAGAGGAAGCAGACAAAGACAAGAATATCTGGTGGAAGCACAGCTGCCACTGGCAGCAGCCTCTGGGTCCAGCTGTGACTCACCAACCCAGCTCAGCTCAGGCAAAGGAAGGTGAGGCTTTGGGTAGCTCTTCACCTCCCTCTTCATGGAGAGCATCTTGAAACAAAAGCATCCATGCACACTGGTTTTCAAACCCTGTTCCACAGAACTCTGGAGAACCCGAGGGAACCGTGCGGAGGCACCTCAGGGAGTTCACGGGGAAAAGGGGCAAGCCCCAGGCCTCCATACCTGTTCACCACAGCACCTGTCTATCTTATATATCTGGCTTTCATGTAAGAGTCCAGTTAATGAAAAGAATCCCACAGCTTTAAAATAAAAAAAATAAAAAAAATAAAAAAAATAAGGCAAAAGTAAAAAAATTTAACTCATAAAGAACAGTTACATTTCACATATATTATTTCATTTAATTGTTCCCAACAGCCCTGTGAGAAAACTGAGGCTAAAGGGGTTTACGATCAGACGCCACAACCCATTCTCTAACGTAACCATCCCATGCTCACCCACCATCTATGTGGACTCTCGGGGAAGGGACGTCACCACCTACAACAGTCCACTCCATAGCTGGATGGCACAGACCATTAAAACAAGTTCTACCTTAAACAAAAGGCCCAGGGCAGGGGGGCTGCTGGGGATTCTAAAAGAGACTCAGAAAGCAGCATCAACTAAAGGCAACGTGTGGACCTCATGAAAATCCTGATTTGAACAAACCATCTATAAAGAGGCATTTCTGCAACAAGGAAAACTGAGTATCAACTGGATATGAGATGACATTAAGAAATTATTAATATTGTTGGTTGTTGGGATAGGGAGGGTGGGAGAGAGAGGCAAGAGGGAGGGAATATGGGGATATATATATATGTATAGCTGATTCACTTTGTTATACACCAGACACTAACACAACACTGCAAAGTAATTATACTCCAATAAAGATGTTAAAAAAAAAAAAAAAGATTGTTGGGTGTAAAAATGGTCTTCTGGCTATACTTTTTTTCTAAAGGCCTTATCAGAGATACCTCCTCAAGTATTTATGGAGGAAGTGATATGCTGTCTGGGATTTGTTTTAAAATATTACAGAAAATGGGACTTCCCTGGGGGTGCAGTGGTTAAGAATCTGCCTGCTAACGCAGGGGACACGGGTTCGAGCTGTGGTCTGGGAAGATCCCACATGCCACGGAGCAACTAAACCTGTGTGCCACAACTACTGAGCCTGCACTCTAGAGCCTGCGAGCCATAAGTACTGAGCCTGCGTGCCACAACTACTGAAGCCCGTGTGCCTAGAGCCCGTGCTCCGCAACAAGAGAAGCCACCGCAATGAGAAGCCCCTGCACCACAACAAAGACTAGGCCCCGCTCGCCGCAACTAGAGAAAGCTCGCGCAGCAACGAAGACCCAACGCAGCCAAAAATAAACAAATAAATAAATTAAAAAAAAAAATTACAGAAAACAGAAGTTATTAGGAGAGCTGGGTATTCATTATATTATCCTCTCCATCTCTGCATATGTTTGAAGTTTTTATAATATATAGTATAAAATTAAGGCAGGAAGGGAGAAAGGTTCTTCCTTACCTTTTTTTTTAAATAAAATTTATTTATTATTTATTTTTGGCTGCGTAGGGTCTTTGTTGCTGCGCGCGGCTTTCTCCAGTTGCAGCGAGCAGGAGCTACTCTTTGTTGCGGTGCGTGGGCTCCTCATTGCGGTGGCCTCTCCTGTTGCGGAGCACGGGCTCTAGGCGCGCGGGCTTCGGTAGTTGTGGCACGCGGGCTCTAGAGCGCAGGCTCAGTAGTGGTGGTGCACGGGCTTAGTTGCTCCGTGGCATGTGGGAACTTCCCGGACCAGGGCTCGAACCCATGTCCCCTGCAGTGGCAGGCGGATTCTTAACCACTGTGCCACCAGGGAAGCCCTCTTCCTTATCCTGAGATCAATTCTACCTCCCAGTATCTTCTACCAGTCATCTCCCTGGGGTCAGAAAGAATCGGGTCTCATCACCCACCCATGTCCATCTGAAAACAAGCATCCAAGCCCCTCTAAGTCTCCTTTCCTTTAAAATAACTCTTCCCAAGGTCCTTTTGCAGCTGAACTCCTCATAGCTCATGGCAGTGCCCTCCTTAATGGCAGGCTCCAGGACCAGAACACTGTGAAAGTGTGTTCTGAGCAGCCCCACGAATGTGGGCTTCCGGGTCCACGCACACTCTCAACTCTCCCTTGAGCATCTCTCTGTACCCAGTGACACCTCTTGATTCCAAGGACAAGAAGGGGATTGGCTCTCCGCTCAAGGGCAGGCTACCCCCAAGAGCAGAAGCAGCAGCAACAGCCTGCCCTCGCCTCACATAAACCACCTCGATCCTCACCAAAGCCCTAGGAGGAGAATATCAGCCCTCTTATAGATAACGAAAAAGAAAACCCAGAGAGCTTAAGTGCCTTGTTAAAGTCACACAGACTAAGATGAAAGAGCCAAGATTTAAACTTATGGGGGTCCCCAAGTCTGGGTTCATGACACTCAGCTCTCTCTCTGTGTCCTTACTCCTGGGCTCCAAACACACCAATGATGCTCAGGCCACCTGGGTCATTCATCTGTATCACCTATCTTCCCAGAAATAACTTACCACTCTCCAGGCCATCTTCCAGCTCTCCAGCCCAACAACTCCCCAGGGCTCAGAAAAGATCTGCCCAAGAGCTAACCTGTCCTGGACCCACAGTCACCAAACCCCTGAACAGGTCTCTACAGATCCTTCCAAGGTGCCCCTGGAAACTCCAACTATGGACCAAAGCCCAGCTCTAGAGAAGATCGCAAGAGGTTTAACCATCTCAAAGAATAACCATCACGAACAAGACTTCATTCTTGTTAAGCCACACTGAGGAAACTGAGGCCCAGAGAGGTCAGACATCTTGTGCAAGATCACACACCGAAAAAATCTACTGGTCCCAGAATCCACTACACATCTGAATTGTCAACATATCCAAAAAAATCTACTAGCCCCAGAATCACATATGCCCATTTCAGCTGGTATCAGAATTCAAAAGAATGGGAACGTTTAACGTTTTGGTTCCTTGAATGAAAGAGCTGGGGGAAAATTCGAGAAACGATGGTATAACATTGATGTTCCAGTTCCCTGCACTAATGCTGAAGTTTCCCAAGAACGCACCTCTCAGAACACTGATGTTGCAAGATGCTCAGTGAAAAAGGGTTTTGTGGTCAAATCAGTTTGGGAAACGCTGCGTAGTGAACCCACTCCAGTGAAGTCCCAAAGCACACTGGCTTACTGGTGCTTGAGAGGCTCCCAGTAAAGGAGCCTGCGTGACCTGCTCAAGCCAACACTGCTCAAATGTACTTGACCAGAGAACCCTTTTACAAATAACATCATTGACATCCCACCAAACTACTGTTTAGAAGATATTTCCTTGGGAAATGCTGATCTAGGTTTTTCTAAAGAAAATCTTGATAGCCAGTTACTCTGGATTCAAGTCTATGTAACCAAACCAGCCCTGAATGGGGTAAGGAGCAAGTGTCTACAAAGCGGAAATAACTGACATACTTCGAGTCCTTTGGGGATGGAGATATTAGTACCACTGCAAACACGAAGAAAATGTGTGAACATCCCCCTGGCTGCCAGATATGAATGCTGCTGGGATTCTATGGTCAACAACTTCTGCCCTCAAAAGAGTCACAGATGACTACTGAAACTAAAATCTTTATTTCTGGTCCAAAGGAATTGTCCTAAGGCTTTCCAAAATGAGTCTGGGGGGAAAAATACACAATTTTTAGAAGAAAACAATAAAATGTTGAACTAGGACTTCAGCCAGGCCACTCATCTCTGAGTCAAGGTGCTGTGGACAGTTGGGATTTCCTTAATTAAAACTCAAAGCAGGGCTTCCCTGGTGGCGCAGTGGTTAAGAATCTGCCTGCCAATGCAGGGGGCACGGGTTCGAGCCCTGGTCTGGGAAGATGCCACATGCCGCGGAGCAACTAAGCCCGTGAGCCACAACTACTGAGCCTGCGCGTCTGGAGCCTGTGCTCCGCAACGGGAGAGGCCGCGACAGTGAGAGGCCCGCGCACTGCGATGAAGAGTGGCCCTGCTCTCCGCAACTGGAGAAAGTCCTCGCACAGAAACGAAGACCCAACACAGCCATAAATAAATAAATAAATAAATAGATAGATAGATAGATAAATAGATAAATAGATAAATAGATAAATAGATAAATAGATAAATAGATAAATAAATAAATAAATAAATAAATAAATAAATTTATTTATTTAAAAAAAAAAAACTCAAAGCAAACAATACGGAAATTCCTCAAAAAATAAACACAGAATTACCACATGATCCATAATTCTACTCCTGGATATATAATCAAAAGAACTGAAAGTAGGGCCTCAAAGAGATATTTCTGCACCAATGTTCATAGCAGTTTTATTCACAATAGCCAAGAGATGAAAGGAACCCAAGAGTACACTGGTGGATGAGTGGATAAACAAAATGTGGTGCATACATACAATGGAATATTATTCAGCCTTAAAAAGGAAAGAAATCCTGTCACATGCTACAACATGGATAAACCTTGAGGACATTACCCTAAGTGAAATAAGCCAGTCACAAAAAGACAACTACTGTGTGATTCCACTTTTATGGGATATCTAAAGTAAACAAATTCATAGAAACAGAAAGTAGAATGGTGGTTCCCAGAGGTGGGGGAGGGAGGAATGAGGAGTTATTGTTTAATGGATACAGAGTTTTGGTTTTGCAAGATGAAAAAGTTCTGGAGATCTCTTACACAACAATGTGAATATTCTTAGCACTACTGAACTGTACACTTAAAATGGTTAAGATGGTGAGTTTTATATTTTGTGTTCTTTACTACAATTAAAAATTTTTAAATAAAGGAAGGAAGTTTTGACACATGCTGTAACATGGATGAACCATAAAGACCTTATGCCGAGTGAAGACAAGCCAGTCACAAAATGACAAATACTATATGACTCCATTTTTATATGCGATACCTAGAGCAGTCAAATTCACAGAGACAGAAAGTAGAATGGTGGTTGCTAGGGGCTGGGGGGAGGGGAGAAGGGAGAGTTATTGTTTAATTGGTAGAGTTTCAGGTTTGAAAGATGAAAAAGTTCTAGAGGGACTTCCCTGGTGGTCCAGTGGTTAAGAATCCGCCTGCCAATGCAGGGGACACGGGTTCGATCCCTGGTCCGGGAATATCCCACATGCCACAGAACAACTAAGCCCATGTGCGCCACAACTACTGAGCCTGCGCTCTAGAGACTGCGAGCCACAACTACTGAAGCCCGTGCGCTCTGGGGCCTGTGCTCCCCAACAATAGAGGCCACCGCAATGAGAAGCCCGCACGCCGCAACAAAGAGTAGCCCCTGCTCACTGCAACTAGAGAAAGCCTGAGTGCAGCAACAAAGACCCAGCGTAGCCAAAAAAAAGAAAAGAAAAGAAAAGAAAAAGTTCTAGAAATGGATGGATAGTAGGGATGGTTGCACAACAATGTGAATGTACTTAATACCACTGAACTGTACACTTAAAAATGAATAAAACAGTAATTTTAATGTTATGTATATTTTACCACAATTACAAAAATAGAAAAAAATGGTTCAAATGGTAAATGTTACGCTATATATATTTTACCACAGTATTTAAAACAAAAAAAACGTACAAAGCAAACGGGTTATGACCCTTAGTGTGAAACGAACATCAAGGTCAACAGTCACCTCACAATTACCCACCAAGGGTTTTGAATTGGATGGCCAACATGGAACACTCCAAACATCTGTTTAATTTTAAATATTTCTGTAGCACTTTCGTGGAACTCTGTCTCAAAAAGATCAATAGACACACACAATTCAGAGATATGCAATCTGCCCCAGGGAAAAGGTAAAAAAAAATGCAATATGTCCCCAACTCAATCCCATTTAAAATTCTTCTCTACTGAACATGTTCGGCATGCCTACTGCACAGACTGATAGGGAGTTCAGCCCTCTTGCTCTATGCCCACTATTTCTGTGGCTCACATCTTCCCAAGGTTACAGGAAATTAATAAAGAACCCCCTCAAGATGGCCTGCAGAATGTATAGGTGGTTGGAATGAGGTGGAACAAAAAAATTAAGACAAAATAACTCTCCTACATTGCTTACTTTTTCAGGAAATAGAAAGCCAGAGTACAAAAATCACTCAACACTAACACTAAATCAAAAAATAGTAATCAGGACTGCCCCGGTGGCGCAGTGGTTAAGAATCCGCCTGCCGACGCAGGGGACACGGGTTCGAGCCCTGCTCTGGGAAGATCCCACATGCCGCAGAGCAACTAAACCCGTGCGCCACAACTACTGAGCCTGCACTCTAGAGCCCACGAGCCACAACTACTGAGCCCGCGCGCCTAGAGCCCGTGCTCCGCAACAAGAGAAGCCACCGCAATGAGAAGCCCACGCACCGCAACGAAGAGTAGCCCCCACTCGCCGCAGCTAGAGAAAGCCCACACGTAGCAACGAAGACCCAACGCAGCCCAAAATAAATAAATTAATTAGTTAATTAATTTAAAAAAATAGTAATCATGGTAGAGACCTGGAAGAAAGGTCTTAGAAATCTACTCCAACCCCATCACCAAGCTTCCTTGGACCTAAGGCCACCCTGCAAGTACTGAGAACCCTACAGGACTGAGGAAGTCCTCAGTCAACACTGAACTTCTTCCAGCCTTCTACTTGGAAGAAAACAAGCCCCACGTAGTTAAGAGGCTCATCCAAGGTCAAGATGTTGTACAGTTAGGAGCAGATCCCCATCCAAAACTCTTTCGAGGACACCAAGCTGACTTTCAAATTCTAAGTGCAAAACGTGAAGGGCTCTCCAATCCTGCACAGGCAGTGTGGTCACTCCGCATGGCTCCTGGCAGCCAGTCCCACAGTGCTGATACCTGAGGGGTGACCTTGGAGACTTCAGACACCAGTGTCACACCACCTGCTTCCATCACAGACACACTGTGGGTGGGGACATCCGTGTGTGCCTGTGGAACTCACCCTAGCCTTCCTGCACTCCCACAGCCTTCTGTCACTGTGAAGTCACCACTTAAGAATCTGCACTTATTTCTGAAGAGAATCTGCACTTATGCAGGGACACACCACTCATTCGCCACACAGCTGACTAGTCATCCATACAACAGAAATTTACTGAACGCCCATCTTGGGCCAGGCTCTATTCTAGGCATCGGGAATACAACAGTGAATTTGGCTCATGGAGATTACATTCTACTCTTGATGACCCACAGCCACAGTAAAAGCAACCCTGACATCTGTTCAGCACAGTTTACCAGGAGCTCTCACATAACCCTCAGATATATCAGGAGAATCCCAGGCTTCTGGTCCTAAGGTTGGTTCCAGGCTGCATTACTCACCACACTAATAAATGCTCCTTTTTTCCTACCATGCATTGTCAAATAGCAGAGTGAAGTAGTTATTGTTTTAATTATTTTGTAGAGAGGGAGATAAGTTCAGAAAGGTTAACTGCCTTGCTCAAGGTCTAAAACCTAGTGAAATCTGACAATCTCCAACCACCCCATTCCAGCAATGACCTCATCTGCTAATTGCATCATCACACAAAGATGAGACCACATCTTGGACATTCACCTGCTGCTTTACCTGCACAACATCCTTTCTGCTCTTCTTTTTTTGGAGAACTGTTTCTCCCCATTCTAAAGAACCACATGGTACTGGTACGAGATGCCAATCACCCTACCCTATTTGTTGGGTCCACTGCTGGGCCAATCTTAGTCCTCTAGCGCCAGCCACAGTGACTGGGGCTCACATGGACATGTGACCCTAGTCAGGCCAATCAGAATCCTTCCATGAGATTTTTCTGCCTGGTTTACTGGATACAGCTCCCTTTATTCTCTGGTCAGGGGCTGTGAAGATGAAGCCAAGAGGGGCCTGAGGTCATGTTCCAGGCCCACGGGAAAAGCCCGTGGCATTCAGGATCAATCATCCAAAGGCCAGTTACTCCAATTCATCCCAAGGTTTTGGAATATTATACAATAAATTTCTCTTTTCTGCCTAATACAGTTTGAGCTAAGTTTCTGTCACCTGCAATAAGGGTGCCTGAACTAATACACAGAGGGATAAATAAAATCTGCCTTTCTCTTAGAAACCTCTTTTCAACCATCACTTTCAAGTTCCTCCACTACTTCCTCTCAACACAATTAACAGAACCAAAAGAAAAACCACAATGGTTGGAGCTTTTACTTATGACCATCCAGGACAGAGTGGATGAAGAAAAGGTGGCTGGTACCTGAAGAGAGTAGGGAAAGAACAAAAGGCCCAGGTAACCTCTAATGAATAATAGATAATCCACACCTGACAATCAGCAGCCACTGCACTCGTCCCACTGGAAACGCCTGGGGTTATTCTTTTTTAAAAATTCCTCCAGCTTCAACTTCTGACAAGTGTACAATGCCTAAATTCCAGGTGGTGTACAAACGCCTTGCTCCGCCTAGCCATCATGGTCCTTCAGATTACCTCTGCATCCCCACCCTCCCAGAGCCAGTGCCCTGCTCACTCAGGCTGGTCTAATTTCTGCAACCTGGAAACACACTGCTCCTCTCACAGCTAGGAGTTTGTTCTATGCATCTCCCACCCAGACATCCTCCTTTTCCTCTGCACATTCAGAGTACCCCTTCAACACCCAGCTCAAGCCCCAGTCCCTCCTCGAAGCCTTCCCTGGCTTCTCCAGCAAACACTACTGTCTCCATCCTCTTAACTGTAGCGAAGCCAAGTCAGCCAGCTCTCCGGGAAACTAAAGAGGAGGCACGGAGGGGACGAGGAGGAGAAATTCAGCTCTGAGCACACAGTAGAGAGTGCCACCGGCAGTCACCATGTTCTGCCACTTCTGCTCCACGAGACAGGCCTGTTGTGAAAATGGTTTGGGGAGCCCTCCACACTTAGATGGTAATTAGAGCCACTAGGGGTGGATGAGAGTATTTGGGGAAAGCATGTAGTAGACTTTTAAAAGGAGGAAAAAGCCTGTTTGTATTTGTATCACTCAATTGATCTGGCTCATAATGTCACTCTCCTGAGTGTCCCATTCCCCCAACGAGGCAGCAAGCTGCAGGCTGGAATTACATCCTCTGCACCCCGGCCCCACCTGCACCAAGAACAGGAGGACCAGGCACCTCAGTCCTCCCCAATCTCATTTTGCCTCCCAGTGGCTGAGACAGGCCACGCAGCACCCCCAGCCCCATCTCACAGATGAGGACACTGAGGCTCGGCGCCAGGAAGGGGCCCCTCACTCCAGGGGCAGGCGGTTGAGGAGCTTCAAGTGAGAAAACCCAGATGTTAGCAACTGAATCAAAGAGAAAAAACAAAGGACCTCGTGGGTTCTGAGTGAACAAACAAGATCCTGGTACTACTATGGAAAAAACTCGAGAGACCTGAGCCAGTCAGAGGAGAACAGTTCTCCCCTCTCTCTACCACGAGCGGGGACAAAGGGGCTCACTCCTTCCTTACAGATGCATGTATTGGGACAAGGAAAGGCTACAAAATTCCAGAGTTCCCCAATGCAGGAAACGGTCTAAAACTGTAATGGGAGGGCCTAACCAGGTAACAGGAAAAACCACCCCCAACATGGAATCAGGAGCACTGCACTTAGCCTGACTCCAGCTCCTTTCTGCCCTGCAACTCCTGGCCTGTCCTCAGACCTCACAGATGGGGGGCATGGAACCCAGTGTCACGCAGAAAAGGCACTAGATGCCACAGAACTAAGTGAGATATTAAAGTATGCAATAAGATTGAAAATGCTCAATAGCAATGTACTATCAATTCTGGTAGAGAAGTCCCCCTGCCCCCAAAATAAAACAACTCTGTGTCTTCTTACTCACCTGCATACCCCAGGCCTGAGCATGGTGGGTTATAAATGTCTGGGGCTCTAACTGAGCATGAGCAGAACAGATGAGTTTGGTTTGCTTACCTGCCCCGTACCACCTAGAACAGTTTCCTCCCAGTTCCAGGCCCCATGTGGGGAGCAGCCAGACATCATCTGCCTGCAGCACAACAAACTCCCACAGCACACAAGTGCCAGCCATGGGACGGGCATTCTAGACCAGGGGCCCACATGGGATGTGGAATACACCAAAGGAGCCCCTAACTGGGTGATGGCAGCACCTCCGATGTATAAACAGTGACAAAGGGGCCTCCCCTTGAGACTATGGATCTTTAGGAAGCCAACTGGTTCCTCTCTGGGGCTCCCACAAGATGCTTGCACTAAGGCTGACTTACAGGCAGAGGTGTGCACCTGTGTGCAGAGTGGAACCTGCTGGGAGAGCAAAGACCAGGACACAGGGCTGAGTTTCCCTGACTTCGGCTCCTCAGGGATGAAACGGGTGCTTCCATTCCTTCAACCTGAGCAGTCCTTTTAGTCACTGAGCTTTGTGCCATAAGAGGGGCTCCCTGGCTAACCGAAAAAAAGCTGGCAACCACTGCACAGTAATTCATCCTTTAAAAGATCCCAACGCTCTGTGGTTTCCTTGCACACCGTGTCACCTCTCATCCCCAGAAGCTCTACATGGCATCTTGCCAGACCAAATGCTATCCTAATTTTTTTCTGAAGTATCAACTAAAATGAACTTAACTTCCCTTGAAAAGCTACACAGCTCTGCATTCTGGTAAAACTAGGGTTTGAAATCCTGCCCTTGAGGATAAAATCCAAACCCTATTTCATCCTTTCCTTAGATGTCAGGACCAGCTTCCAGAACTTCAGCCCTGTGAGGCCCCACCTTCTCTACCAGGCATGGAAAAGGGAGGGACCTAATTAATGGCAATTCATCTGTCTATTCCAGAGATTAAAGCTAGCGCTGATTCAAACACATCCCAATGAGGACTTAAGTCTGCACTCCAACTTCTGCGCTTCCTTGATCAACCTCCTCCTTCAAACACAGACAGCTAGGTAGACAAAAAGGCAACTAAAAAGAAAACAAAGTTACCCCGAAGAGATTTCCCTCTGACCTTATCCTCAAGGCCACATCTGACAGCTCTTCTTAGCATCATCCCAGGAGAGGACTGGGTTGCCCAGCAACTCAGACACGATCATAACTGGGGGACAGCGTAGGTTTGAGGAACAGAGATGCTGAAGAGTCAGAAACCCAAAGTGGAGACAGAAGGGCCATCAATGAAATGATACGCTGTGTGGCCAGCAGTTTAGTCTCTCTGTATGCCAGTTGTCTTCACTACCAAAAAAAAGGTGGCCAATATCCAATGGAGCTGTTACCAGGAACAGCTTATAAAATCATCTCCTTAATAAGTGAGGCTTTTAACAGCCAAATAAACACGTTTCATCAGCCTGTGGCCTACAAGTTGTTAAAGGCAGTTCATCAGCCCTCTCTGTTCACTTTTAAAACACGGACAAGACACAGAAAAGCAGCACTTGTTGCTTCCTGGTTCCAAATGGGTTAAATAAAACAATGGGTCATAATTGAAAACTCCTGGTGCCCAATACTTTGAGCAATTTAACCACTCCAAGCTGGAGTTTTCTCTCTGGCAAAGTAGGAATAATAGCTCAGAGAGTGGTAAACGAACGTGATACAACAGAGTGCCTGCCACAACAGTAGGTGCCCAATAAATGTTGGCTCTTCCTTCCTCAGTGCTATGCCTTCTTCCTCAGCTTCCTTGTCTAAAAGCCTGGCTTTCCACACTCCCCAACTAGGCCACACCAAGCCTACCACTTGCCACAAACTCCCAGCAGTACCCCCCACCCCCCCCCCAACACACGAATACTCACAAATCCGTCACCACCACCCAAGGGAACCAGTCACCAGCCTTCCCTCCTCAAGGCAGCTCGGCACCCTTAGGGAGGGAACTGAGCCCCAGCAGCTACAACCAGGATTTTCCCATGGTGCAATGCAACTTCCCCAACTTTTCCCGGCCCACAGTTTCCAAAGAAACCTAGCAGGCATTGTGCATAATCAACCACAAGCCTGGGCGAACAAACAGACTGAGCTCTGGGCAGAGAGAGCTGAGAAAATCAAAAAGTGAAAAGGCACCAGTGGTCCTGAAACGGGGTGCCAGGGACCAAAATTCAGAAGTACCGGCCCTGGCCCAGGTTCTATTCTTCTAGACCTCATCATTGATTGAAGGCTAGCAGAGGCTCTAAAAGGACTGTTGGATGGTGAACAATCTTAGAAAAGGGACTGACGGACATCCCTCCGAGATCGCCCCGCGGCTGGACCTGGTGGTCTCGGGAGGACCCCGCTGCCGCGGCACCTGGAGGATCACGGCCTGCAGTGCGGGGCATTGTTCGCAGCAAGGGTGGGATTGGGGGAGGAGGTGTGAAGTGGGGGTCCACGCATCGGGCCCTCCCCAGGCAGGCTGAAGGAGGGAAGGTTCTCCCCGCGGCAGGCGCCAGGTAGATGAATGGCCCTCACGACTTCCCCCTCGGAGAACCGGAGAGAGAAGTCGTGGAAGGCGGGTCCGAGAGGCCGGGCGGGAGTCTCACACTCACCGGCGCCCTCGGCGGGCTGCGGCGGCCCGACGACGCCGTTCAGGTAGAGAATGGGCAGCAGGTGAGGCTGCGTCTTCTCCAGCGCCGCCCGCAGGTCCTGGAAGTGGTCCCGCTCCTTGGCCAGGAGCAGCTTGAGCAGCAGCTCCGCCTTGGCGCCTCCCGCCTCCTCGTCCAGCTGCCGCCGCTCGCCGGGGCTCAGCGCTCCTGCGGCCTCGAGCAGCCCGAGCACCGCCTCCACCTCCGTCATGGCCTGGGCCAGGCTCTGCTGACACTGGGCGAGCAGCTCCCGGCGCTGGGGCTCCATGGTGGCGGCCGCCCCGCCCCGCCGGACGGCTACCGGACTCCCGGAGGCCGGCGGGCGCGCGGGCGGGCGGGCAAGCAGGCTGGTGGCGACGGGCCCCGGGCGCCTCGGGGCGGCGAGCGGTGGCGGCAGCCCTAGAGCACCGGGGGCCGCCAGGCCGCGGGGGCCATGGGCCGGGGCCTGGGCGGGCTGGGGGCCCGGGCGGCGAGCGGCGCTCAGCAGCGGCCGCCTCCCGGGCTCAGGAGCGCAGCCATGTTGGCTGCGGCGGCGGCGGGACTGGAAGAGGAGGAGGAGGAGGAGACGGAGGAGGAGAAGGAGGAGGCGGAGGTGGGGACGGCGGCCGGGGCGCGCCCCGAGGCCCGGCTCCAGCCGGGCATGCTCCCCCTCCCCTCCCCCTCGGCGCGCGCCGCTCCCCCGCCCGCCCCGCGAGAAAACTCTCCCCGGAACGCCGGCCCCGGCGCCACCCCCCGAACACGATCACAACTCGGAAAGGAAAGTGGCCCGGCCGTCTTCGCCAGGCCCCCCGACGGCTCGGGAGCCGCCTCCCCCCGGCCCGGTCCGTGCGCCCCGGCCCGGCTCACTGGGGCCCCGCGGCCGCTGCCCGCTCCGCCTTGCCCGCGCCCCGGCGTCGCCGCCGCCGGTCTGTCCCTCCGCCCTCCTCTCCTCTCCTCTCCTCTCTATCCCCTCCCCTCCCTTCCCCCGGCCGGCCTTTCAAGCGCCCGGGCGGCCAGCCCCGAGGGGATGGGCGAAGGGGAGGGGTCCCCACCTCCCCGCCCCGGGCCCGCCTCGGAGGCGGGGACATCGCGCGCGCTGGCTCTCCGGGTCTCCGAGGCCCAGGCGCAACCGGCGGTGGGGGACGCGGAGTCAGGGGCCCCGCGGGAAGCAGCCCGCACCCCCAGCCCCCTCGGCCAGGCACACGGCCAGACCCCAAGCTATTGGAGACCCTCTCAAACAAAACCCTGCCCCGCCCCCATCCAGGGTCTTCTAATCTGAGAACTCCAAAATCAGGCCTGGAGACAATAGAGACGACGTCCCCTAAACTTGGCCATCTCCAAATTTAGACCTCCCCCAGATCTGTGAGATTTCCCCGCTCCGAGGAGCTCTTATATAGAAAATGTCCCAGTATAATCCCGAGACTCGATTAATCAGGATCTTTCCCCTCACCCCCATTTTAGATGGGTTGGTCCCCAGTGTCTAAAGAGGCTTGGATGTTGGGGAGGGGATGTGTAACTGGAGGAGGAAGAGAGCGGCGGGGTCTGTAGTGGAGCCAGTTCATCTTTTTGGCAAGAGAAGTGCTCTCCTCCCTAGATGTCATCCCAGATTCTAGTCTCAGGAGAAGGTAAATCAATGGGCTGCAGAAACCTTGCTCCCCTGATACCCTCAATGAGGATCTACAGTTGGGCTCCAAGTCCAAGAATGCCTCCTGCCTTCCATTGTAGCCCTTTGTGGACACATAACCACTTACCTCCTGACTGCAGGAGGAGGTCCTTAAAAGCTGGAATCCCAGCTGATGACTCCCAATAACCCCACCTCGCCAGTGTGGAGTGGAAATCCCAAGGCCATTGCAAATGTCTGTGTTCCATTGAATGATGCTCATTTACGAACACTGGGGACCACAGGTGCTTTTTCTGCTGTCACTCCCACCCCACAACTTCAGTCCTCCCCCCAAAAGCAGTTTTCTTCGAGTCTGCTTCTGTAAGGGGAGGAGTCTTTTTTATTTAGTGGAAACAAACTCTATATATAGTGGTTAGAACAAAAGTAGCAGTTTGCACTTCAGTTTGGATTTCCCTTTAAATAGCTACATGATGTGGGAGCAAATCAATTACCCGGGGCTGTTCTCAGTTTTCTCCTCAGGAAAACAGGGTGGGGAGAGTGTATTCCATCAGGGGTTATGAATAAGCTCGAGGGTGTCAGTGAAGCTTTTGAAATTATCTGCACTTTTTTGTAGACATGTATGTATTTTTCTGGGATGGAAGTCCATAGCTTTCATCAAATTCTTTAAGGCCTCCATGACCCAAAATGGACTCCAAAATGGTGGAACTCAACTCTTTTCAGAGATCTCCCTGCTTAGGTAGTCTGGGCTTCTATGGCTGAGCGAGGTTCTAGGGAAGGGGAAGGCTGGCTATTGCACAGTGCCAGGAATCTAGATAGGCTCCCTAGCTGTCCCTCCCACTCCTGCCCCTGAGAGATGGTTCCCCCTTCTGGCCACCTGTTCCCCTACATCCTAAATCATCTGCAAAGGCATCCACTCTTCAGTGCGCACTTGGACCTCTGTTCTTAACTGGATTAACTAGAAATCTAGGGGTGGGAGGAAGGTGCAACGGAAGAGAAGTTGGAGACTAATTTGGTTTGTAGTTAGAACAAATTGTGACTAACTCCTAGGTCCAAATGGTGCCTGAGATAGGAGAGGGCAGGAGGAACGCGTCATCTCCCAGTAACCCCTAAAAGAGTGGTGGGGAGCATGGATGTTTTGCCCAGGGAAGCCTTCCTGGGAAGCAGTGAGGAAGTCCATTTGCTAAGAGTGCTTTCTCTCAGCGGCTGCAGATTGACAGATGACTACTTTCAGCAAACCCTTTATTGGAAACTCTGGGGTTTTATGGAAAACATAAATTCTGGAGGAAATTGTTTACTTTATAAACATATTGGACCTTAAGTGCCCTTTAGCCAGTGACCTTGATATGACCTTGTATTTCTGTACCATTTTATATCCTTCAGGGCACCTTTTCTCATACTATCTCCTTTGTGCCCTGTTCTACGTTGAATTGTGTCCCCGCCAAAAGATATGTTCAAGCCCCAACTCCCAGCACCTGTGAACGTGACCTGATTTGGAAATAAGTTCTTTGCAGATGCAATCAAATTAAAACGAGGTCATATTGGATTAGGTGGGCGCTAATCCAACATCTGGTGTTCTTACAGAAGGGGGGAATTTGGACACAGACACACACACAGGGGAGACTACCATGTGAAGACAGGCACAGAAGTTGGAATGATGCATCTACAAGCCAAGAAACGCCAAGGATTGCCAGCAACCTCCAGAAGCTGGGGAAAGAGGCCTGGAACAGACTCTCCCTCAGAGCCTCCCAGAAGGAACCAATTCTGCCAACACCCTAATTTCTGACCTCCAGCCTCCAGAACTGTGAGCTAGTAGGTTTCTGTCATTTTAAGCTGCCCAGTTTGTGGTAATTTGTTATGGCAGCCCCAGGAAACTAATAAGAGTCTCATCACAGTGGACAAAGACGGGTGTCCCCATTTTACGAATCACCCTGTCACCTCACTCTTCTACTGCCTAAGAATTTCTCTGTAGATTTACGTACCTTTCCTCCTTCTGATCTTAGAGAAAGAGCACCTCTCCACCTTCGGAACAGCCCTCCGTCCTATGGATAGAATCTTTGCACCCCCTCCATGCACACAGCCACACACACACACACACACACACACACACACACACACACACACACACACACACACGGTCTCCCTCTGTGCTATGGCTCAGGCCTCCCTCCCCTTTGCCAAAAAACAGGCCTGCATCTCCCCATTCTCAAAGGCCCCCTTCCCCTCTCTCACGTCCTCAGCGAAGAACCAGTGCCTGGCCACCAGAACCTCCAGATGCTCATGGACCTCATATCCCGTGGTTGGTGCTTTGCAATCTGACTTCTGAAAACAACTCCCCCTAGAAAACTGCTTTCCCCTCCCTTAAACCTCCTGTTGCCACCCCAAGGCCTTTCCTTCACACCTCCTCCAGCGTCCTCCACCCTGCTCTGCTTCACCCCACCCTGAGAACATCTCCTCTCTCCCCCACTGGCTCCTTCCTCTCCACATTGGCTCTTCATCCCTCTTCTCCGCCCACACTCCCTCCCTTTCAAAGGGTAATCACTTCGGAGCAGGGCAGACATGAGCTCAGATCCCAATGCTGACACTCACTCCCTAGGTATCCCTGGGCTAGTTACTTAACTTTTCTGAGCCTCCATTTCTGCATCTCAACACTGGGAATAAACATCACCCTTTGGTGGGGTTACTAGGAGAATTCAGTGATAGGATTTATACAAAGCCCTCGCTCAATGCCCAGTATGTGGCAGGCATATAAACCCCATAATGTAGTGCTTGAGCAGGCAACTGCTGCAGTCAGAATGCCTGATTTAAATAACAGCTTTAGGGCTTCCCTGATGGCGCAGTGGTTAAGAATCTGCCTGCCAATGCAGGGGACACGGGTTCGAGCCCTGGTCTGGGAAGATCCCACATGCCGCGGAACAGCTGGGCCTGTGAGCCACAATTACTGAGCCTGCGCGTCTGGAGTCTGTGCTCCACAACAAGAGAGGCCGCGATAGTGAGAGGCCCGCGCACCGCGATGAAGAGTGGCCCCTGCTTGCCACAACTAGAGAAAGCCCTTGCACAGAAACGAAGACCCAACACAGCCATAAATTAATTAATTAATTAATTAATTAAAAAAAAAAAACAACTAGCTGTTTATCCTCAAGCAACCACTTTAAAAAAAAAAAAAAAAACCCACAGCATGTTATACTAGATATATCATTCACGTTATAAACACATCTTTAAAAAAAAAAAAAAAAAAAAGAATCTGCCTGCCAATGCAGGGGACACGGGTTCGAGCCCTGGTCCGGGAAGATCCCACATGCCGCGGAGCAACTAAGCCCGTGCGCCACAACTACTGAGCCTGCGCTCTAGAGCCTGTGAGCCACAACTACTGAGCCTGCGTGCCACAACTACTGAAGCCCGCATGCCTAGAGCCCGTGCTCCGCAACAAGAGAAGCCACCGCAATGAGAAGCCCACACACCGCAACGAAGAGTAGCCCCTGCTTGCCGCAACTAGAGAAAGTCCGTGCGCAGCAACGAAAACCCAATGCAGCCAAAAATATAAAATAAAATAAATAAATAAATAAATTTTAAATAAATAAATAACAGCTTTGCCCCTTATTAGCTGGGTAATGTTGGGTAAACCTTTCTGTGTCTGTTTCCTTGTCTGTAAAACAGAGATATTATCATCAAGAATAATATCAAAGGAGATAGTGCTCTATCAATGGCAGGTGTCACTGTTCTTTTGGCTTCCACTGTCTCATCCATCTGAGAGGAAAGACTCCCCGTAGCATGTAGCAACTGGTTTTCAACAGATGTTTCTAGGCTCCTGAAAGAATGGTGCGGGCTCCAGCTGAAAGACTTCTATTTCACTTGTATTCAGACGACAGGTAAGGGCAGGGGCCCCTTCTATGTTGTTCTCTGTATTCCCCTCCCACAATGCCTGGCATGTGGTAGGCGCGCAACAGAAACTTTTTAATTAATAAGCGAACATAATGAATGAATGAACAAAAGAGTTTTGCACTGAAGCCCTGCTTCACAAAAATAATATCTGCTAAAAATGGAAAGATGGGGAAGGAGAGCATCTGAAAAAGGAACAGCATCAGAAGCAACATGAGAGAGGTTCACACCTGCACATGGGGGACAGGCTGGGAGCTCCAGGCAAAGCCTCTATCCCTGGGGGGCTAAGCAGCAGGACCCCCACCCTTTCCTGCCTTGCCCTGCCCTGCTACAAGCTTGGCCCACCAGACCCTACTAAGATGCCTCTGCTCAGAAATACATTCCCCAGCTTAGTGTAGTCTTGAGGGAGGTCATGGCCCCCTCCCAGTTTCTGCAAGCACAGTCCTGCCGGGAGCCTTAACCCTTTGATTCAGAGCCCATTCTTCACATTTCAACTTAAAATGTTACCTGCTTTAGGAAGCCAGACATGCCTTCCTGACCTCCTCTCAAAAGGGCTAGATATCTCTGCTCCTAGCTATCACTGCAAAGTTTTACCTCCCCTTTATTAACATTTATCAACATGTATTCTTAAAATTGCCAGTTTACTTCTCTCTATCCCCTTGGTACACAGAATGCACCCTCGCAAAGATGTCCATGCCCTAGTCCCCAGAAGCTCTGAATATGAAATGTGTTATGTTACACGGCTAAAGGGACTGTGCAGATGTGATTAGAGTTACAGACTTTGAAATGGGGATCGCAGCCTGGATTATCCAGGTGGGCCCAATCTAATCACACAAACCGTTCAAAGCAGGGAATTTTCTCAATCTGGAGGCAACAGGAGGGTAAGTCGGAGAGATTCCAAGCACAGGAAGGATTTGACATGCCGTTGTCAGCTGAGATGTAGGAGTCCACATGCAAAGGGGGCAGAGAGAAGGTCTAAGGAGCAAAAGGCAGTCCCCAGCCAACAGCTAGCAAAGTAAAAGGGACCGCAGTCCTGCAACAGCAAGGAACTGGATTCTGCCAACAATCTGAACGAGCCTGGATTCTTCCCACAGCCTCCCAATTAGAGCCCAGATGGTCGACACCTTGATTTTACCCTGGCAAGACCCTGAGTGGGGAAAACCAGTCCAGCCATCTGGACCTCGGACATACAGAGCTGTTAGATCTTAAATGCAGGTTGTTTTAAAGCTCTAAGTTTGTGGAAATGTTATTATGGCAGCAGTAGAAGACTAACGATCCCCAAAGACTATGAGCTCTTCAGGGACAGAAACAATATCAACTGTTCATTGTTGAACCCCCAGTTCCTGCCAGAGTGCCTGCCCCGTGATAGGCACCCAAAAAACCCTGTTGTGTGAACCGATGGAAACCTACTCGTCCGCCAGGACTTGCTTTGGGAGTAATTATTTATGGTATCTTTGGAAAACAGAACCCAGTTCTCCACCAGCAATTGGAGGGAAAGCTTTCAAAGGAAAATACCTAGAAACTGGGCCTCCTCTGCAGGCTGAGTGAACTGGAGCCCCAGGGGCCTCTTGACCCTGGGCTTTATGTCCCATTGAATAAGCAGCAGCTGCTCCCTGGAGAAGAAACAGATCCTGGTGTCTGCTTCCCTTGTGTGGCTCCTTTGGCGGCAAACAAGGCTGCCTTCAAGAGTGAGTGCGTGCACGTGAGAGCTTGCGTGTGCGCACATGCACAAGGGTGAGGGCGTTGTGGGCAGGAGTAGGGCTGTTTCAGCATGAGTGTGGGTGTCTGTGAGGACAAACTGCACTAGTACCAACACTTGGATGTGTGTGAGTGGAGAAGCAAGCCTTCCTAGGATCCTTTCGCTGTTGCACCCTGGAAATTGCAGGTGGCCCAACATCCAAGATGTGACATTTGAAAGGATTTCCTTAGAGAGTTCCTTAAAAGAATGAACTCCCCCAGGATGCTGAAAATGGAATTGTTTATGAAAACGCCACTTTTCACACAACTCTTTAGGACGCTATGACAATGAAATGATCTACACCTGTTTAGAAAAAAATCGGCTTAAGCTTGGCTCTTGGTAGCTTCTCGAATAATGAAGACATTTTTCATCCAGACTGTTTTTGTTCTTAGTTCAGGAATAGCTCAGAGGCAAGTGCCCTAAGATTTTTTTTTTAAATAAATTTATTTATTTATTTTTATTTTTGGCTGTGTTGGGTCTTCGTTGCTGCATGCAGGCTTTCTCTAGTTGCCGTGAGCAGGGGCTACTCTTCGTTGCGGTGCGTGGGATTTTCATTGCGGTGGCTTCTCTTGTTGCGGAGCACAGACTCCAGGCGTGCGGGCTTCAGTAGTCGTGGCACGTGGGCTCAGTAGTTGTGGCACACGGGCTCAGTAGTTGTGGCACATGGGCTCAGTAATTGTGGCTTGCGGGCTCTAGAGCACAGGCTCAGTAGTTGTGGTGCACGGGCTTACTTGCTCCGCGGCATGTGGGATCTTCCTGGACCAGGGCTCGAACCCGTGTCCCCTGCATTGGCAGGCGGATTCTTAACCACTGCGCCACCAGGGAAGTCCCATGCCCTAAGATTTTAAAACAAGAAATCTGAGAGAGGCTCATACTTAGTGATAAAGCTTGCCCAGAGTACCAGGAGAGGGCAAAATTCTGAGTGAGATCAGAGATTCAGAGCATTTAAGAACCTTAGAAAGGAGCCCACCTGCTCCTGGTGCCCATCGGCACACTCAGGAACTCCCTAACGGAGCACCTCCATCTTTCTGGTCTAGACCAGAGACTCTAGTCAGAGAGGCCCAGTGTCTCTGGGGTTACTACAACCCCAGTCAAAGAGAAAACTATGACTGATCCCCTTTCCTGAGTGCTAAGTACACACCAGGAACTATACTGAAGGCTTCTCCTGCAGTCCCCAATTCCTCTCCACTACGCCTATGGGCAGTGAGTACTACGATCAGCTCTGTGTTACAGATGAGGGACCTAAGGCCCCTCCTAGCCCTCCTAGCTGTGTTTGTCTTCCATCTTGCAGGAGGGAGAATCCCTAGGGTCAGAGAGTGGCTGAGAAGCCTCAGAAGAGCTTTTGACAGTGCATCAAAACCACCCCTGCCAGAATGTAAATTGGTATAGCCACTATGAAAAACAGTATAGAGGGTCCTCAAAAAACTGAAAATAGAGTTGCCATATGATCCTGCAATCCCACTCCTGGGCATATACCCAGACAAAAGTATAATTCAAAAAGATACATGCACCCCTATGTTCATAGCAGCACTATTTACAATAGCCAAGACATGGAAACAACCTAAATGTCCATTGACAGATGAATGGATAAAGAAGACATAGTACATATATACAATGGAATATTACTCAGCCATAAAAAAGAATGAAATGATGCCATTCGCAGCAACATGGGTAGACCTAGAGATTATCATACTAAGTGAAGTAAGTCAGAAAGAGAAAGACAAATACCATCACTTATATGTGGAACCTAAAATACAATACAGATGAACATATCTATGAAACAGAAACAGACTCACAGACATAGAGAACAGACTTGTGGTTGCCAAGGGGAGGGAAGGATTGGGAGTTTGGGATTAGCAGATGCAAACTATTATATATAGGATGGACAAACAACAAGGTCCTACTGTATAGAACAGGGAACTATATTCAATATCCTGTGATAGGGACTTCCCTGGTAGCGCAGTGGTTAAGAATCCACCTGCCAATGCAGGGGACACGGGTTCGAACCCTGCTCCAGGAAGATTCCACATGCCACAGAGCAACTAAGCCCGTGCGCCACAAATACTGAGCCTGCGCTCTAGAGCCCGCGAGCCACAACTACTGAAGCCAGTGCACCCAGAGCCCATGCTCTGCAACAAGAGAAGCCACCGCAATGAGAGGCCCACTCACTGCAACGAAGAGTAGCCCCCTCTCACCGCAACTAGAGAAAGCCGGCGCGCAGCAACAAAGACCCAACGCAGCCAAAAATAATTTGTTAAAAAACAAAGAAAACAAAATCCTGTGATAAACCATAATGGAGAAGAACATGAAAAAGAATATATGTAACTGAATCACTTTGCTGTACAGAGGAAATTAAACACAACATAATCAACTATACTTCAATAAAATTATTTTAAAAAAAACTACCCTGCCTTCAGAGGAATGAAATCCAGCTGCTGCAGAATAAGCTAGAAATCAACAGCTGTCCTGTCTGCAGACACATGTAAATAAGATGCAAATGGATCCATGGCCCGGTAAGACTCGAGGTGGTGAGAATGCACCCATGCCAGAAACAGCATGTTAGAAGGCATGGAACACTGGCCTTCAGTTTCCAGCTGGGAACCACCAGCTCTGTGCAGTTTTACTGGAGTTGTTCCTTGGTGGGAAAGCCCTCCGTAGGGGGCCTTGTTTAGGCAGGCATAGTCACACAAGGCGTTCCTGCACTGGTGGCAACAGGTCACGGCACAGGTAGCTGCCTAAGTGCAAGGCCATGGAGACCTCTGAGAGACTGAGTATACAAATGGACAATGGCCAAACCATATATAAAAATAGAACTCTGACCCACAATCTGAAGCAACCAGTTTAGAAAACCAGCCAATCTGTCTGCAGAAACTAAACAACAACCCCTGTAGCAATGAGCCTCAAACAGCCAGGACTTAATAACTGACAGCTTCCCTAATTCTGCATCTAGTTACAACTTAGGACCAACTGGAGCAAGCCAAATATGCCCCCCTAACCAATCACGTAGGATGTCTACTTCTAGTTAATCCACCCCATGCCAACAGCCTCCAATCAGAGCATACCTGAAGTCTTCCCCCTTTTTCCACTATAAAATTTTACCCCTTCTCTACACACCAAAAGCAAGCAATGGTGGCCGACTCACTTGTTACATCAAAGTCAGAGTAGATAGCATTTGCTTATTCTCATTTGAGTTATCTTCATGTGTTTCCACAACTCCTAATTATTGAATTGCTTTGTGACTCAGTTTTCTTACTTGTAAAAATAGGATACTAATTTGGGGCATGAATCTTTTGGGAGGAAACTGCCTTGGATAGTGGGGGAGCCTACTGATAGGGCCCCCACTCCCTGGGTCACCTCTCATCTCAATTCAGCAGCCGCATAACCCACTCCCCTCTTGTTCTGTGCCTGTGTGTGTGCATCGACACGTCCAGTTCCTTCATTGTTCTTAAGGGAAGAACCCGAAGCCCAGGTGGGAAAAGTGCCTACTCACCCAAAGTCCTCTCCTCTGGAGGTCTCTGAGAAACCAGTCTTGGTCTTCAGTTTCTCCCCTCTGACTTCCAGACTCCAACAGCAAGCACGTGAGCCCGTTCAGGAACCCCACAGGTGTCAGCTTATACCTATGGTGAAACTGAAGCTGGCTAAAGAGGGCAAAAAGCCACCCAGCAGTGAGTTACCAGGAGCCAGAAGCTTCCCAACTAGGGAAGACCAGTCGTGGCCTGTACACAGAGCTCTGCCCTCTGCAGGGAGTTTTTCCTCCTAGGTTTCAGGGTGCCCCACCCAGCCTCTCCGAGCCTGTTTTATTCCGGGAGGCCAGCTGGCTCCAGATGAATTCCTTCTTTCCTGAGGTTGGCTCCACCCAAGGCTAGCCCCACCTTCTCACCGCAAGACAAAAGCCAGAAAAACACAATAGTAATAGTTACCATTCTTTTTGGCACGGTGCCATGTATGGACTGTATTAATCCTCAGAACAACCCTCTGAAGTGTGTACCACAAATGGGGAAACTGAGTCATGGGGCAGTCAAATGATGTGCCCAAGGTCTCACAAGTAGCAAGTAGGAGAACAGCAATGAGGGCCCAGGTCTGGAGGTAAACTCTGCACCACCTTGCTGTACTGCCTCTGAATGTTTTCAGATGGACACAGATGCCAGCAGAAGAATCTTTGGGGTGTTCCAAAGTTGGGAGCAAGATTCACTTACATTTCAGAGAAATGCTGGCTTCTTTCTTGTTTATTAATTTTGGCTTCATAAACATTTGTTAACCCAAGAGAAATACCAGGAGGACAGAAATGAAGACCCTGTCCACCTCAGGTCTAGCACTTTTCTGGGAATGGGAAAGCTGCCCTGCTAATCACCCCACCAATCACTTCAGGGCCTCCCAAATGGGGAAACACATCTTACATTCAAAAGAGAGAAGAATGTACATTTCACTAGCCAATACCAGAGAAGTGAGTTTGACATCCAGTTTCCTGGGACCCCACCCAGAACCTGCAAGACCAGGCCCTCCAGGGCAGAGGTGCTGAATTTTTAACCCCACCCCAGCTGAATCTCGTCTGTAGTCTGGTAAACAGTGAACCCAGACCCGGGACTCTCTGAAGTCCCTTCCTAGGGGTAGTCGACGCCACTTGTGTTACCCGCTGACTAGCATGCCGGCCCCAGCCGACACCCCCTGAGCACCTCGCTGCTGTGCTGGGCGGGCAGAGAGCCTGCAGAGCTGCAGGCAGGCCCCTCTGGCCCTCGGATAGTCACCCCCCTCAGCTCCAGTGCTGCCACTTCTATCAGAACCCAGACCCCGAAGGCACAGGACCAAATGAGGCCACGCTGTTGGAGATTTGTCTGTATCCCTGAAAAGTCTCCAAGTTGCGGGGAGGAAAGAAGCCGGGTTTGCTCATCTTTATTGGTTAACTCCCTCCTGTCACCCCTTCCTCCTGCTGACACTTTGGAGACTTTAGTAATTGTCAACTGAATGAATAAATTAATGACAGAGGGAGACAGACGTGTTAACAGCTAACAGTAATTCAAGCAGAATGGAGTAAGTGCTAAATGGTGGTGGAATGAGTCATTATTGCTGACGGGGAAGGAAGAGGGGGAAAGGCATTCATCCTCTCTCCCCTGCACTGTCAAAACAGAGTCTTAACTCTTCC
This sequence comes from Balaenoptera borealis, assembly GCF_965194805.1. NCBI lineage: Eukaryota > Metazoa > Chordata > Mammalia > Artiodactyla > Balaenopteridae > Balaenoptera > Balaenoptera borealis. Next base: position 62,523,151 of record NC_138874.1, read on the forward strand.
TCCCTTCCTGTCTCTCCCGCATTCAGAAGACAGCAGAACACGCATTGTGTACAGTTTTAATAATTCCAAAGCAAACACCCGCATCGTCACCCCCTCTCCAGCTCCCCAGGGTAATTATGAAATAGAACTTTGCCAGAAGCCCAGGAGCCTCCTGTGTTCCCCGCCATCACCCCCCCACCGCACCGCGTCTTCCCCTCCTCCAACCTCTGTCCCGAATCTGGTGTGAACCAGTTTCTTGCTTTTCTTTATAGTTGAGCCACGAATGCATATACCACTGGACAACACATTGTCTAGAGTTACCTGGTTTTGAGTTTTCTACACCTGCACATTTTCTTCTGTGGCGTGCTCCTTTTGTGCAACATGATTTTTTGGAGTTTTGCCTATGCTGATGCTTGCGGTGGTAGTTCATTCCTTCTCACTGCTCTGTGGTCCATTCTAGTGCATAAACAACCTCCCTCCCCATTTACTTGGCTATTCTCGTGTTGATGGTCAGTAGGATTGTGTCCAGTCTTTGGTGACATTAACAACGCTGCTGTATGTAACTCCTACAGTATTATGGCATGCGTGCGCAAATCTCTTTAATATATTTAAGAGGAATTGCTGAGTCATAGGGTATGTGATTTTAAACGTTACCAGGTGATGCCTGTTTTCTGAAATGGTTGCACCTAAGTCTAGGCATTCCCATCTGGAGCTCATTCCACTCAGTGGGCCAGGGTAGTCTCTTTAAAACAGATCTGTGACGCCAACTGAACTTCCCTGGCTTCATCAGGCTGAGAGTTTGGGGGAAGCTGAAGGCAAAAAATGGTTCAGAGGCCACCGAAGGGAATAAACCCAAGGTTTATTGGCTACTATGACACTTACGATTATGCTTTGCTGTGAGTGACGGAAACCCCAAAATAACAGTGGATTAAACAGGATAGAAGTACATTCCTCTCCCACATAAATGAAGACCCCTAGTCAGCTACCCAGGCTGGTGTAGTGCTCCACGGTGTAGGTTCCTGCCATTGTGTTTCACTCTCCTCTGCACAGGGCTTGAGCTGCTTAAACTCCCAGACGGCTGCTTGAGTTCCAGCCATTACATCTAGATTCTAGCCAACAAAAAGGAGGAAAGAAAAAGAAAGTTTCACCCCTTTGCTTTGAATACACTTTCAGAAATTCACACAGTCCACTTCCTCTTATTTCCCAGTGGCCAGACTTAATCTCATACACACAATTAACTGCAAGTGATACTAGGAAATATAGTCTTTATTCTTGGTGCCCATATGCCCAGCTGAAAGCTGTGGGTTCCATCATTAAGGAAGAAGAGAGAATGGATTTGTAGGACCATGAACAATCTCTGCCATAGATTGGCCTTGCTCAGAAGAGCACTTCTAAGCAGATCTGCCTAATTCCCTCGCCACACAAACATACACACATGGACATAACCCCCGACACAAAATATTGGAGAGTAAAATACATATTTAACAAGGCCACTTTCTTAAATACTGCAAGTTATACTGTCTGTTCACTTAGGAAACTGTAATGCCCACATGGTCAGTTTCAAAGTAAGTTTTTTTCTCTAGTTATAATTTTGCCATTCTCCTCTCTGGGTCCTCTCCTCCTGATTTTTTTAAGGCTAGAGCTTTTCTCCCAGATGTCTCCTAATTAACTGGTACTTAAAGCCCCTTGATACGTAAACAGTGCGTTGAAACCCAGATGGGATGGCCTAGAAGCCCACACATCCAGCCTAGGTAAATAAGGTAAATATATAAACTTAACTGCAAGCAAATCCATTTTTAACATCCCAAAAATTCTCTGCCTCGAAAGTCTTCCAAGGCTTCTAATGGATAGAAAAATATGACCAAACTTTTGGCTCTTCCCAGACCCTTCATAATCTGACCCTGACCTACCTTTTTAGCATTAGCTTACAACCATTGTCCAACATGGGCCAAAATATAATAATGGCAATAATGATGATAATAACAATAAAAACAGTGATACTGGAGGTTACCATTAAATGAGTGTGCATTATGTGCCAGTTACCGTTAGTCTATTGACATACATTCTCTCATTTAATCCTCACTGCACCCTTACCGTGTTGGTATTTTTGCCTTTTTACACATGAGGAAACTGAGGCTCAAAGGGAATTTCCCCAGTCCTAAAACTGATGTGATAACCAGAATTCTCTGGTCTGGTCAAACCCAGTATTTGAGAATGCAGCTCAAATGTCCTTTCCTCCATAACCCACCCCTCTCCACCCCAAGCAAAATGAAATGCTGCTTCCTGTGAGCTTCCCTATAATAAGTTCATTCTTGTTTACAGCACTTTCTACCAAGTATTCAACAAATTGTCTCTGGGCGCCTGTTACATGCCAGGTGTTATATTGTGTGGCTGTGCTCCTGTCCCTCTACCCAGCTAGATCTGGGTATGTTAGTGGAGGAATTGTGTCTCTTTTCTAAAATAAAAAATTAAAATTATTATTATTTTAATTGTGCTTAAAACATTCATAACAAAAATTATCATCTTAATCATTTTTACATATACAGTTCCGTAGTGTTAAGTATATTCACATTGGTGTGCAGTCAATCTCCAGAACTCTTTTCATCTTGCAAAACTGAAACTGCACCCATTAAAGAACAGCTTCCCAATCCCCTCTTCCCTCAGCCTCCCGCAACCACCATTCTACGTTCTGTCTCTGTGAATTTGACTACTCCATGTACACTACATCATATAGGTGGAATCATACAATATTTGTCCCTTTGTAATTGGCTTATTTCACTTAGTGTAATGTCCTCATGGTTCATCCATGGTGTAGCATGTGACAGGATTGCCTTCCTTTATACAGCTGGATAATATTCTGCTGTATGTATTTACCACATTTTGTTTATCCCGTCATCTGTCGATGGACACTTGGGTTGTTTCCACCTCTTGGTTATTGTGAATAATGTTGCTTTGAACATGGGGGTACAAATATCTCTTTGAGATCCTGCTTTCAATTCTTTTGGGCGTATACCCAGAAGCAGAATTGCTGGATCATAGGGTAATTCTCTGTGTAATATTTTGAGGAACCCTGATACTGTTTTCCACAGTGGCTGCATCATTTTGCATTCCCACCAACAGTGAACGAGGGTTCCCACATTTCCACATCCTTGCCAACACGTGCTATTTTCTGGGTTTTTCTTTTTATAATTTTTAATTGAAGTAGAATGACTCTTGAACAACACAGGCTTAATCCTTGTGTAATTTATAGTCAGCCCTCCATACCCCAGGTTCCTCTGCATCCTCGGATTCAACCAACCATGGACCGTGTAGTAACTGTAGTATTTACGATTGAAAATTTTTGCATATAAGTGGACCTGCGCCGTTCAAACCCACATTGTTCAAGGGTCAATTGTACAGTTGACATTTTTTTAAACAGGAGCCATTCTAATGGGTGTGATATGGTTTCTTTTTTAAATTCTTGCTAAATGAGCACAGACTCTGGCATATCAGAGTGTTTGTGGAGTGAATGAATGAGTGACTTCACCACAAACTAATGGGGTCGTCTTGGCTACCAAGGTTTGTTTGATGAAGAAATAGTCTCCAGTATACTGGTGTCTTGATGAAGGTCAAGAACCTGAATTTGAATTGACTTCGAGACACGTGAACTCTCTACAGAACACTCCCTGGGGCTTTCCTCTGAGCCCCAAGGAGATGGTTCCTGCCTACCAAGCCCCAAAGGCCCACCCTTGGTCCCCTTGGTGGGCAGCTCCTTAAGGGTGGGGGAGATGCAGCCCCTCCGTAGGGTCACCTCTACAACCTGGCTCCACTCTGCATAAAGCAAACAAATCCAGGAGAAAGAAGCTCGCAGGCATGCAGCATGCAAAATCCAAGGACCCCCAAGCCCATCCCCATCCCACCCCTTCCCCTGCTCTGGGGGTGGAGGAAGGGAGCAGTAGCCCAGCCAACTTTCCCCTCCCACCCTCAGTGCTCAGTGGGGCAGGGAGAGTCACATTTCAGCAACACTCCCAGGCCGACTGCAAGGCTGAAGCCAGCGGCCACACTGCCTTGTGAGAGCTCTCCGGATGCCTGCAGGCTTATGCTGGGCTGAGTCACTTCCTCACCTTAATTCTCCCCTAATACCTTCCCTTTCTCTGCAGGTTCACTCCCGGCACCACCGTCTGGGTGAGGAATGTCTGGGGAAGCTGCACAGGTGGGTCAGCTGAGCTGTCTGCCTAGATACTGCAAACATGACCATGACTGGGGACAGAGGATGGTGGGGGGCAGGAGTGGGGCACAAAAGCAAAGCCAGGTTTGTCTGCTGGCTCTGAGGAGCACCCTAATCCCTTCAGCCAGTTTGATCTCTGCAAGTCTGAGCACAAAGTTGTCACCTCCAGGCAGGATTCCTGAGGGGCCTGAGCAGGGGCCGGTGGAGGAAGGAGGAGAGGATGAAGAGGAGCAGAGGAAAGGGTGGGGACATGGCTGCTTTGCGTTCCAGGGACCTCCATCCCGTGCTACCTGCCCTGGAGAACACGGCTGCCTCCTGGAAGGTCAAGTTCAAAGGTCATCTTCTGTGTGCCAGTTTCCTGGATGAGTCTACAGAGGTCACAATATTAGCCAGAGCCTGCCTGTTTCTGGAAGTACAGCTGTTCCTTTTACCTGTATGTACTCTTTCCTTCCCTGTCTACAACTAAAGTTTTCTTTTAGGATCCCGGATTCTTCGTCTGTATCTCTTTACCGTTGCTTCCTGTGTCTGCCTGCCTCAGCTTGTACATCCTAAGATAGAAATCAGGGCACAGTTTTAATTTTTATTAAAGTTATTCATTCACATAGCTCAGAGAGTCAAATAGTGGTGTAAAATTTATGAAAAAGCTCTCTCCCTCATCAGAGCTCTCCCCCTTCAATTTTTATGGCTCATTCTTTTGGCATCTGCCATAATTTCCTAAATAATATTGTTTTATTACTACTTCACGATTTTTCAGTTTCAGGGACTATTTATTATCGTCTTCCCCACTCCAACAATCCACTCACCCTCCTGGCCCCCATCCTCCCAATATAACCATATAATAATTTGGTTAGAGCAACAGTCGGTGTTTACATTATCACCACCAGGTAAACACTATTCCCATGTGTTTACACTATAAGCTATGGGATGTACTATGATTTCTTTTCATGCATAAATTTTTATTTTCCCTGGAGTTAATAATCATCCTCCCTCACCCCAATTCACTTAGTATTCTTTGTACTCAATGCCAAACTCTTCCAGTTGTTGAAATCTCCCCTCAATACCTTTAGATGATGTTCTACCAATTTCATTTTCTTGAAGCAATCTTTCCTGGAGCTTCCTGACCTAACTGGATTTAGGCTGGGTGCCCTCTAGGCCTGTTGTGTTTAATCTAGCAATCTCTCCTCACCAACATCCTGGGGCATTCTCTACACCTCTCTCCTGAGTCAGATTCCTCTTTCCTGTTGTCAGCCTTTTGCTTGGTTTACAAACTTATTTTGGTGAAACACATCCTCCAGTAGCCTGTAAAGTACATGAAAAAAATTTTTTGATCAAAGATCATTTAAGTGACAGAAACTTTTTTTTTTTTTTAACTTTCAAACTTGATTGATAGTTTGGTTGGATATAAAATTTTAAGTTGTGGGTAATTTTCTTTTTCTTTTTTTTTCTTTTGGCCTTGCCACTCAGCATGTGGGATCCTAGTTCCCCGACCAGGGATCAAACCTGTGCCCCCTGCAGTAGAAGCGCAGAGTTTCAACCAATGGATCGCCAGGGAAGTCCCAAGTTGTGGGTAATATTCCTGCAGAATTTTGAAAGCATTGCTTAAGTGTCCTCTCACTTCCTCTGCTTCTGTTGAGACATTCAAGCCATTTTAATTCCTGACCTAATCCCTCTCCCTTTGGTGAGATCTCTTTGTCTTCCGTGTTCTGAATTATAATGATTTGTCTTGATATGGGTCGTTTATTTTCATCCATTATGTCAGGTGCTCAATGGGCCCTTTTAATTTGGAAGTGCATGTCCCTCAGTTTTGGAAAAGTTTCTTCAAGTATTTATTTGATCATTTCCTCCACTCCATTTTCTCTGTTTTCTGTTTTTGTTTTTTCCTAGAACTTGGTTTTTTCATTTATGAAACAGCGAGAGTGATACCAACCTCAGACGACCATTGTAAGAGTTAACAGACATAGCATTTAACAGGTTCAGCAGGGTGCTCCCTACATGGCAAAGCCCAAGAAAATGGTGACCACTGACCATTATTTTTATGGACATGAAGATGCTTTGTATCCTGTTAAGTACTTGGTGGGCATCACCTTTTGGACAGCCCAGCATCTAAATCCCCCCTTCCTCCATTGAGTGAAGGCCTCTCCTTGCTATCCCTGTCCCCTGGTCCCTGGTGGCTGTCATGACCAACTGCATGCTCCTGCATGCCCTCCTTATTTTGGCAGCAGGGACTAAGGCAGCACCAGACCCACTGGCACAGTGCCTCGGCTCCTAATCAGACCCAACTGGCTCTCTGCTGCCATTCGCCCTTGGGCTTTGCCCATTTTCTCATTGTGGGTTTCCAGCCTTCCTGATGATTCTGTGAGCTGCCTGATATGTTTCCAAAAACAAAACAAAACAAAACTTTTCCACGTCATTAGCAGGATTTGGTTTCTATTTCTTGTTACCAGGAACTCTGCTGAATAAACCTGATGCCAAAGGCAAAGCAAGTTATCAAAACAAGGGTAATGAAGTTTGAAACACCAATGGGACTAGGAAACAAAGTGGTCCCACCTGCTCTCCTGGTTAATCTCATGTGTTAAGAACAGGCAACTTGTGAAAAGTGAAAACAAACGGTCAACAAAAAGTTGAGCCTCAGGAGAAGACAAAGAACTCCGAATTAAAATAGGTATCATTTTCTCCTGTCCTACTAGCAAATGCACCTACATACAGGGGTGTGTGTGTGTGTGTGTGTGTGTGTGTGTGTGTGTGTGTGTGTGTGTAATTAAAGTGTAATAGGGACTTCCCTGGTGGTGCAGTGGATAAGAATCCGCCTGCCAATGCAGAAGACACGGGTTCAATCCCTGGTCCGGGAAGATCCCACATGCCGCGGAGAAACTAAGCCCGTGCACCACAACTACTGAAGCCCGCGCACCTACAGCCCATGCTCTGAGACAAGAGAAGCCACCACAATGAGAAGCCCATGCACTGCAATGTGGAGTAGCCCCTGCTTGCTGCAACTAGAGAAAGCCCACGCGCAGCAACGAAGACCCAATGCAGCCAAAAATAAAATTAAATCTTTAAAAAAACCCCCAAAAACAAAACAAAAATAAAAGTGTAATAGCGGCTGTGGGCAGGGGAGCAAAGTGTCCCACCCACGTCACAGACAGTGCTAGCCCGCCAGTCCCAAGGGAGTCTAAACAAGGGTCGTGACCTCACCAGTGGAGAAACACTTTAAAGATCACTTCCCACTGCCTTGAACAGTTTTGCTATAGGACAAGATGGGGAACAGTAATCACTACCATGTGCATGGATTTGTTGGGAAGTACGACTTGGCTATGCCTTTAAAAATATTGTGATAAAATATACATAACATAAATTTACCATTTTAACCATCTTTAAGGGTACGGTTCAGTGGCATTCCGTACATTGACGTTGTTGTGCAGCCGATCTCCAGAACCCTTTCAATCTTGCAAAACTGAAACTCTGCATCCATTAGACAATAATTCCTCATTTTCCCCTCCCCTCAAGCCCTGACTACCATAATTGTACTTTCTGTCTCTATGAATTTGACTGCTCTAGGTACATCCTATAAGCAGAAATCATACAGTATTTGTCTTATTGCGACTGGCTTATTTCACTTAGCATAATGTTCTCAATGTTCATCCCTGTTGAGGCATATGTCAGAATTTCCTTTCTCTTTTTTTTTCTCCAGTTTTATTGATTTAATGGACACACAGCACTGTATAAGATTAAGGTGTACAGAATAATGATTTGACTTACATACATGATGAAATGATTTCCTCTATAAGTTTAGTAAACGTCCATCATCTCATATAGACACAAAATTAAAGAAATAGAAATTATTTTCCTTGTGATGAGAACTCAGGATTTACTCTTAACAACTTCCATATATAACATACAGCAGTGTTAATTATCTTTATCATGTTGTACATGACATCCCTAGTACTTAGTTATCTTATAACTGGAAGTTTGTAACTTTTGACCACCTTTATCCAATTCTCTTTCCCCCCACCCTCTGCCTCTGATAACCACAAGTCTGATCTCTTTCTCTATGAGTTTGTTTGTTTGTTCTTGAAGCATAATTGACCTACAACACTATGTTAGTTCTTGGTATACAATATAGTGATTCCATATTTCGATGCATTTCAAAATAATCACCATGATGTCTAGTTGTCCTCTGTCACTATACAAAGTTATAACATTGTTATCGACTATATTCCCTACATTGTACACTTCATACCCATGACTCATTTATTCTGTAACTGGAAATTTGTACCTCTTCATTTCCCTCACCTTTTTCTCTCCTCCCCCAACCCCCCTCTCCTCTGACAACCACCTATTTGTTTTCTGTATCTATGACTCCATTTCTGTTTTGTTACATTTGTTCATTTGTTTCTGTTTTTATTTTTTTAATATTTATTTATTTATTTAGCTGCACCTGGTCTTAGTTGCAGCACGCGGGACCTTCGTTGCAGCTTGCCGGATCTTTAGTTGCGGCATTCGGGAACTAGTTCCCTGACCGGGGATCAAACTTGGGTCCCCTGCATTGGGAGCACCGAGTCTTAACCACTGGACCACCAAGGAAGTCCCTGTTTTTAGTTTCCACATATAAGTGAAATCATACAGTATCTGTCTTTCTTTGACTTATTTCACTTAGCATAGTACCCTCTGGGTCCATCTATGTTGTTGCAAATGGCAAGATTTCGTTCTTTTTATGGATGAGCAGTATTCCATTGTATCTGATACACCACATCTTTATCCATTCATCCATCAGTGGGCACTTGGGTTCCTTCCACCTTTTGGCTATTGTGAATAAAGCTGCTATGAATTTGATCATACAAATATCTGTTAATTCATAGCCTGGGTGTCAACTCAGGTCATCTTCCTTTGAGACTTCAATAAAATCAACCTGAGGTACGCCTACAGCCCTTCACCCCTAAAAGAAAAAAGAATGGACGCCTTCCTTGATGTTGTCACGGTACCTAGGAGCCCCCTCCTGCCTTCCAGAGACCACAATGATGCTATTTTTGGAGTGCGAGGTGCTGTACTAGGTGCTAGGTGCTTCACAGCTCTTACCTCTTTTTAGTACTGACGGCAGCCCCACGAGGTGGACGAGGACCACTTCTGACCCATTTGGGCCTTTTTACAAATTAGGTCTAGATGCTCATTCTTCCTGGCAGATCCATAGCTCAGCAAGCAGAGCAGGATCTAGATGGAAGTGTCCACTTGGGTCTTCGGCATGGCCCCCTTGTGCCAACCACAGCCAATTATATATACAACACAACTATATATGAGGGCCCTGAGGCAGGTACAGTGGGTAACTGGGTAACCTGGGTTTATGGATGAGGAAAGTGAAGCATGGAGGTGAAGGAGTTTGCCTGAGGTCATAGGGAGCCAAGGCAAGCTTAGAGCAGAATGAGGCCTGCTTTAAAATGTAGACTTTATTTAGGTATGATGAGGCCAGCAGATCAGGAGACGATTGTCATTGAAAAGATAGTATATGTACAGCATGGTGACTATTCTTCATAACACTGCATTGCATACTTAAAAGTTGCTAAGAGGGAATTCCCTGGTGGTCCAGTGGTTAGGACTCCACGATTCCATTGCTGGGGGTTCAGGTTTGATCCCTGGTCAGGGAATTAAGATCTCACAAGCTGCGTGGCGTGGCCAAAAAGAAAAAAAGTTGCTAAGGGAGTAGACCTTAAGAGTCCTCATCACGAGAAAAAAAATTTTTTTGGTAACTATGTATGGTGACAGATGTTAACCAGACTTATTGTGGTGATCATTTTGCATACACAGTCATCCCTCGATATTTCCTGGGGATTGGTTCCAGGACCCCTGAGGATACCTAAATCCACGGATGCTCAAGTCCCTTATATAAAATGGCGTATCATTTGCATATAACCTACACATATCCTCCCGTATACTTTATTATTTATTTATTTATTTATTTATTTTTTGGGGCTGCATTGCGTCTTCGTTGCTGTGCGCGGGCTTTCTCTAGTTGTGGTGAGAGGGGGCTACTCTTCGTTGCCGTGCACAGACTTCTCATTGCGGTGGCTTCTCTTGTTGCGGAGCGTGGGCTCTAGGTGGGCAGGCTTCAGTAGTTGTGGCATGTAGCTCAGTAGTTGTGGCTAGCGGGCTCTAGAGCGCAGGCCCAGGAGTTGTGGTGCATGGGCTTAGTTGCTCCTCGGCATGTGGGATCTTCCGGGACCGGGGCTCGAATCTGTGTCCCCTGCATTGGCAGGCGGATTCTTAACCACTGGGCCATCAGGGAAGCCCCTACCGTATACTTTAAATCATCTGTAGATTACTTATAATACCTAATACAATGTAAATGTCATGTAAATAGTCGTAAATACAAAGTAAATGCAATGTAAATAATTGCTGGTGCAGCAAATTCAAGTTCTGCTCTTTGGACCTTTCTGGAATTGTTTTGTGTGTGAATATTTTTGATCCACGGTTGGTTGAATCCATGGTTGCTGAACCCTTGGATACAGAGGGCAGACTGCATACAAGTATTGAATCATTATGTTGTACACCTGAAACTAATATAATGTTACACGTCAGTTAAACCTCAATTAAAAAAAAAAGAAAGAAGAGATAGTATATTACTCACAGTTCCCAAGAGGAGGGGGCACACCATGCAGGGTCACGCCAGGAAGCACCAGGGTCAGTCAGTCAGGAGGCAGGAGGGGAGAGGGAACATGGGCAAGAGCCTTTATTGTGGTTTCTGCAGGAAACACAGGTGAGACAAGTATGCAGCCATAGGACTGACTAGTTTGAATAATTTCAGTGGGCTCTGGGGCATAGGGCTGCCCCTAGTTGTCTGATACCTGGTTCTGGGATGACTAGGACAGGGAAATAGTCACCCAGAGTGTGAGAGTTTGTAAGGTCTTGATAAAGAGGATGGTTGGTGTATGGGCTCTGTCTGAATTGACTAGTTTGCATATAGAAGGTGTACTCACTGGAGAGCCCTTTACTATCTTTCGGAATTGGCTACTCCTGAGAAGCACAGTCTCTTCAGGGTCAGCATAGGCCCCAAGATGTCAAAGCATCAGAATAAGAAGAGATGCTTCCTACAAGGCTGATGCCCAGGTTCTTAATCACTTTGCCTTCCCTCCTTAATACCTTCTCATTGATGACTTTGAAATTTTACCTTTTTCTCCTTTTGGCTGTGGAACTCTTTCTCCAAATGAAATCTTGAGGCTGTCCAGTTTATTAAAGACTGCTACTCTGATGCTGACAGATGGTAATTAGACTTATTGTGATCATTTCATAATGTATAAAAATATCCAATCATTAGGTTGTACACCTGAAACAAATACATTGTAAGTCAATTATATTTCAATAAAAAAAAAAAGAATGCTGCTGTGGCTGGTGGGCAGGGGTAGGAGGGCACAATATGAAGCCCCCGGTAGTTTGCACCTGCTCATTTCGGAGGCAGCTTTAGAGGCCCTGCTGGCCCCTCTTATACAGAGCAGAAGGGGTGAGAGGAGGCTGGCCAGGAGGCAGGTCCTAGGGTGGCCACTAAGGCTGTGTGACCTTGGGGTAGTAATTTCCCTCTCACTCTCTTATTTATTTATTTATTTATTTATTTATTTATTTATTATTTAGCTGTGCCACACAGCTTGCCGGATCTTAGTTCCCCGACCAGGGATTGAACCCGGGGCCATGGCAGTGAAAGCGCCGAGTCCTAACCACTGGACTGCCAGGGAAGTCCATCTCACTCTCTTTTTTAAAACAGCTTTATTGAGATATCATTCACACACCTTACAATTTACCCATTTAAAGTATACAATTAAGTGGCTTTTAGAATATTTAAGAGTTGTGCATCTATCACCACAATCGATTTTAGAACATTTTCACCACCCCATAAAGAAACCTCATACCCATTAGCAGTCATCATCCAACCTTCCTATCCCCCCAGCCCTAGGCAACCACTGATTTACTTTCTGTCTTTATAGATTTCCCTATTCTGGACATTTCATATAAATAGAATCACTTAATATGCAGTCGTGTGTGATCCTTTGTGAGAGGCTTCTTTCACGTAGTGTTATGTGTTTGAGGATCATCCACATTGTACCATGTGTCAGTACTTCATTCCTTTTTGTGGCAGAATAATCCTCCACTATGAGTATGGCACATTTTGTTTATCTGTTCATCCACTGATGGACATCTGGGTTCTTCCCACTTTTTGTCTATTACAGATAATGCTGCCATGAACGTTCGTGTACAAGTTTTTGTGTTAAAATATTTTTGGGGCTTCCCTGGTGGCGCAGTGGTTGAGAATCTGCCTGCCAATGTAGGGGACACGGGTTCGAGCCCTGGTCTGGGAGGATCCCACATGCCGCGGAGCAACTGGGCCCGTGAGCCACAGTTGCTGAGCCTGCGCGTCTGGAGCCTGTGCTCCGCGACAAGAGAGGCCGCGATAGTGAGAGGCCCGCGCACCGCGATGAAGAGTGGCCCCCGCTTGCCACAACTAGAGAAAGCCCTCGCACAGAAACGAAGACCCAACACAGCCATAAATAAAATAAATAAATTAAAAAAAAAAAAATGACATACTTAAATAATTAAAAAAAAAAAAATTTTTTTTGAATTCTCTTGGGGATATACCTAGGCATGGAATTGCTGGGTCATGTGGTAAACCTATGTTTAACCTTTTGAGCAACTACCAGACTTGTTTTCCAAAGTGGCTTGTTATGGACTGAATGTTTGCCTGCCCCCCACAATTCATATGTCGAAGCCTTAACATATTAGAAGGTGGAGCCTTTGGGACATAATTAGGTTTAGATGAGGTCATGAGGGTGGTGCCCCCATGATGGGATTAGTGTCCTTTTAAGAAGAGGAATAGATACCAGAGCTTCCTCTCTCTACCATGTGAGGACTCAGCAAGAAGGTGGTTGTCTGCAAATCAGCATGACGACCCTTATGAGGAACTGAATATGCTAGCACCTTGATCTAGGACTTCCCAGTGTCCAGAACTGTGAGAAACGAATGTCTGTTGCCTAAGCCATACAGCCTGTGGGTTTTTGTGGTAGCAGCTCAAGCTAAGACACAGCTGAACCATTTTACAGCTGTGTATGAAGTTTCCAATTTCCCCACCAGCAGTGTATGAAGGTTCCAATTTCTCAGCTTCACAAACACTTGTTACCCTTCGTCTTTTTGACTGTAGTCATCTTAATGGGTGTGCGGAGGGATCTCACAGTTTGGGTTTGCATTTCCCTGGTGGCTCGCCTTCCGTCTCATGAGCCACACCCTCCTCCTTTGCTAAGACAGGATCTAGAGGTTCTTCAAAAGTCCTTCTGGGGACTTCCTTGGCGGTCCAGTGGTTAAGACACTGTGCTTCCACGGTAGGGGGTGTGGGTTCAATCCCTGGTCGGGGAACTAAGATCCCCCATGCTGTGCAGCACGGCCAAAAAAAGGTAAATAAATTTTAAAAAATTAAAAAAAACCCAAGTCCTTCTGGCTTGACATTCTGAGTTCTTTATGTGTTTCCTTTAGAACCCTGAAGATCCACTGCTGTGGGTGGGATTAGAGAGTGGGGTGAGGGAGAGAAAAGGAAGAGACAGGCTGGGATAAGAGCGCTTAGAAATCCTTCTAAAGAGCCATGGTCACAGGATGCCAGAGGTAGCAGCACGTTTGCCTTCATCCAGTCCAAAGTGCCAAGATATTTTATAGGTGAAGAAAGTGAGGTCCAGAGGGGTGACAGTTACCTAAAGGTGCTCAGCATGTCAGTGGCAGATCAGAGAATCCAGACTTGCTTAGGGGTGCTGGAGAGCCCTGGGTTTGATTCTCACTGATCTGCGTGACTGTGGGCCACTTTCTAAACCATAGTTTCCCCATCTGTGTAATGGGGATAATACCTACTTTATGGAGTTGTTTTGAGGATATAATATATTTAACATAGTAAATGCTCTGTAAATAACTTATTTAATTTTGGAATTTTTTTTTTTTAAAGTAAGTTTCGTTAACATCCATCACCTTACATCATTACAATTTTTTTCTTGTGATGAGAACTTTTATTTTTTTTTTTGAGATTAACTTTATTATACAACATTACCAAACTGTTATTATTTTTTGTTAATTAATTAATTTGTTTTTGGCTGTATTGGGTCTTTGTTGCTGCGCGCAGGCTTTCTCTCTAGTTGCGGCGAGCGGGGGCTACTTTTCGTTGCGGAGCATGGGCTTCTCACTGCAGTGGCTTCTTTTTGTTGTGGAGCATGGGCTCTAGGCGCACGGGCTCAGTAATTGTGGCTCGTGGGCTCTAGAGTGCAGGCTCAGTAGTTGTGGTGCACGGGCTTAATTGCTCTGCGGCATGTGGGATCTTCCAGGACGAGGGCTTGAACCCATGTCCCCTGAATTGGCAGGCGGATTCTTAACCAGTGCGCCACCAGGGAAGTCCCTAATTTTGGAATATTTAATATCTACATACCTATAATAAAAGAAATTCAAACAGTATACAAAAGAACATACAGTGAAAAATCTCTCTCCTCCACCCCCTTCTTGGGAGCCACCACTTTTACTGGTTTCCTGTCTTTTCTTTCAGATATATTCTGTGCATACAATAGAAGTTATTTACCACACGGGTCCCTTAGAGTCGGTGGAGATCATTAACTTGCTGCCTTTTTAAGCTGGTCTTTCCCATCCTGGCCCTTCACCCCCCCCTTCTCCTGCCAGCACGCAGAACTGTGGGGCTCCCTTATTTGTCCAGCTCCCCTTTCCCAAGCCCCATCCACCTGGTAATGATTTCCTAGAGAGTCTCCCAGGGGTCTCCATGGGGACGTTTCCTGCTCCAATCTCCATGGCAACTCTTCAGGTTGCCATGGTGACACTTAAGTGATTATTTGGAGACCCTTAAATAAATCACCCACGGTGGTATATGCTAGAAGCATTTGGCTCCGGCTCTTATGTTTGGGGCCAGGCTTGGGGCCCAGGCCTGCAGGCAGAAATGGGAGGAGGGGAGGAGGTGGTGGTCCGGGCCCCTCGTCCTTGGTTCTAGCGCTACGAGGGGGCCTCCCTCGGCAAAGGTGGACTTGAGCCTTTGGGAAGTGGTGCAAGGACAAGTAGCAGTCAGGCTCCTGCAGTCCCTGAATAGATCCTGCAGCAAGCAGGAGATGCTTAACAGGACTGGGGGCTCAGGATGAGGGGCAGCTGCGAGGAAGCTGGAAAGTGACGGAGCAGGGATTCAAGTCCACGCCTGCTGGGCTCCAAGGCCCTCACTCCCTGACTCTACTGAGAGGGAATTTCAGATTGGATCCACCCCACTTATTCAAAGAATATTTTTAGGGAATTCCCTGGTGGTCCAGTGGTTAGGACTCTGTACTTCCACTACTGGGGGCACAGGTTCTATCCCTGGTTGGGGAACTAAGATCCCACATGCTGAGCGGCACGGCCAAAAAACAACAACAACAACAACAAACCACAATACTTTTAAAGCACCTACTACATGCCAGGTACTGTGCTAAGCATTGAGGTTACAGCAGCGAATAAAACAAACAAAAATACCTGTCCTTCTGGAGCTTACATTCTACTGGGGGAGATATAATTAGCAAAATAATTAACTCTGTAGACTAAACGGTGGTTTAAGCGCAGGGTTAGGAAAGGGGGCTAGAGAGTGCCAGGATAAGCGGTGGCATGCACCTCCACAAGGGCTGGGGCTCCTGGGGCCCAGCTCTTGGGACAGCAGTCTTGGGACAATTCCCCCAAGGGACTAAGAGTGAGGTGTGAGAAGAACTGGTGAAGACTGGAGGATCCATTAGTTGTGACCGGCTCCTTCCATGTGTTCTGGCAGCACAGCTAACAGTTTAGTCTTCCAGTTTCCTGGATGCCTCAGAAGATGCATTAAAGCAGACAGGCATGGCTGAGGGTTTAATGTCCATTTTACAGACTGGGAAACTGAGACCAAAAGGAGGAAGCAGTGTGCCTAAGGCAGTGCTGCTAATGGCAGGCAGAGTGAGGACTACAGCTTGAGTCTTGGATAGTCCAGGTGTATTTCTGCTGGACCAATGGATGTATCGGCAAACCTGCAAATTCGTACCTACCCTGAGTACTGTTTTACAGAAAACTGAAAAAACCACGTGTCTTGAGCGCCTGGGAGACTGGTGGAGTCTATCTGGGGAGTCCGGTTTATTTTATTTCTAATGTCAACCTCAAGTGGTATGTGATGGCCCGTTCTTCAGCGGTGGTGCAGACGGAAGGGCGCAGTGGCGTGATTCTTCTCACTCCTGGCTTCCCCTCCTCAAGGAAATGGAGAAGTTTGGAAGCACAGGTCCAAGGCACACAGTGTACAGAGTGCATACCAAGTGTTACCCTGTGCCAACAAGCTTCCTAAGGAGGCGGTGAGACGAGTCCTTCTGCACTAGCCTCTCTCTGACTTCTCTGAGTGTAGATTATCCACCTTTAAATAGGCCTTGGGAACAATTCCCTGGCGGTCCAGTCGTTAGGACTCTGTGCTTTCAATGCTGAGGGCACGGGTTCAATGCCTGGTCAGGGAACTAAGATCCCATAAGCTGTGTGGTGTGGCAAAAAAAAAAAAAAAATAGGTCTTGGGTTTGGGGCCAGGTTCAGAGGCAACAGAAAATGATTTCAGGCCAGTTTAAGCCTCAAGAGGTATTCACTGCAAGTTCCTCGGGCAGTGAGTAGAGGAGCCGAGTGGGCAGCTTCAGGAGGGACAGGAGGCCGTGGGCACTCTCTGGGGCCTGGCCTCAGCTCAGACCCCAGGTCAGAGCTCCTGGAGATGATGTGGCTGGTCTCCCACTGGCGGCCCTTGGAGGGCCAGGCTCCCTCCTTCCACAGGCCTTCCTGCGCACTGGCCCCTCTGCCTGGGAACGCTCATACCCTTGCTCTGCTCATCCTTCAGGAATCAGCTTTGTCACTGCTCGCAGAGGCCTCCTCTTCCTTCTCCATCACTGCAGCTGTCTCCTTGATTCTTAGCGCGGTTTGTAATTGTCCATTTGTTTACTATCTTGTCCAGACTGCTTTTCAGTCTGAATACAGTATCCCCTAACCTCATGTGGGCTCTGAGAACTTGAAACTTGAGATGTGCTGTTAAGAGTAAAACATACACTGGATTTTGAAAACTTAGTATGAAGAGTGTAAAATACCTCATTCATAATTTTTATATCGATTGCATGTTGAAATATTGTGGATATGTTGAATTATGTAGATTATTAAAATTAAGTTCACAATTTAAAAAATGTGGATACTAGAAAATTTTAACTTATATATGTGGCTTCTAGTATATTTCTGTTGGATAGTGATGTGACTACATTAATTCCGTAAGGAAAGGAGCCATGGAAGTGTTCACCACTTAATACCCTGCACCTGGTACTGGGGCCAGGACATAGTAGGCGAGCAATAAACAGTGTTATTTATTGAATGAACGCTTGACCGTTACATTTTCCATCAGTCTAGAGACATCCTGAACAGTCTACTAAGGAATGTGATCTAATTTAAATGTCAGATTTTTAAAAAAATATATTTATTTATTTGGTTGCCTTGGTTCTTAGTTGCAGCACACGGGATCTTTGTTGCCGCGTGCAGGATCTTTAGTTGCGGCATGTGAACTCTTAGTTGCGGCATGTGGGACTAGTTCCCTGACCAAGGATCTGAACCTAGGCCCCCTGCTACTGGACCACCAGGGAAGTCCCTTAAATGTCAGATTATTAAACAACAACAAAAACTCAGGCATAAAATTTGCAAGAAAGGGAAAAGAAAGGGGAGAGTGAAGGGCCGGCGGGGGGGTGAGGGGGGCTGTCTCAGTCCCTTTTGAAGAGGAAGAGGTTCCATGGTTGCACCCCCCAGCAACATTCCAGTTCTGAGGGGTTTAGGGAAATTTCCCAACTTTTGTCAAGCAAAAAAAAAAAAAAAAAAAGTCCTGATACTCCACAGGCAGACACAATTGTTGCCCACTTCTGCTCCTCTCCATGCTTTTTGCTAACAGAAGCCCCTACATGGCCACCCAAAACCCAAAGACCATCTTCCAGCCTCCTTGGGAACTCGGTTTGGCTAGTTCCAGCTGAGGGGATGTAAACAGAAATGCCAAGTTAACTTCTGGGAACTTTCCTTCAAGGGAAGTGCTACGCTTCTTCCCCCTTTTCTTCTGGCTCTAACGCCTGGTGCTCAAGCAGCCACCTTGGACCATGAGGAATGAGGGCTGGGCCGTATCCTAGGGCTGGTGGAAGGGGAGGTTGGGAGGGGCCTGGGTCCCCCACAGCTTTGTGAAACTGCTATATCAATCCTGGAATGCCCTCTGTGGTCTTTTTATGTCAGAAAAGAAAATCCTAGGTATTTAAGGCAGTGTTAACTTTTTTTTTTTGGCCGCGCCGTGCGGCATGTGGGATCTCAGTTCCCTGACCAAGGATGGAACCCGCACCCCCTGCAGTGGAAATGCAGAGTCTTAACCACCGGACTGCCAGGGAAGTCCCAAGGCTGTGTTAACTTAGATTTCTTGTCAACTTATCCTGATAACGATGTCCTCCTCCCTGAATATCTGGTGCCTACTTGATTTATGTTTATATAACTGGAAGGGATCACTCAGCTATTTTCAGGACAGGACACTCATCACTTTCCAGAACAAAGTCTGCTCCGAGATGACTTGATTCCTTTACCATCAGATATTGATTTAAAAAGAAAAAAAAGGGCAATACCTAAGTACTTAAGTACCTAAGTACAACATTAGAAAGGAGTGGAAAGTAAGTCACCTCATGCCTCTACCCTTCAGTCTTCCAGTTTCTATCCCCAGAGGTGGCCATTATTACCAATTTCTTAATATATTCTTTGCTGATGATTTTTCAATGGCAACCTCTCTTTTAAAGAGAGGGACACCCTGTTATACAATACACCTATGTAAATAAATATGTCAATATCCACATCTCTGTATAAAAAGTCTGAGTTATTTTGGACTTACTACCCACAACCCTTCAAATGAGATCACATTTACTTCATGGCCTAAATGAAAATGTTCAAGCCCTCAGCCACATGACTGCTAAATGTCTGTTCCCTTCCCTAGCCTTCTTTGTCCCTCGTGTGAAATACTTCCCAGGAACTGACTGAGCAGAGAGTGAGCCAGGAGTTATGTCTAGGGAGACCCTATTTCCAAGGCCGCAAAAGACAGCTCCATCTGAGTGAATTAAAAAGGGTCAGAGGACTGGGGACAGAGGAATTCGCAAATCACATTTTTCAGTAAAAATAGTGATAGTCACCATAATTGCAAACATACTTAATGAGCATGTACTCTGTGCCAGGCACTGTACTAAGACCTTATATGCATAATCATGTTGAAACTCACAATGACCCTATAAGTTGGTACCAATAAACGGCATTCCTATCTTATAAATGAGTGAGGCAAAGAGGTTAAGTCATTAGCTCAAGGCCACCAGATAAAAAGGGGAAATTTTGATTTGAATTCTGAGAGTCTGAACCCAGGCTCTTAACCACAAGACGACCCGGACGACCTGATCAGATGGTAAACCCCATGCATGCAGGGACTTTCTCTGAGGGCTCAGGACACCACCTGGCACAGAACGAAAGCGTAATATCCACTTATTAACTTTATGTTGGTGGTGGGATAAGGATAGCTGCATCCTTTCCCAGTTAACTACAGGCTCACGTCCTCTGCTCAGGGAACACCCTCCAGAATCCAGGCCCAAGGGAAGGCCAAATGGGGCATGGAGGGCCTATATAAAAGGGTTGGAACCTGGGGGCTGTGCTGGCTCAGAGGGACCATTCTCTGCCCTGGTGAGGCCTGAGGTACTGAGCCTGCCCAAAGGAGCCAGGCCCTCAATTCTGCATTTTTTTTTTTTTAAATTGGAGTATAGTTGCTTTACACTGTTGTGTCAGCTTCTGCTGTATAGCAAAGTGAATCAGCCATATATATATATCTCCTCTTTTTTGTATTTCCTTCCCATTTAGGTCACCACAGAGCACCGAGTAGAGTTGCCTATGTTATACAGTAGATTCTCATTAGTTATCTATTTTAGAGTTCCCTGTGTTATACAGTAGATTCTCATTAGTTATCTATTTTATATGTAGTTAGCAATAGTGTATATAGTTATCAATAGTGTATATATGTCAATCCCAATCTCCCAATTCATCCCACACCCCCTTCTCTACATCTGTTTCTGCTTTGCAAATAAGATCTTAACCATTTTTCTAGATTCCACATATATGCATTAATATACGATAATTTTCTCTTACTTCACTCTGTATGACAGTCTCTAGGTCCATCCACGTCTCTGCAAATTGCACAATTTCATTCATTTTTATGGCTGAGTAATATTCCGTTGTGTATAGGCACCCCATTTTCTTTATCCATTCATCTGTTGATGGACATTTAGGTTGTTTCCATGTCCTGGCTATTGTAAATAGTGCTGCAATGGACATTGGGGAGCATATATCATTTTGAACTACGGTTTTCTCTAGATATATGTCCACTAGTGGGGTTGCTAGGTCATACGGAATTTTGCAGCTTTAACCCTACCCTGTGCTGGACACATTTTTATCAAGTTTGCTCCACCCCCTTCTGCTGAAGAATTCTTTTTAGATGCATTAGTATCAGATTTACCTGTTTTGTCTACTGCTGTACTTTTAGTACCTATGACAAGACTCTGGACATAGCAGGCCTTTACTAGTCGAATGAATGAAAGAACAGTTAAGCTAGACACCTGATCCTGGCCAGGTGGCATCTCCAGGGCACGGGTGTGGGGGTCACTTTGCTGCATCCCACTGGGTTTGAATTAGCTACACTGGGGTGGGGGGAGCGCTGGGTGCTCACTGCTTACCTCTAGAGGTGGGCTTGTGGCGGGAATATTATCTTGGGAGTTACAGCTCACATGTATCCCATTCACCCTGTTTCACAACCCACAGGGATGAACTGCTACACTTTTTTGTATAACAAGTTTTCTTCTTTTGAGTTTTGGTAGAAAAAGAGAGTTCTGCCAAGAGACAACAAAAATTCAAGAAAAATCATCATTCCACATAGTGTCAGATTCAATCAGACATGAATCAATGTGAATACAAATGGATAAACCCTGAAATAGAAACACAGCACTGTAATTTATTTAACTCTGACACAGACTCTGAAAGACTCCAGCATGTCTCTTCCGCCCCCAAAGTCCTGAACAAAGTGGGGAGAATTGGGGGGGTAGAGGGTGGGGACCGTAACTGAGTCAGTTGCTCTTTTGAGCCCCTGGTACGAAGGATGGAAAAAGGGTCAAGAACTGGACAGATCACCAGTCAGAAACATGTGTCTGCTAATGGATGAGACGGAATTTAAATGTGTTTTTCTTATTTCTTCCAAACAGGCCACAATAAAATCCTAACCTTCTATTGAGCTCACTCTTGAGAATACACTGCTATCTGGTGTTTGAGTTCGGTGCTTGCACAAAGCCCGAGGCCAGGGCAGGGCGGATGATCACATTAGGGAGAATTTTAACTCCCACCCCTGGGACGCACAGTGGGGAACCTGGAGTAGGGTTTACTGGCCAGCGCTGCCTATGGGCCCAGCAGGGCTGGCAGCACCAGGAGGAGGGTATCTCACTCCTCACTGGGGGTGTGCCCCTTACCGGAACCGCGTGCTGCTCTGAACCCGATCCCGGGCCTGCAGCCACTGCAATTACAGGTCTCACGCAGGGAGTCAGGGAGTGCTCGCCGAGGCAGGAGGAGGCTCCTGGCGGTGCTGCCTTTATTTTTTTATTTAAAAACATTTTTTTGGCCACCCACAAAGGGTGGCATGCGGGATCTTAGTTCCCCAACCAGGGATGGAACCCGTGCCCCCTGCAATGGAAAGCACACAGTCCTAACTACTGGACTGCCAGGGAAGTCCCAGTGCCGCCTTTATTACTCACAGCAGCACATGGATGCCACGGTCCCTCCCCCCCACTTCACGTATGTGTCACACAGAGCAAGGTGGGCGCTGGTGTTCCCTCCCGCCACCCAATTCCACCCTCCCTGGCCCTTGCGTGGATTCCAGCAGTCCTGGATCTGATCAGCTGTGGCTTACTTCCCAGGAAGCCAGCCGTGTGGCTCTGTGGCTCTTGGCAGGTTGGGTGAGAGAAGCAGAATCCGTGGTGAGGCTTCATGGGGCAACCCTGAGTAAGCGTGTTAATGCACTCAACACTTTGTCTTCAACCAGGCCACCTTAATTCAGAGATGTGGGGGGGCCTGAATGTGAAAAATGGCCTTTTTTTCACATCACTGGCACCCTAAGAGAAATCTGTCGGTTAACCTCATGGGCGTGGGGATCAAACTAATTTTAACAGAATTTAAGCCTGAGCATTGACGAAAAGTCACTCAGGTCAGGAATTCCTAACTCAAAATCACGTCAGTATGGGAGGGAAAGCACTCATCCCAAACACAGACCCAAGAACCAAGGGTTAACGCTAAATGCCTTAGTGGCACTAACTCAGAACCTGGGGAGTCAACTAGGGAATGACCAAAGAAGGTAAGTACATTATACTGCTTGAATTCTCTGACTCTCCCCTACTTTTTCTTTTACCACATCCATCTCTTTAATCATCCAAACCATCTTCTTGCTCAACAGATGCCCATCTCTTTGGTTTGTGTTGTTTCTTCCAGTGGCTTGATACACTGAGATGAACAGGCTGTCATTTCAGAAGTAGACCTTCCTTCTCAAGTGCACGGAGCCAGAAAGCAGGGTCAAAGCCCCACTTTTCACTGTTGTCTCACTTCCAACCAAGCAGCCTTGGTTTTCCAAGGCCTCATGGGAGGGAAGGAAGAGCCAGAGCGATAAACTTGGCTCTGGGCAGGGAAGGAAGGAGGACAGGATCCATGGAGCGTTCTCCAGAGGGAGTAGATCTGCAGCTGCCACAGTTCCTTCTCCGTGGCCCTGGGCCAATCCCCAGGAGCAAATTCAGCACGAAGAACCACCGTCTCCAGAAGCAAACCCCTGTGCTCTCTGGAAGACAAGCTACACACATTTCTTTCCTGTGTCGCACAAAACCCCCTCATAAGCCTTGAAAAACCCACCAGTCATGGTGCAGTCACTGGCAGAAGCCCAAGCAGGCAGTTAAACACAGGTTTTCCTGGGATGCCCTGTTGGTTCTCTCCTCATAGCCCGACGTGTGCTTTCTATTGTCACAGATCTCCTCTTTGAGGAGCCTGCTGTGCTACCTGGGGCACGTCCCCAACCCTAGCTGGCACCCACCCCTGTGCAGGCCTTCGCCCTTCCTGTCTGGGTGACTGCTTCAGCCCCGAGAGCTGGTGTCTGCTTGCACCCTCCGGGAGGACCCTCTCCCGCCACTCCCCTGGGACACCTTCTAGGCCCCCGGCTCTGCAACTGCCCCGCGTGCTCTTCGGCCGCAGGTGGCAGGGCACACATGCAGATTCCGCAGGAGGGTGTGGGTGCCGCCCAGGCGCTGTGGGGGCCTGGACCAGCCCCACTCCTCCTCTCTGCGTACACGACAGTCCCCATCTCAGCAGGCCCCGCACTCCAGCGAGGCGTCTCCAGGCCACGAAGGATGGGTGTGCCTCTTGTCACGAGGTTCAGCCCCGACTATGGGGGTCGCAAGCAGACAAAAAGAGGGTAGCTGGGAGGTCTGCAAAAGATGTTTCAGAGCAGCGCGGCCTCACGACAGTTTCAGCTCAGTTACAAATCCTACACAGTCCCATTTGCTTAACCAGTTTTTCCAGTGACGCTTCAAAGCTGGCTTTCTTGATTTCTATAGCTTCTTGGTTTCAAAAGGAAAACCAAAATAACAATAAAAACTCCAAATTCTTCAAAGTGGACAAATAAATAATAGTAACAATATTTACATTAGTATGTCACACTTGGAGATGGCAGCATGACTGGGGAACGGAAGAACTGAGGATGTGCCCTGGCCCTGGGGCTTAGACCTGGCTCCCGATCAGGGTGGGACACCTCTCTGAGTGGATGGAGGGACAGGTGAGGTGGGAACGAGCAAAGATGCTGGGCTGGGGGCTCCTCGCAAGTCCAGGGAGGTGGAGTGGGCAGGAGGTGCTGAGCTGTCCCTAGATTAATTAGGTTTCAAACAAACAGACAAATCCCGGTTCTCCCCAGCAAGCACTGTGCTGTGGTCTGGGTCACTGGGTGAGTGGCTCCTACGATGCCGGGGGCCTTCTCTGACTGCCAGCATGGTGGGGACGGCAGGGCCTCGGTCCTGGGGAGCACAAAGCTCACGAGTCAGCTGCTGGCCTCCAGCCCCTTTCCAGACGACAGGGAGCCGAGGTCAGGAACGGTCCCCTCTTCCCTGGACTATGTGACAAGGGGGATGTGGAATTCGCTGGTGTCGAAGATCAGGGGCCTCCTGGGAGGGCTTGGGTCCCTGTCAGCCTTGTGGAGCAGCTTGAAGAGCCCGGTTCCAATGTTCATGGGGATCCCCATGATGATGCATTCAGACACCCCTGAAACCAACCAGAAAGGAGGTTAGAGAGCTTCTCGACACACGGGTAGGTTTTCAGGACAGAGAGACTACTGACTTGGGAGTAGTTAACTGGGCTCGGAGTCCCAGCCCCACTACACATCGACGGACTGAATCCGGGCTGCTCGCTTCACGCCTCATCTATAGATGCTGAAGGCGTGGCATGGCGCTCCTGGACGGGTTGGGGGAATTCCAGCGAAGGGCAGTGCCCGCCCACAGCCCCGCTGCTGGCTCAGAGGTTTCTCCATCTGAGCCAAAGGCACCGTGTGGGCCTCACCTTCATGAGCACTACACTCAGACAGCAGGGATATACTGAATGACATTCAGGAAACCCCAAGTTTGCCACCCAGCGCTTCCTTAACTTAGGGCCCAGGAGACAAGCAAATGGGATCATAGTAAGCAGATGCCAATCTCCCTGGAGACAGCAGCAGAGACTTGTTCCCTGGGCCCAGGGGTCAGCGCGGCTTAACAGAACCCCAACCTCGGAGTCCACAGCCTGAATCAGAAACACTCAGAAGGCAGGGCCCTCGTAGAGTGACAGGAGTAAGGTGACAGTGCAGATTCTCCAAGCTCCTTTTCAGATTTTTAATATCTAAATGTTGGGCTCTGCGTCAGGCTTCTGGTTTTACAACAAGCAAGTGTATACCTGCTATGTTCTGGGCTTTGTGCTATCAGGGCACCAGAGAGGCAAACAACCAAACTAAAAACCAGCACGTAGTAAGGGCTGACACTGAGTTACAACATTTAAAGGACCAGGAGATTTCAAAGTTGGGGTAGGGTGACCACACTAGGTGCCCAGAGGGGTCAGTGGTGGAGAAGGGGCGGTGGGCGGGGCCACAGCAGGGCAGCAGCAAAGACCAGGCCCAGCGTCCTGGTGGTAGAGCTGGGGAGCTGGGTCTTAGCCCTGCTGTCAAGCAGACTCGCTCTTACTTTTGCCTTGGCCTTGCCCTTCTCCTGCCCCAATCTCTGCTCCCTTTTCTTTCCTTTTACCTTTCATTATCTTAAAGAATCATGTAATTTCTCTTTCCCTCTATTTGCAACCTGTGACCCTTGGGAAAGAAAGAGTTTATCTCAGGAGCAAAAAATAGGCATATACCGACTGGGGCCCCACCTGACCGTCATCTTGGGTGGCCAATCCACACAAGGAGGTGAGAGGGGAAATGGCCACTAGGAAGCAGAGCTCTGGCGGCGGGGGTGAAGGCCAGGCCTGGCGTCGCTGTTGGAGCCCCAGGCCCTCACAAACTCCCACCTCAGGCCACAGGGTCTTGCTGCGGCATGAGAAAGTCTAGAGCAAAGTGGGCACTCCAGGTGGGTGGGGATCTGCTGTGACAGCCGCCCCTCGTGCTCCCTCTCCCCCAGGCCCGTCAGAGAGGCGCTGTGTGGTGGGAGAGGAGGCTAGGGCAGGGCAAGACGCTAACAACAAGCGAGTCAGTTCCCTCGGTCTTCTCACCGAGAAAGGGTTCGATACCTGCGCCTCACTGATGTGCCGAGACGCCATACAAGGTGCCTGGCGCAGGCATGCTGGCTGCCTTGCTCAGGAAGTCAGGACAGCGGGTGCCTGGTGCAGGGTCAGAGTGGCCGACTGTAATTCTGAGGACTAGAAAATTCCTACATGCCCAGCGGCGATCTTTTCTCTGTACTGACAGAGAAGCCTTCTACAAATGTGAGGGATGCAGGGTGCCACAGTCAGGCTTTGGAGATAAAAGATAGGTCAGTTCCAATCCCATGATCCGTGACTTTATTCTTAAGTAAAAGCTCTGCCTGCTCAGTTTCTCCACCTCCTGAGAAGCCCCGGCCACGATCTAAGCTGCATCAACAAAGGCCTCTGGGGAGGCTGCTACGAACACCAAACCTACCACACACGGAGTCCTTCTGCCCGAAGTAGGCGGCGTCAAAGAGGTGGTCGGCTGTCTTCTCGAAGGAGGCCAGCATCAGCACGCTCTCCTTCATCTTGGCCAGGCCAAACCTAGTAATGCCCAGGACTTCACCCTGCGCCACGGGAGAGAGAGCCAGAGTGGTACTCATGCCACGTACAAAACGCATGCCCCGCCTTCCCTCAACAGAAGCAGCAAAAATCAGCAGAGCCGCAAGTCACAACCTCAGGTTTAAACAGGATCCTAACAGCTATCTGTCCCACCTGTGTCCCTCTGAGGCCATCAGCCACTGACAACACAGATCCTTACACTCACAGCCAGGTGCCATTGGAACAAAGACTCAAGAACTGAGAAGTAAAGAGTGGAAATATGTATATGTATAACTGATTCACTTTGCTGTACAGCAGAAACTAACAAAACATTGTAAATCAACTATACTCCAATAAAAATTAATTAAAAAAAGAACTGAAAAGTAGGGAATTCCCTGGCGGTCCAGTGGTTAGGACTCTGTGCTTTCACTGCTGAGGGTCTGGGTTCAATCCCTGGTTGGAGAACTAAGATCCTGCAAGCTGCACAGCACAGTCAAAAAAAAAAAAAAAAAATCCCTGAAAAGTAGAATTAAGAATCTAACTTTTAAAAAGGCAGTACTTCTGAAGATGTTTCTTATGGTTCAAAGAACTCAAAACTCAAATAATTTAAAAGCCTCAAAGTAGAAAAAGAGTTATGTAAATTTAGGTGCTTTCATTTAAAGGTATGTTGTGCCATCATTAAAAAAGTTTATTTATAAAGCTATGTAACAACATGGAAAACATTTATAATGTTAGAAAAAAGCCAGAATAAAAATGACATGCTTGGGACCTCCCTGGTGGTGCAGTGGTTAAGAATCTGCCTGCCAATGCAGGGGACACAGGTTCAAGCCCTGGTCCGGGAAGATCCCACATGCCGCGGAGCAACTAAGCCCGTGCGCCACAACTACTGAGCCTGTGCTCTAGAGCCCGTGAGCCACAACTACTGAGCCCACGTGCCACAACTACTGAAGGCCGCATGCCTAGAGCCCGTGCTCCCCAACGAGAGAAGCCACCGCAATGAGAAGCGCGCACACCACAATGAAGAGTAGCCCGCACTCGCCGCAACTAGAGAAAGCCGCGCGCAGCAACGAAGACCCAGCACGGCCAAAAATACCAACCTCAGTTCCCCCCTCAGATTATGTTAACTTGTTCTTTAACCTGGAAATGGCTACAGAAGAAGAGTGATGAATGGGTTTAACAGGGAATAAACCTCAGTTTGCCATGGAATCCTTGGGCTTTTGGCAATGGCTAGTTTTCTTTTAGGATAAAATTTCTAAAAAGGACAAAAACCATGCTCTGCCTCCTGCCATGAGGTTGTAATTTTCACGCTGGAATTTCACCAGTACACCCAAACCTGACCACTATACTTTGGTCTTGGGGTAACGGTGGTCATCACAGTTGGGCACGCTATGTGTCCTACAAGCTTCGTGCTCCCGAGACTGGGTTTGCGACGCCTGGCTGCCAGGCCCCCACGAACCTTGTAGGTCATGAGGTCGGAGAGCAGCATCACGTGCCGCCGGTCGATGCTCATGCCGTGGTTGACCATCGTGTACTGGATTTCGTTGATGATAGTCGTCCGGGCAGCTTCGATGCCCAGGGTTTTCTCCACCTGCGGAGGGCTAGGGTGAGCAGAGGCAGCCGCGTCCTCCTCTACCCTGCAGCTCCCGGCACCCCGTGCGCTTCCCCAGAGATGGGAGTGCAGACCGAGAGCAAACGGCAGGGTCGGAGGAGCATGCCAGGAGGGAGACGGGACGACGGCAAGGTGCCCCTGGCCGGAAGCAGTACCTCATATGTGTTGTTAGAGGTGGTTCGGGTGCCCTTCACACCGTGGGTGGCCATGACTGCCCGCAGGTTATCACCCTCCACCAGGAGCTTGTACTTCTCCTTTCCGCTCTGCTCGTCGATGTGGATGACAGCTCGGGACACCTCCGGGATGCCCTGCACCACCACCTGGACTCACAGACAGATACGTCTCCAGACCCCACAGTGCCTGCGGCCCCCACCCACCCGGGAGCCTGGGAAACCACAGCGGCTGTGAGAACTGGGGACGTCAGGGCCTGGGTCTGTGACTTTGACCACCCCATTTCCCGTGGTGATTGTCAGCAACATGCCAAACTTGGGAGTGCCTGTGTGCTGTTCTAGTGGTTGGGGGGAAGCAGAAGCTCAGGGGACCATGCCCCCTTCCACCACCAGTTTTATGAAAGAACAAAGAGAAAACGAACAGGCAGAGTTGGTGTGGCAGTGCTAAGAAGGAAACCGGAACCTGCCTGACTCCTTAGGGGTGCAGCAAAGAAAAGAAGAAACAGGGCGCCACCCTCAGTCTCAGCAGTGACAACGCCCTTGTGGCTTCCTGACACCTGGCTCTTCAAGTCAGAGGTGAGCGCGGTCCCTCCCTTTATGCCTCTCCAGGTATTAGGCTAGACGCGGTCCTGGAGAGGTGACCTGTGTCTCACCTTGGGGAGATCCTCTTTCAGAAACTGCAGCACGTAGTACATGGAGCTTTTGCTGTTCTCTCGGGGGGTGACACACACCACAGCCTCACCATGCACGGCCACGTCGCCAGGCTTCACGCGGAGCTTGGACATGCAGATGGAATACCTCACCGTCTCAGCGTTCACCTGTGAGGGATTGCACGCCCAGGACATTACTAGCAGGGTGTGGAGGCTGCGGTTCCAGTGTTTCTTGGTCTTTTTGCATCGTTGCCCCTCTAAGAAGCCTTTTCTGTCATTTTCCCCCCGATCTCTCTCCACATCACAATATTTTAATACCAGAGATATACTGTGCATTTATGTACTGTAATGTATACCTCTGTCTTATTCATTAAAGAGTAGATCCCCACCCTAACCCTTTTTTGCCATTGCTACCTGTACATAAACACCCATGATAATTAAGCCAGGTCAATCCACGCATCCAAAAACATCTCCTGAGCCAGCCAGGTACTGTGCTGGGGGCCCACAGGTGAGTAAGACACAGCTGGCACCACGGTCCTTCCAGATGCTGTAATGCTGTTATCACAGCAAATGGGTATTATGGCCTGCACAAAACCTCCACTGATTTCCTGTGTGCCCCTGGGTGGCAATGTCTGTGCTGGGGTCAGGTGTAGAGAGAAAATGTGAAGGTACAACAGACTCACAGAACAGACACTGAGTGAAAGCCTCTGCAGGGTTTCCTGTGCCTTGCGTAGCTCTTGCCCTAGTTTATCAGCGCCTATCTTGGGTCTAAAAGAGGATGACTTCCTCCACGCATTTAATTACGTGACTCACTTCCAGCCTCAGAAGTCTGATCCGTTCCAGGGAGAGCTTGACGAGAATAAAGCAATCGTCAGGAAGAAACACTTCTTCAATATACTCTGAAATCTGTGGTGTCAAAAGATCAGAATGTTCATCAGTCACCTTCCCTTCCCTCAGAGCATACAAGGCTCACTCTGTTTTTTTAAGGATACAGAGCAGTGTGGACACACTGACTAGCAAATGCACTACAAGTGGTTCTTACGCTTACTGGCAACACTGCTGGTTTGGTTTTCTTATTATTAAGAGGGATTTCTTCTTACCTCTCCCAGGAGGGTCTTCTCAATTCTCCCTTTCACGAGGCGAGCGTAATCTGCATCGTCGTCCTTGTCCAGCTGTGCTGTGATGATTGGAGTGCTGTGGGAAGGAAGGGCAAATGATGACAGCACAAGGAATGAGGCTGTTTGAAGACCACCGCTTTGTTAAGCCCGGGTACCACTTGCAGTCGTCATGTTAACAGCAACTGCAATTTACTGAGCGCTTACTGGAGTCAGGCATGCCACTGAGGGCTTCACATACACGTGCTCATGAGGCAGCCCACTCGATCAGTCACTGAGTGACTTTCACAACATTCTTCCTGGCCAAGAGAACCTACCTTTTCCTCTTTGGTCCTAATGAGTAGCTATTTCAGTTCTGTTCCCTGAGTAAACTGACCCTTCGTGTACTGCAGCTTCCTCCACTTCCACTGCCACCCCTACCATCTCCTCTTCAGGACACCTCCAGCTCCTCCAGCCACCAGCTAGGAGCTGCCATCCTCGCTGTCCTGGACGGCATCCCCCGAACGCACATTCCTGGGAGATCTGACCAACCTAGAGGAGGTAGGCAGAACTCCTGCCACCCTGGACATCTACAGGTGCTGTCCTAGAACCAAGTACAGCTTTCTTTCATTTAATGTTATACTGTCATTTCGTTAGACTCGGATCAGAGGTGAAACGTGATTTTGTCACTGAATGCGCTATAAGGTATTTCTATCTTTCCTAGTCTCACATCACCCACAAATCCTATCATGAAATCACCGGGGCGGGGGTGTGGGCGGACAGGGAGTGTGTCACAGCATATGACCATAGCTCAAGTGGTAGACACGTCAGTCAGGCCTAGTGAGGCTGGGAATAATGACACCAAAAGGATGAAATCTACACTGACACATGGTTCCAATTTTTCCAGGCATTTTTTTTAGGTTTCTCTCTTTCATGTGACTTGTGGCCATAAAGAACCATTGCATCAATTTTGACTCTATCCAGTTTGGACTTATTTTTTTCCAGTCTGGGTTTTTTAAAAGGCAAGATATGATTAACACAAGCATGCGTCACTCCGGAGTTTGAGAAACTGCCCGCTAGCATCTCTCTCTCTCTCTCTCTCACACACACACACACACACACACACACACACACACACACACACACACCCAAGAGAAACACTGTTTCTCAAGGATCATGACAGGTGAGTGTGAGAACAAGAGGGACACGGATGCGGGTACCTGATGGCTTTGGAAGCGTTGATGATCTCTTTGATGCGGGGCACACCCAGGGTGATGTTCATGGAGGCCACGCCCGCGAAGTGGAAAGTCTTCAGGGTCATCTGGGTGCCCGGCTCGCCAATGCTCTGGGCACAGAGTGCGCCCACCGCAGAACCTGGCTCCATCTGTGCCCTGAAAGGACAAGGTAGGGATGAAAAGTCCAGTAAAACTGCTAAGGAGACGGGGATGAAATGTACAGCATGGGAAATACAGACAATAATGATATAATATCTTTGTATGGTGGCAGATGGTAAAGTAAGCTTATCGTGGTGATCCTTTTGCAATATATAGAAATATCGAATCGCTATGTTGTGCACCTGGAACTTGCACAGTGTTGTAGATCAACTATACTTCAATTAAAAAGACAAAACCAGGAATTCCCTGGCAGTCCAGTGGTTAGGACTCCGAACTTTCACTGCCAGGGCCCGGGTGGGCCCAGGTTCAATCCCTGGTTGGGGAACTGGAAGTAAGATCCTGCAAGCCTCACGATGCAAGGGGGGGGAAAAAAAGGGGCCAAAAAAGACAAAACCAAAAACTGCTGGGGAGGCTACTGATTATCTCCTTTCAACAGAAAAAATACAGATGCCATCAGGGCCAGGAAGGAATTGGCAAGGACCCAGGCTAGGCTTGTGATCGGGGAAGCACCCGGCACAAATCAGTTACAGGTGCAGATGCGGGGACGTGATGCTCAGAGGGGTCCGATGACGACAGTGAATACCGCGTGGCTACCGGTGGTCAGCGTGGGATGACTGGAGAGGATCTAAGAGCTCTGCTAACAAATGGTACTGAAGGTGGACAGGGCAGCTGGCAATTGCCAAATATATCGGTAGTTTCTCTGCGGGGAGAGGGCAGTAGGAAATTTCTTTGCAATTATTTCCACATCTTGGAGCACCCAGCCTGTCTAGCCACTGGAGTCCCTAGGGAAGAGGTGACAGAACCTGCTCAATGCTGGCAGTCAGTAAGCGGTGTGGGCGCAGGATTTTGTTTCCTGGGGAAACAGGAAGCATACAAGAGACCCAGGTGACTGCCGGGCAGTCTAAGACAGTTAGCATCCTTACCTCATGTACTTGTCCCTACACGTCTCCAGAAACTTTTCTATTTGGGTGGGGGTGATCCGGTCCAACTGGTACAGCACCCGGGGCTGGAAGGAAAAAAGCCAAGTATGAGTCAGGGCTGGCAGCAATGGAAAATACCTCCATGTCCTGACACATCTGGGAGGGCCGTTACCTCTGTTGTGCCGTTATCGTTGATGCCATATTTATCTCGGGTTTTCTTGATCTTCTCAGAAACCTCCTTAATAAATTTTTTTATCTCCTGAAAGATTACACAACAAACATCAGATACATATTTCTCAGCAATCTGGATGACATGATTCGTTTTGTAAACTTCAGTAACGTGACGGGTCCATCCTATTTTAGTGGCAGCTAAATATGACACTGTAAAGGGTACGAAATGGATACAGGTTCTATTACAAAATGTTTTTCCAAGGAACACGACACACCATCCACACCCCGGACACATCATTCATTGGTTTAGTGTTTCTAAGGCCTTTTTACTCTGATGATGCTTCATATGTATAGAGTGACGGCAGGACAGCCCTTCCCACTTGCCGCCTTCTCTTCTCTCCCCTGGCACACCCTGCTGCCCACATTCACGCAGCCCAGAGTAAGTACAATTGAACCACTTGTACTTTTAGTCTCTAGACTGATAACTTTTTGAGGTTTCTTTTGCAGTTGTGCTGGTCAATTTAAATACTACGAAGTATGGTTTTGTAGACACATGTACATTTCAAACACTTGCCTTCATTTCAAAGGAAACACTCCCAAGTCCCAGCTTTGTCTCTGACCCTCAGCTCTGCACTGGTCCCCCATCATGCTCCCTTCCCCCACACAGTCAGAACTTTGTAAGGTCTCCAGGAAACCACTCTCCAAGCTGGAAATGAAACATTGGCGTATCTGCTGTTCCCACTGTACTTAAGAACAGCACTCTACGCCCCGGGACGATGACAAAATGGAGCAAGAAAAAGGGGGAAAAGCACACCATGTGGAGGATCCATAGGGCACGGCTAGAGACGACAGGCCTAAGTTTTCTGGAAACTGCTCTGAGGGGAAAACCCATCTGCTTTACAATTTATAGTGTGTGGGTGAAATAAACCCAGCCTCAAGGTCACTCCTAGAACCAGGATCAGCTAGCATCTCCTCTCGGGGAGTTCTCACGGAGGGTATGGTACGCTTTCACGAAGCACACCCATCCACGTCCTGCTGCCAGGGGGCCAGCAGCGTGGGACTGACTGTTTTTTTTTTTTTTTTTTTAATTTTTTTTTAGAC
The DNA here is from genome assembly GCF_965194805.1 of Balaenoptera borealis. NCBI lineage: Eukaryota > Metazoa > Chordata > Mammalia > Artiodactyla > Balaenopteridae > Balaenoptera > Balaenoptera borealis. The sequence goes on from NC_138874.1 coordinate 62,556,808, forward strand.
GTTACTTTTTTTTTTTAATATTTATTTATTTATTTACTTATTTATTTTTGGTTGTGTTGGGTCTTCGTTTCTGTGTGAGGGCTTTCTCTAGTTGCGGCAAGCGGGGGCCACTCTTCATTGCGATGCGCGGGCCTCTCACTATCGTGGCCTTTCTTGTTGCAGAGCACAGGCTCCAGACGCGCAGGCTCAGTAGTTGTGGCTCACGGGCCTAGTTGCTCCGCGGCATGTGGGATCTTCCCAGACCAGGGCTCGAACCCGTGTCCCCTGCATTGGCAGGCAGATTCTCAACCACTGAGCCACCAGGGAAGCCCTGGGACTGACTCTTAGAGCACTTCTCCGGTGAGCTGAGGGCACACCCGGTGCAGTAGCAGTGTCCTTCACAGGCTGCTCATCGGCCGCTCTGGTTTGATCCAGGGGCGTTGTTGAGAGTATGGGAAAGGGTGGAGAGACTGCACTTCCCCTCAGCAGCCCTCAGGGGAATATAATTCCCCTCAGTGGTTTCGGACAAATTGTGCGGGCACTCTGGCCAACTACAGGCGCCCAGCTGCTCCGCGCGGCAGGCTGAGGGCGGATCCACACACCCGGACGGACCAGTGGGCGGGCCCGAGGACTGGATGCATGCTGTAGTGGCTGCAAAGCCTCATGAGGTCTTGATTCTTGATTCCGAGGCCGGCTGAGGGGCCCCAGGAAGACCAGCATGCCTGCCCAGAGTCTGCTCAATCTATATCACATAGTTGAAAACATCACAAGTTTTGTCTGAAACAAATGTTTCAAAAAGCAGACTGAACAGAAGCCCACTTTTGCAAAAACAAAATCCTCTAACGCAGGGGTCCCCGACCCTTGGGCCACGGACCGCTACCAGTGCGCGGCCTGTTAGGAACCGGGCCGCCCAGCAGGAGGTGAGCGGCGGGCGGGTGGGCGAGCGAGCGATGCTTCATCTGCTGCCCCCCGTCGCTCGCATTACTGCCTGAACCTCCCCACCCCCGTCCATGGAAAAACTGTCTTCCACGAAACTGCTCCCTGGTGCTGAAGAAGTTGGGGACTGCTTGCTGCCATAAGGCACCTACAGAGAGCCTAACACTTAACTAGCCAGGTTTTATCCTAACACTGCAAAAATAAATCTCTTTAGCCTCCCATAGACTAACGAGCAATTTCTAGTTACTATCTTTGCTGAAAGCAAACCACTAAAACTTCTGAGGTCCACATGGTCCATGTTCACAAGCTCTTCTTCGTCAGCTGCTGCCCAGCCTGGCAAGCTCTCCCTGTGGGGCAGCAGGGCACTGGCCCCATCGCTCTAGAGCAGAGGCCACTCGGGCTGACTAAGGTCAGGGGCTTGGCCAAGACAAGAGGCCCCTCTACAAAGTCAAATGCCTTCTCCACAGTCTGCTCTCAGGACAGGGGTTTTCTGCAATGTCATCTTTGCCCACTGGGCATTTCAGTCTGTCTCCTAGGAGCCCAGGTGATCAGGGGGCTACGTGGGTGGAATCCACCACATCTTGGCTGCCCCTTGCTCATGAACACAGGTTTCCCATGACTGTCCTTGTTGGGCAACTCTCCTCATTGACAAAGCGTGGAAATACGTGGAGGGTTACCATGCCGCTCAGCCATCATTCTATGCAGAAAAGACTTTTATTTAAGAAAGGACTTTTACTAATTTACAAGAACTTGAAAATTCTCAAGAGACTCTTTAAAGAGAAACTCTCCAGGCTTACTTATTAATTACAGGTTTGAGGCCACGTTTTCAGATACAGTTAGTTATTACAAACCACAGGTGGAAATTAGAGCTGGAGAGGGCAGTGGGACAATCTCTCCTGGTGTGGCTCTGCCTAAAACTGTGAATCTTCAAAAGCGATAATACCCACTTCCACTTAATTTTTCCCCTGTATTATTCAGTATTAAGAGCCTCCTTTACATGGGTGACGTCCTCCCTGAGCCTACTTGTCTAGCTGTGGTTGTGTCCTTTAGGGCGAACTTCTGAAAGCCCTCTTGAACCAGATGTTGCCGTTCGATTGCCAGAGCCCAAGGCCAAGCAGACCAGGGGGTTTTCATCTGTGAGAAACTCCGCACACATGTGCAGTCAAGAGCACACACCTCAAACCATTCCCCAGCTCAGGTGCTGGAAAGGACAGTTTTCAGCTGCCACCCACGTGGACATGCTTCTGGTGGCTTTGCTGAAAGGAATGACTTCCCTTACACAAGAGTTAGGGCAGATATTCTGGAAGTTAGGTTAAAAGGAAAAAAGCTCACTTTTTGGAAATGAAAACTGAAATAAGCTACTAAGAATTCAGCTGGACCAACCCATGCATACTACAGGAACTCAGAACACGGCAGCTGGCAGGCAGTTAATCACACAACTGACCAGCAGCTAACTCTCACACTCAGTCCACAGTGCGTCTGTGAGCACAGCTGTCGGCCTCTGGCAGGGCCAGGGCTCAGCACCACCCAGAAGCTGCCTCTGTCTCCTCAGCTCTGACACGGGCCATGGCCGGACAACATTTCAGCAGCTCAGAAAAATCTGCTCTGGCCAGTGGATTTCGGACCCTCTTGGCAAATCAATCTGAGCCCAGATTGTGAGCCACTGGAGGGCGAGGACATGTTCAATCACCTCTGTGTCCCTGTGATCTGTGGGGCGTACAGTACGAGGGGACGGCTGAACAAGTGCTCACTGAACCCACAAGTGCTGCTGGTCAGGGGGTTACCGTCAAACCGCGTCTAAGACAAGAAAGGACCAGTCCAAGGTGATGAACAGGGAAGTCCTGTTTGCCAGAACCGGGACAGAAATCTGTGGTCCCCGGGCCTGGCAGACAGCTGGGGTGCAGCAGAACTACTCCTCCACGCTCGGCAGCCACAGCATGTTAAGCACATTACCTCGTTATATTTCTCATAGCCTGTCTCAGTTAGGGTCTTCAAGGAGAAACAGAAACATAAATAAGTAAATATAATCGTGAAGAAAAATGAAATCACACTTCTCATTTGTTACTTAAGAAAAAAAAAAAAAGAAAAAAAAAGCTATGAAAAAACCAAACCAAAACCAAAACAAAGGCACTCAGCCTAGTCAGACTCTTAATTTTAAATATATTAAGATCTGGAAGAGTCTCTTTTTCACCTTTCACATCTTGTCATGTGAAAGAACAGAGTGAAGCGCTTGTAACTAAAACATTCTTATTTACGTTTTTTACTATTTTTATTTTTGATATACTTCAAGGGATACATTTGTGCTATATTTGAATCACCAATCAGTACACAAAGGGAACCAGGTACTGATTCCTGTATCCTTTTGCTTTTTGTTTTGGCCACGCTGCTTTTGATCATAACCATGATTATAAACAGGAAGGAGCAGGTCAGTGAAATAAAAATGAACCAAAAAAACCTAAAGAGGATGTCAAGGTAACAGGTCCCTGGAAGAAAATGGAAGGCTGACTCTGTGCATTTCTAACCCATGTTACAGTAAGAAAAAAAACAATTTAAAATGATAATGGTATTAAGTAAATGCTATGACATCATTTACTGTACAAGACACAATAAATGGCATTAAAACAATGCTACTACTATTACAAATGATTGGGATTCAGAACAACCGAGGAAGGAGATGGCCCACAGGATGAAAATGTGGGTTGTAGGGGGTTGACAGGGACAGGGTTAAAAAAAAATCAGTTCTCTAACTAAAGCATTTTTCTTCTACCAGGGAAACACTTGCGCAAAAGACAAACTAAGAAAGACATGAGATAAATTCTTTATGTTGACTGCTGAGATTCTGCCTGGGCCAGTCTTAAATTTTTTAACAAGAAACACTCTTACATAAACACCCACCCAGCTTATAAACTGCACTGCTGGCACTTGGCGAACAATTCCTTGGTGACAGCAGAGCCGGGTGCATGGCCCCCGCGGAGCTCACCTGCAGGAAGCTGTCCTGGCAGCAGAGAAACTCATTCTTCTTCGTGATGGACTCAGCAGTCAGGAGCAGCTCATTCTTACTGAGAGCAGGCTCGCTCTGGCACGGGAAGACGGCCTCGGGTATCAAAAGGAAACAGAGTGATGTGGGGGGCAGTATTGGAGGAAGGAATTTACAAGAGACAAAACAACCTCACTCAGAGTGAGCTTTTAGCAACCTGTGATGTTTTTTTTTTCTTTCAAAACAAATTGTAGACTCTACCTTTAATATGAAGGTGAAAACGGGATAAACTGATACTCCATCTTAATACAAAGGCTTGTGGGCCATTCAGTGGGTATCATGCCATTTCTCCCCAACCTTCACCCCACCCCAGATTTGCACTAAAATCACAAATTGTTGTTTTTTAAAAAGAGCCCAAAATTTCGAGAGTGAAAATATTCCCCCACCTCCAAGCTCATGGGGTTTCCCCTAAAGTTTTAATGGTTGCACATCACCCTAATGGACGGACCAGTCTGTATTTGACCTGTCCTCCACTGATGGTCTGTGTCTGCTATAAACAATTCTGGAAGAACATTCTTGGCACATTTAGATCATTTTTGTAGGGCAAATTCCTGTAAGTGGAACTTAAATATTGGTCAAAGGCACCCACATTTAAATTCAGATCAGTGTTGTCCAGCTACCTCTCAAAAAGATTGTTCTAAATTATACCCCCAGTTAAAGCGTGTGAAATGTGCCTGCTTCTCCACACCCATGGCTTTAACACCGTCTCTATTACACTTTACTAGATACAGACAAGAAGACAAAGCCCTCTTCTATTGGCATTTGATTACTACCAATAACTAGACTTTGAAATTGAGAAACTATTTTTCCTTTAATACTTGGGGGAAATTATGCAAAGGAACACAAAAAAGAAAAATACTAACTCAGTGGTTGGGTAGATATGACAGCATTAACTGTGTGCTATGCCAAAGGGCACCTCCATTCTAAAGAACTGGCCTTGAAAACACTGACAGATATAATGCTAAATCTTACTTTGATGTTGTCCAGAACTCTTTTAAACTCCAAGGGTTCATCTTTTCCCTCCATGGCTGCAGGATCTAAGCCATCTCCCCCGTAAATGAACTGGATGATATCGCCTGTAGAGCTTCGGACTGTCAAATCATACTGTGAGCAAAGATCTTCAAGGGACTTTACGAGCCTCCTCTAAAGTAAAAGGAGGAGAGGAGACAAAAGCTCAGCTGCTTTGAGAAGACTACTCACGCATAAAGAGGTTGAGATTTGCAACTCTGAGTTTCAAGGTTACCAGCGTTTTAATCACATAAAAACAATTTATTAGAAATCCCTTAAAAAGAGTCCCCTGACTGCAAGAACAGGCCCACAAGGGCCTCACTAGCCTGTGCGGTGGGATTTAGAATATGCTCCAGCCTCCAGTGTATTAGAATACATGCAATTTAAACCCCAACACCCCCGAAGGACTCTGCAAACACTGTTTTCCTAGGCTGCTTCGCCTTCCCTCTCTGTCTCCCTAAGGTATAAATTAATGCAATTGCTTTGCATTTCTAAACACAACTTAATCCAGGACCCCTGTAGACTTCAATATGAATTACAGAGGATCAGGTGCAGGCCACCTTCTGGGACAGAGTGGGAAGAAGAGAGAACAGGAATGGCATTGCGTTTGAACCAGCAGGCAGCAGCGATTTCTCAAGTCTGCTTAGGGAGAACCTCCCACCAGCAGAACACTCCAGCCAGCAATGTGATGGGGGCTCAGGGAGTTAAAAAGAAAGAAATCTTCCTCCAGGCAACTTCAAAACAAAAATCACTCATGCCACAACTAATTTGTTCTAGGCTAACACATTGCTCTGGGAAAGCCATACTCTCCACTTCAAAAAAGGTGAAGACAAAAAATAAAGTCAACAGACATTTGGGCAAGAGTGGTAAAAGCAGTTCACAGGCTGTTAGGTTTCTGACAAAAGCAGCACACTCCAAAGCTAAAGGGCAATTTCCCATCAAAAGATGATTAAAAGGGAAGCAGTTATCAGTAATGCTACAGGAGGTCCAGACGAGGTTATGGAAATAGGTGTGTACTGACTCGGGTCCATTTCGCCCTCATCATTGTGTGCTCTGGCTCACTCATTCGCATCTCTGGTTTATCAGTCCTGGTTTCCCAGTAATGCAAAGGGCCGTGTTTCTCAATCCACGGTGGGGAGAAAAGGGACACAAAGCCACAGCAGTTCATGGCCTAGCAACTTGGATTGTTAACTTCATCATGTGTTGTAAGTAGATAAATACATCAAAAAATTAAAAACAAACAAACAGAGATTATGGAGTACAGAGTAGAAATGAGAATTAGACACTGGTGAGAAATCCTTTCCTTGTGGTCTTATGGAAGAACAAGGTAGGATGTGTTTTCACCCCTCTGCCATCAGGGGTACTTCTGCGGCAGTCTGAGAAGCACAGGCATAGAGGAGTGTCTAGCTCAGCCCTGTCCCCGGAGACTACTATCTTACACCTGTACATACAATGGAGAAAAAGCCAGCCCTCCAAGTGTGTCCAAGCCCTCCTGCGGGCACTGGAATAGGTTCTTGGAGTCTCTTAGAGTGGTATTAGTAATGGGTTATATAAATAGTTGCACAGTGAGAAGCAGAGTCCTCTCAATTTGTAATCACGAGGTAGGTACTGTCACCCCACCTCCGTGTATTAGGAATCAGAGGCTCAGTGAGGTTCGATGACGTGCTCTGGGATGCATTTGGGTCCATGCTCTCCTCCAGCAATGCTTTGGTACATGTGGTTCCGGCCTGGTCTTCATCATTCGAAGGACATTGTGTGATTTGGAACATACTACCTTTGTATGTTGTTTATTTCTAGGGTACCCTACATCTCTCAATTTTTCCTTTTAAATACCAAGACTGGATAAATTAGAGCTCAGGTACAAAATAAGCAAACACTCAGCAGTCAAGATCTGCAGACCCTATCCTGCTTCATTGCTAATGGCCTACATTTCTTCAGGTTACCTGCATGTATCCTGTTTCAGCTGTCTTCACGGCTGTGTCAACCAGACCTTCCCGGCCAGCCATCGTGTGGAAGAAAAACTCGGTTGGTGTCAAACCTGAATAAAAGCTGTTAGCCACAAAGCCTTTGGCAGCTGGGAGCTAAAGAGAGGTAGGAAAAAAAGAAAAATCTAACAAAAAAGTTCAAGGTCCACAATTCCAAAGCCCATTCAAATCAGAAAATGCCTCAACTTCAGACTATAAATACCCAGCCAATGCACTCTCATGTTTTATGCCCTTTCCTAAAGGAGAAACAATTTAGCCCAGACCATCCTTACCAGAGACAAGGAGGGTGAGGCCCCAGCCAGGGTTGGTGCTGGTGCCACTGGCAGCCAGGTGGCTCGTGACAGAGAAACCAAAGCTTGGGCTGCTACCCCTAGACCAGGGAGGCAGTTACCAACCTCGGTTCAGAGGGCACCCTGCTGACTGTGACAGCTTGCCCCTGCCCTGGGAAACGACTCCTCCCAAGACACCCTTCCTGTGGGCCAGACCTGTCCAACTCCAAAACATAACCGTGTGCTGCTAATGTTTATGGGGATTCATTTTTGGGCTGTTGAAAATATTCTAAAATTAGACTGTGATGATGATCATACAACTCTGTGAACATACTAAGCTGCTGAACTCTACACTTTAAATGGGTGAATATTATGATAAATGAAATGTATCTCAAAAAAAAAAACCTGTAAAAAGAAACAAACATATATAAAACACCATATGAAATGCCAAATGGCCTTTGATCTGGATAGGTCTGTGTTCCTTAGAGGACAACTCAGATGAACAGGCTAACCTCCTGCTTCCCTGTTTCATTTAAGGGGCAGCTGGCATTTCTAGGCAGGCACCATCTACTCCGAAGTCTAGCACTGGATATCCCTGGCATCTCTTCTAAATTGGTCAGGCTTTGACTCTGAGCCAGATAAGCATAGTCAGGTACCTCTCCAGTGACCAGCTGGCTGCCTGACCTCTAGTGATTTCTGATCTTGGGCAGAGAACCTGAGTTGTTCCTGAGGCCGCCTGATACAGAGAATATCTGTCCATTCTCAGTACAGTAGTCCTATCTCCCCAGGAGGGGCTGGACAGAAATCCTACAGTTCCACCGGGCAGGAGCAGCTGGGGCATCTCTGCTTCAGTGCGAATAGCAGCTGACTCCATCCAGAATTTACTAAGTGACCAAATCTGCTCTAAGTTGTGCTCTGCTGACACTAGTGTCTAGACCACGAGGGCCAATGGAACCCAGGAGTCATTTACAAGCAGAGTTTAAGAACTCCAGAGAGGAAAACTTGGAATTTCCCGGTCATTTTACATGTTCACAGTTTAAAAATCCTTATACTTTTATGTAAGTGCCCCCCAAGTAAGCATACAGATTGAATGCACATGTTATGATAACTACACATTTTGAACACTTAAGGTAAGTTGGATGGGAATCTGAAATCCTCCCTCTTGGTCCAAACTCAAGTTATACAGCTCTGAGTTTAACAAGGCTCCTTCTACAGGACTCAGGTTTGGGTTGCAGAGGGAATAACCCTGAGCGGCCGCCACCCTTATACACCAGCTCCAGGAGCCCCTTGGTTGGCAGCCCCAGAGCTTCCGTGACTCTCTTCTGCACTGCTGAAGGTTGTCCTTCAAAGTTCTGCCTCATCCGCTACTGCTTACCTTTGAGTGTTTTTCAAAGTGAGGCAAGGACCTGTTTTCAAAGCCATCTGGCACTCGAGAGCCACTGATGGCTTGCTGTCCCACACAGGCAATCATCTGTGATATGTTAATGAAGGAACCTGGGGAAGCAGGTCAGGAATGTAACATTCATTTACCAAAATGACATTAAATGAAGTGCAAGCAGATCTGTGGGATAAAACAGGAATACATGGCACAGCCCCCTATCCTCAACAAGTTCATAGTCTAGGGACAGTAAAAGTCAGAACTAGAGTAACACAGGGTAGAGCTGTCAGTAACACAAGAAAGGCCGAGCAGGGCTAGAGCTGCTCAGGGGTGAACGAGCACTTTGCGGCTGGAGGAAAGACTTCCAGGGGAGTCTTCCAGAAGGCAGCGGCAACCAGCTGGACATCTGGAGGACATTATGACTTAGACATAGAAGACGTGGGGGAGGAATTCCAAAGTGGGTGGGAGAGTGGGAAGCAAAGACATAGGATAGGAGTGTGGGGTACGTACCAGGAGCAGGGAGTAGGAGAATATGGGGTGAAAGGCAGCAAGATTAAAGAGACTGGACTTTATTCTGGCAAAAATTTACAGAAACAGGAAAAGCAGGAGGTTCGGAATTTGAGTGCAGTATCATGAAACCTAATGCTTTTAGGTTCTGGCTAACTATGACATTTAAGTGTTCTTAATTATCATCAAACACATTATTTTAAAAATCCGCAGGTTTTCTTTCTTTTCTTTAAAAAATAACGTCAAGTTTACTCAAAGCACCCTCAAACTCAGAAACCCACACACATGACCAGTAAGTTTCTCCAAAGGGGTGAGACTTCTAAAAATGCAAATAATTAAGTCTCTTTCTCTATGTATTATTCAAAAAACTTCAGGCCTGGGCTTCCCTGGTGGCGCAGTGGTTGAGAATCCGCCTGCCAATGCGGGGGACACGGGTTTGAGCCCTGGTCTGGGAAGATCCCACATGCCGCGGAGCGACTAGGCCCGTGAGCCACAATTGCTGAGCCTGCGTGTCTGGAGCCTGTGCTCCACAACAAGAGAGGCCGCGATAGCGAGAGGCCTGCGCACCGTGATGAAGAGCGGCCGCCACTTGCCGCAACTAGAGAAAGCCCTCGCACAGAAACGAAGACCCAACACAGCCATAAATAAATAAAATTAAAAAAAAAAAGAACAAAAAAACAAAACAAAAAACCCAAAACTTAAAAAAAAAAACAAACAAAAAACTTCAGGCCCTTATAAACAAAAAGCCTGAAGTTCTTTTTTTTTTTGCAGCGCAGCTTGTGGGATTTTAGTTCCCTGACCAGGGATTGAACCTGGGCCCTGGCAGTGAAAGCCTAGAGTCCTAACCACTGGACCACCAGGGAATTGCCAGGCCTGAAGCTCTGACTCGCATTTTCTAGAACACAACCAGCCAGCCCACATGCAGCGCAGTGACAGCAGCGGCCGGAGGGGGGCACTCACCTTTAGAGCCGCACAGAGCCATGGTGAGGGGGCTGTTGCTCTTATCCAGCTCCCGGAGGCAGGCGCTGCCCGCGTGGTCGCGGATCACGGACAGCTCCTTCAGGATCAAAGCCTGGCAGGAGAAAGGGAGATGCGTGGTGGCTCTGTGATTACCAAAGTTCAATGAGACGTTTAAGGAAATGTGAAGAATTTCAGCAAGATGTCAGATTTCAGCAAGACGTCAGCAGATAAAAGGTTTCAGAGCCTTAGAAGACCAAGATAGCCTGTCTCTACAGACTGACATCTTCCACAGGCTGCCATAATCGGTGTGTAAGGAAAAAATGATCAGTAACAAAACCTTGGGAAATTCTTTAAACGGCCAATAAATGTGCTTGCTTGGCTTTGTGTACGGTACCCTACACGGCAATATATCCGTATATATGTGACTGTACATACTCATGCATGTGTATACTGTGTGTAAACAAATATAATATCTTATACTTTATAACAAATTATGTAATATGTAGTAAAAGAGAGTTGCTTGTGCTATTGTAAAATTTGTCTCTCTGCTAAGAACACATTTGAATTACCACCAGTTAAGCATGTTATGGGGTGACTCTATAGGAATATTCTAGTCCATGAGCTCATCCAGATTGTGATCTCTCAACTCACAACTTACAATGCTGAAGCAGTTAGGAGTCATGCTTCCCTTAAAAATGAGTGCAGCTGAGGCCTCAAGTAATTTTCTATGTGAGAAACACCCATTTCTCTCTCTCTCTGTTTTTCTTTAAGAGTTAGTGAGATTAAGAATGAGCTAAATGCCATCCACCAGAGGGCAGACAGCAGAAACAAGAAGAACTACAATCCTGCAGCCTGTGGAACAAAAACCACATTCACAGAAAGAGAGACAAAACGAAAAGGCAAAGGACTATGTACCAGATGAAGAACAAGATAAAACCCCAGAAAAACAACTAAATGAAGTGGAGATAGGCAACCTACCAGAAAAAGAATTCAGAATAATGATAGTGAAGATGATCCAGGACCTCGGAAAAAGAATGGAGGCAAAGATTGAGAAGATGCAAGAAATGTTTAACAAAGACCTAGAAGAATTAAAGAACAAACACCTGGAAAAATTAAAGAACAAACAAACAGAGATGAACAACACAATAACTGAAATGAGAAATACACTAGAAGGAATCAATAGCAGAATAACTGAGACAGAAGAACGAATAAATGAACTGAAAGACAAAATTGTGGAAATAATTGCCGAGGAGCAGAATAAAGAATGAAAAGAAATGAAGACAGCCTAAGAGACCTCTGGGACAACATTAAATGCACCAACATTCGCATTATAGGGGTCCCAGAAGGAGAAGAGAGAAAGAAAGGACCCGAGAAAATATTTGAAGAGATTACAGTTGAAAAATTCCCTAACACGGGAAAGGAAATAGCCACCCAAGTCCAGGAAGCGCAGAGAGTCCCAGGCAGGATAAACCCAAGGAGAAACAGGCTGAGACACATAGGAATCAAACTGACAAAAATTAAAGACAAAGAAAAATTACTGAAAGCAACAAGGGAAAAATGACAAATATACAAGGGAACTCCTATAAGGTTAACAGCTGATTTCTCAGCAGAAACTCTACAAGCCAGAAGGGACTGGCACAATATATGTAAAGTGATGAAAGGGAAGACCCTACAACCAAGACTACTCTAGCCGGCAAGGATCTCATTCAGATTCAACTGAGAAATCAAAAGTTTTACAGACAAGCAAAAGCTAAGAGAATTCAGCACCACCAACCAGCTCTACAACAAATGCTAAAGGAACTTCTTTAAGTGGGAAACACAAGAGAAGAAAAGGACCTACAAAAACAAACCCAAAACAATTAAGAAAACGGTAATAGGAACATACATATTGATAATTACCTTAAATGTGAATGGATTAAATGCTCCCACCAAAAGACATAGGCTCGCTGAATGGACACAAAAACTCGCTGAAAGTAAGGGGATGGAAAAAGAGATTCCATGGAAATGGAAATCAAAAGAAAGCTGGAGTAGCAATACTCATATCAGATAAAATAGACTTTAAAATGAAGAATGTTACAAGAGACAAGGAAGGACACTACATAATGATCAAGGGATCAATCCAAAAAGAAGATATAACAATTATAAATATATATGCACCCAACAGAGGAGCACCTCAATACATAAGGCAAATGCTAACAGCTATCAAAGAGGAAATTGACAGTAACACAATAATTCAGGGGGACTTTTAACAGCTCACTTGCACCAATGGACAGAAAATTAATAAGGAAACACAAGCTTTAAATGATACAAGAGACCAGACAGATTTAATTGATATTTATAGGAAATTCCATCTGAAAACAGCAGATTACACTTTCTTCTCAAGTGCACACAGAACATTCTCCAGGATAGATCACATCTTGGGTCACAAATCAAGCCTTGGCAATTTTAAGAAAATTGAAATCATATCAAGCATCTTTTCCGACCGCAACGCTATGAGATTAGAAATAAATTACAGGGAAAAACACAAACACATGGAGGCTAAACAATATGTTACTAAATGACCAAGAGATCACTGACAAAATCATAGAGGAATTCAAAAAACACCTAGAGACAAATGACAAGGAAAACATGACGACCCAAAACCTATGGGATGCAGCAAAAGCAGTTCTAAGAGGGAAGTTTATAGCAATACAATCCTACCTCAAGAAACAAGAATCTCAAACAAACAATCTAACCTTACACCTAAAGGAACTAGAGAAAGAAGAACAAACAAAATCCAAAGTTAGTAGAAGGAAAGAAATCATAAAGATCGGAGCAGAAATAAATGAAATAGAAACAAAGAAAACAAGAGCAAAGATCAGTAAAACTAAAAGCTGGTTCTTTGAGAAGATAAACAAAATTGATAAACCTTTAGTCAGCCTCATCAAAAAAAAGAGGGAGAGGACTCAAATCAATAAAATTAGAAATGAAAAAGGAGAAGTTACAACAGACACCGCAGAAATACAAAGCATCCTAAGAGACTACTACAAGCAACTCTATGCCAATAAAATGGACAACCTGGAAGAAATGGACAAATTCTTAGAAAGGTATAACCTTCCAAGACTGAGCCAGCAAGAAATAGAAAATATGAACAGACCAATCACAAGTAATGAAATTGAAACTGTGATTAAAAATCTTCCAACAAACAGAAGTCCAGGACCAGATGGCTTCACAGGTGAATTCTATCAAACATTTAGAGAAGAGCTAACACCCATCCTTCTCAAACTCTTCCAAAAAAGTGCAGAGGGAGGAACACTCCCAAACTCATTCTATGAGGCCACCATCACCCTGATACCAAAACCAGACAAAGATACTACAAAAAAAGAAAATTACAGACCAATATCACTGATGAATATAGATGCAAAAATCCTCAACAAAATACTAGCAAACAGAATCCAACAACACATTAAAAGGATCATACACCATGATCAAGTGGGATTTACTCCAGGGATGCAAGGATTCTTCAATATATGCAAATCAATCAATGTGATACACCATATTAACAAACTGAAGGATAAAAACCATATGATCATCTCAATAGATGCAGACAAAGCTTTTGACAAAATTCAACACCCATTTATGATAAAAACTCTCCAGGGCACAGAGGGAACCTACCTTAACATAATAAAGGCCATGTGTGACAAACCCACAGCAGACATCATTCTCAATGGCGAAAAACTGAAACCATTTCCTCTAAGATCAGGAACAAGACAAGGATGTCCACTCTTGCCACTATCAGTCAACATAGTTTTGGAAGTCCTAGCCATGGCAATCGGAGTAGAAAAAGAAATAAAAGGAATACAAATTGGAAAAGAAGAAATAAAACTGTCACTGTTTGCAGATGACATGATACTATACATAGAGAATCCTAAAGATGCCACGGGAAAACGGCTAGAGCTAATCAGTGAATTTGGTAAAGTTGCAGGATACAAAATTAATGCACAGAAATCTCTTGCATTCCTATACACTAAGAACAAAAGATCAGAAAGAGAAATTAAGGAAACAATCCCATTCACCGTTGCAACAAATAGAATAAAATACCTAGGAATAAACCTACCTAAGGAGGAAAAAGACCTGTACTCAGAAAACTATAAGACACTGATGAAAGAAATCAAAGATGACACAAACAGATGGAGAGATAACCATGTTCTTGGATTGGAAGAATCAATATTGTGAAAATGACTATACTACCCAAAGCAATCTATAGATTCAATGCAATCCCTATCAAATTACCAATGGCACTTTTTACAGAACTAGAACAAAAAATCTTAAAATTTGCATGGAGATACAAAAGATCCTGAAGAGCCAAAGCAATCTTGAGGGAAAAAAATGGAGCTGGAGGAATCCGACTCTCTGACCTCAGACTATACTACAAAGTTACAGTAATCAAGATGATATGGTACTGGCACAAAAACAGAAATATAGATCAATGGAACAGGATAGAAAACCTAGAGATAAACCCACTCACCTATGGTCAACTAATCTATGACAAAGGAGGCAAGGATATACAATGGAGAAAAGACAGTCTCTTCAATAAGTGGTGCTGGGAAAACTGGACAGCTACATGTAAAAGAATGAAATCAGAACACTCCCTAGGACTTCTCTGGTGGCGCAGTGGTTAAGAATTCGCCTGCCAATGCAGTGGACACCGGGTTAATCTCTGGTCTGGGAAGATCCCACATGCCGCGGAGCAACTAAGCCTGCGCGCCACAACTACCGAGCCTGCGCTCCAGAGCCCGCGAGCCACAACTGAGCCCGTGTGCCACAACTACTGAGCCTGTGCTGTAGAGCCTGAAAGCCACAACTACTTTGCCACAACTACTGAAGCCCGTGTGCCTAGAGTCTGTGCTCCGCACAAGAGAAGCCACTGCAATGAGAAGCCCATGCACCGCAACAAAGAGTAGCCACTACTTGATGCAACTCAAGAAAGTGTGCGTGCAGCAACAAAGACCCAATGCAGCCAAAAATAAATAAATAAAATAAATAAATTAAAAAAAAAAAGAACACTCCCTAACAGCATACACAAAAATAAACTCAGAATGGATTAAAGACCTAAATGTAGGACCGAACACTATAAAACTCTGAGAGGAACATATAGGAAGAACACTCTATGACATAAATCACAGCAAGATCTTTTTTGACCCACCCCCTAGAGTGATGGAAATAAAAACAAAAACAAACAAATGGGACCTAATGAAACTTAAAAGCTTCTGCACAGCAAAGGAAACTATAAACAAGACGAAAAGACAACCCTCAGAATGGGAGAAAACATTTGCAAACAAAGCAGCTGACAAAGGATTAATCTCCAAAATATATAAGCAGCTCATGCAGCTCAATATTAAAAAAACAAACAACCCAATCAAAAAATGGGCAGAAGACCTAAATAGACATTTCTCCAAAGAAGACATACAGATGGTCAAGAGGCACATGAAAAGCTGCTCAACATCACTAATTATTAGAGAAATGCAAATCAAAACTACAATGAGGTATCACCTCACACTGGTCAGAATGGCCATCATCAAAAAATCTACAAACAGCAAATGCTGGAGAGGGTGTGGAGAAAAGGCAACCCTCTCGCACTGTTGGTGGGAATGTAAATTGATACAGCCCCTATGAAGAACAGTATGGAGGTTCCTTAAAAAACTAAAAATAGAATTTCCATATGACCCAGCAATCCCACTACTGGGCATATACCCAGAGAAAACCATAATTCAAAAAGACACATGCACCCCAATGTTCCTTGCAGCACTACTTAGCCAGGTCATGGAAGCAACCTAAATGTCCACTGAGAGACGAATGGATAAAGAAGATATGGTACATATATACAATGGAATATTACTCATCCATAAAAAGGAAAGAAATTGGGTCATTTGTAGAGACGTGGATGGACCTAGAGACTGTCATACAGAGTGAAGTAAGTCAGAAAGAGAAAAACACATATCGTATGCTAACACATATATATGGAATCTAAAAAAAAGAAAAAAAAGGTCATGAAGGACCTAGGGGCAGGACAGGAATAAAGATGCAGACCTACTCGAGAATGGACTTGAGGACACAGGGAGGGGGAAGGGTAAGCTGGGACAAAGTGAGATAGTGGCATGTATATATATACACACTACCAAATGTAAAACCGATAGCTAGTGGAAAGCAGCTGCATAGCACAGGGAGGTCAGCTTGGGGCTTTGTGACCACCTACAGGGGTGGGATAGGGAGGGTGGGAGAGAGATGCAAGAGGGAGGAGATATGGGGATATATGTATACATATAGCTGATTCACTTTGTTATAAAGCAGAAACTAACACACCATTGTAAAGCAATAATACTCTAATAAAGATGTTAAAAAAAAAAAGATGTGGTACATATATACAATGGAATATTACTCAGCCATAAAAAAGGAACAAAATTGGGTCATTTGCAGAGACATGGATGGACCCAGAGACTGTAATACAGTGTGAAGTAAGTCAGAAAGAGAAAAATATCATATGTTAACGCATATATGTGGAATCTAGAAAAATGGTACAGATGAATCAGTTTGCAAGACAGAAATAGAGACACAGATGTAGAGAACAAACGTATGGACACCAAGGGAGGAAAGCAGTGTGGGGAGCGGTGGAGGTGGGATGAATTGTGAGATTGGGATTGACATGTATACACTAATTTGTATAAAACAGATAACTAATAAAATGAATTTAAAAGAAAAAAAAAGAATAAGCTAAATGTATGTATAAAATAGATAACTAATAGGGATCTACTGTATAGCACAGGGAACTACTCAATACTCTGTAGTGGCCTATATGAGAGAATAATCTAAAGAAAAGTGGAAATATATATATACACATATATATATATATATATAACTGATTCACTTTGCTGTACACCTGAAACTGACACAACATTGTAAATCAACTATACTCTAATAAAAATTTTTTAAAAAACTAAAAAGAATGAGTTAACTGTGAACACCTGACACAACGCTGCTTTCTGTCTGCTTTAAAAAGTTCATTTCATCAGAAAATTTCTTACTGTTCAAAAAACCTTTCTTCTCTGCTTAGGCGAGTTAAAGCTCTGAGCCCCAGGCTACTGGGGAGGCAGAAGGGAGCCAGGCAAAACCCTGGTGCAGGCGGACTGCTGAGCCAGGCTGCTTCAGGGAATATGCAGGACTCTCAGGCAACTCTGACTCTGCCATGTGCTGGCCCAGTTCTCAGCTGACCTAGCTCCACATGTGAGAGGGCAGCAGACTGGTATGTGACTCTCAGATAGGAATTAGCCATGTCTCTTTCAAAGACCATCCATTCAGAGAGCTGTGGTGTCAGTCTCTAGTCACAGGATGCTGGAAGTAGGAAGGGCAGAAGCGCTGAAGTACCAGGTACAGAGGGGGCCCAAGCGTGATGCTGGAAGAAGAGCAGCCCCATGTGGCCAAATGAACAGATGGCCGTGTTTTCACCACCTAGAACAGGAAAGCTGGAAGAGATGTAACAGATCTAACGGGAGGCCCTCCCCGCTTTAGAACACACACAAGCTGCACAGCACGGAGATGGGCTAAAGCCACTGCCTTTCCTTCCCACTCACCTCTGCTCCTTCTCTTCAGGGCCTACAGCGCCACCCAGTGATGAAGTGGCTAAACTGACCCGAAGAGCCAGACTCACCTCCAGGGTCTCCTCAGCAGTGCAGCCTGGCTGCTGCTGCAGCTTGCCTGTGTTCAGGGCTTCAATGTACTCATCACATTTTTTGTAGCCAGCATTCAGCAACTCATACTTGGCCTTCAGCAGTCCTTGGCCAGGTGTGACGTCACCAATCCCAATTGAGAATCCACGGTTAGCTGCAGAATAGTTGCCCGGGAGAGCAGGAAGAGAGAGCCACGGATGTTAGTCAACCTGCTGCACAGAAACAAGTTTATACCTTCAGAGAACTTGTTACAACCCAATTAAACAAAATGTTCCTGTATCAGTCTCTAGGTAGTTATGCAAAAATGACTAAGACTCACTAACTCCTCTGAGACCTCACAACCCACAGTGATGTCCCAACTAACTACACTATAAAGCAGACAGCCACTAAATAGTAAGGAGCGCCTGAGAAAGCCAGCTATGGAAAGTGGGCCACCTGACTGCTGGTTCTCAGCGTCGCAGAGACCTCTGTGCCCCGATTCTCTTTTTCAGAAATTATTATTCCGAAATACAGAGACTAAGAAACAAATGTAAACTGCACCGTTGATGGAACTATACAGTAATCCTAACCCTAATATCTGCCTACGAGAGGCTACTGGCTTAGTAGGGTGGGGAAGGGGATGCCTAAAAGTGGCTGCAGAAAGGAGGGCCACGAGTCTGGAAAGTCTCAGAAACAAAATCCTCAGGTTCTGTGGGAGGTAATGTAGGTGCTGGAAACGGGGAAACCCGGTGGAAAGTTTGGACAGGCATACCTTGTTTTATTGTGCTTCACAGATATAGTGGTTTTTAAAAAATTGAAGGTTTGTGGCAACCTTGTGTTGAACAAGTCTAAAAGCACAATTTTTCCAACAGCATCTGCTTACTTTGTGTCTCTGTGTCAAATTTCGGTAATGTTCATAATATTTCAAACGTTTTCATTATTATTATATTTTTTATGGTGATCTGTACTGTGACTACTATGACTCACTGAAGGCTCAAATGATTAGCATTTTTTAGCAATAAAGTATTTTTAATTAAGGTATGTACATTGTTTTTTAAGACACAAGACTATTGCATACTTAACAGACTACAGTATAGTGTAAACAACTTTTGTAACCACTGGGAAACCAAACAGTTCATGTGACTTGCTTGATCGTGGTATTTGCTTTATCGTGGTGGTCTGGAACTGAACCTGCAATGTCTCTGAGGTCTGCCTACAAGAAACAGGCCCCAGATCCTTACCCCTGTGGGAGACAGAGTGCTAGAGAAGATGAATTTGGGGATCAAGAATAGGAAGCCTTAAAAAAAAAAAAAAAAATTAAAAGAAGGAAAGGAAAAGAAAAGAACTACCAGCAAGGGACTTCCCTGGTGGCGCAGTGGTTAAAAATCCGCCTGCCAATGCAGGGGACACAGGTTCAAGCCCTGGTCCGGGAAGATCCCACATGCTGCGGAGCAACTAAGCCTGTGCACCACAACTACTGAGCCTGTGCTCTACAGCCTGTGAGCCACAACTACTGAAGCCCATGAGCCTAGAGCCCGTGCTCCACTACAAGAGAAGCCACTGCAATGAGAAGCCCGTGCACTGCAACGAAGAGTAGCCCCTGCTCGCCACAACTAGAGAAAGTCCATGTGCAGCAATGAAGACCCAATGTAGCCAAAAAAAAAAAAAAAAAAAAGAACTACTGGCAAAAAAGAACAATGGTTGGAAATTAAATATATGATAGTGAAAAAACTTTTAAAAATCAATGAAGTTGTTAAAAGAAAACTGAATCCAGAAACAAAGAAATGGACAACAGGGAAAATCAGAGAATCAATCCAAAAACTCTACTAGACAATGAACAGAAATTCAAAAAAGAAAGAACAGAGAAAGTAAAAGGGAGAAAATGATCAGAAAAAGTGCAAGAAAATAACCAGAACTGAAGGACACATGTTGCAGATTAAGAGAGCTTATACAGTGCTCAGCGCAATGAGTGACAACAGACCCATCGCAAGGTTGTGTCACTGTGAACTTTCAGAATGCCAGAAACAAAGAGGAGTCTCAAAGCTTCCAGAATAAAAAGACAATTCAGGATAAACAACAAGGTCCTAATGTGTCTAGCACAGGGAACTATATTTAATATCCTGTGATAAATCATAATGAAAAAGAATGTTAAAAAAATAGATGTATGTGTAGAACTGAGTCACTGTGCTGCACAGCAGAGACTGGCACAATGTTTTAAGTCCACTATTGCTTCAAATAAAAAAAAAAAAGACAATTCAAATACAAAAATTTGGGAATAAGAACGGAAATACACTTTACAGCAACCGTTAAAGCTAGAACAGAGTAGAGCAATCCCTTCAAAATTCTCAGGGAAAATAATCTTCAGTCTAGAATTCTACACCCAGCCAGAGTCAAGTATAAGAGTAGACTAAAGATGTTTTTGGGCATGCAAACAATCTCCTGGCCTGTGGTACGTTCAAAGCATGAGCAAGCAAAGGTAACAGAATAGTGCAAGGATGGTAGAGAAATACTGAGTAACACGGTAGGGCTGAACCGTGGAAGACCCAGAGGGTGACAGTCTTGCACAGGTACCTTGGAAGCAGCCCATGAAGGACCCTTTATGTAACAACCCTACCTGATGGGCATTAGGGAGCTACTGTAGCTTTTGAGAAGAGAACTGAAAAGCAAATTCAAATCTGCAGCCAAACTAGTCAGTATCAAGTTAATTTCATTAAGAAGAGCATAAATAGTTTAGCCTGGAATAAGTATCCTTTTCTTTGTGTGTGTGTATGTGTGTGGGGCAGGGGGATGAAACAGTAAAAGAAACCCCTGAAACACCAATAACTAGCAATAAAACAAGGATGCTGAGATACTCACACAGGTAGACGGGGGCCAGTCTGGCGAGCCGTGACATCGCATCGGCAGCTTCGTTCTGCCCCCAGTCTCGCAGCAAAATGTAAAAAATATTGTTCTTGGATCCTGATCCCAGCGTTCCTTTGTCCATGCTGCCAGTCATCAGCTCGCTGTTCTGGATAGTGACGTCTGGAAGGAAACAATGATTATGGACTTACACAATTATTTATTACTTTGCCTCATTCCAAAATGAATTTGAGGCAGTTGAGAAAATTTCTTCTCGTATTAAAAGTTAAAGCAGAACAAACAGATATGCTCTTAAAAAAATTTTTTTTTTGAGGGGGAAAAAAAGAGAAATCTAGGAACTTTTGAAGAGCATGAAAGGTCTAGTTAGTTACCCTATAGCCCTAACTCTGAAAGGTACTAGTTGACACTCATTGTCCTTATCTGTGAACTGTGGATGACAGTATCAAGCTCTTGCCATCTTGATGTCATGGGGATGTTTTGAGCATCAATTCAATCATGTACAACGAAGTGTTGTTTATAAAGCACTTTGTTATTTACCTAAGACACTGAAGACTAACAGTGGCACCATCATGAAAAGCCTAAACAACAAAATGAAATTTGTATCTAGAAACAAACAAAACACAATCTAAAACAAGAAGCCAAAATACGTTAAAGACCAGAGAGTATATTTTCAAAAGAATGGTTATAAATCTGGGGAAGAAAAATCAGTGCTCTTCAAAACATTTATTCTTCATCATGAGACAGCAGAAAACCCTTGACCTTCAGAGAGACTCTGCGGTTCAGTTCTTTAGTACAGAGCCCGCAGATCCACTTCTTGTCACTAGGCCTTGTTAGCAAAGCCCATTCTAAATCAGTGCTACTCAAACCAGCCTGCTGGGGAACTGCCTGTTAGCAGCCTGGGACCCAGAAAGTAAATGCTGCCTGAACGGCATTGGTGTGTGGACCACACTTAGGGCTGAATTAGTCTAGGGTACTCAGATGGCTCGCATTTAAATCCTCTCACTGTGAGAGTAGCATTGACATATATACACTACCAAATGTAAAATGGATAGCTAGTGGGAAGATGTTGCACAGCACAGGGAGATCAGCTCGGTGCTTTGTGAGGACCTAGAGAGGTGGGATAGGGAGGGTGGGAGGGAGGCTCAAGAGGGAGGAGCTATGGGGATATATGTATACATTCAGCTGATTCACTTTGTTGTACAGTAGAAACTAACACACTGTAAAGCAATTATACTCCAATAAAGATATTAAAAAATAAATAAGTAAATAAATAAATAAATCCTCACTGTTACACCTGATCTTCATGTTATCAAAACATCCATTGACCAGGTGAGGCAGCTTAAAACAATTAGCCTCTTCAGTTATACTTTTTAGTCACACTTTTAGACAATGAACATGTTTTTGGACATAAAATAGTAAATTAAATGCCTTAAATAACGAGACCTTTGTACGGCCAAAAAAAACAACAAAAAAAGGAAGAAAAAAGAATTTGCATTAATTGGTAGAAACGAGTCTCATCTGAGACAAAACACGAGCAGAACATTCTAATCATTGGGTTGGTCATGTGTCTACACAATCTCTACCTTTTAGAGAAACACCACCTGCATCTCCCTGAAGAACAAACTTCCTGCCTAAGGCTACAGAGAAAATTGGGATTTGCTGGCTAAGCGAAGGTAACTGTTGGTCGCTTGCTTTCCTGACCCCCGGCCCCACCCCACTGCTTTAACTCACAGGAGTCATTGACACAGAGGTCTTCTCCTTTGCCACAGTACTGCTTGCCCTTGGTTCGGAGGTTGGCCCTCACTGGGTTGTCATCGCTGGGTCTGAGGATGACGCTGAAGA
The DNA here is from genome assembly GCF_965194805.1 of Balaenoptera borealis. Taxonomy (NCBI): domain Eukaryota; kingdom Metazoa; phylum Chordata; class Mammalia; order Artiodactyla; family Balaenopteridae; genus Balaenoptera; species Balaenoptera borealis. Next base: position 62,579,250 of record NC_138874.1, read on the forward strand.
TCTGTTTTCCCGTCCACAGGGTGACAGGCTGAAGGAGGAAAGAAGCCAGAGCATCGGAGGGCTGAGCCTGGTCTCAACCACCCTTCATGCAAGTGAGGCAAGATGGTACAGTGGTCACACACCAACCGGGCAGCAGCATGCGTACACTAAGGCCACTGGTGTGTCCATACAGTCACACACACACACACACACACACACACCTGTGTGCGTACACACACAGCTCCTGCACAAACCTTTAATATTGTAGGGGGTGGGAGGCGAACTTTAATTTTCTCATCCTTGCCCACCAATATGGAAGCAATGATCTGGCAAGCCTTGGCTCGGTCAAAGAAAGTGTCCTTAAGAGTGAGGAGATAGGCACCTGAGGAAAGAAAAGGAATGAAATTGTGAGAAAAATCACAAGGTTTCAATTTTAAAATAAACGTGGACTATTACTAAAAGAGTGAGGTAAAAGTAAAACACAGCTGCTTCTTGGCTTTCTCCTCCAACTAGAATCCAGCCTCCACAGGGAAAGCGACTTTGTTTTACTCGCCGCCATAGCCCCAGCACTTAGAAAATAAAAATGTCTTGTGTATGGCAGGAGATCACTAAATAACCAACCAATGCAAAATATCTCAAGTAGGTTCACAATCACACTTAGTAAATAAACAACAGAATTAAACACAGGCAATTAAACAGCTTTTCAAGCGGACACATGAACACGGTGAATGAGAATCCTCGTATTCCAAAGTCTCCTTTCAAGTGAATTCCACAAACCCACCTGTCAGAAAATCCTGAATAGCAGCAATTAGTGGTTCTCCATTCCTTGGGGTTACAAGATTTGCTTTAGTCTGAAGGAAAAAGGAACACAGTAAGTTAGCCATCCTTGGATGCATGATGCAGCCCCAAAGACCTACACCACAAAGACTCTGAATTGTTATGAATAAATGAAGAGTAGCAGGAAGATGAGGCTGAGAACTGGAAGCTAGGGTCCTTAACTGCAGCTTTGTCACCAACTTCCATCCCTTAATCTGTCAAGGGGAGAGAAAAATTACCAGCGAGACTGACCTCAGAGGTTCCTGCACTCAAATACTGCATGAAGTAGTTTTGAGTTTCTATGAAGAACACTTCGGGTATAAGATGTTATTGTAATTAACAAATGCTCCCCTCCAAAGAAAATTTACTTCTGTGAATGAATGATGAGTAGCACTGTGTTATCTCTGAAGTCAATCAATTCCACACTCTCTACAACGATGGCAGAATTGTCGAATTTCTCTTGCGTCAGACATTAAGATTGAACAACAGGATTTTAATTAAAATGTAATGAGTGCCTACAGCGGCAAAAATGGGTGCTACTTGTTCAGTGCATTATTAACCAATTTAAAGAAGGTTCTGTGCATCAAAGTGCATTTGCTCAAATCTTTTAACTGAGGTGTAATTGACCATGATAGCCAACAGTCAAGTTTCTGCTATACCCTTGTCTTACCCTTTCATAACTGGCGCTCAAGTATATCTACTCTCCTAGGAACCCACATTACAGGTCAGAAGACACCCACTCCGCTCAACTCCCCACCTATCAGAGAAACTAACTCCCTTACATACTGCAGGGTGTTTGCAAACAGGACAGGCTCCCCTTTCCCTCCTTTAAAGGCGCTTTTCCTCAGAAGCTGGGCTGCACCACCCTACATACCCCCATGAGAACAAGGGCTTCTGCTTTAGCTTCTTCTGTTTGAGGAAGATGAAGGTTCATTTCATCACCATCAAAATCTGCGTTGTAGGGTGTACAGACACACTCATTAAATCTGAAGGTGCGGTGGGGTTTGACCCTGGCCTGTGGAATACAAAACAAAACAAACCAGGAGAAGGACTTAAGTCATTTATCTAAAACCTTCTTGGTGCCCATATGTTTGTTCTCTACATCTGTGTCTCTATTTCTGCCCTGCAAACCGGTTCATCTGTACCATTTTTCTAGGTTCCACATATATGTGTTAATATATGGTATTTGTTTTTCTCTTTCTGACTTATGGACACTGTATGGACACCAAGGGGGGAAAGCGGCAGGGGTGGGTGGGTGGTGTGATGAACTGGGAGATTGGGATTGACATGTATACACTAATATGTATAAAATGGATAACTAATAAGAACCTGCTGTATAAAACAATAAATAAAATAAAATTTAAATAAAATAAAAAATAAAAATAAAAGCTTCCTAGTTTCAACATAAAAAAAATGGCTTCCTGGAGAACTGGACACTTTACATTAAGGAAGTAAATTTCTAGTATGTTCTGGCAAGTAACATGTCACTTGTGGTCTCATTCAAGTAGCTTTATTAGATCAAAACAACACAATGAATTTGCTTTAATACTATGAGGCAAACATCAACACAGAAGCCATGAGAAAGGGGTTCCCACTGGCCAATGATGTCACAATTTGCTATTAAAAGGTTAATGGCAGAAATTGAACAAAACACACTGACTAAATAAAAACTCGTGATGACACTGAAAAAAGGGAAAGCCAAAACAAACAAAAACCCCAAACCAACCTACTTGGGAGAAACTGAGCACCAAAGTTTTATGCCCTAAACTGACAAAAAAGGAAAAAGAATTAGACGCTTATTCTTCCTTTCCTTTATGAATTCTATTTTTTGGGTAAGTAAATAGCCATAATTAACAAGGGAAAATTATTAATTACAAGAGTGGTAGGTATTAAATGTGAAAAGAATGTCAAATTAGAAAATCACCATTTTGTGACCCCAATGAAATAATGTAGGCAATGATCATAAATGGAAGAGATCATTAGAGAAAAGGCTAATAAGGCACCAGGCTGAAGCATCTGAATCCCTAACCTTCTCAGCATAACTAAAGTGGGCCAGCCAGACAACGTGTGCCTCCTGAAATATGGCAAGAGGAAGTAGCCAGCACCACCTATGAGTTATTTTGGCCAAAAAGTTGAACCTGAATCTGATCATCCTTTGAGAGCTAATTTCCAGTTTACAGGAATAAAATGAAGCATGAAGGAACCCTTACACCACACACAAGCAGACAAACAGAGAACATGCGACATTCTTCAGGACAAATGACCTGGTTTTTTTCAACAATGACACTGAAATTAAAAGAAGGAGGTGGGACATTACCAGATCATTAAAGGCTTCAGACATGTGTCAACTAAACGTAATGTGTAGACTTTGCATCTTGATTTGAACAAACTAGTTGCAAAAAGATTTTGAGACACTTGGGGAAATCTGACTATGGACAGGGTACTAGACAATACCAAGGAATGACTTCATTTTGTGAGGTGTGACACTGGCACTGTAATTACGTGTGTCTTGCAGAAGTAAACTGAATACACATGGAAAAAAGACATGGCATCTGGGTTCACAAAGAAAAAAGAGAGAGAAAACTAGTGTGGTGAAATCTTGAAAATTACTGACTATAGAGGATGAGACTGTGAGTTCATCATAGTACTCTTTCTATTTTTGTATATATTTGAAAATTTTCAAACAAAAATATTTCTATGTTAAAATGCCCCAAAGCCAAGCAAAAGTGTCCAGAAAGGGAAGGCTTCTGTTTGCCTCCTAGATCTCCATAATCATAATTCCATAATCATAAACTGCATCTTTGGTATTTCCACCACTGAGCAAAAAGACTGATGTAATGTTTTCACAAACTACTAAAAAAAGGAATCTAGAAAAACACTACCTTAGGAGCCTGTTTAAACACTGTTTGCAAATGTTCAGGGATTTAATGGCTTTGCAGACGGGAGAATTTATGAATATTTAACAAATTAAAGTTGCATCTTGTTTCCATTTTAAATCTCCAAAAAAGGAACTGCTGCTGTTGCAAAAAGTAAACCATCCCATAAAATATGGTTCAAGGTCTTAGTTGGAGGACTATTGCAAAGAGAAATCCTGCAAACATTTTAGTTCCTTAGTTAATATGTTATTTTAAATCAGGTCAATTTTCTGCCATATCTATTTTACATAACTTTGTGTACACACATGTATGTATATATGTTGTTTGCAAGTGAAATCACGGTAGTCACTTTCACACTAATTTTCAATTAGTTCCTGTTTTACTGTTGTATGAATAGTATGCTACAAATATTAAAAACATTGAAGGGAAGTTTGAAATTTAAGAGTTTCACTCAAACTAAAAAATGAGAGAAGAGGAAAGCCGAAAGTTATGAAAATTTGAGATTATTGGCAATTTAAATTTTAGAAGTCTGGAATTTAGCATGGCACACACAGCAAAGTTCCACCCAACAGAAATAAAAACCAGTCTCGTGCTCACCAGATGTGCCATAATGCTCAATTTGTGCAGCGAAGGCTGCCGATTGAACAGAACCACGTCTCCATCTATGAGGTGTCTCTCCACAATGTCCCCATACTTGAGCTCCTGAGCCATCTTCTCTCTGTTCCCGTATTTCAAAAACCTTAACATATAATAATAGACATAATCTGTGAGAACAAAGTTTGCTCCTCTTCATATCAGGATTCAGTCTCTAAAATGATCACATTTCATTATATTTAAGGTGCCTCCATACGCCATTAATTAAACTACAACAACAACAAAATTTTATTTTATTTTATTTTTTGGTTGAGCCACATGGCTTGTGGGATCTTAGTTCCCCAACCAGGGATCAAACCCTGGCTCCCAGTAGGGAAAGCGCCAAGCCCTAACCACTGGACGCCCAGGGAATTCCCTAAACTACAACAAACTGCTTGTAAGATCTATCTTAATTTTAGAAATGTCAAGATATGATAAAAGCATGTCTTGGAATCACAGAAATAGAGTAATAAACCAGCTTCTCCCACACGGCCCTGGTGATATGTTTGAATCTCGTGAGATAAAAAGGCACTGGTGATCAGCTCATCTCGCTGTGAAAAGCCAGAACTGGCAAAATGCATGTCTCCTGGGTCATGAGCACACTGAGGTAACCCCAGAGCGCCCAGGTGACATAGAAAATGATCCGCTTTCATATCCCAATGCCTTCTGTCTTTCTAGATCCAATAACATTAAATGCTATGGAATAAATGAACACTGTACGTACATTCAACAAGCCAAGCAGAGCAAATGAGCAATGTACCTAGGCTCACTGCAATTTAAATAGATATGTTCCACGTGCTACAATATCACAACAATTGTACTTTGGAGTGCATTCTGTGCTAAGTATGGTGACAGTAAACTTGGTCATGAGAAGATAGTTACATCCAACCAGATTGGGAAAGCATTACCTTTTCATCTGCGTGTGTCTCTGCTGAATGAAATTGGCTCCTGGGTGAACTTCAGGGCCATTTCGAACCAGTTTCCTCAAAAAGTTGATGTTTGCCTTGTTCACCTGGAGGACCACAATATAAAGCAGAATGAGATACTGTTAAGGTTTCTATAAGCTAGTACACTATACTGAACTGGATCTCAGTCTTTACTTTCCTTATGTTGTCGTAGGAGAAAGAGAGGCACTTGCAGGCACCCTGCTGCCAGGGTCTTGAGTGTAAGGACAACAACGGGATGGCACCAGGTTCAAGTCTGAACTTGGTCACTCACTTGCTGGGTGACAGGGCCAAGGCCTTTACTGGCCTTTGGTTTCCCTAGTGGTACAACGAGTGGACTGGAATGATCTATAGGGACCTTCCAGCATTCTGTAATCCTAAAAACAGGTGGCAACTTCATCTGCAATGATTTTCCATGGGCTTCTAAGGTTTAAAAGTTGTGACACCAGCACCATAGGCCCTGGTCTGTACCGCCACGTCCTGTAGCCTCTTGGACAACAGTCTCATGGGGCACCACTTCAGAGAAGGAAACTCTGGATCATTAGTAACTCAACCGAGGACACTTTCTACACAAGCTTAACCAGAAGCCTCTGTGGTTTGGGCTAATTATGACTCTCAAGGGCAAAGCCAAGGCCAATCAATATCCTCCTGTTATCAGGCCTTTCGATTATCTACACCTCAGTTAAAAAAAAAATACTGTAGATACCAATTTACACTCATGATGAATATGAATTGAGTGTAAAGCAGTACAGCCTTTCTGGCTATGCATCAATAGCCTTAAAATATTCAAAGTCTTTGATACACTGATTCTAATGTTTTAAAAATAATAACTTATCCCAAGAAAATTAACTGGGTGTTGTGTTTATCATAAGTTACTTTAACACGTGAGGTATGAACTAACACAGACAGATGTCAAAGATGATATTATTTGGAAAAAAAAAGTTGCAGACTTGTCTGTTCAATGTATATCTGAGTATATATACATAAAGGCAGACACACCTGTGGCTGTACGTGTTGTAGATATTACACATGGTGACATACGTATGAAGCAAACTGGAAAGATAAACACACATGCCAAACTGGGGGTCGGGAGGGTTACCGGGGATTTTCCACTGTCTGTTGTTTGGAATCTCAGAACATGACACAAAAGACTGGATTCGGACAAAATATTGAGCAGCTCAAGGTACTTACCTTCTCAGGAAAAGTTAGAATTTTGGCCACGTGAACTGGCACAGCTACCTCATCAATTCGGAGGTTGGGGTCAGGTGAGATGACTGTTCTGCCGGAAAAATCCACTCTCTTTCCTGAGAGATTGCCTCTAAATCGACCTAAACAAATAACAATATATCACAGGCCTCCAAACTACAACGTGTGCTGTTGGGGGCAATGTGACCAGAAGGCCCAAGGAGAGTCCGTGACCTCCAACCAGATAAGCTGGACATAGGTTCCCCAAAATGAAACAAAGGCAGTAGACGGTCTCCTGCACACATCTTTGGACACGTACCCTGTTTTCCCTTCAGGCGCTGGACGAACCCTCTGGTCCATTTCTTGGGCGCCATGTTGAGGGGAATGCCTGAGAGCTCGCTGTTAATGTAGAGGGCACACTGCAGCTGCAGGAAATCCCAGTCTTCCATGATCATCTGGGTCTTAGCTCCTGATATCCGATGCTAAGAATAAGCAGAGGATAAACAGAAACAAGCCTGGTCTGTTTGACTTTCTCCATCAGACACTTCTGTTTTCATAAATATATTCCAGAAGTTGGGGCTTGGAAATGCTAATGGGAAGCACTCACCTTTTTAATGACATCATTTAGGAAAATGATTTCTGTCAATTTCATCGTCAGATCATCTTCATTGGTGCCAGACTTCAAATCGCTCACGACAGAGGGTCTAATACACAGAGGGGGCACTAAAAGTCGTGTGAGAATCAAATCGGAGGGCTTTCCAGCTTCTGGATTCATCAGAAGTAGAGGGACATCTTCAGCTGGGATTCGTTTAAATAAATTCAGAACTACTAAGGGATTCAAATTTTCCTATGGAAAGGAGGGAAGGAAGGAGTGGAGATACACGTTAGTTTTCCACAGCTTAGGCAAAGGTTTACTTCTGCATGTTCTCTAACCTATCTGCCACTTAACTGATAATACGCACAAGTGATGACAGAGACTTCTGATAACATGCTACGTTGCAAGGGCCCTAAAAATGTTCATGCCTTTTATTCCAATAATTTAAGCCAACAATTCCACTCCTCGTAATTATTCCAAAGGGTATGATTTTAGAAATTAACACAAAGATTCAGCTACAAGGATGTTCACTAAAGCTGTTCTTAATGGTGAAAAGCTGGAAACAGCCTGACAGGTGACTGAGTCAATAAAATCATGGTACATCCATACATGGAAAACTATGAAGCTATTAAAAACAAACAAAAAAGAAGCTACGGAAATGTGGTTACTGCCACGAAAGGTGTTCACAAAATATTGGTAAATGAGATAAGTATGTTTATGATGTGATCTAATTTTGGGGAAAATGTACAGCTATACAGAAAAGAGGAAACGGAAGAGTTTACCAAGGTGTGAACAGGGCTGTCCTTAGATGAGTGGAATTATCATCTTTTTGCTTCTTTTTTTACATTTAAACTTTCTGTAGTGAACTTACATTGTCTTTGTATTAACTTCACTTAATAGAAGTGCTAGGCTCTAACAACTTACTCATAAGAACTATGTAAATTATCATAGATATTCAAACATCACAGCTAAGAATGGTCAGATTGTGTCGTTGCTGGTTATTAAATTTTCTTGGGATCAAAGATTGTGACTGAGACTATATGTTATAAGCAGCATTTGCTATGCAATAACTTAATGAGAAGGGGAACAAAGTTAAGAAAGAAACGTTTGAACAGCCAGCTACTGCTCTTAGAACACTGCCAATGAAAAGTTTCTGTGGTCCCGCCCTGGAGGAGATGGCAGTGCAGCTGGGTTCTTCTAGGAATCCCTCTAGAGGTTTTCCGGTCTGGGTCCCTGTCCAGAGAAGAATGCCCCTCCTCAGCACCCCTGTCTCCCAGCGATGGGCACCTCGCGGCCACCAGAAGCAGTCAGGGAGGAGGTCTAAAACTAATAGAATTCTACAACGGCATGAAGGCCAGATGTCACCTGCAGTACCACAGTCAGTCCTAGATGAGAACATCATGGAGCTGAAGGCCGTCCAGGAGGGCAAGGAAGGCAGGAGGACTGGCAAGAGCCTGGAAACCAGTTCTCAGCAAGAGCAGTTACTCAAGAGTGATAGAACAACTGCATCCCAAGAGGCACGTGGAAGAGGCTGCTGACTTATTGTTACGTGCCAGGAAACATCAGTCAGGGACTGAGGGACAGTAGAGCAGGGCTCAGCTTTGTACATGGCGGAATACCCTAACAGCTTGAGTTCTCTAGCAACGCAGCGTGGCTGCCTCGGGTGGTGGTGAGACGACACGGCTAGAAGGACGTCAGCCAGGGCAGCCTAACACTCAGTCTGCAGGGATGATGCCATCTACGGAGAGACTCTTATCTGCAGGTCCACCACCCCCTGGATTTGTATTAAAATTGGGAATGGATATATGTTAGTCTTCTGGGGATAGAGTCCAGAGTTTTTGTCAAGTCCAGGTTGGGTCACGTGTCTAAGGTCACAGAATAAATAAGAGGCAGAGCTGGGCTCTAATCTAAGGTCTGTCTGACCCCAAAGCCAAAGCTCTTAACCGCCAGCCTAAACCACGTCTAGGGTGTCACCTGGGTCAGGTGGGCTGGAGTGGACAGGGAGATGGTGGCAGTGGGGGACACCCTGAGAGGCGAGCTAGACGCGCTAGACAAGTGACTCCTAAGTGGGAGGGGGTCACCTCCTGGGCCCAGTCATTTAGGCCTAGTCACTTGGAGACTTTTCCAAACAAGATGCCTCCCAGGTCCCAGAGGAGAATTCTATTGCAGAGAGTGTGTGGAGCAGAGAAGCGGTCCTCAGCAAGTAAGGACAGTGGCCACAGGGGTCCAGGCAGAGAGCTGGCAGGGGAAAGTGGTAGTGGATGTCAGGCAGGTTGATCTCGGAGCAGCAGGGGAGGCTGCAAGTAAGGCCACGCCCAAGAGAGCTGGGGTACCCCTCAGGCTCACTGACAAGGCTGCCAGCCAGGCTTCTGACTGCTTTCTACACAGCCATCAGCCTGGAGGGTAGAATTCTCCTACACTCATGGCAGTAAAAGGACAAGATCAACTTTCTCAGCCTGCACCTTCACTTCCTCTGCAGGAGCTTAGTTCTAACTGCCTTGAAGACATCTCCACTGGAACGCACTGCTGATGCCCTCCCCTATTTCCAGGAGAACTACCATGCTTCCAGATGCTTGCGCACGGGCACCCGCTCGCCTCTGACCGCCCTCTCACACCCAGCGCTACAGTGGCTGGTCATCAATTCCTGTCCATTCTGACTGCATACGATGACTCTGCCCCTGGCTCCACTATCACTACCCAGGTTCAGGATCTGTTTTCTTTTTGCATCCCCATCCCCCAAATCAAGGCATAATTTAAATATAGAAAATTGCACAAATCTTAAAGAGACTGATAAATTTTTACATGTATACACTGGTACACATATACCACCATTCAAATCAAATAAAGAATATGTCCCTCTCTCCAGAAAATACCCTGATACCCCCTTTCCCAGTCAGTACTAAGCCCTCACCCCAGATCAGTCTTGCCTGTTCTTGGACTTGATCTAAATGCAATCATACGCTTTGTACTCTCTTGTATAAAGCTGCCTCCTCTCAGCAGGATCCTGAGATCCAGCCAGGCTGTGTGTGTCGGCTCCTTTCTTTCATTTCGGGATGCTATCCCATTGTGTAGATCTGTGACAATTTCTACATTCTCTTGTTGACAGGCATCGGGGCTGTTTCTAATTCTGGCTTTTATTAATAAAGCTGCAATGAACATACCTGTACAAATATTTCTGTGGACATATGCACTCATCTCTCTTGGGTATACACCTAAGAGTAAAGCACCTGGATCACAGGGTGAGTGTGGGTCTTATTTTATAAGGAACTGCCAAACTGTTGTTTGGAGTGGTGGAAATGTTTCACACGGCCACCATCAATGCAGGAGGGCCAGCTGCTTCAGATCCTTGCCAGCACTCGGTTTTCAGTTGTTTTACATTTTAATTTTTCTGAGAGGGTATGTGTGTGTGTAGTTTTAATTAGTATTTCCCTGATGACTGATAACATTGAGCAACTTTTCATCCATTGATTGGCCATTTGAATATAACCTTTTGTGAAGTGCCAATTCAAGTCTTGCTTCTGCTTTCAAAAATCGGGGTTTTCTGGGACTTCCCTGGCGGTCCAGTGGTTAAGACTCCGCCCTTCCACTGCAGGGGGAACGGGTTTGATCCCTGGTCGGGGAACTAAGATCCTGTATGTCGCGTGGTGCAGCCAAAAATAAATTAAATTAAATTAAAAAAAAAAAATTCCGGTTCCCCCCCTTACTGATTTATAAGAACTGTGTCCTATATTCTGGACATGAGAGTCCTTTATCAGACAAATGAAGTGTGACTATTTGCTCCCACTCTGTGACCTGCTTTTTCATTTTTGTAATGGTGTCTTCTGATGAGTAGTCAGGCTCTTCTAAAATTTCGTTATTTATTCGTGTCCCTTCCCTGCTCAAAACCTCAATGGCTCCACATTCCCCAGAGTGGGATGCCCTCTGGAAAGCAGACTCAGCTGTTCGTCCCTCCTACAGCACAGGCTATGCTCCGAGGGCCTTGGCTAGGACTCTCCCTCCACTGCTCACTGTTATCTTGGGCGACGCTGCTGCACGGTTGCTGTGAGGATTAAATACAAGGCAATCCACAGAAAGAACTTGGAACGGTGTTGGAAGGCAAAAGCAGTCACTACCTGCAAGGTGCTTTTATTAGCGCCGTCAGGACCTTCCAACAGGACCTCAGCTTCAGAACGAGCCTGAACACTGCCACCTGGACGTGCTGAGCTCGTTGCCCTTGACTCTCTAAACCCTACTCAAGTTTAAGGACCAGAACAAACCACACCTTTCTTCACAGTCCTCCCCAGCCAAGTCCAAAGTGACATATTCCTCCTGATTTCCCACTGAACTCACTGTCCTTGCCATTCCTGTGACATTCACTGTGCCCCATGGTATTGGCTATGTTTTCACAGATTAGTGACCTACGACACATCTAAACCATGGGATCCCTGAGCACAGACCCACTGCCTTGCAGTTCCTGACGCTCCCCCGCAGGTCTGACAGTTTGGTACTCAGCAGCCACTCAACTAATTTCTTAGTTTGGTATACTATCAATTCCAGAAGGTACCAAGTGACTTAAGTGCTAATCAAATTCAGAACAAGACACTTCAAAAAATTCTACTAATTAAGTTTGTGCCAGGTAAAGTACCTACAAATTCTTCTATGTCATTATGCATGTGAGAAACAGGATCGTTCAGTGTATGCCCTACACAGCTATAATTTAACAATCTTCTACAATGAAAATGTAACGCGTGTTACCTGTACAATTAAAAACGTGTTAATTATGAGGCTGGTGCACATTGAACTCAGTGCCAGATGAACGTCTGTCATGTGGAGTACTCCCGGAGATCCAGCTCCAGGGGACCTCTCATTCTGGAGGAAGCTGTGTACCCAGAGGGGGAGGGAGAGGACATTCAATGCACAGAGAGGCAGGCTTGCGTTCCAGGCTCACCTGTGCCCTCCCCAGCAGAGGCTCTACTTCTTTGTTATGCTCGATGGCAGTTTCGAAGGACTGAAGGAAATTTGACACGATAGGATCCACCACTTTCTTGTTGGTCTTGTATTTCTCATGGATTATCTTCAGTAACCCACATTTCTTTACAGTACCTGTAAGAGTTAACTTATTTTACCACGGTTGGAAAAATCAGGTTCTTGGTTAGGCTGGCCTGAGGTTGCGGTCTAGGAAATGCAGTTACAGAAACTGCCACCACGATGAAAGGTGAGAGGTGCATTCCACTCACCATTAAAGGCGCCACAATGATGGCACGTGTTCTTCTTCCGGCATTTATCAGAGATTTTCTTCTTCAACCCTCGCTTCTGGAGGTAAGTCAGGCCGGGCCTCTTTAGATAATCCAGAAACTGCTTCTTCTCCTCCTGGGACAGCATGATGTGGCAGCAGGTTTTACAGATCATCTTTTAAAAATTAAACAAAACAGGTAAAAGGATAAGAGAGGATGACAAAGTCTTTTCTTTTTCTTATTTTTTTTTTATAATTAAGCATTTATCTTAGAAAATTTTAACACTTTCAGAAATGGATTCTCTCACAATAAGGCTTTTATAAGGTCTCCTCTCCCCATCCAAAAACAATCCCCACAATGACTCCAAGTCTTATAAGGAACTATTATCTTAGACTAAGCTGCTCAGAATAGTATTCTTATTTCCTTTCCACTATACTCCACAGTTCAATGCAAAATGGAGAATTTGCTGTCCAAACCGAAATAATATGGCATTCAAGCAGCTCAAGCTTTAAGAATCAGGCCAGAACGTTCAAAGCCTGATGAAAAAAGACACAAGATGGAGGCATAACTACTATACAAACACAAAACTTTGGCCATTAATGGATCAAAAGTAATGGCCGATGCTCCTACTTTAAGCTCATCAATGTCACACTAAAAAAAAAAAAAGATATTTGGCAAAAATCTTCTAAATTATTTATCCCAAATTCTCAAATGGAAAGTTATTTTTAATGCATCTCTCTTAAATTTTACACTTCAATCACTCATGTTTTCCTTTTAAGACTATTCAGAAGAAATAGTTTTATTTAAACCTAACCTAATAAGTTTTTCCTCTCACACATTTTTACATAAAAGCTTACTAAAATCACAATTCTGAGGAATTTCTTTTTAATCATACAAACAGTATATGCTTAAAATTCAGGAAAGAAATTAAATCCTTTCTTATTCTATCTAGAATGATCTGTTACCAAATTTGTAAGAACTCTTTTCCCATAGCATTTACTTATAACAATCACAACTTATGAAAATTGTATCTCAACTCCATGGTGAACTAGCATCCGTGCTTACTGCACATAGGTACTGCCAGTGGTCCCTGCAGGTCCTTTCAACAATGACAAACTCATCAGGGTTGCCAAATGCTTCACAGAAAGCTAATAAATCTTGTAGTGCACGCTCCTCAGTCTGAACCAAAGCCACGAGTTTTTTTCGACTTCTGATAAGAGCTGCTTCCTGCTGTAGTTCTTCTTCTACAATAGATGCAAAAGTGACTGGGGCCACCACGGAAGGAGCAGGCAATGAAGAACATAGCCAGGGATTGGGACTATCTAGAAGTGGTACATCTGAAATATGGTTGCCTTCTGGTCCTGGGGAACCATGAGTAGAACATCTTAGAACTTGTGGAACCTGGGAACTTTCAATTCCTTTAAAACAAACTTTTTTGATATGATCTCTTGAGCTTTGGCCAGTAATAGATTTTTTTCTAAGTCTCTTCTTTTTTTAAAAAAGCTACCATCACCCCTTGCCCAGGACACTTAACTACAATGTACAGATCTACATGAAGACACGCAAAGGCAGCTCATGTTCACCAGAATGCTGGCCATAGTCATAGCCAGCTGGTGGCGTTTTTGTTAACTTTTTTTTCTTTTTTGTGCTGTTCTGTACTGCTTGAATTACTAATATCTTTTACAATGCACATCTACCACCTACTCAAGGAAAACCAAAGAAAAAGAATCTTTAAGCAATTTAACTTATTGCAAGATGAAATATTATGTGTTTAGTATAAAAATGTTCCCTACATGTATCTCCCACCACTCATCATTCCCAAGCTCACTCCAATATCCCTAGATCAATAACTCCCAGGTTTATACCTTGGAGATGAACACATACATGCTTACCTGTAAGATGCCTATGACTGCTCGGAAGTACCCCACATGAAAACATGGCAATTCCAAGTCAATGTACCCGTAGTGGCCCAGACAGTCAGCCAAGTTCTTCCCACAGGTTTCACAAGGACGGTCCTTCTCACTCGTACCCTGTGGATAAAAGCACACCATGATCAATGGAGACCAGTGGACAGGAAAGTGGGACCAGTCCTCACAGGTGACCAGGGGACTCAGAGTCAGAATCACCTGGGAAACTGCTGGGTATTCACATCCGCCTGACCAAAGGAGGCTGGAGTCCCTGAGAGGCACAGGGGAATGGGGGAGGTGGAAGGAAGCCCTTGCTTCTTCCTCTTTGGTAAGTCACCAGTTTCATCAGCAAGTCAAAACACATGGAACCGGGAAGGGCAGGGGTCTTACCATCCTGTGGTCCAGCACCCCGTACAGCAGCGGGGCATGGTTGTTGTCCTGGCTATACAGGTTCTTGCTCACAACCTGGATGTGAGCCTGCTGGCGCATCTCCTCAGCTGACTTCATTCCAAAACAGATGTGGCTTCTGCAATGGAAAGAGACAGGGGAACAGTTACATCAGAACCACTTACCAAAAATAGCATGTATGCATATGACCCACCAGAAGCAACCTTACCCTTCCAACTCCCTCATATAGGCTCTGCTCTCTCATTATTAAATGTCACTTCATCCTGCTGACTCGTTCCCTCTTCAGTTTCTTTTGTGGTCTCTTCTACCGCCTTCTCTTAAATATCGGCATCTCCCCCTACCTAGGGTTACAACCCTCAAACTTTTATCATTCTACACATTCTTTCTGAGTGGTGTCTGTCTAATCTCTATCTGCAGGCCAGCTACCTCTGCTCAGCTGGAGACCATACAGATACTTCTTCTGGACAGTTAACAGGCACCTCAAACTCAGCACATCTAAAACAAAACCCAGAACTTTCTCTCCCAAATCTGTTCCTTGTTCATTTTCCAAAAAAACTGGGGGTTTACGTATGATGTGCCAGGCACCATCCTGAGGGGTTGAGGATACAGATTAGATAAGACAGGGAATTCCCTGCCAACATGGGGCTCAATTTCAGGGAGGGTAAGACAGAGAATAAACAAATAGATACACAAAAGTGAATAGACGCAGGGAAGGAAAATGACGTGAAGCGGTAAAGGAGAGTCTGAGGAGACTATGTCGTGTGGTCAGAAAGTCTGGAAAGTTGACATTCCTGCTAAAATCTGAATAAAAGGGAGCCAGCTGTAAGATTGCCCAAGCAAGAAATTCTGTGTGTCAATCTCATTTCTCCCTACCCATCCCTACCAATCCTGTCAATTTCACACCCCTCAAACTGAGAGAATGGCCATCATCAAAAAGTCTACAAATAATAAATGCCAGAGAGGGTGTGGAGAAAAAGGAACCCTCCTACACCGTTGGTGGGAATGTAAATTGGTACAGCCACTATAGAGAACAGTATGGAGGTTCCTTAAAAAACTAAAAATAGAGCTACATATGATCCTGCCATCCCACTCCTGGGCATATATCCGGAGAAAACTATAATTTGAAAAGCTACATGCACCCCAATGTTCACTGCAGCACTACTTACAATAGCCAAGACATAGAAGCAACCTAAATGTCCATCAACAGATGAATGGATAAAGATGTGCTGTAGATATATATAGATATATGCATACATATATCTATATTTATATCTATATCTATATCTATATATATATATACACACACATACACACCCACCCACCCACACACACAGTGAAATATTAGCCAGAAAAAAGAAAGAAATAATGCCATTTGCAGCAACACGGATGGATCTAGAGATTATCCTAACTGAAGTAAGCCAGACAGAGAAAGACAAATATCACATGATATTGCTTATATGTGGGGAAAAAAAAAGATACAAATAAACTTATTTACCAAATAGAAATAGGACTTCCCTGGTGGTGCATTGGTTAAGAATCCGCCTGCCAATGCAGGGGACACGGGTTCAAGCCCTGGTCTCAGAAGATCTCACATGCCGCAGAGCAACTAAGCCCGTGCGCCACAACTACTGAGCCTGTGCTCTAGAGCCCACGAGCCACAACTACTGAAGCCTGCGTGCCTAGAGCCCCTGAGCCACAGCAACTGAGCCTGCGCTCTAGAGCCCATGAGCCACAGCAACTGAGCCTGCGCTCTAGAGCCCATGAGCCACAACTACTGAGCCCACGTGCTGCAACCACTGAAGCTTGTGCGCCTCGAGCCCGAGCTCCGCAACAAGAGAAGCCACAGCAATGAGAAGCCCACACACCACAACGAAGAGAAGCCCCTGCTGAACGTAACTAGAGAAAGCCCGTGTGCAGCAACAAACACCCAATGCAGCCAAAAATAAATAAATAAATAAATTTATTAAAAAAACAAAACAGAAATAGACCCACAGACATGGAAAACAAACTTATGGTTCCCAAAGGGAAAGGTGGGGGGAGGAGGGATAAATTAGGAGTTTGAGATTAAAGTATACACATACTATATATAAAATAGATAACCAACAAGAACCTACTGTATAGCACAGGGAACTATACTCAACATTTTGTAATAGCCAATAAGAGAAAAGAATCTAAAAAAGAATATATATATACATATATATATGAAATTGAATCACTGTGCTGTACACCTGAAACTAACACAACATTGTAAATCAACTATACCTCAATTAAAGAAAAAAAAAAAGATTCCTCACTGCCTGCAAGATGGCTCTGGAACAAAGCTTCAAATCTGCTTCCTTCTCATCACTATACTTTCTCCCTCCTGTAAGCTCCTGGAAGAAGGCTGTTCTGCCTGAACCCCTTGCCCACCTGTGCTGTCAGAACCCCCTATGCCTACCCTTGTCCTCGCACTTGTCCTATCCAACGTTGACTTGTCTACCTTCTCCACCTAGACTAGGCAGTAAGGTCTTACTCATGTCATATTTTCACGTCTATCATCGGGCTCAGCACACAGTACCTTCCTCACTAAGCATCTACTGCAAGAATGATTGATTTGTTTCTCTACTGGAAGGTCTAAGGAGAGGCTGTGGCCTACTAAATTAGCTCTGAAGAAGGTCCAGAATAACAGCCTCATTTCTGAGACTGCTATCCATCTGCCTGTGATACAGCTTTCTAGCTGGCAACTCCATTCTTTTGGTCAGCAAATACTACCTCCGTGTCATGTGCTGTGCAGCAAAATGAGTCCCCGCCCCAGGTTGCTCCCATTCACTGCAATGACCAAAGATTCGCTGAAAGGGGTCATCGTCTCACCTCAGTAGAACTCGAGCTTCGGCCCATGGTGCACGGATCGCCAAAGTTTCCACCACATCCCCCAGGTTCCCACCACATTCCCGCTTCTCCGCCCAAGGAACCACCCCTGGTCTGGGTTCCCCAGGTCCTGAAAGCCCTCTGCCCGATCAATATCCATTAATCTAACCTGATACTCCTGAACTGTGCCCACACCTCCCACTGATTCCTGGCCCTTCCCTTCCAACCGACCTCACCTCTGACCCTTCCCTAACCTCGGACGCCTCTGCCCCTAATTTCTCTGCCCTTTGGGGAGTTTTGCTCCATCTTACATTTTCTTGGCCACATCCGTCTCCCGAAACTGCTCCTTCACCATGGTGACGGCTGCCGGGGCTCCCTCCTCGAGACTCGCGGAGCTAGATTAGAAATGCGACGCTCTCCGCACCCCCCCCCGGGACTAATTTTTGACTGGTTGCTAACACATCCCCAGCATTTTTTCGGCCACCGTAGCTCGCCCCACGTGCCCGCCTCCACTTCCGCTACTCGCCGGCGCCGAAGTTAAGAGAGGCTTCGAACACGCCGCTTTTCGCCTTCTTTCTACACTGCCATCTGGCGGCACCTCCTTGAAACTGTACCGAAACCTGCATGGTATTTTCAAAGTCCCGTTTCCGGTCCATTTCTTCTTGTCACCTAACACCTGCAAAGAAACTACAACCCCCTGCCTCAAAACTTTTAGAAAACCAGAGAGCCAAAAATTGCATACAATGGAAAATCGTCTTACCAACATCAATACCATCTTAATTAAGAGCCTCTAATTATTTAAGGAAAGGTGGAGGCTAAAATGAACCTGCCCAAGGAACAGAGGACTTCATCTAGATTATCAACAAAGGAAGTAAACAGGGCAGAAAACACAGCCATGCATGCACCTCCAGTTCACAAAGTTATTTTGAAAAAGAAGAAGAATCAAACTTATATTATTGATTACAAAAACAGAAGATGAAAATCTGTGAGTTTAGTGTGAAAAGTGGGCCATGCTGAGCTAGGGAAACAAGATGAAGGGAGAATAGGAAGTGATTATTCATGTACTGAGGAAATAAATTTCTTGTCTCACACCTCACACCCTGTGGGAGGTGATCCTAGTGTGACATCTTAGCGCATGATACTAGAAAGAAAACCATTCCACCATAGGACTCAGTGCTACAGAACCTGAAACTTACTTCTTTACTATTTGTGAGAAACTCTAAACAGAACCCAATAAAGTGGTTCAACACCTTTGAATTTTAAGGGATGCTGTCTTCAGACTTTATGGATCCCCACTAGTAAAACACATATGTCACAGACAGAAAGCAAAGCAAACCAGATTTTCCTAACCTATTTCAGCAGTTAATCAATATGTCTTTGAAGATTTGGTGAGTGACTTTCATTATCTAGAAGTTAAAAACAAAGGTTCTGGAACCACAGTATCCATGGGTGTTTAGACACTATTGCTTAAAAGTTGAACGACCTTGGGAAAGTTCCTTAACCTCGTGCTGTCATAGTTTCCCCATCTATAAAAGGGATAAGTAATATGTACCTTAATTCTTAGAGTTGGTGGGAAGGTTAAATGGCAAAATAAAGGTAAAAGTAATCAGAAAGTAACAGACACATAGCAGCCATTCAATGAATATTAACTATTCTTATTATTCTGAAGAATATAGCAAAGCTGCTCTCAAAAGCCTGCAACCTGATTTGTCGGTCTCTGAACCTGCATGCTTATGTTCTTTATTGTTACACGTATGTCTCACTGTAAACTAACAAATTTCTGTATCAAGCAGATACTTATTAAAAGCTCACTTTTGTAGGGATTAAGATTTTTCAGAAAAAGACAAATTAAAGAATTTTTTATTTTTAATTAGAAAATCAGATTCTCTAAGCTCAGAAAAAATAATAGCAATAAATTAAAACGGTCAGTTTTGCGTACTTGAAATAAAAGTTTGAGTCTGCGTTTCTACAGTTTCCCTAGCAGTAAAATGAGGAGACTGGTCGAGAGGACCTCCAAGGATGCCTTCGAGCTTTACCAACCTCTAACGCCGGTGGGGAGGATTTAACTTTAATCCGGTTTACCGGAATTTTAAGTAGAGACAGTTCAAGATAATGAATTGAAGTGGAACACGTGCTTGCGTAAACCTGGTCGGCCCAAACTGTTCCCCCTCCGGATTGGCCGTTCACGTTCCGGGGGTGTGGCGAAAGAGCAAAGAAACCAGGTCTTAGACACTTTCAATCAGGCATTGGCGCGGTCGGCCTCGCGGTCTGGCCACGCCCCCACGCTGGCGTCTCCCGGGGTCCTTCCGTGAGCGTTGATATGATTGGCCGGCGGAAGATAGTTCTCTTTTCCTTCCTGGCTGCTTGAAGATCAGCCGCCATTATGGTGAGTCTCCGCGGATCCAAGGATCATCCGACGCATATCTGGGCCATCCTCCGTCACCTGGTCCCGCCGTTAGCATTACGGCCGCCCGAAGCCCGATTGCTCTTCCCTGGCCGTGTCTGACGGAGGCCGGTTGCTGAGGGCCGGGGAGCCGCCGGCGGGGAGTCCGGGCTGCGCTGTCGACCCAGACATGCCGGGCTTCGGAGTCCAGGGAATGGGGACTGCGGGAGCGGCTGCTGCGTTTTTCGGCTTCGTGGAGTCTAGTGGGTGGGGTGGGGTGGGGTGGGGTAGGGTGAGGAGAGACACATCGCACTTGAACGCTTAATTTGGGGTAGGCGGTTCGCCGGTGAAGGCAGCCCAGGAGGAGAAGAGGGTGTCGGCAGCGCCCGGGCGAGTTGCGACGACTGAAACCGTTCCCACGTGTAAGCTAGAATATTGTCAGCCGAATGGATCCTCTTGTTTCACAGGGGGGAAACTGAGGCCCCGGGAAGAGGAGCCACTTTAAGGCTTGCCCTGTCATGATTAGTTCATTAGAAGGTTCACCTGTTTTTAACCCCATTCTATTTGCGAGCTGTTTTTCTCTTGACCCTTACTTTCAAGAATTGAATATTGTTGAAGTGAACTTAGTGTGGTGTGGTTTTTCAGACTGCAGTCGAAAACTAGCAACCAATCTACTATGAGAGCTCCTCTTCTCCTTTTTGGTGAATTTTTTTAGTCAGTGTAAGCACGCTGAATGCCCACATTCCTTGGTAGTCACTCATAGTGTAAAAGAGCAACGGAGCCATTGAGAAGGGGGTACAGTTTTTTTTGTGGGGTGTAGCGTTGGTCATTCAAGAAGGGTAGTTTACAGGTAGGTGGTGCAGTGCTTGTCACATCTGTGCAGGATGCAATAAACAGGATGCCGTGACAATAACATTTATAGAATCACAGCTTTACTCCAGAGAAGTGGGATTTAACTGGGGGTGATTTTTGCCTCTGAGGGGACAGTTGGCAAAATCTGGAGACATTCTTGGTCACAACTGGGAAGCGCGGGTGCTACCGGCATCAAGTGGTTAGAGGTCAAAGATGCTACTAAACAGTCTACAATGCACAGGACAGTCCCACAGCACAGAAGTAGCTGGACCAAAATATCGGAGGTTTGAGAAATCTTGCTGCAGAGTGATTTCTGTAATGAAGTGAAGTAAGACGTTTCCAGATTTAAAATCTTGACAGCTTCAGAATGTGGCTGTTGAGCGTGCTTTCTTGATGCAGTTTTTGTGATGGGGTGACCTGTGAGTTAGGCACTGTGCTAAGTGGGTTAGGAGGAGATGGGAATTCGTGCTTTTTTTTTTTTTTTTTTTCTTTTATTGAAGCTTTCTTGCCACTAACCCATGTGGCTCCTGAATATTTGAAATGTGGTTCCTGCAGGTGAGGAATTGCGTTTTAAATTTTGTTTATTTTTAATTAATTATCCACAGATGGATAGCCACAGGGTCTACTGATTTGGACATTGCAGTTCTAGCTCTTGGAAAATCACAGCGGGTCAAGAAAAGGTTGAATAGTTTTATTAACGAGTGTTGTTATGTTTTCAGAACGACACGGTAACTATCCGGACAAGGAAGTTCATGACCAACCGACTACTTCAGCGGAAACAAATGGTAAGGAAGGGTACGTCAAAGGTTGGTTGTTATTCAGTTTTGAAGATGTATTTCATTATAATAAACACTAAACTTGACAATCTTTTTAGGTCATCGATGTCCTTCATCCTGGGAAGGCAACAGTACCTAAGACAGAAATTCGGGAAAAACTAGCCAAAATGTACAAGACCACACCAGATGTCATCTTTGTGTTCGGATTCCGAACCCATTTTGGTGGTGGCAAGACAACTGGCTTTGGCATGATTTACGATTCCTTGGATTATGCAAAGAAGAATGAGCCCAAACACAGGCTTGCAAGAGTAGGTGTCCTCTCTCTTCAACAGCTGCAGAAGACATTTTTTCAGTAACATTGTGTTGTGGGTACAGTGGAATGAGCAAAAGCAAGCAGTCTGCGGGGGAACAACATACTAAAAAACTCTTAAGGGGTTGAGAGAAAAGGTTCTTTGATAAATGCACAGGTAGAGTACAGGAGTTCAGAATGGGGTCTGCAGGATTTGAGGAGGTGACATTTGAGCTGGGTCTAGAAGAGCAGGTAAAGCAGTGCTCCTGGAGGTAGGAACTGGAAGTAGGTAGGGGGATGAGTTTAGAAAGGTAGGTTGGCACCAAATTAAGTGAAATCTTTATTCCCAAACGTCTGAGTTTGGGCTTAACTTCATAGGTTGCCAGGAGCCATGAAAGCTTTTGAATCACTTCCTGAGTACCAAGCACTACACAATGACCTACAGTTGACTGTTGAACAACACGGGTTAGAATTATGAAGGTCCACTTAACGCGCAGATTTTTTTCAGTAGTAAAATCTGTAGTACAGCGATCCGAGGTTGGTTGACTACACAGATGCGAAGGGAAGTGTGGATGTGGAGGGCCAGCTGTAAGGTATACTCAGATATTCAACTGTGTTGAGGGTTGGCACCCATATTCGCGCAGTTGTTCAGGGCCAACTGTACAGCAGTAGACCGGGCAAACTCCCTAGCTTACATACTAAATTGTGAAAGAGCAAATGGATTGTTACTTTGAAATAGTTCTTGTTTCTGCCCCCTTTTAACTTTTTTTTTCTCCTTGCTATTAGATACAATCTTTCCATTGAATAGATATGTGGTAGGTAGATGCTGCACTCTTAATTGGGTGGTCTGGGAGACCTGGCTGAGGTGAAGTGAAGCCGAGATCCTTGTAAAGATTGGGGAGCATTCCTGTAGGCAGCAGGAAGAGCAAATGCAGAAGTGGGCGGAGTGAAGATGAGTAGCTGGATGTGGTCTCCGTGGGGGGTGTAGAGTTCTTGGGAAAGATTCCTCTGTCAGCTATGAGTAGTAAACAGGGAGTTGAA
Source organism: Balaenoptera borealis (assembly GCF_965194805.1). NCBI lineage: Eukaryota > Metazoa > Chordata > Mammalia > Artiodactyla > Balaenopteridae > Balaenoptera > Balaenoptera borealis. The sequence continues at coordinate 62,601,994 of NC_138874.1, forward strand.
ATGGAAGAGACCCTGAAAATGTGGAGACCTAGCGAACTGTAGGCTCAGAACCATAACAGCATGCACGGAGCGTTGAGTGCACACTTTTCCTGTGCTGTTTTCTGTTCGTGCTATCTCTCAATTTGATGACCATTTCTGTTCTAGCACAAACAAGTATTGTTAAATGTACTTGAAGAGTTTTGACTTCTGAAGCTGTATTTCTTGAGCTCCAGCCTGGTCACTTTCCCTACCAAATTAGTATGTAACGATAAGTTGATGTTTGCAAGTCACCTACATATATATATATATATATTCCTTTCTTTTTCAGCATGGCCTGTATGAGAAGAAAAAGACCTCGAGAAAACAGCGAAAGGAACGCAAGAACAGAATGAAGAAAGTCAGGGGAACTGCAAAGGCCAATGTTGGTGCTGGCAAAAAGGTATAGTTTATCAAGGGAAATACAGAAATGTCAATTCCAGGTTTTTAGTTTGTAGTAAGGTGGGGTTTTGTTTTCTTAATAACCTTTCTTAATGTTTCTTCTTTTCTCACTTCTTCTGGATTACAGAAGGTAACCTGTTTTGAGAAGCCACGTAACGTAGTATCTTAACACCTCAGTAGAGTAGCTTTGCCCACCCCTTGTCAGCTCACAGATTAGCACAACATGGGGCCACATCGGTTCAGTGATCGGTAGAGTGATCCTGGTGGGTGCCTTGCAAGTCCTATCAGGAAAGTTTTCATTTTACTGCTAATTACAAAGATTGTTAAAGGGGGAGCCGATCTAGTTTCCCAAGACTTATTTTCTTAAAATTGACAACTGATTGAAGAAGCAGGTGAATCAATGTGGCCCGTGTTTTCCTGGCATGCTGGAGAGGTAGCACAGTCCTCCATTGCTTTCCTCTCCAGTTAGTCAGGACTTAAGTGATTTTAATGATCAGCTTTTTACCAGCTTTGCTAGCTAATTGTAAATAGTTGAACGGAATTAAGGTGTTGGGTTGTTAAATTAACAAATAATCAAGTGTTCTGTGAACTTTTTTTTTTTTGCCTTTTCCCTCTACTTTCTTGGAATTCTTGTTCATCAGAAATGAAGTGCCTAGCAGGTACTGAGATTGTGAGCACGGTGTGGGGATGCATCACCTTCACTAAGTTTGCTTTGATGCTTTGATGCTTTGCATGTTGGCTTTCGGAAGAGAGTTTTGTAGTGTAGTCTATTATAACACCACTGCTATGGTTTAAAATAGTGTATTGTGGGCAAAGGAGAAAAACTTTAAATGACGTTTATTTTGGAAACTCAAAAATGCATGTTAAGTTGTGAAGTGCCCCCGTGGAGGAAGGTAGCCGCTTTTAACTGGCACTTGGGAAATGCTGTGTTCCAGAGCGCCACATACCCAGGAAATGGCTTTACTTAACACAGGGCTTGGGAAGGGTTCTCTCATCCAGTCATGAGCAGTTTTTCCCTTGGGGACTCTGGAGATTGGTTGATTCTCTGGCAGCTTTGGTGATAAACTGGTCCAGAAAATCTGGCAAAGCCTCTGTCCGGGAGCACACACCCAACGCTGCCTTTTACTGTCTCCTTTACTGTCCCATTGCTTTTTATTAGTTGATCTCCAGCTTTCCACCTGATGCCCTTTTTTTTTTAATTGGAAAATTTCCAAGATAATTGAATATTCACGTTAAAGCCTTTGATAAGTACGCTTTCCCCACAGGTACTTAAATAATTTTGCACATCTGAGCAGCCTAAACCAGTAACATGTAAAGTGGGCTGAGAGTGGGTTGGGGCTGGTAAGGTTTTGAAACAGTGGTGGTCTCCACTCCACGTGCTTCCTCTCACCGTGACTCCCCGCCAGACCAGGCAGTAAACCTGGTGTGCCTGCTCCGGGCTGTAATCGCATTGACTTCCAGGTGCCACGGAGTTGTGGTAATGGATTGCCTGAGGAACTGCTTGCTGCTTAGTTAGAAGAACCGCTCCCTGTTTGCGAGGCTTAGAATACCTGTTGACAGAAGTTCCAGAAGTTGAAAAACAGTCAATATTTGTGTTCTGATCTAGATCTGAAGAACTTTTTTACACATTGTTTTCTTCATTCGGCCTTTGAGTCCCGTGTGTTAGTGCTCAGCAGTGACGTGCAGAGTTTAGCCCTGTGGGGACCTGAGCTATCACTATTCCTGCTTCAGGTTGCACTAGTGCATTTCGCTAGCACTGCTCTGAAAAGTGGCTGGAAAAGGAATGCATAAATGAGCACGTGTATTCTTTGGCTCAAATAAAAAAAGGCATAGTAATGTCGTTTGAACTTAGATGTTGGAATTCAGACGTTGGAGTTGCACCTTTCGGGTATAATAGAGTTGTTTTAAATTAAGGAATAGTCTCATGTTTGAAGAGCAATTGAATTTTTTTTTACATCAGCTGAGTTCTGCCTTTTTAAATACTAATTCACACTACTTGTGTTGATTGTGAATGGTGGCTTTTAAAGTACTGAACTGAGACAGGTTTTAAAAGACTTGCTTGATCATTTAGAGCTCTCCCCTTGTGGTTAAATTAGACTTCAGTCTGCGATGATTCTCAGGTCTGTTGATGGTGCTAGCGTGCCCAGCACGGTGTTGCTGAGCAAAGCAGAGGCGCCTTCATTTGTAAGTAGGCAGTGGCAGCCTACGAACCATAGTGATCAGGCAGGCTGTTCTCAAAATTGGGTGGAATAAAATCAGTGAGTGTGTCTAGGGAGTGCTCTATATACAATTGCAAAGAACAAAGTAGTCATTAAGGTATCTGATTGCATGCAGATTATTTAGGAGTTTGAAAAGGGACTATTAATGAAATATTTCTCTTCCCTCTTCCCTCCTTTCCCCCTTCCCTGCCACTGATTCAGTGAGCTGGAGATTGGACAACAGGTATAATTCAAGCTTTTCGTTTAGATTGCTAGACTCCTTGGTTGACAGTCATTAAAAATAGAGCATGTGAAATGATTTAGAAGTATATTTACAAATGCTCTCAAGAGTTGTGCCTCTTAAAAACTAGCAGTGACATGGTTTTGTTGTCAAAACTTTTGTCTCATCCCTAACTTGAATGTTTGTGAGTTTTATATCTTGATGCTTACATTGTATTAAGATCACACAAACTTAATATGGTCTAGGTTACTAATGTTCGTTCTGCATGAGTGTCATTAATTTTGGGGTTTGTTGAAGACTTTGAACTTTAATTTTAAAGGCAGTTGCTAACTAAATTTTTCTTTTTCTTTAATTCACAGAAGGAATAAAGACTCTGCAGTGACTGTGTCTGTGGTGATTGTGCAGATTTTTCATGAGAGAGTTAATAAACTAAGACTTTTTACATATCTGGTTGTTTGGAATGTATTTGAAGTTTACTGGGAGTGCTGTAAAATTTGTTTGCTGTTCAACAGATTTAGAGTGCTGCCCAAGTTCACATGTTCCATTAAGCATTCAGTGAAAACTTGCTATGTTGGGGTGGTGTTTGTCCTTCCCTTTAAGGGCACAAAGATGTCAGGGTGTAGAGTATTGGCAACGTGGGAGCATGTAGGGCCAGTCTGGTGTGCTCATGTTAATACTTGGTATTATAGTTGGTCAGTCTCTGAAAGAGACTCTTGAAACCTGAATTCCTTTTTGGTCTTACTAGAACCCCACTTAGTCTTTGTTACGGAAAAAAAATTTGCTGGCCTTGATAGAAATTAAGTTACTAGATTGCATTCTCATCATTTATCCTGAAGTAAACAGGATCTGTCAAAATGGTTATTTGTCTATTGCGGGCTTGTGCTTATGTGATAAATGAGTGGTTTATTGTGGGTGGGGAATTTGAAAAAGGCTCTAGAGTGGTGAATATTTGTGTGTAATGTGTAATTGCTTGGTAAATCTGATTGTGCATGGGTTTTATGAAGCATTGAGGGTTATCTAGTGCTACTTTTTCTTTGCCAGATGCTTATTCTCACACAGGCTTTTTTAGGCGTCAAGGTTGAGAACCTGAAATGTGGGTTATTGGTCAGTTGTGTGGGGTTGGGGGATTTGAGGAGGGGGTTGTTTGAAGGTTGCTGGGGGGTTGGGGTGCCCTTTGAGAGGATAGGAAACATGAGTAGGAGAGCTTGGGTGTTTGGGAGGGGACAGAAGAGGCATTAATGGTTTATGGGTTTTGGGTGTCATTCTTCCCTGAGGTTGGTGTGTTATTGGTTTCTCCCTTAAGTGGGTCCATGTAGGAGTCAAGCTTATAAATGCTATTAAGAACTATGTCAGTGGATGAAAAGCTTCAGAGAAAACTCAGGAAGCAGTAGAGGACTGCTTGGCTGGTTGGGTTGAAAGGGGAACCAGGAAAAAGCAAGAATCATGGTAGCAGAAGGCATGTGAGTGTTGCAGGAAGGAATGGTTGAATATTTTGGAGAGAGCCTGGTGAGAGGCCTTGACTTGAAGAAGGAGCTATAGCCTGGGAGGGCAGGGATGTGACCAGGTAAGTGAGGAGCCTGAACCTGCTGGCCCAGGGTGCAGAGGGCGGGGTGGGTGTAGTTCCATGTGTGGCTCTGCTGAGGTTGCATACTTGGGTTTGTGGAAAGCATGGCCTTGTGGGTTCCATTGCTAGGGAATCTGCTTTGTGCTCCCTTAATAGGACCAGGAAATAAGATCAGATGGTCCACTTGTATAGGAAGAGTTTGGAGGAGTGGGGGATTTAGGTCTGCACACTTCCGTTTTCACCAAAATGGCTAATGGGTGGTGTGGAATCCCTAAGGGATTTGAGGTGAGTGGCATTTTTAAATGGGCAGTGCATGGAGGCCAGAGATCATCCATGCCTGGTGGAGATGCAGTTCCCCAGGACTGATCTAGGGTGTAGGAGCAGAGATGGGCTGGTGAGCAGCATGTAGGGGCAAGAAGCAGAAGATGCTGGGAGAGGTTATATTTGGGATGGCTCAGGACAGGGCAGGAGATGAAGCCGAGCAGTGGTGGGCGGGGGTGGGGGGTGACCCCAGGGGCCTGTGGTCACAAAGTTCAGGAGCAGGGCTAGAAGAAGCAATGGAGCAAGAACCGAAGGGTAGGAGGTGGTTTTCAGAGTGAGGTACTAGGGGTTGGTGTGAAGACAGGGCACAGCTGCAGGGAGCCTGATGAGGTGGAGTTTGGCAACCAAGTCACAAGATGTGTAGGCTTTTCCATTGGGATATGCCCAGGGAGGGCGAAGTTTGCAGTCATTCAGCCAGTAGTCTCTTTGAAGGGAATCGTGATTAACTCTGGTTGAGCCTGTTTTTCTAGGGGAACTGCCTGGGCTAGGATATTACAAACGTCACGAACTGGCAGTCTTGTCAGTAAGCTTTATGGACAGGCAAAGCATTTCAAAATAGGACAAACCGTACATGAAGATACAGGTTCCTAGCCTCTTGAGTTATCAGAAGAATCAACAGCAGGCCCACCTTCCTGCATGGTGACAGTGGGCAAGGTTAGAGGGTGGGCTGTGCCTCAGGGTAGGTGTTTGTTCTGTTGTCCCCTGTGGCCTCTGCTCCTGCAAGCTAGCCTGCGCCCTTGTCCACCTGCCCGCTGGTCTTGTGTCCCCTCTGCATGCCGCTTAACTTCCATCTAGTCCAGCTGGGTGTCTGAGCAAGTTGCTTGGTCCCCTGATTGGGTTAACTTCTCTTTAAATTGGGGCCCCCAAGGGTACCTTCTCTGCCGACCTGACTCACAAGGCTATTTTGAGTCTCAGATGATAAAGCACCTGTGAGAATAGTTTGGAAACTGAAGTGCTGAGCAACTGTGTGACGGGAAGCAAGGACTAGCGTTCAGTTGTGCACAGTTGTGCTGTGGAACTCTAGGATTGGAGATTCAGCACTTTGTTGGCCCTGACATTAACCAGACCATACAGCTGTCAACAGGCTTTGAAAGAGCCTCTGTGAAAATGCAAAGTTGACTTTACTCATCAACAGTCAGGGAGGGCACATCCCTTCCCTCAACTTGGCACTTGTGAGAGGCTGTTGCTTCATGAGGATAGCAAGGAAGAGTCTGGCAAGAAGTTTAGAACTGTACCCCTTCGTTCCACTTGTAGCTGCATGTGCCCAGGTAGTCAGCCAGCATTTAATTGCTCTGCTCTCTTCCCTCCAAAGAAGAGGTTAAATGGCAAGTTGGTTATTCTGGGCTCTCCTTAAAGGTAGCATCTTGACAAATACACAATACTCTTGTAGCTGAGGCAGTTACTGTATAAACAATTACTTCCTTTAATCTGTACAATAATCCTAAGAGGCAGGTCTCATTGGACCCATGTTGGAGAGGGTTTAGAGCAGTTAAGCAACTTAACTAAGTAGTGGGGTGGGATTAGAATGCAGTTGTCTGACTGCAGTCTTTGTTGTCATGCATTTACCCATTGTGAAACAAATGTTAATTGAGCAGCTTTCCTCCACAGGGTGTATAATGGTGTGCAAGACTATACCTACTACGTACTGTATTTGTCTAACTAGTAGTTAGGGTGCCTGTTGCCAGTAGTGTTACTGAACAAGTCATAGATGACCATCTGAATTCCCCATTTACTGAACGGCTGTGCGCACTAGTCCCTGTTCTGGTAGCTGGGGAGATGGGTGAAGAAGCTGTCCCTGCCCCCAATGCTCAGAGGGGCTTAAGCACCTTGTCTGGGGTCTCATGGCCTGGTTTCTGCTCCTTAGCATGAAGCAGCAGACTGTAATTATGTTAAGTTAGGTGGTGGGATTCCAGAGGCGAGAAAGTCTTCCAAGAGTAACACTAACTGGGATAAGATGTGATCTGATCAGGGCACACGGGAGCAGGTGTCTCACTGGGGCTATGAAAGTAGAGAAAGGTCACACGGAGATGCACCAGTCATCCTGCAGGGGAAGAGTGGGGATGAGGTGGGAGCGTGCGGGAGCAGAGTGCAGGTAGGCTTTGTCGTCATCAGTGAGGTGCAAGGCGCTGTGGTGACTGGTGGCTTCCAGCAGAGTGTTGCCCAATGCATTACTGGTAAGAGAAATCCTATTTCAAAAATAGACTTCAGGTTGGCTGCAAGAGCACAGAGGTGTAACGATTGATTGATTTTTTAACATCTTTATTGGAGTATAATTGCTTTACACTCGTGTGTTAGTTTCTGCTGTGTAACAAAGTGAATCAGCTATACATATACATATAACCCCATATCTCCTCCCTCTTGCGTCTCCCTCCCATCCTCCCTATCCCACCCCTCTAGGTGGTCACAAAGCCCTGAGCTGATTTCCCTGTGCTATGCGGCTGCTTCCCACTAGCTATCTATTTTATATTTGGTAGTGTATATGTGTCCATGCCACTCTCTCACTTCGTTCCAGCTTACCCTTCCCCCTCCCTGTGTCCTCAGGTCCATTCTCTATGTCTGCGTCTTTATTCCTTTCCTGCCCCTAGGTTCTTCAGAACCATTTTCTCTTTTCTTTAAGATTCCGTATATATGTGTTAGTATACGGTATTTGTTTTTCTCTTTCTGACTTACTTCACTCTGTATGACAGACTCTTGGTTTATCCACCTCAGTACAAATAACTCAATTTCGTTTCTTTTTATGGCTGAGTAATATTCCATTGTATATATGTGCCACATCTTCTTTGTCCATTCATCTCTTGATGGACACTTAGGTTGCTTCCATGTCCTGGCTATTGTAAATAGTGCTGCATTGAACATTGTGGTAGATGACTCTTTGAATTATGGTTTTCTCAGGGTGTATGCCCAGTAGTGGGATTGCTGGGTGTATGGTAGTTCTATTTTTAGTTTTTTAAGGAACCTCCGTACTGTTCTCCATAGTGGCTATATCAATTTACCTTCCCACCAACAGTGCAAGAGGGTTCCCTTTTCTCCACACCCTCTCCAGCATTTATTGTTTGTAGATTTTTTTTTTGAAATAATATTATTGGGATCTCAGAATTCTTACTGAAATATAGAACTGTACTTCTTTTTAACAGGACACAGAAAGAATGAGGGATTATCTCTAATGCTGAGGACTGAATTGTTTCAGATTTTCCTAAAGATTATAAGAAAAAGTATTAATCATATCATTGGTTCCAACCGGTATGAGGTGATCCTCATTGTAGTTTTTTTTTTTTTTAATAAATTTACTTATTTTTGGCTGCATTGGTTCTTTGTTGCTGCATGTGGGCTTTCTCTAGTTACAGTGAGTGGGGGCTACTCTGTTGCGCTGCACGGTCTTCTCATTGCGGTGGCTTCTCTTGTTATGGAGCACGGGCTCTAGGTGCGTGGGCTTCGGTAGTTGTGGCACATGGGCTCAGTAGTTGTGGCACATGGGCTCAGTAGTTGTGGCTTGCGGGCTCTAGAGCACAGGCTCAGTAGTTGTAGCGCGCAGGCTTAGCTGCTCCATGGCATGTGGGATCTTCCCGGACCAGGGCTTGAACCCCTGTCGCCTGCATTAGCAGATGGATTCTTAACCACTGCGCCACCAGGGAAACCCCTCATTGTAGGTTTGATTTGCATTTCTCTAATGATTAGTGATGTTGAGCATCTTTTCATGTGTTTGTTGGCAATGCGTATATCTTCTTTGGAGAAATGTCTGTCTAGGTCTTTTGCCCATTTTTGGATTTGGTTGGTGGTTTTGATATTGAGCTGCATGAGTGCTTGTATATTTTGGAGATTAATCCTTTGTTTGTTGCTTTGTTTGCAAATATTTTCTCCCATTCTGAGGGTTGTCTTTTCGTCTTGTTTATGGTTTCCTTTGCTGTGCCAACGCTTTTAAGTTTCATTAGGTCCCATTTGTTTATTTTTGTTTTTATTTCCATTTCTCTAGGAGGTGGGTCAAAAAGGATCTTGCTGTGATTTATGTCATAGAGTGTTCTGCCTGTGTTTTCCTCTAAGAGTTTTATAGTGTCTGGCCTTACACTTAGGTCTTTAATCCATTTTGAGTTTATTTTTGTGTATGGTGTTAGGGAGTGTTCTAATTTCATTCTTTTACATGTAGCTGTCCAGTTTTCCCAGCACCACTTATTGAAGAGGCTGCCTTTTCTCCATTGTATATTCTTGCCTCCTTTATCAAAGATAAGCTGACCATATGTGCGTGGGTTTATCTCTGGGCTTTCTATCCTGTTCCATTGATCTGTATTTCTGTTTTTGTGCCTGTATCATACTGCCTTGATTACTGTAGCTTTGTAGTATAGTCTGAAGTCAGGGAGTCTGATTCCTCCAGGTCCGTCTTTTTTTCTCAAGATTGCTTTGGCTGTTCAGGGTCTTTTGTGTTTCTATATAAATTGTGAAGTTTTTTGTTCTAGTTCTGTGAAAAATGACATTGGTAGTTTGATAAGGATTGCTTTGGGTAGTATAGTGATTTTCACAATGTTGATTCTTCCAATCCAAGAACATGGTATATCTCTCCATCTGTTTGTATCATCTTTAATTTCTTTCATCAGTGACACTTGATTTATTTATGCTGGCAAAGCAGAGGCTTTCCTGAGTTCTGGAGCCCTATAGTGTGAGCCTAGGGAGTAAAGACACCTCACTTTCATTTGTCCTTCCCCTTCCACTCACCCTTGAACCTCCTCTCCTGTATGCTAGACATTGTGGAAGTGAGACCCCCCCAGAACAACAGTGTCCACGGTCTGGTTGGGAGTTAGGGACAAGTGAGGTTCTGGTGGGAAATGAGGCTGGAGGGGTCAGCAGGGAACAGGTCAGGGAGGAACCTTGTATGCTGGGCTAAGGATGTATCTTGTTCAGTATTTTGGTTGAATAAAAGAAAACTTTAGAGATAAGATGTTCAGCAGTGGATTGACTGTCTTTGTCATGGTGAATTCCTTTGCATGGAGGGTACTTAAGCCCTTGGACTGCTCATGTATGTTGGAGAGGGGATTTGTGCAGGAGGTTAGGGGTTGTTGAGATGGCATCCAAGCAGTCTAGCTTAGTGGGAAAAGGACTAGACTGGGAATCGGGAGACCTGGTTTCTGATCCCTAGTCAGCTGACAGCTGGCTGGGGCCCTGGATGGGCAAGGGGCTTCCCTTTCCTGGGCCTCCATTTCCCTGTGTTTAGGTGAGGTACAAGGGCCGGATGCGTGGGTCCCAAGCGTGGTACCTGGGGGCTTGTTAAAAATGCAAATGCCCTTGTCTCTTGTCCCAGTTTCCAGAGTTACTAGTTCTGGGTGGCACCGAAGCATCTGACGTTTTAACAGCTTCCAGGTGATGCTACTGACGAGCTAGGTTAGGGAAACTGGACTAAAAAGTCTCTAATGTCCCTTTTGCCTCTGAGAATTCTGTGTCTCTGAGGGAGATGTGGTCTCTGTCCTTAAGAAGCTGGCAAGTAAACAGTAATACTACTGTTACTACTGCTAATAAAAGTAATACAGAATAGCTAACATTTATTGAGTGCTTTCTATGTGCCAGGTATTGAACTCATTTCTCTCATTGACCTTTTATAACCACTATCAGGGAGGTATTCTTATCCCTGTTTTACAGATGAAGAGATTGAGGCTCAAAGAGATTAGTGCATTTGGTCAAAGTTATGCAGGTTTGACTGCCTGTGGTACAGCTGGGGACATTTGTGGAACTTCCCAGTAAGGAGCTAGAATTTGCACTGAGTCTTGATGGGTGCAGAGAGATTAGCTAAGGCAGTAGTTCTCCAAATGTAGTCCGACACTGGCAGCATCTGCATCCCCCTGGAACTTGTTAGAAATGCAAATTCTCAGGCCCTACCCCAGACCCACCGAATCGGAAACTGGGGGACCAGCAAGCTGTGTTTTAACATGTCCCCTAGGAGGTACTGATGCAGGTTGAAGTTTGAGAACCACTGAGTTGGGGGGAGAGAAGGACATTACAGGAGGCACAGTCGTGGAGACCAGGAAGGGCAGTGTTGCAGACTGGCCCATCACTGGCCTTCCCTTTGGTGGAATCAAGAGGTCACGTGAGCCACGCAGACTCCCACGAGGGGGCACTGTGGGCACAGGCTTGGATGCTGCCTGTTACGCTGTCATGGCCGCTACCCTGGTGGAAGCGTGAAAAAAGCCTGGTGCCACATCAACTGGAGAGGTCATTCTTTCTTCTCAGAAAAGGTCTAATGGGGGTGGTAATCTTGTTTATAGGATTGGTCCCTTGTAGGGAAGCTGAACCTACAGGGCCTTCTGCTGTTCACACATGCATGGGAATGTCTACCCGTCCGTGCTGCAGTGTCTCTGCAGATCCTGTGCAAATAGCATTCCTCTTGTAGCTCCCCAGCCAAGGCGCTTGCAGTTTCTTTGGAAGAAAGAATGCTTGAACCCCAGCGGCCCGATTCTAGTTCATTGTGCTCCCTATTGGCGACACCTCTGTCTGGTTCTTTCACAGTTTGGGAGTAGGGTGGAGTGCTGGGTCACAAGACCTGTCTTCAAGCCTTAGCTCTGCCCCAGCCATGCTTTGTGATCTCAGGCAAGTCCCCTTTCTTTGGGCCTCATTTTTCTTTTGTGTTAGATAAGGGAGTGGTATGGAGAAGGTGGCTTTCAGCATCTTTCTCTCCACATATAAAATGCTTCCCTGGGGGGTTGAGGAGGAGATAGGCTTGTCCTACTCGAGGAGCTGGGATTGCAGGGCAGCTGTAAGCCCTGCTGCATGACATCCATCTCCTGTATCCATTTAAGTCAGCCTTGTCGGGTACTTGGTACAAGGCAGAAGGTGGAACCTATCAAGTTGGATTTTTTAAAAAAAGTCCAGATCTTTAGGCAAGGATCTGCCTCTATAGATTTCTGTTCTGCATATGCTTGGAAGAATGAGAGATTTACACCTTATTGTCCTCTCAGCTGCAGCGTGTATTTCTTCTGAAAATACATTGCCTCTGAAGGAAGGGCTGTGACAGTGTTGGGGGCTCTGGCATTCACCTCATTAATCAAGGGATTGGCGTCCAATACCTCATGGTGACTGCTCACCCAGCTGAGCTACTCTGCCTGGGCACTTCGTTTCTGGAATTGTGTTTTCAGAGAGCTGTAGATGTGCTCATCTCAGAGCCAGAGGGGATTAAAGAGAGGGTCTGGTTCAGCTCTCTTGCTGGCTCCCCCTTTATATGACGATGTTCAGAGAGCTTGGTTAGAAATTGCCCAGCCCAATAGGCAAACGCTGTCAAGCTGCAGCTCTCCTTGGTGGAGGAAGCTCGTTAAACAAGATGCCTCTTTCCATCAGGCCCCCTTGGAGAAGGAAAGAAAGCTCTTCAGTTGATCTGGCATCTCTGTTTTGCATGCACATAATGCTCCATTTTCTTCTGTTTTTGGATGAGGCCACTGAGGCATAGGTCAGGTGGCTTTTCCCAAGTCCCGTAGCTCATCAGTGTGGGGGAGGACTGAGCTTCAGGCCTCTTCACCTTGAGTTGGCTCCCCTCCTGACTGCAGGTGAGCCATTTGCTACTCAGGTACCATGTTCTCCTCCTCTTTTTTTTTTTTTTTAAATTAATTTATTTATTTATCTATGGCTGTGTTGGGTCTTCGTTTCTGTGCGAGGGCTTTCTCTAGTTGTGGCAAGCGGGGGCCACTCTTCATCGCGGTGCGCGGGCCTCTCACTATCGCGGCCTCTCTTGTTGCGGAGCACAGGCTCCAGACGCGCAGGCTCAGTAATCGTGGCTCACGGGCCTAGTTGCTCTGCGGCATGTGGGATCTTCCCAGACCAGGGCTCGAACCCGTGTCCCCTGCATTGGCAGGCAGACTCTCAACCACTGCGCCACCAGGGAAGCCCCCTCCTCTTTTTTTAAGAAAATATTCCACCCTTAGGTGTTTGGGTTTTTTTCCATTTTATTGAGATGTAATTGACATATAGCATAGTATTAGTGTCAGGTATACAGCATAATGGTTTGATATGTCTATATATTGTGAAATGATCACCACAATAAGTCTATTTAACGTCCATCATCTCACATAGTTAACAAATTTTTTTTTCTTGTGATGAGAACTTTTAAGATTTACTCTCAGCAACTTTTTTTTTCTATATATATATATATATATATATATATATATTTTTTTTTTTTTTTTTAAGAGCTCCTGACTTATTTATTTTATTTTTTTGGCTGTGTTGGGTCTTCGTTTCTATGCGAGGGCTTTCTCTAGTTGTGGCAAGCGGGGGCCACTCTTCATCACCGTGCGCGGGCTTTTCACTGTCGCGGCCTCTCTTGTTGGGGGGCACAGGCTCCAGACGCGCAGGCTCAGTAGTTGTGGCTCACGGGCCTAGTTGCTCCGCGGCATGTGGGATCTTCCCAGACCAGGGCTCGAACCCGTGTCCCCTGCATTGGCAGGCAGATTCTCAACCACTGTGCCACCAGGGAAGCCCAGCAACTTTCAAATACATAATACAGTATCGTTAGCTATAGTCACCATGCTGTACATTACATCCGCAGAACTTACAGCTGGAAGTTTGTACCTTTTGACCACCTTCACCCATTTTCACCCACCCCCTGCTTCTGGCAACCACCAACCTGTTCTGTTTCTGTGAGTTTGGTTTGTTTTAGATGCCACATATAAGTGAGATCATTCAGTGTTTGTCTTTCTGTCTGACCTATTTTACTTAGCATATTACCCCCAAGTCCATCTGTATTGTCACAAATGGCAGGATTTCCGTTTTTATGGCTGAATAATATTCCGTTTGTGTGTGTCACATTTTTAATCATTCATCCAGTCATGGACACTTAAGTTGTTTCTATGTCTTGACTATCGTAAATAATGCCGCAGTGAACATGGGAGGGCAGATACCTCTTTGAGATAGCGATTTCATTTCCTTTGGATATATACCCATGTTTGGAATTGCTGGATCATATGGTAGTTATATTTTTAATTTTTTGAGGAACGTCCATACTATTTTCTGTAGCGGTTGCACCAATTTACATTCCCACCAACAATGCACAAGGGTTCCCGTTTCTCCGCATTTTTGCCAACACGTGTTATCTCCTGTCGTTTTGATGACAGCCATTCTAACAGGTGTGAGGTGATACCTCATTGTGGTTTTTGATTTGCATTTTCCTGATGACTAGTGATGCTGAGCGCCTTTTCATGTACCTTTGGTTATTCGTGTGTCTTCTTTCAGAAAAATGTTCAGTTCCTCTGCCCATTTTTTAATTGGATTGCCTTTTTTTTTTTTTGGCTATTTAGTTATATGAGTTTTTTATATACTTTGGATATTAACCCCTTATCTAATATTTGGTTTGCAAATATTTTCTCCTTTTCGGTAGGTTGCCTTTTCATTTTGTTGATGGTTTCCTTTGCTGTGGAGAAGCTTTTTTATTTGATATAGTCCCACTTGTTCATTTTTGCTTTTGTTGCCTTTGCTTTTGGTGTCAAATCCAAAAAAATCATTGCCAAGACTGATGTCAAGGAGCTTACAGCCTGTATTTTCTTCTAGGAGATTTATGGTTTTAGGTCTTCTGTTCAAGTGTTTAATCCATTTTGAGTTGATTTTTGGGTAGGGTGTAAGATAGAGGTCCACATTCTTTTGCATGTGGCTGTCCAGTTTTCCCAGTACCATTTTCCTTCTGTTTTTAAGGTTACAGAGCACTGTAGTATTGTCTGGGGTGCTTCTCCACGCTGTCCAGCTCATTGCCCTTTGCTGTCTCACAGAGAGTCGCTGGTACAGAAGTGTTCCCTCAGAGGCCGAGAATTTTAAGTTTTTAAAATTTATTTATTTATTTTTGGCTGCATTGGATCTTCATTGCTGTGCGCGTGCTTTCTCTAGTTGCGGCGAGCTGGGGCTACTCTTTGTTGCGGTGTGCGGGCTTCTCTTTGCAATGGCTTCTCGTGTTGCGGAGCACGGGCTTTGGGCGTGCGGGCTTCAGGAGTTGTGGCTCGCGTGCTCTAGAGCGCAGGCTCAGTAGTTGAGGCGCACGGGCTTAGTTGCTCCACGGCATGTGGGATCTTCCCGGACCATGGGTCGAACCCGTGTCCCCTGCATTGGCAGGCAGATTCTTAACCACTGCGCCACCAGGGAAGTCCCGAGGCCGAGAATTTAAATGTCTCCTCCTGGTGCTCCCTGAGCCAGCTTTGTCTTTGGTTTAGATGGTATACTAGGTAGGTGGCCTTCAGCTGCAGGTAACTGAGAACTCAGACTGCCGTGAACAGTTACGACATTTATTTGCTTACATAAGAAGCCATCTAGATGCAGCGGGGCCTTCAAGGTTGCAGGCCCCTTTGCATCTAGATGGCTTCTTATGTAGATGCAGCAGTTCAACAGTGTCATCAGGACCTAAACATTTCTCTCTGCTTTGCTACTCACTGTGTTGGCTCCATTCTGCAAGGTGGTTGCCAAGTACCACTGGGGCTAACAGGGCTGGGACTAGGGTGGCGTGGTGAGACACTTGGGACGTGAAACTTAAGGAGGTGTTCACTCGGGGTGGGCACAGTGCAGGGTTAACGCTTTTATGACTCCAGGAGTACTTCACCCTGGTTCTGGCCCTTGGGGCTAACCCTGCCCTCCTTCATGTTCCTGGGAGAGAGACTGCCACTGCCCGCCGCCAACCCCCGCCGCCTCATTTCACTTAGAGTAGGCTAAACTGCTGCAACAAATAGGCCCCCAAAATGTGATTGGCATAAACACAATACAGACGTATTCCTAATTCTAGAAGTCCAAGGCAAGGGTATTCCTGGTCAGCAGGAAGCTTTCCTTTGCGTGTGGTAATTCAAGAACACAGCTTCCTTCTGTCCTGTGCCTTTGCCATCTTTAGGGCCTCACGGTCACCTGCATCCGCCTGGCAGAGTGGGAAAAAGAGGTAGAGGAGAGATACCCATTCTCCACAAAGGCCTGACTAGAAGTCAGCCACATCATTCTATTCCTACTCTGTTGGCTGGGACTTAGTCTCCTGACACACCTAACTGCAAGGGGGCTGGGGAATGTAGCCTAGCTCTAGCCCAGGCAGAGGCGAGGAGAGTGGTTTGGGGGGACATCTACTAGTCTTTGCCGTGGCAGGAAGAAGAAAATGGATGCTTTATGGGGACCCTTTGAGCAGAAGCCTCTCAAGGAAATGGGGGAATTTATTGGAAAGCTGGAGGTGTCTTAACAACCCAGAATGTAGGCGGTGCTGGTGGCCCCCATGGGAGTGGGACTGGAAAGTGTTCCAGTACAAATCAGCTCTTCCCCCCTTCCCCCTCTATGAGTCTACTCCACTCCTTTGCAGGCCTGCTTCTTTTGCTCTCCTTTCTTTCCCATGGCTACCATTCCAGCTTCCCATTCCCTCCCATTCCAAGCATCCAACAACATTAATTTGACCCTGCATCCCACTTGTCACTTCCCAAGAATGAGATGCTGACTGGCCTGGCCTGGGAGAAGGGTCCCTTCCTGGTCCTGCTAGCTCATGGAGCCCACTTTCCACTTAACCAGGGCCGAGGGAGCACTTGCTGAGAAGGAATGAAGACAGAGGGGGCTGCTGATGTGTCCACAGCAGCCGCCTCTCGTGTTGCTAAGACTTGCTTTCCTTGTCACTCCCAGACCACCATGTTACCATTAAAAAAAAAAAAAAAAACCAAACCTTTATTTTTAAAAACTTTATTTAAAAAAATAGCTTTATTGAGATATAATTCACATACCAAAATATCCTTTTTTTTTTTTTTAATTTTATTTTTGGCTGCATCGGGTCTTTGTTGCTTCACGTGGGCTTTCTCTAGTTGCGGTGAGAAACTGCTCTTCGTTGTGGTGCGTGGGCTTCTCATTGTGGTGGCTTCTCTTGTTGTGGAGCACGGGCTCTAGGTGCGCGGGCTTCAGTAGTTGTGGCTTGCGGGCTCTAGAGCTCAGGCTCGGTAGTTGTGGCGCATGGGCTTAGTTGCTCCGCGGCATGTGGGATCTTCCCGGACCAGGGCAAACCCGTGTCCCCTGCGTTGGCAGGCGGATTCTTAACCACTGTGCCACCAGGGAAGCCCTATTTATCCTTTTAAAGTGTACAATTCAGTGGGCTTCAAGATTTTTGCAGAGGTGTGCAACTATCATCACCACCTAACTTTTAAACATTCTCATCATGCTAGAGAGAAACCCTGTGCCTATTAGCAGTCACTCCCCATTTACTCCAGCCTCTACCCCTAACCCTGGGCAACCACTAAGTTATTTCCTGTCTCTATAGATTTACTGATTTGGGACATACTCATTTCATATAAATGGAATTATACAGAATGTGGTCTTCTTGTGATTGTATTCTTTCACTTAATGTTTTTAAGCTTCATCCATATTTTAGCATGTATCATTACGTCATTCCTTTAAAAAAATATAGCTTTATTGAGTTATAATTCACAGACCATGAAATTCACCATTTAAAGTATGCAACTCAGTTTTGTTTATTCACAGAGTTGTGCAACACTCACCACTATCTAATTTTAGAACATTTTCATCACTTCAGAAAAGAAACCTCTTAACCATTAGCAGTCTCTCCTATTCCTCCCTTCCTGGCCCCTGTAAACCACTAATCTGCTTTAAAGTCTCTGTGGATTAGCCTATTCTGGACATTTTATGTAAATGAAATCATACCATGTATATGATTTGTGTCTGGCTTCTTTCACTTAGTATAATGTTTTTAAGGTTCATCCATGTAGTGACAGACAGCAGTACAGTTAATACCTTTTAATTGTCAAATAATATTCAGTTGTATGGATATACCATATATTGTTTATCCATTCATCAGTTGATGGACATTTGAATTGTTTCTATTTTTCTGCTTTATGAATAATTCTGCTATGACCATTCATGTGCAAGTTTCTGTGTGGACATATCTTTTTCTTTCTCTTGGATTATATATAATACCTAGGAGTAGAATCCTAGGTCATATGGCAACTCTGTGTTTTAACATTTCGAGGTGCTGCCAAACCATCTTCCACAGAGGCAGCACCATTTTATGTTCCCACCAGCAGTGTATGAGGATCCTCATTTCTTCACATCCTTGTCAGCACTTGTTATTATCTGTACTTTCGACTTCAGCCATCAAGTGGGTATGAAGTAGTTTCTCATTATGGTTTTGATTTGCATCTGATAATAATCAGTGGTGGGACTTCCTTTTCGGTCCATTGGTTGAGACTTCACCTTCCAATGCAGGGGGTGAGGGTTCGATCCCTGGTCAGGGAGCTGAGATCCCATGTGCATCTGGTCAGAAAGCCAAGACATAGAACAGAAACAACATTGTAACAAATTGAATAAACACTTTAAAAGTGGTCCGCATTAAGAAAAAAAAAAAAAATCAGTGGCACTGAGCATCTTTTCATGTGCTTGTTGGCTGTTTGTATGTCTTATTTAGAAAAGTGTTTAGTCTTGCTCATTTTAGAATTAGGTTATTTGTCCTTTTTTTTAAAATTGAAATATAATCGATTTACAGTACTGTGTTAGGTGTACAGCAGAGTGATTCGGTTATATATATATATATCTTTCAGGCTATTTTCCATTATAGGTTATTATAAAATATTGAATATAGTCCCTGTGCTGTACAGTAAATCCTTGTTACTTATCTGTTTTATGCGTAGTTTATTATATCTGTTAATCCCATAATCCTAATTTGTCACTGCACCCCCCCCCCCACTCAGCTTTGGTAACCGTAGTTTTTTTTCTGTCTCTTTGAGTCTGTTTTGTATATGGATTCATTTGAATTATGTTTTACATTACATATGTAAGTCATGCTGTATAATATTTGTCTCTCTCTGTCTAACTTTACGTAGTATGATATTCTCTAGATCCATCCATTTTGCTGCAATTTGTTGCGTTTATAAGTATTCTTCATATATTCTAGAAATAAGTCTCTTATTAGGTATATGGTTTGCAGGTATTCCATTCTTTGGGTTGTCTTTTCACTTTCTTGATTGTGTTCTTTAAAAGGCAAAAGTTTTACATTTTGATGAATTCGAAACTTTTTTTTCTTCTTTTACTTGTGTTTTTGATGTTATAGCTAAGAAACCATTGCCTAACCCAAAGTCACGAAGATGGTTATGTTTTCTTTTATAAGTTTTATAGTTTTAGCTCTAACATTTAGGTTTATGATCCATTTTGAGTTAATTTTTGTAGCTGGTGTTAGGATGGGTCTGACTTCATTCTTTTGGCATGTGGCTTCTCAGTTGTCCTAGCACCACTTGTTGAAAAGACTGTGCTTTCCCACTGAACTGTATTGACACCTTTGTGGAAAATCAGTGTTCTTTGTAGCCACTTCCTGGATTTTCTGTCCTTTGAAACTGCTGTCAGGGTTCCCATGAGACTTTGAATATAAACAATAATGTCTTTCTTGTATTGAACACCTACTATTTACAGTGCTAGGCACATTATATATATTCTCTCTTGTCCTCATGATAATTCTTCAAGGTGAGTAGTATTATCCTTATCTCAGAGATAAGCAAATTGGAATTTAGGATTTCAGCCATTTGCTGAGGGTTCTTTAGTAATGTGGTGGAGCTGGGCCTTGAACTTAGATCAGTGTGGCTCCAAGGGCTGAGCCCAGCCATGTGCTGTGCTTATCTGTTCCCAGGAGGTCCCACCCAGCTTGGGTGTCATTTCTGGAGTTCTTTGGGGCCATGACTAGCCAGATATATGTATGGCAAGGATGATGGCCTGAAACCTGAATAAGATTATATGATTTCACAGTGTGCTTTGGATGTTAAAAAAAAAAAAAAAAAAAAAAAACCAATTGTTGCCTCCAGCTGCCTCTGTAAGAAGTGGGCACCTAGACTGAAGGAATGGTGGGTGAGTCCTGTTCTGCCCTGTCCTGTTGGACCACTCCTGGGAGTTATGTTATTTTTGGAAGCCATGAAGTAGAGCCCCTTGAAAAAAGAGTATCAGGATGGTGGCCTGCCTTCAGATAATGGCCTGTGAGGCCCAATTGAAAGGTCTGGTGGTATTTAAGTTGGAAATGAGCCGAGAGTGGTGCTGTTGGTGAAGGGCTATCACGCAGAGAAAGGGTGAGATTTGTGCCAGAGTGTGGAAAATGTGGCAAAATGGTTTGGCTGGTCAGGAGGAAGTTTTTAAAACTCAGAGCTAATGGGAGGTGACAGGGGTTGCCTTGGGGAGTCGTGAGCTTCTTGTCACTGGTTTTATACAAACAGAGTCTAGCTCCATACTTTGTGGATTGTCCTAGAGGTTCTTTGGGTGAAGGCCTATGGGATTTTTTTAAGATTTCCTTTGACCCCCAAAGCTTATATGTCATGGCTTCTGGTTTTACAGGACTTCCTATCCTTGCAGCTGGGATTGCTCCCAGCTCAGATCTGTCATGCCTCACTCATCCCGAGGGCTAAATTTGGAGTTTAATAACAACACTTTGGCCTGTTTCCTTGGAGGCACTTCATCTGTTATCCCATTAATCCTCATAACATCCCTGGGCAGAAAGTGAGGGAGGGCCAGAGAGGGGAAGGAGTCTGTCTCTGACTTCTTCACATCCTGAAGGTGAGAGGAGATGGCTGGTTTAGGAGCTAGCCCGGGGCTGGGGGCGTGGCCTGGATCACAGACCCTCAGGCTCCCCACCCACCCCCCCACTCCCACATACAGCCAGGTTGCACACTGGGTAAAGGGTGTGTCTCCCCAGCAGGAAGCTCAGGTCTTGGGAATAGTATACTGGTGATCTGATTCCATAAAAAGTTTAAGACGCACCCATGGTGCATATGGCTCCAGGTCAACTCAGTCAGGAGTGGGAATGGGTGGGCATGGAGGTGAGCAGATGAAGTTTGAGCCCCAAGGTGAGAGGGGGGAAGACCAATGTGTCCACCACTAACTTCTAGCAGAGGGGAGGGGCCAGAGGCAGCAGGAGGGCTTCCTCAGGGAGGGGATTTGAGCAAAGTTTGGAGAGTCTTGGCGAGGACTCTGGATTTACATTCTGGAGCTCAGAGTTTGAGTGGTTTTCCTACCAACTAGCCATGCGACGTGGGTCAAGTTCTTGCCCCCCACCCCCGGCTCACTCTCCCCAGGAGAGGGCTTGCCTAGGGTGCTCTTTGAGATTCTGAGCCTGTGAGCTGAGTGCTGTTGCATGGATGGCTAAAGAGCCTGGGCATGCAGAGGAGAGACTGGACTAGCTCAGGGAAGAGGTTTGCTGGAACCGCTGTGAAGGATGAGCAGGGATGAAGGGAAGAGGACCCCAGGTGAAGGGCTCTGCTTGGGCAAAGGCATATTGGCTTTGGGGTTCTTGTCTACTCCAGACCATGCTGTTTGTCACTCCTACCTCTGTTCAGAGTCTCACAGGCATCTGTCTGGCTTCTCCATCCTTCCCAAGCTCTTTCCCTTTAAGCCTTGGCATTTTGTTTCAGGCTGGCCCTCGGCGAGTGGCCCAGTGTGCAGTGGGGACACTCTTGTCTGGACTCTGAGTGCTGCTAGTCTTCCCTGGCACCAGGCAAGGAGGGCACAGAAACCCAAGGCTACAGACTGGAGACCACTGCAGCTGGAAGGTCCCTTGAAAATCATCTGATACTATACTCCCTGTCACCTTTTTGCAGATGAGGGAATTGGGGCTTGGAGTCACAAGCCTGGTGAGAGAAGAGCAGGTGCTAAGACCTAGAGGCAAGAGAAAGCAGATGGGTTTGTGAAAGGTAGAAGAGCCGGGACTGGGGAGTGTATGGAAATGAGGCCGGAGGGGTGGGCAGGACCGGGTAGTGACGGAGCTCTAGTAAGCCACAGGAAGATGTTAAGCAGAGGAATGGTTCCTTTTACAAAGGACACTGGCTAGAAACCGAGCCCCCGGTTTTCCCAGCGTCCCCTGTGCCTTGCTGGCCTTCCCCACCTGTGGATGGCACCTTCGTCTTCTGCTTGCTATGGCTGAAAACCTGGTAAAAGGCCTCGACTCGTTCTCTCACCCTCCACATCTCCAGTCCCTCCACAAGTCTTTTGGCTCTTCCTTCAGAATATATCCAGGATCTGACTGCTTTTCACCACCTCCACGGCTCCTCTGGTTCAAGCTCCCACATTTCTTACCTTTTTACTACCTTGATCCACTTATTGCACTCTGATTACACCTTGGTCCCTTCAGTTTATTCTCCATGCAGCAGCTGGAGTACAGGGTGAAAGTCAGAGTCAGATGAGGTCACCCTTCTGTTCAGAGAACCCTCTAGGGGCTGCACATGTCATTCAGGGAGATGCCAAAAGGCTCTCCATGATCCACATGGCCCAAAACCTGGTCTCCCATTCCCCTCCCAGCTGCTGGTTCTGCTCTTCCAGCTTGTCAGCCTTGCTCCTGCGCCGGGGCCTTTGCATGTGTTCCCTCTGCCTGGCCCACTCTTCCCCCAGCAAACTTCATAGGTCATGCTCTCCCTTCCTTTTGGTCTTTGCTCAAGACTACTCTGACCTCCATATCAAAGATTGTAACCTTCCTCAAATTTCCTTCCTGGCTTTAATATTTTCTTCTCAGCATTTACTTCTTTTTTTTTTTTATAGATTTATTTTTATTTATTTTTGGCTGCGTTGGGTCTTAGTTGCTGCCTGCAGGCTTTCTTTAGTTATGGCGAGCGGGGGATATTCTTCGTTGCAGTGTGTAGGCTTCTCATTGCGATGGCTTCTCTTGTTGCGGAGCAAGGGCTCTAGGCACGCGAGCTTCAGTAGTTGTGGCTCACGGGCTCTAGAGTGCAGGCTCAGTAGTTGTGGTGCATGGGCTTAGTTGCTCCATGGCATGTGGGATCTTCCCGGACCAGGGCTTGAACCCGTGTCCCCTGCATTGACAGGCGGATTCTTTTTTTTTTTAAATTAATTAATTAATTAATTTATGGCTGCGTGGGGTCTTCTCATTGCGGTGGCCTCTCTTGTTGTGGAGCACGGGTTCTAGGTGCGCGGGCTTCAGTAACTGTGGCTCGAAGGCTCTAGAGCGCAGGCTCAGTAGTTGTGGCGCACGGGCTTAGTTGCTCGGCGGCATGTGGGATCTTCCCAGACCAGGGCTTGAACCCGTGTCCCCTGCATTGGCAGGCGGATTCTTAACCACTGCGCCACCAGGGAAGCCCTCAGAATTTACTTCTAATTTGTTTTTTTGTTTATTGATTGCCTACTAGAAAGGAAGCTTCATGAAGGCAGGGATCTTTTTTTAAATATGTGTGTCTAATTTGTTCATTGCTGCTTTATCCTGGCACCTAGAGCAGTACCTGGAGCTCAGCAGGATAAATAAATACTTTCAGAATGATTGATTGACCTCATGGTGGCTGTGTGGGAGTGCATTGGGCTGGGGAGCAGGACTGGGGTGGAGTGGGGAGACCAGCTGGGAGGCTGTGGCAGAATCTCAGACAGGAGATGGTCAGGGTTCTTGGGTCTACCAAATGGCAAGGTTTAGCAGCTCTCCCCTTGCTGTGATGCATGAACTGTCAACTGAGAAGAACTTTAGGTTTAAGTTTGTCTAATCCCCTCTTTGATCATTTGGGGAAATTGCGGCCCACGAAAGAATTCCCCGCTAAGTTAGGGGCAGAATGCAGCCTTCCTGTTCCCCAACGGCATCTTATTAAAGAACTTTGGTCTCTGGGGGGGGAGAGGAGAAGCCTCAGGGGCTGTGTGGCAGTGACTTGAGAGCAGCTGCTTTTGTACTCGATGGCAGGTTGAGGGCCTGCCATGGTGACTGAGTTCGTGTACGAAACGCTTTTCTTAGTGGTCACCTTGGGGTTGATGAGTAGAAGGGCATAAGATGGCTCCTGCCCCAGGCACTGCCAGTTAGGTTGAAAGTTGAGATGCCTGCTTAGCAGTTCATGAAAAGACAGATCTTGGAGGGTCTTCCAGTTGCCTCTCCAGGCATCCATTCTATCCCCCTACCACTCTCCCCACTTGTTTTTCTTGGTTGCAGGGGGTATGGGGTCTTGACTGGCTTAAGCCAATAAAAGTATGGCATCCATTTCTGCCATAGTGATAGCTTGGCGATGGGCAGTGACCCAGACCTAAGCCAATCAGTGTATGGAATCACCCCTGGCCAAAGTGACTGATTGAGGTTGGGCCACTCGGAGTTGGCTGGAAAGCTTCTGTTTGATGGCTGGAAGGAGATCTCTCCTGCTCCACGTGGTGTGATATGCAAATAGGAGGCTTGGAACTGCTGCAGACATTTTGCTGTCCTGAGGGAAGCCAGCCTGAGGACAGAGTTGAGATTTATAGCAGGGCGAGCCAAGAGCCTAGCAGGGAAACAGCCAGAGCCCTGCTCAGACCTACCTGGAGCACCTGTTGTCCCAGTTATGGGGGCTAGCACACGCTGTCTACAGTTTAGGGTAGTTTGAGTTGACTTTTGTCCTCGTCGTTGAAGAAAGCCTAACTGTTAATTGGTTGCTAGACAGTGATGAGGAGGCATGAGTGAACATGATGAGAGCCAGGTGTGGCTTTTGCTGGAAGCATGCTCCACAGACCTGCCTGAGTCCCTCTGAGAAGCTTTCCATCCCACCAGGCCTTGAGGATAAGTACCCAGGAGACACTCTGAGCTCTTTCTCCTGAAAGTGGGCCAGCTGGGGCTGTCTGTATGGTTTCTAGCAGTATTGGGACCATGGAGAGATATCTATCTTTTTAGAGTCACTGGCTTTTTAACCCCCTTCCCCTGTGGATACGGGCCCTCTTGGTGGGGGTGTGTTGCTCAGAGGGGAAGGCCCCAGTCCTGCCTCTGCTAGTGGGCCATGCACACATCCATGTGGGTTGCTGGGAGTGCTTGCTTGCTGGACCACAGGTGACTCCATGCCATCCCCGCATTCGGGGCCTTTACCTTTTCTTTGCTCCTGGGTAGGCTGGTGACCAATGGCTCCTTCCTGGAATATTTATAAATGCATAAAAAACATGAACTTACAAAGAAAACCAATTCTGTTCAGATACACATAGCAAAATATTAAAAAATTGTGATGAAGTGCCACATATGCTTCTTTTTTTTTAAATTTATTTGGCTGCGCCACGCAGTATGTGGAATCTTAGTTCCCTGACCAGGGATCGAATCCGCACCCCTTGCAGTGGAAGTGCAGAGTCTTAACCACTGGACCACCAGGGAAGTCCCATATATGCTTCTTTGTTAATGTAATAATAAGAGTATCTTGTGGCAAGTCCAGTAACTACTATATAATTCAGAGTTGTCATGGTGAGCATAAAGGACATAACAAGATACCTGTAATAGCTGTGATGTTCTATGAAAATATTTATGCTTTCTGTTGGCAGCAAAGTCACTGGATCTGATCAGACTACTGGGGGGTGTTGTCTACATTCATAATTTAAAAAAGAGATAGTGAAATAAAGATGTAATTTTTTCTCATCCAAGTTTACGGTCCCCTGCGTTCTATCCATGGACCCTATGGGGGATGTCTGTGGGCCCCAAGTTAAGAACCCTTGAGTAAAACAAAACACAACCAAAACCCTTACACACACACACACACACACACACACACACACACACACACACATTATGAGGATGTGTGCATGTGGGTGCATACGAAGATGTAGACACCTGGGATCCTCATACCTGCACAAAGAGCTATGGAGGACACCTCCTACCTCCCAGGTGAACCTGTTGTGCGTGCACACACATACCCAGCTGCCGACACACCCAGAGAGACACTGTATATATGTACGCATGGACACTTGCAGGTCAGACACTTGGGACCATGTGTACACATCCCCCCACAGAAGTGCACACACATGCTCATACTTACACATGCTCACATGCACAAGTGTGTGGACACACACATCCAGCTTTGTACCCAGAGCCTTCTGTATAAACGTGCACAATCCTTAGCCTCAGGGCCTAGCATGGCCACTGCAAGGGCAGAAGAGGCCAGGTTCATGCCATCTGGATACTGCTACCCAGCCCCCAGGAGGCCCAGTCCAGGAGGACCAGAATTCTGTCTAACCCACTTTCCCAAGGCGTAAACTGAGGGGCCAGGAGGCCTCCAGAACCTTCCTTTGCTTGATGAAGTTCTGATCTGTCCCCTGATGGGTTGGGTGATGGGTATTTGGTTGATGTTGCTGTACCACCACTAGTGGGCTGCCAGGGAGCGCTCAGCTTTGGCTCTCTGAGCCCACGGGGGCAGCAGGGCGTGGGGCCAGCACAGTGCAGGGACGTCCCCAAAGGAAAGAATTCTTCACTGGTGATGCACATTGTGTCTGCAGAAGCTAATGGCCCAACCTCCTATTCAGTTTATGTAAAATAAAACAGGCCATATGCTGCTGCTTTCAGAGTTTGGGTGTTTAAATTAAATGTTGTTTAATGAATATTCAAACCCATTTGTTCTAAAGTTGTGCTCAGTGTGGTGGCGGCTTTCATCCCCCCTCCTTCCTTGCAGCCCCCTCCGTGCTCCCGTACCCAGGGTATTAAACCATTAGAACGGGGTGTGAACATCTAGGCAGCTGTCTTCCAACGGAAATTTGGATATTAAAATGCCGGAGCAGATGACAGTGTAAATAAAGACATACAGTGAGAGGCTTGTCTGGTTATTTTTTGTTTGGTAATTAAGACGGAGGAGGTTTTGACTTAAGTTCTGTCTTACTGAGAAACAGAGGTGGGGGCCGAGAACTCTCCACGTCTTCCCTCTTTCCTTTGCCCGTCAGCCCAGAGAGGGGCTTTTCACGCTGGCCTCTGTGTAACTGGTATATTGACAAGTGTCAACTTGGTGGCATAGAGAAGTGAAATGAGTTTATTTTTCTCCAGACACTGCTTTCTGCTGAACTCTGTCAAATTACCCTTAACATCAGCTCGAGTGGAGTCCATAGCTTTATGGTCATTTATGGTCCAGGCTGGTTCAAAACTACTGCCTCATCTCTGAATTGAACCCCTCCCCTTGGCCTGCAGTAGGCCAGACACTTCTCAGATGATTGAAGTGGGGAGGGGGTGGTGGTGGCTCTCTCATTTCCCCTCCAGCTCCAGAGCCTTGGGTCTCACTCCTTCAAATTCACAGGCAGGGACCATGGGCTGCGGAGGCAGGGTGTCCTAGGGAAGCAGTCCCCAGGGTTGTGGGAGGCATCTCTATTTTGGCTTGCTGCCATGGCTGACCTGGTGGTCTGTGTGTAGATGGGGGGCTGACATCCTTGGGGCAGAGTCCATCTTATGCCAGCACCATGCATCACTGAAGATGCCCCCAGAGAGAGGCAGCAGGCCTCCTTTCAGCCCCATGAATGGTGCATGCCCCATCTCCTTTCTGGGTGGGGCACTGCTTCTTGGGATGTCCTTGGGCTCCAGCTCATCTCTCCTTTGCATCTCCACGTGGCTTCACAGGAGCAGCTGAGGCCCTGACATCCTGTTGCACACATTTAGAGTGAGGGTTTATGTATGACTGGAACCATTTTAGGAACATCATGAGGGTTCCCATCCTTCTCTCTTACCCTGTAAGACACCTCCCAACCCAAAGAGCTCAAATGCTTCAATGCCTCTGATTATCACCTCCATGTGGGAGACCTCCAAGCCTCTGTCAGCAGCCCTGAGCTCTCTGTGACTCTGTCTCCACTTGGACATCCCCCCAGATTTCATTATGCTCGTATCTAACTTGCTCATCTCTCCTTCCCTTCTCACCTCCACAATCCAAACCAGCGTTTTCTCTGTCATGAGAACTTGCTCAACAAGCACTTAATCAAGCAGCTACTGTACACCAAGTCCTGTGATAAGTACTGAGGATCCAAGGATGACTAAAAATGGTGCCTGCCCAATGGTGCCTGCCCTCAAGGAGCTCTTGGTCCAGTGGGGGCCATAGACCTAAGGGAGAGAGTCTCGGTATGAAAAGGTAAGATCTAAGGGATGTGGGTGGAGAGGTCTTAGAGGTTACTTCACTAACCTCTAAGCACTTGGGCACTCAGGAAAGGCTTCCTGGAGGGAATGATCTTTGAGCTCAGTCTTGAATTGTAATAACTAGCAGGGTAAGAAATGTAAGAAGGGCATCCTGGGGAAAGGGAATAGCAAGAACAAAGGCATGGAGGCATGGAATAGCATGGAATATGCGGAGAATTTGTAACAGTTCTGTGTTCCTGGGGTCTAATATGCAGGGTAGGCAGTGGTAAGAGACGGGTTGGTTCCTGTCTCTGTCCTGGCCTCTTCCTCCTCCCGGTCCTCCTCCAAAGAGTTGTGGCTGACACCTCTTCAAATGCCTTCACCCACTGCCATCCATCCCACCATAGGATGAATGATGGAGTGGGGTGGCTGATCACACGGTATCTTCCTACTTTGACATTATGCCACCAATAGGTAAGTATGGTTATGTCTTCTCCTGGGGGAGGTGGCCTGGAGGAACCATTTGAGGATGGGAAGCTATTTGGGATAAGGCAGCTATCCCAAGGCCCTCACCCTGACCTTCCTTTCAGCTCAGTTCTTGGTCTGAATTCCGAATCTCCTTGATTCGTGACTTCCCTTTGCTTTCTTTTTGGCTTCTGAGTTTGTTTCAGAATCTGGTTTCCAGATTCCATCTGATTCCTTGAATAGGCAGCCTAGGTAGATCCATCTCTGCTGGCATTGACATTTTGCACATGGTCGGACACACCCTCAGAGAAGAGGACCCACCTATGGGCCCCAAGTTACCCTTATAGATCCGTGCCTGACCCAACTCCCACAACCCCTGGCCTCTACCCAACTGTCCAGGAGGATTGGGATCTTCTAGGTGAGGTCAGCTTGGAAACTTTCTTCCCTGGCCTGATTGTGTATGCATGTGCATATGAATGCGTGTTTGTGTCTGTCTGTGTTGAGAGAGATTGGCAGGAAGCCAGTGTCCCAGCTGAGAATCTGTTCCTGGGGCTCAGAGGAAGCTGGGCGTCCCTGCCCACTTGCCCTGGCTCCAGTCTTCTACATGTGCGTTACCTACGATGGGAGTATTACATTTTGGTTGGATAGAAGTCCTAGTCCCAAGCCCATGCGTAGGCCCCTGACTTTCCCAGGTGACAGGTGTGGACTCACAATGCATTTTCATGAAAACCAGAGACAATTTGAGAGCTGAAGGTGCTATAAGGAACCCATTCATTTGTTTCTTCTTTCTTAACAATTTGTATCAGAGCTTGTGCTGGGAATTGGGGGATAGCAGGACAAATAAGATACAGCTCCTGCTCCCAAGGGGTTCATAGTCTGGTGCAGGCTGGGAGAGTGGGTTATGTGATGCGCGTGTTTAATGGCACTTGGTGTCACAGATAGCCACCTCTATAGGATGAGGGGGGGGCCGATGTTTGTCGGGCCCTTACCATGCACCTGCCTCAGGGCTAAACTCTCTTGAATAATCCTCACAACTGCCTCATCAGATCAGTACTATTCCAGTGGAGGAAATATGCTTAGGGAGGATAAGCAAAGTGTCTAAGGTCACACAGGGGCAGGCTTTGAATTTGGACAGCCAATTTCTAGAGATGCCACTCTTTTTTAAAACATTTTTTTATTTCTACTTTGTTTTTTTAACAGCTTTATTGGAGTATAACTGCTTTACAATGGTGTGTTATTTTCTGCTTTATTACAGAGTGAATCAGCTATACATATACATACATCCCCATATCTCCTCCTCCTTGTATCTCCCTCCCACCCTCCCTATCCCACCCCTCTAGGTGGTCACAAAGCACCAAGCTGATCTCCCTGTGCTATGCGGCTGCTTCCCACTAGCTAGCTATTTTACATTTGGTAGTGTATATATGTCCATGCCACTCTCTCACTTCGTCCCAGCTTACCCTTCCCCCTCCCCGTGTCCTCAAGTCCATTCTCTACGTCTGTGTGTTTTTTTTCCTTTCCTGCCCCTAGGTTCTTCAGAACCATTTTTTCTTTTTAGATTCCATATATATGTGTTAGCATATGGTATTTGTTTTTCTCTTTCTGACTTACTTCACTCTGTATGACAGACTCTTGGTCCATCCACCTCAGTACAAATAACTCAATTTCGTTTCTTTTTATGGCTGAGTAATATTCCATTGTATATATGTGCCACATCTTCTTTATCCATTCATCTCTCGATGGACACTTAGGTTGCTTCCATGTCCTGGCTATTGTAAATAGAGCTGCGATGAACATTGTGGTACATGTCTCTTTGAATTATGGTTTTCTCAGGGTGTATGCCCAGTAGTGGGATTGCTGGGTTGTATGGTAGTTCTATTTTTAGTTTTTTAAGGAACCTTCATACTGTTCTCCATAGTGGCTGTATCAGTTTACATTCCCACCAACAGTGCAGGAGGGTTCCCTTTTCTCCACACCCTCTCCAGCATTTATTGTTTGTAGATTTTTTGTAGAGATCCCACTCTTAATTCCTGGTGGCTTCCAATCTACTTGTGGGGAAAGGTGCTGAACTGCGTCCACCTAAGCGTGGTTCTGTAGTTGGCAGAAGTGATCTGTTGTTCCATTGGGCAGAGGCTTCCCAGCCTGGCTTTTGGAGATCCACAGAGCCAGGGGTCCCTCTGAATGCCCAGGGACAAAAGGAAGCAGCTCCACGGAATTCCCTGGCGGTACAGTGGTTAGGGCTCCGCGCTTCTACTGCATGGGGCACGGGTTCTATCCCTGGCCAGGGAACTAAGATCCCACAAGGCATGGCATGGCCAAAAAAACCCAAAAACAATAAAACAGCTCCCCAGTCCTCTCGGACATCCCTGTAGTCTTGAATCTGGAAAAGAGACAGTGCTCAAGACAGGGACAGCTGGTCTCCCTGAGTCTACTCACGGTTCCCTCTGGGCACAAAGCAGAATTGGGTCACCCTGGTGAGGGATGGAAAAGGCAGTGCGGAAGTCAGATGCTTTCTGTGAGTTGAGGATAGTAGTTCTGCCTCCCTTTGTATCCCAGAGTGGTTGTGAGACGGTATTTTAAAAGATCAACTCCTACAAAAATGTAAAACGTTATTCACACTTCTACCTGAGTTTCTACCGTTTCAGCGGGTTTTTCTCTGTCATTAATGGGTTTATTAAAACCAGTCAACCAAGCAGCTGCCCCTGTCCAGACAGTACCTACATGTTGCCAGTCACTTACAAAGAAAGGCAGACAGATAGACAACCTCTTACAATATTTTTAATTAGATACCTTATTTTGCTGAATCCTCTCCGAACCATACCAGTCAGATACTATCTCCCAGGAGATGAGAAATTTGAGCGACAGAGAGGTTAAGTTATTTGCTCCAAGTCACAGAGTTAGTAAGTAGCGGAGCCAGAATTTGAATCCAAGTTTTTGACTCCAAGTGGCTTGCTCGGCTAATGATGCAGTGGCCTTGAAGGGTTATATTTTTATTTGGTGGAGGAGACTCTTTCAGTTCCAGGAGACCAAAACAAACAATCCATCATGTTGTGGCTGCACTGAAGCTTTCTCAGCGAAGGGCAGTAACTCCAGGAATTTTTTTGTAGATATCTCCTCTTATCTCTAAACACAGCTCAGCTGTAACACCCTGAATTCTGTGGCTGCCTAATCTGCATACTGCCCAGGAACTCGGGAATGTCTTTACAGGCATGTGAGACTTGGGCCCATGGGAAGGGTGGAGAGAAGGACATTCAGACAGCCATGGAGTCTGATCCCTTACACCAGGGCCAAGAGGCTCCTGAAAGATGCACCCCTTCTCCTTGGCGGATGCCCTTTGGCATCATTGTTGTAGGTGGGGATCATTGGGTTGCATGGAACGCAATCCTTGTGAGCCAGCTCACACACTGGGAGTAGTAGGGCAGGGCATGGTTATTGGAGCAGTACGGAGTTCTTAGGTGGAAAGTGAGGCCAGCCAGCCCATGGGAATCAGATCTGGGACGCCCCCCGAGAGTGAGGCAGCTTGTCTCTGTCTCAAGTTTTCCATCTCTCTTGGGCTTTGCTCTTTGCCTCTCTCTTGTTTTCCTCTCTGCAGGCAGGATTCCTCTGCTTACTCATGGTTTCTCTGCTTGGCACACCCCTCTCCTCCAGCCTTCTTGCTTGGTTTTGCTGTAGGGCCAACATGACTCTACACAACCCCAAATGCCCATCACTGTCTAACGTGGTCCAAATTCTTGAGAGAAAAAAATCTGATTGGTCACTGATTAGCCAGTGAACTTAGATGTCCTTAGGTATCTATCTCTCGTCCATTCAGAACAGAACATGTGGTGCAAACATGGCCTCTTCAGCTGGGGATGTGGGCAGGGCAGGTATGCCTGAACACATCTGCTATGGAGGGCCAAGCTGAAGCCATTTGTCTCACTCAGACCATGGGCAGGAGAGCAGAACCAGGTTCAGTTTTTTTGTGGTCTTGTTTTCTCCACGTGGGCAGTTGCCTTCTGTAGGCTCTGAGCAGGGGAGGCCCACAAGACTACAGTTCACTGGTGGGTTTCTCTCTGAGTTCACATCATTTTGAGCCCATGAGGGAGGGAGGGCACGGTGAGAGACACGTATCCACATTAGTCAAGAATCTCATAATACTATTTCCCGAGCAGCTCCCATATACTTGGCACTGTGCTCAACACTTTACCCATGGAATCTCATTTAATTCCCATAACTCGGCTGGAAAAATGGGCCTGATTACTACCATCACACAAGTGAAGAAGAAACACGCATTTGTTCATCAAGTATTTATTGAGTGCTTAACAGTGCTAGGGCTGTGCTGGGTACCATTCCTGAAAGCTAACTGTAGACCAGAGACCATGTGAAGGGGGTGGTATATATTTTATCCCTTTCAATCCTCAGAACAATCCTATGAGAGAATTTCTGTTTTTAATCCATTTTACAGATAAGGAAATTGAAGTCCAGAGAGGTTGAGGTTAAGTTCCTTGTAGAAGGTCACACAGCCAGTAAGTGGCACAATCTGAATTTGAACCCAGGCTTAATGCCCTCTTATGTAATTTGGAAATTCTGAAAAACAGATTTCGCTGTTCAAGGGGTGCCTGGGAATTAATGTTCTCGTGACCTTTGCTTCAGCTGCTTACTTCAATTCCTGAAGGAGGGGTGGGGAGTGGGGTTCCTGGATATGCCCCTTCCACCTTCCTCTTTCATACCCAGGGCTTCATTTCTGCTTCCTGGCCCCCTTCCTGCTCCTCCCTGCGTGGTGTTCCCCATTCTAGGTCACAAAGACTCTTGGCCCATTTGTAGGCTGCGTTGTTGTACCGTGTGCTACAGTCTGAAGGTGTGTCTCTGCCAACAACCCCCCTCCCCCCACCCACCCATTCATATGTTGAAATCCCCAAGGTGATGCTTTTAGAAGGTGCTCGGCCTTTGGGTAGTGTCTAGGTCATGAGGGCGGAGCACTTATGGACGGGATTAACATCCTTATAGAAGAGGAGAGAGCTCCCTCACCCCTTCTGTCATGTGAGGACAGAATGAGAAGCCTGCAGCCGGGAAAACGGCCCTCATTCAACTGCCAGTGCCATGATCTTGGACTTCCAGCCTCCAGAACTTCGAGGAAAAATTTCTGTGGTTTATAAGCCACCCAGTCTGTGGTATTTTGTCATAGTAGCTCGAATGGACTAGGACCCTGTGTTCATGTCTGGGAGCTCTGGTGGCCCAGCTGGCTGTGCAGGGCCATGTTTGTCTGTGGCTGCCCCTGCCGACCTTTTCTCCCATGCTCCTGTGGACCTCTCCTGTGTCAGGGTCATGTCTTCGCTGGAGAAACAAGCCCTGTGTGTGTGTGTGTGTGTGTGTGAGAGAGAGAGAGAGAGAGAGAGAGTTAGACATCAAAGAAGGCCTTAGTATCAGGGCATTTAATGGGCACAGTGACAAGGTGACTGTCCTTAATTGGCTATCACAACAGCCAACCAGGTCCTACTGCATCTATACAGGACTCCTGCTTCCTTGAAGGAGGTGAGCCAGAATCGGGCGGGGCTGGGGAGCAAGGGACAGCTTTCCCTCTGGCCCTGGGAATCCAGGAGACTTAAACCCAAGAGGGACTAACAGGCTCGGCCAGCTTTCTGGAAAGGGTCGAGGGCCTTCTCCCTCTGCCTGATTGCCTTCATCACTACATGGAGAAGGAGCTTCTGGCTGGGAGTTTTTAACTCCTAGGCTGTTATAACTAACTCCTTTATGTTATAACGAGCCCAGAAGCCATCAGGGAGAGCACTGATGAAAGAATGGTCCTTCCTATTTTGGATGAGTTGGGAGAATGAAAGCAGACCTTGTGGTCTCTGTTGGCTGAGGAGAGAAGACGTGGCGGTGTCAGAGAGCTGACCTGGCAGAAGGACGTGCTTTGATGTCATGGAAAGAGCATGAATATAGGAGTTAGGAGGCTTGGAGCCAAGTTCTAAAAAGACAGTAGCTGATAATAACATAGCGCTTATTGTGGGCTGGGTACTTTTCTAAGCACCCTACGTGTTTTAAATTCATTTGAGGTTCACAACAACCCTATGGAATAGGTACATCCTTGTCTCTGTTTTATAGTTGATAAAATCGAGGCACAGAGAGGGTAAGTGACTTGCGCAAGGTCACATTGCCTATTAGTGGCTTATCAGACAGTCATGAGATGTGCAAGTCTGCTGCTTGACCTGGGGCAGGGCTTTGGCCTCTTTCTGTGTTGTATGTGTTGCAGTGCCCTGCCTGTTGTTGGCTGTTGTGTTTGGCCCTGGGACTCTCTGCAAGGGTGTGAGATGGTGAGGGGTGGAGCTTCTCTTTCTAGGGACAGAGGAGCTGTCCAGATGACGTCATCAACAAGCTGTGAGAGCCAGCTTGCACAGCTTTCCTGGTTGATCACACTAGTCATTAATCCCCATGTAAAACACAGCTTGGGACCAGGCTCCAGACCCCGTAGTCACAGCCATGTTTTCACATGCCTGATAGATGATTCTGCTGGAAGAGGCTTGAAGCGTATCTGTGGAGAGTGGTTCTCAGCAAGATTCTTTAAGACGTTTTTACACATTCCCATCCATTCTGAGGCTGCCCTGGGACTGAGAAATGAGAATGCAGCGTTGGGAAGCTGCTCTCCAAAGGCCTTTGGTCTGGAGTCAGAGGATGTCTGTACAGTCTTCTCCCAGGAAATCAGGGAAGAAGGGCCTTGGAGAGCCGCGTAGTCTGTCTTTTTCACTGCACTTGGGGGAGACTTGGGTCCAGACAGGAGAACGCAGTGGCTCAAGGTTGACCAGCATTAGTCCTTGTGCTGAGACTCTTAGGACAACGCTTGGCCTTTCTCCTTGCCCAGCTAACATATATGGAGCACTAGTGCTTTGCATGCATTATCTCTGTTTAATCACACCAACCGCAGGAGAGGAGTGCTATTAAGCCAGTTTTACAGATGAGGAAATTGAGGTCAAAGTGGCAGAACCAGGATTCGGCCCCAAATGCTTCCTTAGTATTCCTTGTGCTTCCTTTCAGTATATTAGGCTCTCTTTATATTTTCCAGAGCACGTTCTCTTCCATGCACAGGCTATCTGGTGACCATAATTTCTGAACCAACAATCTGGATGGCCAGTCCGACTTCAGACAGCCCAGGTTCAAATCCCAGCTCCACCATTTACTGACTGTGGCCTTGACCAAGTCAAACAGTTGTTGAAGCCTCAGTTTCTGTTGTAAATTGAGGATAATAATGTCTAAACCGGGCTTCCCTGGTGGCACAGTGGTTAAGAATCCACGTGCCAATGCAGGGGACATGGGTTCAAGCCCTTGTCTGGGAAGATCCCACATGCCGCAGAGCAACTAAGCCCGTGCACCTCAACTACTGAGCTTGTGCTCTAGAGCCCGTGAGCCACAACTACTGAGCCCACTTGCCACAAGTACTGAAGGCTGTGCACCTAGAGCCTGTGCTCTGCAATGAGAGAAGCCACCGCAGTGAGAAGCCTGTGCACCACAACAAAGAGTAGCACCCGCTCACTGCAACTAGCGAAAGCTGCGCGCAGCAACGAAGACCCAATGCAGCCATAAATAAATAAATAAATAAAATTAAATAATGTCTAAATCACAGGGCATTTTTTAGGGTGAAATGAGACAATTCTTGGAAGTCACTTATAATACCAAATAATGAAAGTGGTAGCCACTAAATTATTATTATTGATTAGGAATGCCAATATTTGATATTGAGTCTCGTCCTGGAAATCTGGAATTAAGTTTGTTGTAACCATATGCTAAAGCTTTTGGCTAATTTCTAAAGAAGGAATGGCTCTTATGATTTCTTTTATTAAAGTCTATGGTAGGCTGAATAAAGAACCTCCCAAAATGTCCACATCCTAAATCCAGACTCTGTGAATATGTTACCTTATGTGGGAAGAGAGACTTTGTAGAAGTGGGTAAATTAAGGATCTTGAGGTGGGGATGTTATCTAATAGATTATCTGGGTGGGCCCAATGTCAGTACAGGGTCTTTATAAGAAGGAAGCAAGAGGGACAGAGTTAGAGAAGCAGATATGATGATGGAAGCAAAATTCAGAGAGACAGAAAGAGATTTGAAGATGATTTGCTGCTAGCTCTGAAGATGGAGAGAGGAGCCATGAGCCAAGGAATGTGGGCAGCCTCTAGAAGCTGGAGAAGGCCAGGAAACAAGATTCTCCTCTAGGGCCTCCACAAGGTATTACATGCAGCCCTGCCAACACATTCTGGACTTGTGACCCATAGAACTGTAAGGTAATAAATTGGTATTGTTTAAGCCACTAAGTTTGTGGTAATTTGTTACAGCAGCAGTAGGAAATCAGTAAAAGATCCTTATTTAATATTTTCTACTCAAATTTCACAGGCAATGATAAGCACCTCCTCCAGGCCAGGCACTGTGCTAGGTACTTCCACCTAAATGGATTTCTGTAAGCAGTGTGATGAGTGCGTGTGGAGAGTGTGGGCTTTGATGTAGAAGATGCGAGCAAGGATACCAGTTTTACTGCTCATTAGCAGTGTGATCTTGGGCCAGTCACCTGACCTCTCTGAGCCTCAGTTTCCATATCTATAGAGTAGGGTTCAACACATGAGAAATACTTGACATGGGCCCAGCACTCAGTAGATTCTAACCCAATTAATGTTGCTGCCTACTTCTGCCTGACTTGGATGCACCATATCCTTCTTCCCCAGGAGAACCCTCTTGTCTGGTGGGGGTCGTGTTCAGTGCCTCATGTTTTTTTGGTTCTCCTGAGGAGAGGTGGCCTGTCCCATGGACAGAGTTAGGGCCAGGCAGTGGGGAAGAATTCACTTTTAGCCAGGACTTTCCAGAGGTAGAACCAGCTCCTTGCTACCTTCCTTATTTGTGGGAGGACCCAGGTGTTTTGACTGCCTTCCCCCAGGCCCTGTCCCACAGGGGCCTGGGAGAGACATTGGCTCAGGCCAAATTGTGAAGGGCTTAAGATGTGGACTTTGGATGTCATCACCCCATAGGGTCACGTATACAGTCGCAGAGCCCACTGGTGGGACTGAAGGAAAAAAACAAAAAGATGCGCATCTTGTAGTCTTGAACTTGTGTCTCTGTTCTGGCCTTCACTACTTGTCGTTCTCTGTACTTCTCAAGTATACCGGCTTCGTCGTGGTATTGGCACAAAAACATATATAGATCAGTGGAACAAAATAGCCCAGAAATGAACTCACACGCTTATGGTCAGTTAATATATGACAAAGGAAGCAAGAGTGTATTGGGTTGGCCAAAAAGTCATTCGGGTTTTTCTGTAACATCTTATGTATAATGGAGAAAAGACAGTTTCTTCCGCAAGTGGTGTTGGGAAAGCTGGACAGCTCCATGTAAGTCAGTGAAAGCAGAACACTCTTTCACACCATATACAAAAATAAACTCAAGATGGCTCAAAGACCTAAATGTAAGACATGATACCATAAAACTCGAAAACATAGGCAAAACGTTCTCAGACATAAATCATTAGTAGTATTTTCTTAGATCAGTTTCCCAAGGCAAAAGAAATAAAAGCAAAAATAAACAAATGTGACCTAATCAGACTTAAAAGCTTTTGCACAGCAAAGGAAACCATTAACAAAACAAAAAGACAACCTATGGGAGAAAATATTTGCTTATGATGTGACTGACAAGGGGTTAATAGCCAAAATACACAAACAGCTCAGACAACTCAATATTAAAAAACTGAACAACCGAATCAAAAAATGGGCAGAAGACCTAAATAGACATTTCAACAAAGAAGACATACAGATGGCCAAACAGGCAAATGAAAAGATGCTCAGCATCGCTAATTATTAGAGAAATGTAAACCCAAACCACAGTGAGGCATCGCCTCACACTGGTCAGAATGGTCATCATCAAAAAGTCCACAAATAATAGATGCTGGAAAGGATATGGAGAAAATGGAACCCTCCTACACTGTTGGTGGGAATGTAAATTGGTGCACCCACTATGGAAAACAGTATGGAGGTTCCTTAAAAAACTAAAAATAGAGCTACATATGATCCAGCAATCCCACTCTTGGGCATATATCCAGAAAAGATGAAAACTCTAATTCGAAAAAATCCATGCACCCCAGTGTTCATCCCACTATTTACAACAGCCAAGACATGGAAGCAACCTAAATGTTCATCAACAGATGAATGGATAAAGAAGATGTGAGATATATATATATATACACACACACACAGAAACACACACATATATATATCTATATATATACACACACACACACAAACACACACATATATATATCTATATATATACACACACACAATGTTGTACTACTCAGCCATGAAAAAGAATGAAATATTGCCATTTGTAGCAACATGGATGGACCTAGAGAATATCATACTAAGTGAAGTAAGTCAGACGAAGACAAATATATATCATTTATATGTGGAATCTAAAAAATAATGCAAATGAATTTATATACAAAACAGAAACAGACTCACAGACATAGAAAACAAGCTTATGGTTACCAAAGGGGTGGGGGGGGAGGGATAAACTATAAGTATGGGATTAACAAACTCCTATACATAAAACAGATAAGCAGCAAGGATATACTGTATAATGCAGGGAACTATATTCAATATCTTGTAGTAACCTATAATGGAAAATCTGAAAAATATATATATAACGGAATCACTTTGCTGTACACCTGAAACTAGCACAGTATTGTAAATCAGCTATACTTCAATTAAAAAAATTCATTTTATGACTTCAAAAAGGCTTCATTTTATGACTAGCAAAATCACATTGCATTGCATTTTGTTTTGGATTGGTGGGTGAAAACAATATTTTGGTAAATGTACATGTTAAAAATTCCCTAATTTTTTTTTTTTTTTTAAATTCTGGCTTTGGTAATTCTTCATTTTTTACTCAGAGCTTCAAAAAATGGAAGTAGCCTAAGTTGATCTTAACTTCTCGAAGGCTTTGTCTCCGGCCAGTGTCTGAAAAAGAAGGAAAAAATATAAAAGTATTCGAATCTCCAGTATTTGAATAGAGTCTTCCTCCTTTGAAGCCCTGTCCATTCATTATCTCCTGTAATGCTTTCAACAGCCTTCTGAGAGAGGTATTCTTATTCTGCTGCTCCGATGTTCAACCAGGGTGAACAGGTGAGGGTACGGGGCATGCAGACCATACCACTGTGCTCACAGTCCTGATCCTTTGCTGCCAGCATCCATTCTGATTGGTAATGTCTCGTGCTGCACTGATGTTTACCTGTTTGAATAGTACCCCTGGTTATCCCCACTTTACAGAGGAAAACTCAGGTGAAGGATGTATGCCAGGCTGCACAGCTGAACCCAGGGCCCCTGACTCTGAGAACCTGTGAGCTTTTCCTGCTTCCCAAGCTGCCCCTCTTTATGGCAGGTTAAATCATGCTGGCTTTAAAGACCCCATTGTAATACCTTGGTTTCTTTTCTTTTTACCACCTTGGAAGCAGCAGTAAAAATATTAAAACCAATTGCTGTCACCTTTCAGACCACTGCGTTGATGAGACATAGATTTCAAGTGAATGAAAATAATCAGAAACTCCCTCCCCGTTCCATTCTATGGGGACATTTCAGATTTATACAATATTTCTGAAAGCTCTTATAATAGGGCATATGCACTTTAGGGCATTAATGAAGTCGGCTCAGTGCTGGCTGGTCTCATTTCATGGAGCTAATTGTTAAGTGTTTTGCATACTTACAATTGAACTAAATTATTCCAAGCTAGCTGGTTTCAGGAAGTGTTAATTATATTTCAGTAAAGGAAAATCAAGGCTAAAAAATCATCCACTTAGAGCTTATCTATTTATGAACATCTCATTCTGGAGATCTCAAACATATATTTTAACACCATGTGAATATTGAGATTAATATTTCTTCACCAAAGAAACCTTTATTCCTTTTTCGAATAGGCCCCCTCTTCCCCCATCCCACCCTTCCAGCTTTATTCAGCAGCCTAGTCTGGAAGTTGAAAGAGGCCTTCCTTTGTATTTCTGGCCTTGAATCTTTAAGTTTGGTGCCAAGAACAGCATTAGCTCCGTTCATCTTGAGACCAACTGGCCTTCTGTAAATGATATTAAGTAAGTAATTTATGGGTCCTGCACAGGTCATTTAGGACCAAGTGCTCCCTTGCTTCTGGGGTTCTTTTTTGAGGAAGTTGTTTGGACAGGAGTTTTCACCTGGGACATGGGTTGGAGAGGCTGAGTGGCCAAGCCTTGCCACTCAGATGTCAGTACAACATGGATGGGAATGAAGAGATAGAAGGTCTGAGGGGGAGTCTGCAACGCCTGCATTGTCCTTTCACACTTATCTTTCTACTCACTGGATCAGAAGTTCTGAATGGATACCTAACAAGTTCTCTTAGTTTCTTTTGCATTTGTTGCTCAATTTCTTTTCTATTTGTTTTTAACTTTCTGTTCATTATCTTATACATGCATTCATTTGTTCATTCAGTGCACACATATCGAGCTATGGAAGGCCCATCACTCTAGAGCACTGGACCAAGGGCTGGGCTTGGAGAACTGAGGATGGCAGAGCTCCTACCTTCAGGAGCTCTCCTAATACATAAATAGACCAGAACCACCTGGAAGGCTTGTTAAAACACAAGGTGCTAGGCCCCACCCCAGAGTTTCTGACTGAGCAGGTCTAAGGAGGGCTGATAATTTGCATATCTAACAAGTTCCCAGATGATGCTGATGCTCTGGTCCAGGGATTACCCTCTGAGAACCACTGCAGGAGACTCATGGGATTTAGGAGGTTAAGTCCCGAGACCATCTTGATTTGTATGTAAATATATATATACACCACTATCGTAGAGCTTTTTTTGGCTGGCAGATGAGAGGGGCATTTTTCTTCATGAATAAGGGGTTTTTTCCATTAAAAAAATCACTTTGCCTTATAAATAATAGAGTATAACCAGTATGCGTTGAGAAATGAATGTCAACTGGCTAGTTGGGCTCATGAAATTCCCCCTGCACACTAGCCTTCCAGAATGAGATTCAAACACACTTGTGCAAAATGACAAACACTCCTTTGCAGAGGCCTCCAGGGATGCTCGCATGTATATGGGACCTTGAGAGGAATTGATATTTAAATAGCAGTGCTATGGATATCATCTCAGTGTTAAATCTACACAGGTCCAGGTCTACCCAAAGCTTATGTAGGCTTGGGCTTGGGATCTGGGCACTGAAGAGGGCATGGTTAGGCTGGAGAGAGGAGAAGAGGGTCAGGGCAGGTCACAGGGGAGCTGCTGAGGGGACAGTGCACCTGGGGCTTGAAGGGTCAGTAGGAGTTTGCTAGCACTGTAGTGAGTGCAGGGTAGAGAATCGCTTTGGGCAGAGGGAACAAAGAGTCTTTGCAAGGCACAGAGGTGAGAAAGGCAAGGATTGTTCGAGAGCATAGTGCAGACATTGCTGTGTGACTGTGTGCAATGAGTGGGAAGGAAGAGGGAGAGATGAAGCAGGATTAAAAAAACTGTTAGGCTGAAAAGCTAGACTTTGTTCTGAAATACAGATGATAGAGGTCACTTGGTATTTTATAGTCGAGGGAGTGACTGGAGACTGCTGTTGAGTGGAGAGTGATTAGAAAAGAAGCCAGGCAGGGCTGGGAGACTAGTTGGGAGGTAAAATTAATTAAAATAAAACAAGCTTCAGTTCCTTAGCTGTAGTAGCCATGTTTCCAGGGCTTCTTTGCCACATGTAGCTCGTGGCTACCATTGGCCAGCGCCTATGTAACATTCCTGTGGAATGTTCTGTTGGACAGTGCTAGTCCGGAAGGGAACCCCAATGTCTGGGTAGGCACATCTCCTTGGATCCATGGACTCCTCACCACAGGGA
The DNA here is from genome assembly GCF_965194805.1 of Balaenoptera borealis. NCBI lineage: Eukaryota > Metazoa > Chordata > Mammalia > Artiodactyla > Balaenopteridae > Balaenoptera > Balaenoptera borealis. The sequence continues at coordinate 62,643,760 of NC_138874.1, forward strand.
GAGAGGGGTGTGGCAGAGGAGGGCCAGAGTGGAGCCCTCTCAAAGTGCTAGATGCCAATTTCAAGGGTAGAACATAGGTGGAGTGGAATCCATGCCCAGATGCCACTAGCAGAGTGTAGAAACAATGGGAGTGGCTGGAGAGGGATAGTCAGGAGTCAGAGGAAAGATGGCTCAAGCTCAGTCCTAGAAGCCAAGAAGGACAGTTTCAAGAAGTAGAAGCCATTGGTGAGCCTAGCAAGAACAGAGGTGGTCAGGAGACTTAACCTGGGCGAGTTGGTTCCTTTCTCCTGGATATTTGAGTTGAGACACAGTGACTGAGCCCATTAACTGCAGGAGCTGAGTTGGAAGGTCATTAGCTTAGGGGATGGAGCTGAGGCTGCCATGTTTGGGATGCTACAAGGAAGACTGCGTGCCGGAAGATGAGAAGCCAGTCTATGGTGAGAGAGGAGCATAGCAGGTGTGTAGAGAGGAAGGGAGAGGCCCACTCCCCTGAAAGTAACAGAGCCTGAGAGAGTATGGGTCTGATCCCCCGTCACTTCCCACAAGGCCCTCTCCCCGCCCTGTGACACCTGGGCGTCTTCACAACCAAGGGAGTTTCAGTGGGTTTCCCTTTCTTACAACCCAGTGATCTCTAAGCACATAGACTCCCCATCACCCAGCCCAGGAAGTGGCACATACCAGGTGCTCAGTCAAAGCTTGTTGAGGTGTTGAATGAGCATGGGATTTGAACCACGGACAAGATGAGGGAAGCAGAGGCAAAGAGGAGGCCACGGGTTTCCTCTTCATCTTTCCTCCCGCCCCCTTGAATGCAGATGGAAATGTTGCGGGCAACTGAAAGACATTCCCTCCTTCCCTCACCCCTTTGGCACCTGAAATGTTGTGCCTCCTCCTTCCTTCTTCCAGAAGCTACACGTGTAGTTGGCACTGTTTCTGATTTTTTTTTTTTTTAAACTAACTATTATTTATTTATTTATTTTTGGCTGCATTGGTTCTTTGTTGCTGCACGCGGGCTTTCTCTAGTTGCAGCGAGCGGGGTCTACTCTTCGTTGCGGTGCATGGGCTTCCCATTGCGATGGCTTCTCTTGTTGCGGAGCACGGGCTCTAGGCGTGTGGGCTTCAGTAGTTGTGGCGCACGGGCTCAGTAGTTGTGGCTCGTGGGCTCTAGAGCACAGGCTCAGTAGTTGTGGCGCATGGGCTTAGTTGCTTCGCGGCATGTGGGATCTTCCCGGACCAGAGCTTGAACCCGTGTCCCCTGCCTTGGCAGGCGGATTCTTAACCACTGCGCCACCAGGGAAGCCCCTGTTGTCTTTTCTTGCGTCACCACACTCTAGCATCAATTCAGGTGGTGGTTTAGAGCCAATTAAAATTTATAAGCCATAGGTAGTGAGGGAAATCCCAAGGATTAATTTGCTCAGTGGAGTATTAATCTGTGTAATGACATAGGTGCTCCTTCAGCAAACTCGGCAAGATGGAGACGGAGGTACATCCCCTCCCTTGTTTTACTGTAAATGCTCTAGTTGGCCTCACTGGGCTGAGGGTGGGGTGTGGCTCCACTTACTCTGAGCACCATGAAAGGCCGAGGCAGCTATTTGGGCCCCCAACTGAGCTGCCTGGAACCCAGGCCCCCTCCTCTGTACCAAGCAGTGCCTGCCACCCCATCCCTCAGCTGGCAGAGATGTGCCCTCTCCGGCCAGCAGTCCCGTGCTCTGTGCCACCTTTCCACACTGCCCCCGGGACAAGGCAAGGCAAGGCAAGGCGGGGCAAGGCAAGGCAAGGCAAGGCAAGGCAAGGCAAGGGAAGGAGCTTAATGGGCCCATCCCACCAGCCACCAGGACTTGCCACTTTCCAAGCTTTGTAATTAGAATCCTTCTCAATTAGGAGGCCGAATGAATCAGCATCCAAGTTAATATGGCCGCACCCATCTGTCCAGCTAGCTACCTTGCCTTTAAGACAGCCCAAAGAGCAGGAGAGAGGATTTACTAATGCTGAGGCTGCAAAATCAGGGCTGTATGGTTGGCTGGATATGAACCTGTCCAGTAAGCTTAGGTGCTGGGTTTCAGGACATCTGGCTTCTAATTAAATTCCTTCCCCCACCAGAGCTTGGCTCATGAGAACCTTGTCTCAAGAACACTCAGTTCCCTCCTGGAGAATCTAAACTTCATTGTTGCAGTTACCATAGCTGGTGACCCTGGAGTCCAGAGGGGCTTAGATGGCTTGTCCAGGGACAGTGGCAGGACAGTGGGAAGCCATTCAATATAATGACTGAGAATTCTGCCTTTGGAGCTAGACAGATCTGGATTCAAGTCCAAGTTCTGTAGTTAGCAGCTGGATGCCCTTAGGCAGATTACCTAACCTCGCTGAGCTTATTTTCTTATTCCCAGAATGCGTATCACAATATCTAACTTACAGGGTTGCATGATGTATATGAAGTGTTTAGCACAGTGCTTGCACATAGCCAGCTCTTCAGAACGGCAGTTTTTATTATTATCATTAATAGTAGTGCTAATAGAATAAAATGTCCTCATGTGCCCTAAGTCCCAGTCTCTCTGCTTTCCTATCCTTTGTCCTCCTTCAACCTCACCTGCCAATAACAAAGACCTGCCATGTCTACCTCAACCCGTGCATCGTGATAGTGAGGCAGGATAGTGGACGGCACAGCTTTGAAGAGGATATAATTGGTGCTTAAGCATAGGGATTATTGTTGCCAATAAGCTAAGTAGATGCCCCAGAATCCTCCAGGGATCGCTAGCTTGTTCTGATGACATGGAAGTTCAGGACAGATGTTCCTCTTGGCTTCAGAGGATTCTGACATTGGGGTGAGCATTAGTCCAAGTTCACTGTTGCCAGCAACAGAAATGGACTCTGGCTGGTTTAAGTAGGAAAGGAATTTTCTTGGAAAGAGAATATGGTATCTCAGAGAAAGCTGGGGAACCAGGGTAAGGGTGGCTGGCACCAGGACCACAGTCAGAACTGTGCTGCAGGGAAGGCTTGGTGTGGAGCTGCGCGACCTCTGACCTCACTGGGTGTGTGCCTGGGGCCACACACTGACACCTTGGGGACACAGGAGCTGCCTCTGCTTCTGGCAGGTGTTCTCTCCTGACCCTGCCTCTCCGTGCCTCTACACGTCCTGGGTATCAGATCCACTCTTCCTTGGTGATATACTGGACTTCAGCTGCACAAATGAGTAGGGAAATATTAAACGACTGTCAGGCCTTCATTGTTTTCTGAACTGGGAGGAGGGCTCTGCCTCCTGAAGACTCACACAGGTGGATATTATATAGTAAGAAGACTTGGTTGTGGGGCAGCCATAAAGTGGTGTATGTCAACGGCAAATGCTAGAGGTCTTCAAAATCTCCATGCAGTGGACCATGGTGATGCTGAAACCTTACCTGGCACATTTCTGGTGTATTTCTGCGTTGACTGCTGCTTTTGTCCTCCTGTTTTGTTGAGAAAGGGGAAGTCCTGGAAGTCCAGGCCCAGATCTTCAGATGACGGGCTGCTTGGGAGCTTGGGGTGGGTGAGGGAGCAGGGAATCGGTGATGGCTGGATCTATCCCTGCCTTTAAGGCAGCTGGTCAACAAGTTCAGGCCATGGGCAGAGTCCAGCTGTCTAGGGAGACAGTGAGTCAGAGCCAAGGTTGCAGGGCAGCGGGAGAGCCGGCAATGCAACCATGGTGGGAGCTGCCATGCTGCGTTTGTGGGGAGACACTTGGGTGTGACACCCGTCCTCACCGGGCCCTACTCTGTATGATGTAGGGTGTCCACTAGGGAGGAGACTGGCTGAAAATGTTCTTTTCCTGCTCTGACAGCATCGCTTATGTCCTGGGGCTTCACCCCCGACCCCCAACCCCATCCCACGCAGTGGGTGACCACCATGCTCCAGGGAAATGACAGGTAACTTCCCGTCACCAAATGATAAGGCCTCTCCATGATATATTCTGGTTGTTTCCACAGAACAGCGTTTAAGCAGTCAAACACCAATTAAAAAAAGGAAGCGAGTCTTATCCACACCACAAAAAAGTAGCATTCGGAAACTCCCTGGCGGTCCAGTGGTTAGGACTCTGCGTTTTTACTGCTGAGGGCGCAGGTTCAATCCCTGGTTGGGGAACTAAGATCCCACAAGCCACGTGGCACAGCCAAAAAAAAAAAAAAAAGAAGTAGCGTTGGTCTGTTCAAATCCGGGGTAGGTGGATGCTTGGGTGGGGGGCTGGAACATAGCCTTCCCTGCATCACCTGAAACAACACCATGAACCCTTAGGAAAGTGGTCCTTAAGGTGTTGCCTCTGTGTCAACAGCTTCAGCATCACCTGGAAACATGTTAAAAACACAGATTCTCAAACCCCACGCCAAAGTCGCTGAATCAGAAACTCTGGGGGTGGGGCCCAGCACCGTTGTAGCAAACCCTCCAGGGGATGCTGATGCTTGAGCTTGAGAACCACTGCCTTAGGATTTTGAGGAGATGTTCTCCTTCCCAAAGGGCCTCAGTTTCCCCATCAGTAAAGTGGAGAATTTGGATGATTTTTTAAACTGCAAAATCAAATAATTCCTGGAGTGGAAAAACCTGGGTTCCTCACTCTGTTATCAGCTAAGCATCATTGGGTAAGTCACAGAATCTCTCTGGGCACAATTTACTTATCCATCAAAGGAAAGGTATTCAATGGCTTCATGGAGGAGGTGGTACCTGGGGCATGGACTGGATAGATGACTTCTGTGGGCCGACTGTGGACCTGGTGTGTGCCATGATGTGTTTGGCTCTGACTCACTGCCTCCCTAGACAGCTGGACTCTGCCCATGGCCTGAACTTGTTGACCAGCTGCCTTAAAGGCAGGGATAGATCCAGCCATCACCGATTCCCTGCTCCCTCACCCACCCCAAGCTCCCAAGCAGCCTGTCATCTGAAGATCTGGGCCTGGACTTCCAGGAGTCCACGCCCCTTTCTCAACAAAACAGGAGGACAAAAGCAGCAGTCAATGCAGAAATACACCAGAAATGTGCCAGGTAAGGTTTCAACATCACCACGGTCCACTGCATGGAGATTTTGAAGACCTCTAGCATTTGCCGTTGACATACACCACTTTATGGCTGCCCCACAACCAAGTCTTCTTACTATGTAATATCCACCTGTGTGAGCCAATCTCTCAGATACAGTAAGTGAAAAAAACAAGGTAGAGAACTGTATATATATAATATGCTAAAATTTGTGTGAAGAAGATATAAATATGTTTGAATATATGTAAGATATCTCTGGCTATAGGAGATGCCTCTTGGAAAGGGCATTTTAGGGACTGGTGTTGAAGGTGGATGGGAGTGAGACTTACTGGTCACTGTATCCCCTTTGGTACCATTTGAGCTTTTAAAGCATATGTATGTACTACTCAAAAAATGAAAACACAACAAAAAGGAGCAACAACAGAGGACCACAGGCCTGTCTAGCCCTCTGGTGTTTTGGTCCTTGGAGTACTGGCAGCCAAGGCTGCAAGTCAAAGACGAGCAAGGCTTGTGTGGTGCCCAGAGAGAGAGAGGAGGAGGGGGAATGTGGCAGCAGGTGTTGGCGGAGCTCACCGTTACATGCTCACAAATGGCCTAGCTCTCCAGGCCTCCGTCTGCACCTTGCAAAGGAGAGGGAGACGTGGAGGCCCAGAGGGCCGCTGCTCGTAGGCTGTGGAGTGAACTGAGCAGGGAAGCTCTGGAGGACAGAGCGGTGCTTGCCAGGCCGTCAGGGCACTGGCCTCACCGTGGACTCCAGCCAGGCCCTTCCATGCCAGAGCCCAGGACCCCAGAGGTGCCAGGGGCGTGAGGCTATGCTGGAGCACAGGGCTCTGGGTTCACCGTGCCCTCCTTGCTGCGTGATCTTCATGCCTGTGATGGGGGAGTATTGCTAACCCCTATCTGCACATGAAGAATTGGGGGCTTGTTTGTTCCAAGGCCCTGCCCAAGATCGCATCACAGGTAAATGGCTGAGCTGGGATTGGAACTCAGTTTACTGGCTCCATATCCCATGTAGTGAATGGTGGAAAGAGGTTGCCGCTTACTTGGGCAGGGAATGAGTGTCACCCTCTTCTGGCCCAGGCTGATAGACCTCAGGGTCCCAGATTCAAGAAGCAGATTTGGTAAAGCAGACAATTCACAGGCAGCTGCTGACCTTGAGGAACTTCCTCATGCTGGGACCATCGCTGCTGCTTCACAGAGAGGAGGAAGATACCTTTGGGACCCTGCGAGAGGTTCTGCCACGGCCTGGTCCCATTTCCCTCTTCTCGTTGCCAAGTGCCAATCAGGACAGATAAATGAATAAAATGAAAATTCTCTGCCTATTGAAATCCTACTATTTCTCCAAGGTCCAGCCCAAATGCTGATCCTCCACGAAGATTCTCTGATCACCCCCAGTACACTAGATCTCTTTATTCTTACAGAGCAGGAACCCCAGGCAGAGTGAGACAGTCAATTCCCTCCTCAGAGTAGGGGGGCAGGATTGGGTTCCTTGAGAGCACCCACCCTATGGCAAACTAGGTGCACAGTAAGGTTTTGTGAAGGTGGAAAGTTCTCCTGACCTCATGTCTCCTCTCTGCAGACAGAAGTCATTTATGATGACGAACCTCGTATGGCTAGAACAGAGGGTGTATGACAGTGAGTGACTCAGAGTTGAGGCTGGTTTTGAAGGCTGTGGGAGACTTTATCCTGGAGCCAGTAGAGGTGAATTAACCTGAATTAACCTGTGGTCTCAGGCAGCGGTAAGGTGGGAAGCCCGGGGGTACAGGGAGAGCCTGGACATGGACAACCAGGCCACTCAGCGGGTCTGGGATGCTGGCTAGGTCTGAATTAGGCAGTGGGGGAGGCATCGTGGGAGAGGGGCAGCCAGAGCTGGAATCAGCAGTTAGGGCAGAGGAGGATGAGGAGGAGGAGGAGGAGGAGAAGAAAGGAAGGGCAGGAGAGGACCTATATTGTCTGGTAGCTTCTGATGGGCCAGGCAGTGGGTAATACATAATTTCAAATGAAAAGAGGGGTCAAAGGAAGTCTCAAAAACTGAGGGGCACACCCTTTTAAAACGAAGGGGTGATGGCCAACTTCACAGGCTTCAGAGGAGGTCAGTCTGTGCAGGGCTGGGGGGAGGTGGCTGGAGCGGACAGTTTGGAGGCCACTGCAGCCTGGTGTGATGGCTTTCTGGGCATGATGGTGGCAAAGCTGGACAGCAGTGGAAGGCAGGCAGCCGAGGCATCGCTTGTGGGCTGGGAGTGGGCGCCCAGCACAGGCTTGCTGCTTGATTGATTCTGTTGCTTGAACAACACAAATAGCAGGAAATGTAAACACTGCCCGATCCTGGCATAGCTCTTGGCATTGCTAATTAGCCCTGAGATTATTCCTTGCAAGGGAGCAACTACATCACACCTCAGTTACGGCTGAACTACCTGAGAGGGAGGCAGGTCTGGTCAGTGGCTGCCCATTGACACCTTTCCCCCAGTTCTCCTTAAGAAATGCCCAAAACAATCATCCAGCCCCTGCCTCCTGGTCCTACCTTTCCAAGGTGCCATTGGTTAGGTATTATTAGTTAGGAGAGGGACTAATTTGTGTAATTATTGGTTAGGAGAGAGAGAATGTGGTGTAAATGTTAATTGTTTTTTTAACTTCACATTATGTGATCCGTTAACACTAATATTTAATTTAATGCAGTCAAAAGATTAATGCTTGTGTTTATTTCTAAAAAAAGGCAAGGATGCTTCAGGCTGCTTTTCAGCTTGGTTGAGCTTTGGGGAAAAAAAAAAAACCCACCCAGAGCAGAAGAAATGTATTCATGCTGTAATAATACAAATACCCTCTCCCCCACCCCCTCTCCCTCCTCAACTCCTAAAAATAAGCCACGGGGTTCTAATGGGGACACTGATTAAATATTCGGCTCTGTAATTTATGCCCAAGTGAATCCCAACAGGAACCAGGGGCTCTGGAAATCTGTTGTGAAATAATTATCCTGAATGACATTGTGGAGATGGTCTGCAAGGGTGCTGTCAATAATGCATTAGCCCAAATCTGTTTGAAATACAGCAAGGAAATTACACGATATTCATGGGAACCTGAAAGAATTATCAGTAAACAAATTTAATCAACTTGATGTTATGCATACCACTCAACCTCTTATTATCTGATCATCTAGGTTTAGAACACGCAGGGGAATTGAATGACGTGGGATGCGAGGCTGAGTGTGTGTGTGTGTGTGTGTGTGTATGTGTGTGTGTACTTGGTGGAACCAGCCTCAGGTTTCTACATTTCTCCTCCTTGACTGCATTTCATTTGCATTTTTCTCTAGGCCTGATTGTTGGCTGCCAGCTCTCGTCCCAGCCTGGCCCTTGAACTTTCATTTTTTTTCCTCAGTGTCAGAGCCCTGCTTAGAAAAGTCGGCTGACTGCCCACCTGTCCTCCAGATGCCACTTACTCCCCTTCTGCCTTCCAAAGAAGGGATGCCTGCCCCTGCTTTTGAGCTCAGAAGTAAAGAGGAAGTGAGTGCTGTAATCTGGGGGATACTTCCTGGCATATCAGAAAGAGCCCTAAGTGAGGATCTGCCACTAATTTGCTGGGTAATCTTACATCAGTCCCTTCCCATCTCTGGGCCTTAGTTTTCCCATTTGAAAAGTGGGTCTTGGGCTGAGCTTGGTAGAAGCTCAGCAGCATCTCATTTGCTTGGATTCTTCTCCTTGTCCTCTTGAACCTGATGGGGACCCCAGAGGGAAGGGGCTTTCTCAAGATTACATGGGGAGTCGGAGGCAGAATCAAGATGAGAACTTTCAGACCCACTTCTCATGACCCCTCTGCCTCCTAAGCCAGAATTTTTTATTTTTGTCTGCACTAAAATTCATGGGGAGCGTCTCTTTCTTCCTCCCCCCCTCCCTCCATCTCTCTCTCTTTCTTTCTTCCTTCCTTCCTTCCTTCCTTTCTTTTCTTTATTTTGGCCACACTGCATGACATGTGGAACTTCTCTGAGCAGGGATCGAACCCTCGCCCCCTGCAGTGGAAGCATGGAGTCTTAACCACTGGACCACCAGGGAAGTCCCATGGGGAGCATTTCTGAGTCTTTATTTCCGATCTGAGCCCTAGGTTCCGGGTCAGGGGACTTGGGTTGCCTCCCTGGATGTGCAAGTGCCTTTCTATTTCCAAGTCTCACCTTTCCAACCTATACAACAGAGCAGTTGGGTGAGGTGACGTTTCAGATGCCACTTATTTTAGCTTTGACAGTCCTCACTGTCATCTACTTTCTAAGTTCCTCACTTGGCTGTGGCTTCATACCTTGAGGAAGACGGTCTAACTTCCATATCCAGATTGTAACACTGCCTTCTAACTTCTCTGTGAAGTGAAAGTGCATTCTTGTTGAGCACCCTCTGTGGTCAGTGCCCTGTGTACACGTGAGGCGGGTAATGCTCAGTGAGTCCTACTTTATGATTGGCCCTGAGCCTGGTATTGGTATAACTTGGTGGATGTTGGAAAGTTCTACTTGGGGACTATGTAAAAGCCAATTCATTCATCAACTTCTTTTTTGGGCACCTACTGTGTATCTGTCCTTACACTTGGCATTACATAGGATAATAGTAACATATATGAATATAGACTATGTACTAAGCACTGAACTAAACACTTCACATGTTTAAGAGCATGGTGAATTGCGTGGGAATGGGCCATGATGAAGTAAAGGTAGGGGTAAGAGGCAGAAAACACCTGTATTATAAAGAACACCAAAAGCAGAGAGGTACAGACCCCCCCCTCCAGAAGCTACTAAGTGGACTCTTCTATCTCCATCCATCACTGTAGCCTGGCCCCTGGCCCCACTTTGTCCCAAACTATACAAACGAAAGTCTAGATCTGGCGCTGTTCAATATGGTAGCCGCTAGCCCCAGGTGGCAATTATTCAGCATTTGAAATGTGGCCAGTCCAGATTGAGAAGTGCTGTAAGTGTATACTACACACTGGATTGCAAAGATTTAATATAATAAGAGGATGTAAAGTATCTAATAATTTTTATATGATTTGATGTTGAAATAATATTTTGGATATATTGAGTTAAATGAAATATTATATTACAATTAATTTCACCTGTTTCTTTTTTCTTATTTTAATGTGACTAGTAGGAAATCTAAAAATATATATGTCTCACATTTTATTTCTATTGGAAATAGAAATATTTAGATATGCAAATAATTTATCTCATGGGAGTAGGGAGTACTAGGAGGGTGGTGACGTGGCTCTCCCCTCCCATTTCTTATGGGGGAGGCTAGAAGGGAGTTTGTAAGAGGTTCTAAGAGCATCGCTAAGAGAGATGAAGGGGTGCTGGATGAAGGAAGATTGGAATCTTATTTCTTGGCTTAACTTCTCCTTAGCAGGAGAATTGCTAACCTGCTCCCTCTGCTGATTTGAACAGGGGGAAAAGATAATTGGAGAGTGTGGTAGACAGAAAAATCCACCCGCCACAAAGATGTCTATGTCCTAATTCCAGCAACCTGTGAAAATGTTACCTTACATGGCCAAAGGGACTTTGCAGATTTGATTAAGATTAAAGACCTTGAGATAGCGAGATTATCTTGGATTATCCATCTGGGCCTAATCTAATCACAAGAATCCTTGAAAGTGGAGAACCTTTCCCTGTCCTCAGAGAGAGAGAGGATGACTGGGATGATGGAAAAAGAGGCAAGAAAATTAGAGGTATGAAAGGAACTTGACTTGCCATTGCTAGCTTTAAAGTTGGAGAAAGAGGACCATGATCCAAGCAATGAAGATGGCTCTTAGAAGCTGGGAATGAAAGGAAACATTCTCCCCTAGAGCCTCCAGAAAGGAACACAGCCCTGCTGACACCTGCATTTTAGCACAGTGAAATCTGTGCTGGACTTCTGACCTACAGAACTGTGAGGTTTTTGTGTTGTTTTAAGTCACTGTTTGTGTAATTTGTTATGACAGCAATAGGAAATGAATACAGAGAGAGACATGGGGTTGGAGAGAGGGTACAGCATTTTGGCACAGTAAAATTGCATGAGTTGCTCGTGAGTTGAGTGGACATCTTGGAATACAGCCAGGCTTGAGCCATTCTGCCAAGACACATCCAAGAGACTAGATGCAGGGGAAAGGAGCTTAGCAGCAAGAGGCTTTGGGGTAGACAACCAAGGGTGACAGTTGAGAAAGATCAGATGAGATCAGGTTGGAGCAGCTCTTGGGGATGTGTAGCGGAGAGCCCTCCTTCCTGTAGGGTTTCCTGAAGAGCTCATGCATGCATTCCAAGATCAGTTTAGGACCTGCCACATATAGATTATTACCAGAACAGTGAAGATTGGACCGTGAAAGAGCCACTAGCCACTTGTATCAGTTAGATAGGCTAGGTTATGCTAAGTAACAAACAGCCCAAATCTTAGCGCTTTATGACAATGTAGTATATTCCCTGTCCATTCTCCATGTCTATCTCTACTCATCCTAGGGGGATCCATGCTCACATGTCGTTTGCTAAACGGAGCCACATGGGGACAGGAAAGTGTAATCCTACCATGTGCCTGGGGTTAGAACTGGGGATATTTATCCACCAGCACAAATGTCCATCAATCCCCCTTTTCCTTTCTATCCTTTCGTGGCCCAGAAGCTCCGGAGGAGAAAGGGCACCAGGACAGGAAGGGGAGATGGGCGAAAGAGCAGAGCGTGTGCCCTCCCTCATGGCATGACTGTCAGGTTGATGCCTGGCAGTATGGGAGGAAGGAGAGGACGTGAGAGCTAAATTAGATTTGCAACTGAGAATATAAATCACACTGGACTTTCCATTTAGATTTTGAAAACGAAAGGAGATGGGGAGGGGTTCTTCCTGAGATGTCATTACAAAATAGGAAATTTAGATTCATCAGGGCATGGATGAAGGCAGTACTTAGAAAATAAAGTGATTTTTTTATGTGACCCACTAATTCAGACTCTACTAAACCAACTACCCATGCATTTAATCCTCAAAATGATCCTTTGAAGTAGTAACTCTTATTACCTTCATTTTACATATCACCAAACTGAGGCTCAGAGAGGTTAAGTAACATGTCTAGTGGCACACAGCTCAAGTGGCTAGCCAAAACTCAAACCGAGATTTGTCTGATTCCAAGTATACTTTTAAAAGCCACTCTTGCTTCCCTGTGCCATAGTATTCTGATGTAAGTGACCCTTCTAAAGTAGGCAAGGAGAGACGCACTTACACTGTGAGTTATCCCTTTGTGGGTAGGAGGGTAAAATTAAAAGGAGCTTCAGGATGTAGCAAAAGGGACCTGCCGTTTCTGGGACACCTGCCGTGTGCCACATACTTGGCAAGCATTATCTTATTTAACTCACTGGGCAACTCTATAAGGTAAGCAATTCCATTCCAATTTTGCAGGTGAGCCAAATGGAGGTATCAAGACATAATGTGATTTGCCCAACGTCAAGCAACTAACAGGCAAGATTTGAATCTAGTTCTGTCAGTTTTGCAGAACTCTCTCCACCCAGCAGCAGTTCCCCATGAATGGGTTTTGGAGGAGTTAGAGGAGGGTTGGGGGCAGTCTCAGGTGCAACAGTTGAGGAGGGCCTGCGGGAGGAGAGGGTGTAATGGAGCAAGGAGCGTGGCAAGTGAAGGTGCAGAGATGTGAGAGTTTGGGGACCAAGAGTAGGCAGGTCTGGTTGTCACCCAGAGTGTGTAAGAACAGTGAGGGTGAGAGGAAAGGCAGCGCGGAGCCAGAAGGGGCCTAGTTTGGGATGTCAGGCTGAGGAGTTTGGCTTTGTTCCTGCAGACCCTGGGAGACCGTTTGCAGTGAGGTCTGGCGTGCTGCTGGGGAGGACTAGGAAGCCTGGAGGCTGCGGTTTCTGGGGCTGCCCCCGAGCCTTAGTGCAGGGGCTTTCTGCCCATAGAGCCACGGTCCTCTAGACAGGTGGAAAACAGGAAGGGGCTACTTTAGGCAGGAACATCCCTTAGGACAAAGGCATGGCTGGGGTTGGGGGAGATGATGGGGGGGAAGATTCCAGACACAGCAGGACAGACAATGGAAGGCACCAAAGCAGGGAGGGTGCATAAAGCAGCAGAAAGAATGTGTCTTTGGCACATGACAGACCTCTTTCAGGTCTCAGCTGTGTCTTTTACTATCTATGTGACACTGGGCACATAATTTTGCTTTTATGATGCTGAAATTCAATGAGGTCTGTGTGGTAGAACCTGCAGCTTTTCTTACTTTACTTTGGCATGCTCCAAAAGGTAGCCGCTTTCATTTACCTGAACTTCTTGCCGAGCCCCTTTCCTGCAGGGGAATAGGAAAACCCAACATGCAGGTGACAGTCTCTCCCAGTCTGTTCAGTCTCCTCTCAGTGCAGATGTCCCCAGTCTTCATTTTATTCTGCTCTCAGAGCTGATTTAATAGTCCCTGTGGGTTTCTGAATAGCTCTTCAAGTCAATGCTTGGTTTTTCCGTTTCATTCCTTCCCTTGCTTCTCTCCAGGATGACACCCGGGTATTTGAGGGCTTTAGTGCACTCCCATGGCAGTGGGGAGAGGTGTCCTCCATATCCAAGAGCTGGTCTGCTCTTCCCCTGGACTGCTAGCCACTAGGATATGACTGGTCACTTCTAGCCTTCTGGGTGATGTACTGGTGGAGTCTACGGTTTTGGCCATTTGTCCTCGGGTCACAAAGTTCCTGTCCATGGTGCCCTCTTTTTCTTGATCCTGTGCCTCTGCCCTCTCAGTACTTCTGTGTGCCCTCTTTGGGTCGCCTCCTGGATGGAGAGTCAGGGGTGCTGCCTCAGGCTCATTCCTCTGGCCATTTCTTGCAGACCCTGCTGTGCCACCACCCTCTGCCATGCCGGAATGCTCTTATGAGGGGCTTTTCCTAGAGGTTTACAGACTCCTGCCAGTAGACGTGGGAAGTGGGTCTTCACTTCTTTGGACGGTCTTGGCTTTCCCTTCAACCTATCTAATTTATCTGTTCAAGGTGAGACTGCAGTTAGAAGGGAAAGGTAGAACGCAATGGCCTGAATGCCAGCTTCCCCTCAATTCCTCTCTCCCTTCCTCCATCCATCTTTTATTTCTCACCACCTCTTGAATGTGAAGGGATGAACACCCTGACTTTTACTCGGGAAATACAACACCCCAGGCCATGTGGTTCGGGGTGCTGGCTCCATGCCTGAACTCCAGGGTTGGACAGGTTACTCAGGCCTGGATGACCAGGTTAGTCCCTTCCCCTGGCTGGGGACTAGTTCAGGGATGGACGTGTGACCACATTTGTGCACTGAGACGCAGCTCTGGGAACTTACTAGAACTTAGAACAGAGAAGCTCTCTCTTAAATTTTTTAACATTGAGATATAATTTATACAGAGTGAACTGCACAGATCTTCAGTGTTTGGTTTGAAGAATTTTGACAAATGTACAGTTGACCCTTGAACAACATGTTGACCCTTGAACAACATGGGTTTGAACTACACAGGTCCACTTATACAAGGATTTTTTTCAGTAAATATGTACCACAGTACTACACCATCTGCGGTTTGTTGAATCTGTGGATGTGGAACTGTGGATACAGAGGGCTGTAAAGTTATCGAGGATTTTTTACTGTGTGGGGTGTCCCTAACCCCTGCATTGTTCAAGGGTCAACTGTATACACATTTGTGTAACTAACACCCAAATAAAGGTATAGATCATTTCCGTCACCCTAAGAGGGTCCCTCAGGCTCTTTTCCAGTCAATCCCAGAAAGTGTCCTCTTGTCCCTTTCTAGTCAATACCACTCGCTCCCCAGTGCTCACAGCAGAGGTGATCACTAGTCTGACTTTTATCACAATAGGTTACTTTTCCTGTTCTAGAACTTTTCATTTTGGACTTTTCATTCTGTTCCACTTATCTGTCTATTCTTTATTTGATATCACACTGCCTTGACATACTGCCTTGAAGTTAGGCAGTATGAGTTTTCTAATTTTGTTCTTTTGCAATATATATATATATATATATATATATATATATATATATATATATATATTGCTATTTAGGTCCTTTGAATTTTCATGTGAATTTTAGAATAACACTTCCAATTCTTCAAAAAACAACATGCTGGGATTTTGATTGGGACCTAATTAAATCTATAGATCCATTTGGAAAAAGTTGACATCTTATCCATATTGAATCTTCCAATCCAAGAATATGATATCTCTCTCCATGTTTTTAGTTTTTCTTTCATTTCTCTCAACAATGTTGTATTATTCTCAGTGTAGAGCTCTTTCATTATGTTCATCCCCAAGTATTTTATATTTTGTGATGCAACTGTAAAAGGTTTTTAAATTTTTCATTTTCCACTTGTTTGTTGCTCCTATAAAATTTCTCTTTTTAGTGTTTGCTAAGCTGGTGGGAGGTAAAGCATGCAAAGGTTACCATGGGGAGACAGTCTCCCTGAGGGTAAATTCAAAAGAGGGGAGCAGAGATGAGAGCTAAAGAGGGATGGGGAAAGGGAGAGCGGGAGAGACAGAGAGCGAGAGTGAGTGAGAGAGAGGAGATATCCTGGACTTCACTGAAGACAATAAATTTATTTGTTTTTGATGAAGCCATTTTGAGCTGGATTCCTGTCGCTTGCAATTGAAAGAGTCCTGACTAATCCAATGTCTGACTTGGCGCAAACTTGCAGACTAGTGTGTATGCCTATGAAGACTAGTTCCATGCCTATGAAGAAAAGAAAAAACATGGCTCACCACTTCTTATTCCATCTTCCCATGAGTGAGAGCTGTGAGACTGCTGGTTTCCTCACTAGATGACCTATTAAGTGAGCCTTTTGCTAAATTCTTTTCTCCCCCTCCCTCTCTTCCCCTCCCCTCCCTTACTATTAAGTTAGTAGAATAGAACTACAGCCTATAATGGCTTCACAGGAAAATGCCAGTGAATATTATTGGGTAGTGCTTGAATAATGTAACATTGGGATGTCCTAGCAAGGCTGACAGCACTAAGGAAGTACTTGAGTTCCAAAACTTGTTATTTCTTGGAACACCCCTCATAGGATTTATGTAAAGTATACTATGCATAAAAACTTATTTATTTTATTTGCAAGAATAACTCACCATCATTAGCAAAACGGGCCTCAAACAAACACTGATAACACGACAACAGCTATGAGCAAGACCGACTCATGTGAACCCTGACCTTCAACTCTATATATCAGCATTTCCTGCTCTTGGTTCTGACTTGACATTGGTGGATTCCTTTGAACAAGTAAAGTCTCTATATTGATACACTTTAATTTTCACAGGAGAATTATGCTGTTTTTTTTCTTGTTTTCTTGCTTGATTTTTCTTGGAGTTGAGATTTGAAAAAGCATTTAAATTCCCTGAGAAGTAACAGGAAGGAATTTCTGAATGGATATGCTAGTCTCGAGGGAGGTGCAGATATAAGCTAGAGGATTTGGGGGAGATAAATACGATGGGCAGCCATAGAACTCACAGTAGACTACCTACAGGAGCCGCCATGTGAGCTGGGCTGTGAAGGGTGCCCAGGATTTAGAGATTGGAGGTGGGGTAGGAGTAGGAAGGAAGGCATTACAGGTGGAAGGCACAGCTTTTGCAAAGAAAAACTGAGAAGTTGAAGTTTGAGGATGCACCAGGAAGCTAGATTCACCTTGAGCAGAGAGTTTATGAAGGGTGTGGTTGACAGTAAGGTTAGAAGGGTAGAGAGGGACTAACTCCTGGAGCAAAGTGGGGCTTGTATACCATTTGCATCTCCAGTGTTGTTTCCATGTTATGATGAGGAAACTGAGGCACATGAATTAAGGGATTTGCTTACAGTCACACAGGTAATAAATGGTAGAAGTTGGGGAACATGAGCCCCCCCAGAGCCCAAAGTCTAATGTCTTGCCCATCACAGAAAAACTTTGGAAGTTTGTGGAGTGAAAGAGTCACTGGGGCTTTCTTAAATGTCTGTTGAGTTGAATTGATAGGTAGAAATTAGAGAGAAATCAGATTTTGGTTCAGGATGAGCAAACACTTTGAGGAAAAACAGGCTTCTATAACAAGTTCTTTTAACAACCAATTTTTGAGGTCTCTCTCTCTCACTGATGTAAATTTGTAACTGATAATGGTTCCCTCTTCCTTTTGGCCACAAAGAAGCTTAATGTCAAATTTGTGGCTCTCTAGAATGGCTGGTCTGCCTTCTGTAGAATGGCTGGTCTGCCTTTCTGCATGTTAATCTTACCCCTTGCTTTATTTTTTTCCTGCCCTTTTGTCCCTTTGCTGTTTATTTTAACCCTTTGCATTGGACATATTCATTCAAGCTGCCTCAAATTTGCATGTAATTATCTAATTAATGGGGGCACAGGTTGAGAAATTCTAACAGATGTGCTGCCTTGTGAGGTCATGAGCTCACCACCATCAGAGGTATGTAAGAAGAGACTGAAGGACCTTTTGGCTCTAAGATCCATTCAGTTCCAAGATACTTTGATTATAAGAGTTGGAAGTAGGTCATTGTTTCACAGCACACACAGCCATCCCCGCAACAAGCGGCACCCCAGCGCCCATAATAAAGTCCTCTTCCTCTCACAGGCCTGAGGTCCTCTGGCTACAAAGGCTAATGAGACTCTGGGGGTTGGGGATGCAGGCTGCCTGATACTGGGGCAACAGTGCAGATGACATTAATAGCATGTGACTAGCCATGGATTGATTGAATAAGCAGAAGTTAAGGTTTGGGCTGATAATGATTCATTACTATTTGGGAAAAACCTGATAGGGATGCTCTCACTCTAAGAATTAATTAGATTATGCTTCATCAGTTGTATTGAGCAGAGTGTAAATGGCCCTCTGGGTACAGAACTCTCCAGTTAGAGGAATTAGCATTCCTTCCACCCAGCAAGACATGGGAACAGGGAGCTTCCTTCTATTGAAGAGCAGGCAAGATGGGGAGGGGAGGAACAGGGAGACAGAGGCATGCAAACTTGATGTTTGCCTTCCCAGCATCCATCTCCCTTCCTCCTCTGCTTTATCATTTGCAGATGCTCCCCTTTGTCATTCTCAATCCAAGCAAGGGTGGGGCTCCTCTCCAGCTCAAGTTGGGAGGGAGAGCATGTAGCCAAAGCTGGACCAATCAGTGTCCTGCATTGCCTGGGCCACAGTGATAGGTTCAGGGATGTACATTTGTGACCCAGTCAGATTCCATGAGACTTGATGAGACATTTGCTGGGAATCTAGGGAAAACCATTCTCTTACTTTTCCCAAAGGATGTGAGGTAGGAGCTGCGGCAGCCATTTTGTGATTCGAGCCCCCAAGCCACCGGGTCACTTCCAGCATTTGAGTCTCCCCAGCTGATGCCACATGGAGCAGAGACTACTGTCCCCACTGAGACCTGTCCAAATTACAGATTTGCCAGCAAATATTGTTATTGTTTTAAGCCACTGAGTTTGGGGCTATTTGTTACACAGCCATTGATATCTAGAATAGTTCATCTCCCATATTTTGGACTCTAGGCTAATCTTTCCTTACTGCAAACCTGATCATCTTGCCGTTCTGCTTAAGAAGTCCTCAAAAGTCTGCAGGTTAAAGACCAAACTTCCCTGTGTGGTATTTAAGGCCTTTCAGGTTCTACCTCTGAGATCTCATCTCCCTGCCTTTCCTCTTGGATATTCTATCCTCTGTCACACAGAACTGCTTGCAGCTCCATAAACAGTTCATACTCTCAGGCCTCTGTGTCTTGTGTGTGCTGTTCCCTGTGCCTGGGATGCCTGTTGGGTCCCTATCAGAAGACTCCTCTGTGGAGAAGTCCTTCTCTCGTTTTTCTTTCTCGAACTCCTGTTGGCCAAATATTGGACTTCTTAGATTAATCACTGTATTCTCTCCTTCTCCTTTTTTTTTTAAAATTAATTAATTAATTAATTAATTTTTGGCTGCATTGGGTCTTCGTTGCTGCCCGCGGGTTTTCTCTAGTTGCGGTGAGTGGGGGCTACTCTTTGTTGCGGTGCGCAGGCTTCTCACTGTGGTGGCTTCTCTTGTTGCGGAGCACAGGCTCTAGTTGCGCGGGCTTCTCATTGCAATGGCTTCTCTTATTGCGGAGCACGGGTTCTAGGCATGCAGGCTTTAGTAGTCGTGGCAGGCGGGCTTCAGTAGTTGTGGCACATGAGCTCAGTAGTTGTGGCTTGCAGGCTCTAGAGTGCAGGCTCAGTAGTTGTGGCACACGGGCTTAATTGCTCCGCGGCATGTGGGATCTTCCCGGACCAGGGCTCGAAGCCGTGTCCCCTGCATTGGCAGGCGAATTCTTAACCACTGCGCCACCAGGGAAGTCCCTCTCCTTCTCCTGTTTTTGTACATAGTCTCTGTTTTTCTATATGGAGAATTTCCTTGACTTTACCTTTCCACCCTTCCTATGGAAAATTCTGCTTTGGTAATCTCATTTTAAATTTCCAGCAGCCCTTTCTTATTCTGATTTTCACTGTATCTTGTACTTGTTTCATGTTTTATGTTTCTTGCTTCATGAATGAAGTAGCTTCTTGAATCTCTCTGCTCTTCTCTATGCTGAATTATCATAGCTTCCTTGTGGGTCTGTTTTTCTGTATTTCTTAGTTTCTTGCTTTCATGTTGGCAGCTTGCCTCAAATGTCTGGCAATTCTGAGTTGTCCATTCATGTTTAAGAAGGAGCAGCTCGGGAGCTCTGAGGACGTAGGGCTTGCAGGGTTCCCCTGTGGTGGGTGAACAGGAAGCTATTACGCTGGAAGAGCCCGAGTGCCATAGGTGTAGGCTGCAGCACCCCCATGAGCTGTCTTTGGTGGTCCCAGATAGTTCATTCCAGCCCCCGAGAGTGCGTTCTTCCTTGTCACTGGGTGATGCACGCTTTGATGTAGGGCCCCACTGCACATGGAGTGGTATAGGAGGGGTGATGAGCCTTATAAAGACTTTGGATTCACCCCCTCTATTCATTCCCTGATCTACCTTCTCACCCTCCTTCTTACTTGGTAACTTTGAATCTTGAACCTCTCTGTGGTTGGACACGGCAGGACAGCCTCCTCATTGTCTGTAACCACATTCTCATGTGTTCCGGACTGCTGCTTCCTCCGTCCGACTCCATCCGTTTCCAGCCAGTTTCTGTATTCTAGAAGTACATGAAGTTCCTTTTCCATTGATGTCCCACCTCTGTTCTCTTTGTCGTATTGGGTTTATGCCTTTTAAATTCTCTCACTGTCATTTTACAGGGATCTCATCAGGCAGGGGAGATGAGGGCTGGTCTACCATTAAGAACAGTAAGTTCAGACTATGTGCTTCTGCCTTCCTGCCCTGGGAAGGACTTTAGAGAACACTGACTCAGTTTGAAATGAGGAAACCAAAATTAGAATAGGTATAGCAGCTGGCCAAGGATGAATGGCCTAGTAGGGAAGTGGTAGAGTATATTAGTTTAGAGCATAGACTCTGAGACCAGTTGGCCTGGGTTTGAACCCTGGCTCCATCACTTACTAGCCATGGGACCTTGAGAAAGATATTTAACTTCACTGTGTCTCTGTTTTCTCATCTATAATATGGGGATAAAAATACTGACCTTGTAGAGTTGTGAGAATTAAGTGAGTTACTATATATGAGGTGCTTAGAATAGGGCCCATCACGATGAGTTGTCTATTAGTGGAGAAACTTAAGCAGTGAGTTTCAGATCTTAGCCAACTCAGGCCCTGCACCAGTATGTCTTATGAGCTTCTATCACATGAAGTTTCTAAACAAATAGAAACACAGCCATTGCTAAATTAAGTGCAAAGTCATCATCCTGGTAGCTCAAACCCCCCGCAGTGTCTTTCACCTAGCCTTTTCTCCTGTTACCGCAGACTCCTCCCCCTCTTGCCCTATCCAAGCCATGCCTTCTAGGCTGATCCCCTTGGTCCTGCTTCTTCATGGCTGATTGGAATAGCTTTTAAATGCAGTCCCTAGGGCCCAACATTGATAACTATATTATAGCTAATGGCACCGTCAACTGCCTGGAGAATCCCTCTCTTGTCTCTTTTGCTGCTGCCTTTACTGAGCTTTAAATCTGTTTAACAGAAAAGACTTTTGTCCTATTTGCCTCTTGGCTCCCATCAAAATTTCCTGGAAGGTAAGGACTGTGGCATAGTCATCTTGGTTTCCTCCAGAAGGCTGATGAATTACTTCACATCTGCTAATAAGCAGAATGGAACAACTCAAAGATGGGTAGACCTAATGGGGGTCTCAACTACACCAACTGTGCATCCTTGGGTAACTAAATTAACTTCTGTTGTCCACCACTACCTCATGTACATTTTAAGACTCAAATAAGGTGCCAAACCTTGTACAAACCTGAGAAACTGTGAGAGGAGGATTTTGAGAACATGCTGATAATGAGACAAGCTGAGCAGTGGTGACAAGGATTCCCTGCAAGTAGGGGGCGTTAAGAGAGATAAAACCCCAAGGATCTATTGGAGAGGACTTGGCAGAGGCAGGTAGTGTTGGCCAAGGGGAACTGTCACCTATGGGAGGTAGTAGGCAGGTGACCAAGAGGACAGGAGTCTTGGATGTCTCCTGTGTTGAGCTGATGGTTGGTACCCTAGGAAAGGATGAGATGCCTGAGAGAATGTGGAGACAGATCCGAGTGCTGAGGACAGGATTTTAGGGAAGAGCAACAACTTTTGAAGTTTTAGGCTAGAATTGTAGCCCATGGAAAGAGGAGAGCACTCTGTGATATAGCAGGAGACCAGGAGAGCACTGTCTAGGAGCCTGTGAGGTGAGAATTTCAAGAATGAATGCTGATTACTGATTGGGTATTTGTTGATATTAAGAGATTATGTGACTTTTTTTTTAGATGTGATGATATTGTGTCTGGTTTTGTTTTTTAAAGTCCTAATCCTTTAGAGATACATAGTGAAGGATTTACAGATGAAATGATAGGGTGTTTGGTATTTGCTTTAAGACTTTTTTTTGATGTGGGCCATTTTTAAAGTCTTTATTGAATTTTTTACAATATTGCTTGTGTGTTATGTTTTGGTTTTTTGTCCGTGAGGCATGTGGGATCTTAGCTCCCGGACCAGAAATCGAACCCGCACTCCCTGCATTGGAAGGCAAAGTCTTAACCACTGGACCACCAGAGAAGTCCCGGTATTTACTTTAAAATAAACTTGTGGGATATCTAAAAGGGACACACTTAAGATTCAAAGATACAAATAGGTTGAAAGTTAAGGATGGAAAATATATACCATGCAAACAATAAACAAAAGAGAGCTGGTGTGGCTATACTATTATCAGACAATAGACTTTAAGACAACTTGTTATTAGAGACAAAGAAGGACATTTTACAATGATTAAAAAGGTCAATCCATCAGGAAGACATAACAATTATAAAAATATATGCATCTAACAACAGAACTTTGAAAACATGAAGGAAAAAAAAAAACCCCTGGCAGAATTGGAGTGAGAAATAGATAATTCAACAATAATAGTTGGGGGTCTTCAGTACTCCACTTTCAATAATGGATAATATGAGGCAGAAGATCAACAAAATTAAGCTTGAACAATACTCTAAACCAACTTGGCCTAACAGATATCTATAGAACACTCCATCCAACAAAAACAAGATACGTGTTCTTTTCAAGTACACATGGAACATCTTCCAGTTCAGACTATATGCTGGACCATGAAACAAGTCTTAGTAAACTTAATATAGAGGATAGAAAAACAATAAAGTCAATGAAACTGAAAGTTGGTTCTTTGAAAAGATCAACAAAATTGACAAACCTTTGACTAGACTGACCAAGAAAGAAAGAGAGAAGAATCAGGTGACTAAAATCAGGAATGGAAAAGAGAACATCAATATGGATCTTACAGAAATAAACTGGATTGTCAGGGAATACTATGAACAACTGTATACCAACAAATTAGATAATCTAGATGAAGTGGACAAATTCCTAGAAAGACACAAACTACCAAAACTGACTCAAGAGAAATAGAAAATCTGAATAGACCTATAACAAGTGGAAATTGAATTGGTGATTAAATTTCTGACAAAGAAAATACCAGGACCAGATGGCATCACTGGTGACTTCTACCAAATATTTAAAGAGAAACTAATACCAGTCACAAACTCCTCCAAAGAGCAGAAGGGAGGGAACACTTCTCAACACAGTCTATGACGCCAGATACCTTATTACCTAGGTACCAAAACCAGAAAAAGACAACACAAGAAAATAAAACTACAGATCAGTATCCTTTGTGAATATAGATGCAAACAAGATACTGGTAAGTCAAATCCAGCAGCCTATAAAAAGGATTATACACCATGATCAAGTGGGATTTATCCCAGATTGCAAGATTGGTTGACATCTGAAAATCAATCAGTGTAATATATCAATGCATAGAATAAAAGACGAAAACCATGTGATCATCTCTGTAGACACAGAAAAAGCACTTGACAAAATCCAGCACTTTTTCATACTAGGAATTTGAAACACAATTTCAGATTAGGAATAGAAGATGTAGTGGTTGACTGGTCCTCCCACCCCACAAATGTCCAGATCCCAGAGTCTGTGAATGTCACCTGATTTGGAAAAAGTGTCTTTGCAGATGTAATTAAGTTGAGGATCTAGAGATGAGATGATTCTGGATTACCCAAGTGGACCCTAAATCCGATGATGAGTATCTTTCTAAGAGACAGAAAAGACACAGAGACACAGGGAAGAAGTCCATCTGAAGTTGGAGGCAGAAATTGGAGTGATGCAGCCACAAGCCAAGGAATGCCTGCAGTCATCAAACGCTTGAAGAGGCAACAAAGGATTCTCCTCTAGAGCCTTTGGAAGAAGCATGGCCCTGTGACACTTTCATTTCAGACTTCTGGCCTCCAGAACTGTGAGAGAATACATTTTTTTCTTTTTTAAAAAATTTTTATTTATTTATTTATTTGGTTCCGCCAGGTCTTAGTTGCGGCAGGCAGCCTCCTTAGTTGCGGCATGTGAACTCTTAGTTGTGGCCTGTATGTGGGATCTAGTTCCCTGACCAGGGATCAAACCCGGACCCCCTGCATTGGGAGCGCGGAGTCTTAACCACTGGACCACCAGGGAAGTCCCCCATTTCTTTTGTTTTAAGCCACCAAGTTTGTGGGAATTTGTTTTGGCAGCTATATTCAGAAGGGGACTCTCTCAACCTAATAAACCGCATTCATGAAGAACCCACCGCTAGCATCATACCTAATGGTGAAAGACTGAACACTTTCCCTCTAAGATCAGGAACAACATAAGGATGTCTGCTCTCATCACTTGTATTTTAGCCAGGACAGTTAGGCAAGAAAAAGAAATAAAAGGAAATGTAGCTTGTAAAGGAAAAAGTAAAACTATGTCTATTTGCAGATCACATGATTTTATATATAGAAAAATTTAAAGAATTAAAAAAAACTATTAGAACTAATAAACCAGTTTATCAAGATTACAGGATATGAGATCAAAATACAAAATACTAGCAATGAACAATCTGAAAATGAAATTAAGAAAACAATTCTATTTATAATAGCATCAAAACAAACAAAATATTTATATGGTTACCATATTGTACAGTAGGGGTGATTGCAGAAAGTTCTTTTGGCAGCACTGCTGCTGTAGAATGGCAGCTCTAGAGAGCCAGGGCAGGCATTACAAACATGCTCTCCTGGACATCCACTTGCAATGACTGCAAGTAACATATTCGTGCAGTGGTTACTTCTTGTGATGAAGCTGTTGAAAATATCCAGTTCTTTATTGCACCTTGTAGGATGCAGTACTTGACTGGTTCAGAATTTGCATGTAAGCAGGATAAAATGTACATGGAAAAGAGATGAAACAAATATACTAAAACATCAAGTATGATTATTTTGAGTAATGGGAATATGAACCATCATTTTGCTTCTGGCTCTTTGTAGTGGACTGTGCAGCCAGAGTTCTTGTTTTTCCCCACTTTTCCCACCCCAAACCCTGAAACATATGACTCAGGTGACATTCTTTGAATTCCTAGAAACAGCCATGCCTGAAACTATTGCACTCTGGATTTACTCATTCCATAAACTAGTTAAGTTGATTTGAGCTGGGTTTTTATTATTTACAACCAAAAGAATACTTACTGGGATAGTGAAGCAGGCTCTGAGAGGCCAAGCTCTGTGCCCAGGGGTCACCCAGCGGGAGATTCCGCAGGGAATCCTGCTTTTGACCGTCATGCTACTCAGGGCCCTCCACTGGGCACAGTGGTTGCAGGTATCCTGGGCTAAAAAAAATAAAGAATTCTTATCTAATTGTGCTACTTTTCTGAATTTCTATGTTTTCCACAATGTGCATCTATTCCTCATCAAATTGGAAAAAAATTTTTTCAGAAAACTTGAGAAAATGTGATGTATGTAATGTAACATGTAAAAAAAAAACAGGTGGGAGAAGTGAGTGGGATATAGATGAAACAAGACTGGCCGAGAGTTGATAATGGTCAACGCTGGGGGATGGATTCATGGGAGTTCATTATACTATTATCACCACTTAAAAATTTTCCATTAAAACAGTGAATGGTGATCAACAGTATTATCTGATGCAGAGGATCAGAAATGTGCCAGTTGACTTGACAATGTTCCAGAGGGGCTCTTTAGAAGAATGTTGTGGAGAAAAGTCAGAAAACAAAAGGGGAGGAGTGATGGGGTTATGGGTGAGGAAAGTGGAGGCGGTAAGTATAGAGGTCTTTAAAAAAATATTTGGAGGTTAGACAACAGAAAGGATGGTTATTAAAAATAGTTTTAATTAAGTAGTCAATTTTCTATAGTATCACGTGATTTTCTATATTTTTAAAAAATATTTTTTCACTTAAAAGTCATACTTACAAGTTGAAAACTAGAAAAATAAAAAGGAGTAGAAAAACACAAACAAATGATCACCCATTGTCCTACTGGGAAAGGACACGTGCCAGTCTTTTCATGCATTTCCTGCCAGTCGTTATCATTTACCTGTTGATCTCTCTGTATTCACATATCAGGTTCTGCTTCACACACAACTTTGTATTCCACTTTTTACACTGAATACTAGTATTTCCTTTTGCTGCTATAACACCTTGATAGCATCATGTAAATTAGTTACAGAGTATCTCATCATGCTGTGGTACTCTAATATACCAAGTCATTTTTCCATTTTGGGACAATTAAACTGAAGGAGTCAGCTCCCAGGGAATGGGGCAGTAGAGGGCAAGGACACCTGTCCATGGTTAGCCCTGGAACCGAGGAGTGCCTGGCCTTACTCTAAGAGTTGTGTTGGAGGAGTGAATACCTGAAAAGAAATTTTGAGTTGAGAAGGATGCTGTTGAAGAAAATCACATCAAAGGGAATCTAAAGTAAGAGAGAAACTTCAGAAGAGCTGAGGTGGGGCATTTGATTGGGAGTTGACGAGTTGGGAATTTGGTTGGGACTTGAAAGGGTTTTCTGATCCTGGGATTACTTGAGGCCAACTTTTCCGTAATTAATCAGCCACTGAAATTCTTCCTGATTAAGGGTAGGATAGGGCACAGTGTTTGGGCTAGGAGACTGCTGCATTGTTTAGAGTTCTTAATTATACTTATAGAATTGGATAGCTTTGTGCTTAAGAAGATGGGTTTGGGGCAATGGTCTGGATCCAAATCCTGGGTCTGCCATTTACTGGTTCTGAGGACTGTAGCAAATTACTTAACCTCTTTGCGCCTTGATTTTTTCAACTATAGAATAAACAATGATATTAATATTGATATCTTAATATTTATTAGGATTACATTTAAAAATCTATGTTAAGCATATACAACAGTGCATGGAACCTAATAAACATTAAAAAATATTAGCTATTATTATGACTGACTTGGTTACAGGTAACAGAAATTCAACACAACTAGATTAGGGAAAAGGGAGGGATTTAGTGACTCTTGTAACTGAAAAGTATAAGAAACCAAGCATTTCTAGATCCATTTTATTATCAGGAATATCTTGAGGCTTTGCTTTCTTCTGTGTTGGTTTACTTCTCAGGCAGGTTTTCCAAAAGATGGCCAACAGCTTCTCTGTGTTTACATCCTACTTTCTGAGCAATGCCAGCAGAAGTCAGAGCTCCTTTTTCTTGAAGCTTCAGCAAAGACTTTGGAGTTGGGTCTTACTGACCTGGCTGGTATTCCCAGCCCATGAGTTATCTGATTACTTTGGCCAGGGGAATTCAATGCTGTTGGCTAGGCCCAAGTCCCACTTAACCTTTAGAGCTGAACCACATGGTCTGAGGGTGGGGGAGGAGGGATAGTCCCAGAAGAAAATGAGTTGTTTTTTTAAAAAAATTAATTAATTAACTTTTTTGGCTGCGTTGGGTCTTCGTTGCTGCGCACGGGCTTTCTCTAGTTGCGGCGAGCAGGGGCTACTCTTCATTGCGGTGCACGGGCTCCTCATTGTGGTGGCTTCTCTTGTTGTGGAGCACGGGCTCTAGGCGCACAGGCTTAGTTGCTCCGCGGCATGTGGGATCTTCCTGGACCAGATATCGGACCCACGTCCCCTGCAATGGCAGGTGGATTCTCAACCACTGCGCCACCAGGGAAGTCCAAGGTATTTTTATCAGAAGAAGAACAAAGGATATTGAGCAAGTAGAAAGTCATTTCTACTACACCTGAAGAAGCGGCAAAGTGGAGAAGGGCTGTGGAGGAAGGGAGGCAAGCAGAAGGAGAATCTGTGCCAGGTGGTGAGGCTACTAGGAGAGTGAGAGAGTGTCACATAGGCTGGTAGAATATTTCCCAAAGTGTGTTCCACTGAGTTCCAATTCAAGCAAATGTTAATAGGCGTTCTTGTGACAAAGGTTCTGTGGAGGAGGAAGTTTGGGAAATGCCAGGTATCTTTACTACGAAATTCTAGTTTTTAACACACCTCTGTATCTGGTGAATCTGCAGGATGGAGGTATAGGATTTGTGATTCCCAAACATATGGGACCATGGAACCTCTAGTCAGTGAAGCATTTTGTAGGATTAGTATCTGTGGAACACAATTTGGGAAACATGGTAGATGGTAATGAGGTTGGGGAATGCCAGGAGCAAGAGACTTTCCTGAAAGTTTGTAGGGGGACAGCGGTCTGCAGGTGGCTGTGGGCACTGAGGGGTAGACCTCTCCTTCTCAAGCATGGAGTCAGAGGATTCTCTCTTAGTCCAAAGGAGAAACCAAGATCAGATCCTTTTTCCTCTAACCAAGTTGGCCCTCACCCAGAGAACATACCCTCCCCAGATGTCAGTAAAGCAAACACAGAGGACTGCTGCAGATTCTAGCCCCTTTAGATGTAGCCGAGGAAGATGGGGAGGAGCCCCATCCCCGGGGAGAGCAAAGAATTACTAGGCCTACTCCTCCAGGCAGGGTGTGTCACACAATGATGGTGGGGCCTGATCTTGGAAGGTCTCTGCAGAGAAAGTTCTGTGTCCACCGTGTGTGCTCAGGGGCAGGAGGGAAGTTCCATCACTGGGTGTAATAGCAGGATCTCAGACAGCACTGTGTGCCCTGGAGAGGCGTCGCTTTTATGGGGCTGCCTGGGAGTAGCCATGCTCTTATGGAGATAACCAAGTCTTCACAAGCTTGAGTACCTAGGAGTCAACCCCCTAGAATCCTTTTGAATTATGTCACTGTAATCCTAATGTGCTCTTATAATCCCATGGTAGCTTTTGCATGGGAATTAATCCCACTGTACTCTAACAGAGTTGTGTGTTCTTCTGTATGACTTGAGACTAGAGGCTTCACCCTATACAGGGGATAGGCTGGTGACCAAAAGGGAAACATCTCATTGAAGGTGGCATTTGTCTGGAGGGCCAGTCCCCACAGAAAGGGACCCTACCACTACACTACCCTGAAGTGCAGTGCTGTTGTGAAGGTCAATAGCTACTGTTAATCAGTACGGTTTTAGGGACATCTATGTGCTAGGCACCAAGTTTTCAGTGTGCTTTTGTCGTTTCTGTGGATTCATGACGATTTATTTACAGTTGAGGAAATGGAGGTTCAGAGGTTAGAAAACTTTCCCGAGGTCACACAGATGGTAAGAGCTAGGGTTCAAATGCAGGTCTGTCTGATGCCAGAGACTATGCGCTTATATTAGGCAGGTAACAGAAGTGCTCAGAAAGCATGAAATGATGATACTCTTATGATTTACACAACAGGCTGGATTGGGCTTGATACTCATCCTGGGGAGGAGCCGTCACTGCTGCTCTTCTAAAAGAGGCGGCGTACGTCCTGGGGCATGGGTCCTGGGAGCCTCTTCATATCCTCTCTGTAGATGCCCTCTGGGAAACAGGGGCCATGGGTTTGAAGCTGCTTCTGCCAGTTCAGCTGTTCCTCGCAAGTGGGCATCAGCTGTAAAATGGCAGAATGTCCTGTCTTTGGCTCTGAGCGGCAAATGAGATAATTGTGTCTTGCAAAGCTGGCCACCCTGTCATCTCGTTTCCATGTTTGATGGGGTTCCTAAAAATTGGTACCATTTGTTGAATACTCCCTTGTGCTCCTTTTCAAGGAGTTTTGCTCTAAACGGAAGGAGAGAAATTAGGTAGTACCTGGAGGGAAAAGTGAGGTTAGGAGAGGCTGTTTTTTTTTTTTTTTTTTTTTTTTAGTAAATAAACCAATGAATGAATGAATAAACAAATAAATAATAAGAGCATGTTTGTATGCTGAAAGGAATGATCAGTAGTGAGGAGGCATATGATGAATGGGAGAGAGGGGAAAGATGGCTAAAGCTATGTCCTCAAGTAGGTGAGAGGGGAATAGATTTAAAGCACAGATTGAAGGAATGGCTGTAATCAGACATTTGGCTGAAATCTGGATATCCCATACTTACAGAACCCTCCAGGCCCTACCCCATAGGAGGGACACTGTGGGTCTTGGGGAAGAGCCTTGGATTTAGCCAGGGGGACCGGATCTCCAATGGCCCTGTGCTTCCTCTGGAGGGGCCTGGAACAGGCTGGATAACTTCTATGAGCTTTGGTTTTGGTCTTCTTGTAAAATGAAGATGATTTTACCTATTCCACAGAGTTGCAGCAAGTATTAAACAAGATAATGTAAGCAGAACACTTGGCATGGAAAATAAAAGTGATTTCAATTCCATCATCGAGAGATAACCATGTTTACCATTTTGATATATTTTTGCACCAGTCTTTTTCCAACTTAATATAAATACATACTTAAAAACACTATCGTTCTTTACATACTGTTCTGTAACATGCTTTTAGCACTTAAATATATTGAGGACAATTTTCCATGTCGTTAAATATTTTTCTATAACATCATTTTTTAAATGTATGCAGATCATTACAGTAGGTGGACTTACCATACTCTCTTTTAACCAATTCCTGTTGTAGACATCGTAGAAGTTGTTCCTTACTATCTTCTATTATAAATAGCACTGTTACAAACTTCCTTTTGGCTGTATTTTCTCATACATCCATGGTTATTTCCCTATGGAAGTTTTTGGGAAATGGAATTTCAGCTGAACTGTGGACAAGCTCTTTACCTTGCTACAGATAGAGGAAGAAGAGGATTTGGGGGATAGCACAGACGGTAGAGTGAAGTGTGGTACCCAAAGGGTGTTGATGAATGGGTTGCTGTCGTTCTGGAAGCAGGGCTCTGGGGGTCTGAGATAAATCTCTAGATGTGGCCTTTCTCCTTTAACAATTTAATTGCTGCTCTGGTTTAAGACATGAAGACAAACTTACCAAATATGAGGGAGCTGTGAAGCTGACAAGGATATGTTGAATAATGGAATCAAGATGCAAGGGAGACCCTTAGTGGCAGGAAGAATGGGCTGAAGCAAACAGGAGAGACTGAATAGGGAAAACTGTACTGTCTTAACAATGATAAATCTAGACTATACATGTTGGGGCTAGAGGAGAGCTGGATGAATGTCAGGTCATGCCAAAAAGACACAGGGGTTGATGTGATGTGGTTGCCCCCCAAACTCATGCAAAACAACCCAATAAACCTCAGGTGGTATCAGTTTGAGTACAGTGTCTAGACCACGTATCAGTGGAATGTTGGTAAGATGGAGCTCAGCCAAAAAAAAAGTGGTCAGGCTGGCGAATGATTTAGACCATGGCTGTGCAACAGAAATACAATGCAAGCCATGTCTATCTGTCTATCTATCTATATATCTATCTATCTGTCTAAAATTAAAAATTTTCTAGTAGCCAGTATTATATTTTAGATAACCCAATCTATCCAAAACATTATCATTTCAGCATGTAATCAATATAAACAAATTATTAATGAGATATTATTCTTTTTTTCCCCTTAAGTGCTAAGTCTTTGAAATCCAGTGTGTATCTTACACTTCCAGCACATCTCAGTTCAGACTCTAAATTTTCAATGGTCAAAGTGAAACCAAAACAAAAGTGTGTATTTAGTGGGAAAGTATTTCATACTGCTTTTGTTTTTATTTATTTTTATTTTATTTTATTTTATTTTTTAAATTTATTTAATTTATTTTTTTTGGCTGCATTGGGTCTTCATTGCTGTGCTTGGGCTTTCTCTACTTTCGGCGAGCGGGGGCTACTCTTCGTCGCAGTGCGTGGGCTTCTGATTGGGGTGGCTTCTCGTGTTGCAGATCACGGGCTCTAGGCGTGCGGGCTTCAGTAGTTGTGGCACACGGGCTCAGTTGCTCCATGGCATGTGGGATCTTCCCAGACCAGGGCTCGAACCCATGTCCCCCGCAATGGCAGGCGGATTCCCAACCACTGCACCACCAGGGGAGCCCAGTGCTTTTGTTTTTAAATTTAAAATTTAAATAATTAAAATTAAGTGTAATAAAAATTGAGATCCTCAGTTGCACTAGCAACACTTCAAGTGCTCAGTAGCCCCATGTGGCCAGTGGCTGTCAATATTGGACAGTGCAGGTCTGTGCCCTGTGGATGCTACTCAAAGTGCGGTCCATGGGCCATCAGCATCTGCATCCCCTGGGAGGTGGTTAGAGATGCGGATGTTCAGGCCCCACCCAGAACTCCTGAGTCAAAATTTGCACTTCAGCAAATTCTCTAGATGCTTCCTGTGCTCACTACCATTTGAGAAGTAGTGATCTAGATGTCAGGTGATAATTTGGGGAATTTCTGAAGAAACTGAGTGTGTTTTGCATGGGAAAAGGAAGCCTCAGGAGACTGTGATAACAATCTTCAAATATTTAAAGGCCTGTATGTGGGAGGTGGGAAAGATGTGGTCTCAGGTGGAAGAACTAAGACCACAGGTGGAGGTAGGGCTGGGGTGGGAGAAAGGGAACTGAACTTTTTAGAGCTTCCGTAGTTAGTCTCACTTAATCCTTGTTACAAAATAACTGGACTTAGAGTTAAGTCAGACAATCTGAGTTTGAATCTCACCACTGCTAATCACTGTGTATCTTGAAGGAAGAATTGCTTAGCCACTCTGAGCCTCAGTTTACTGTCTGTAAAATGGGGAAAATAATAATCCACCTGCCAGGGCTAATGTAAAGACTGTGTAGGCAAGGACCATATTCACTGTATTTACCACACCCTTTCTGAGCTCGGCACAGACCTGGCATAGATTCAGCCCGCAATAACGATTTCTTTGTAAACCAGGCAAAGCTCTGATGTGTGAAGGATGGCTATTACTGCTATTAGCAGCAGGCTTGTGGTTTGGGTGACGGGTTGCGTTTTTCAGTAGACACAAATGAACCCTGCCCCTGCGCGCCTTCATCCCACTGAAAGCCCATTTTTTATTTACAGCCCCAATTGATCTGGATCGATCTATCCTCAAACCTTTTCATCAGGAGGGTGAAAATAGAAAAGCAGGGAGGGGAGATCGGGGCTCCTCCACCTTCCCTTGCTCAGCAGGTGGTGCCGGGTCTCTGGCCACTTTCCCACAGTTGGGGTAAAATATCTCCAAAGCATGGTACTGGGTCATTCCAAAAGGGGGAGGAACCTGGCCCATCAGAGCATTTCTCTGCTAAAGATCTCATTGCAGACTCGCCAAGCCACATCTGTGCTCTGTCAAGTAAACAAAGAATATCTACAGCTCTCAGGCAGGCACTAACATTAGCCAAGTGAGGGCTCTTTGGGGACCAGGGAAAGGAGGCTCACATTTGAAAATGAACTACTGTATGTGGATTTATTGCACTGCTTTTCCGATGGAGAGGGGGAAATATTTTTCTCTGGGAGATTAGAATTTACTAGTGGATTCAAGTGTAACTTTGGAGAGTGGCGGAGGTATTAGATGTGGCAGTATCACAGTATTATTTTATTGGCAATTAGATTTCAAACTGGCATGTGTGTATGAAAATAAGTCTCAAT
Organism: Balaenoptera borealis; assembly: GCF_965194805.1. Lineage (NCBI taxonomy): Eukaryota > Metazoa > Chordata > Mammalia > Artiodactyla > Balaenopteridae > Balaenoptera > Balaenoptera borealis. The sequence goes on from NC_138874.1 coordinate 62,676,960, forward strand.
TATGGACCTGCGAATTTTCTCCACCATCTGTCAGCAGTTTGCTCCTTATGCCACAACATGTGTACCTTTGGAGGGAAAATGATTTAATAGCCCAAGTCAAGAGGTACAGCTCACCAAATTATACTGGAGTTTATAGCCAAGGACTGCATTTGTGATTTATGATGCAGAGAAAGCAAATAGAAACTTCCGTGCATGTGTGCATGCATGCACGCACACGCACGCGCGCACACACACACACACACACTTCAGGGTCTCACAGATGTCAGAGATGGAGGATACCTTCAAAAGGAGTGAGCTTAACTTCTTCACTTTACAATTGGGAAAAATCAAGTCCCAGAGAGGGCCAGGGACTTGTCCCAATGACACTGTGACAGGGGGCAGAGCTGGAACTATAACCAATAGGAAACTTAGGGTTGGGGCAGTGGTGTGTTAGTAAATGTGTAACAACCTCTGGGAAAATGAAAGCCCTGATGTGTAGTGCTTGTCTGTTCCTATGATGTAAATACTTTCATGGTGGTGATTTCACACCAATGCGATGCCACTGAATATGGAGTTTGGAAGGGATGTACGGTTGTCTCTCACAAGCCAATTTCTGTGGTTCCGGTGTACCATTGTTAAGGGGAATGAAATTGCTTAGGGAAATTTGTGGTTTGCCTGTCCAGCATCTGTTTCCCCTTCTAGAAAGAGTGCCCTAAGTTTTCCTGAGGGCATCCACCCCTACCATGTTCTTGACCTACATAATTTGGGTAGGGTGATCCCATCCAGGTCCAGGAGTGGCACGTGACACAGGCCTGGGCCAATAAATGTATTTTAATCTCCCTGGACATTGATTGGTTCAGGGATGGGCTTGTGGCCCAATTTGGCTCTGGGAGTCAGGCCCAGGACCTTTGTTTGAATTGGTGGTCTTAGAGCTATGAAGGAGTGCCCTGGATCTAGTGGTGGCCAGTTTGCCACCACGAGAGAAGAGGCTTTCTGAGAGTGAAGACAAACACAGAGGAAAACAGAGCTGAGAGACAGAGAGAATAGAAAGAATGGGCCCTGAGTATATTATTTGCTTCTGGATCTATCCCAGCTTCAAGTGTAATTTCTGGACTTTCTGAGAATCAGTGAACATGTTTCTTTATCAAGCATGTCGCTTCTGGTGGAAAGAGTCCTAACTAATGAGTTTGTCCCTGAGAGTTATACTAGGAAATCTCTAGAGCCTTTGGGACCTGATGCTTATTGGTAGAGCTTGAACTCCATGAGGCCACGAACGTTGTCTCACTCGGGCATCATTGCTTTCACAGAACCCAGCACGTGCCTGACATATGGGAAATGCTCAGTAAATATTAGTGGAACATCTTGTATCAGTCAGGTTTTGCTGTATTATGATGCAGTAACAAACAGCCCCCAAACTCAATGACTTATAACAACAAAGTTTTATTTCTCACTCAAAATCTTTTGTCATTTATGTTGGTTGCAGCTCTGCTCCATGCATCTTCATCTTAGGATCCAGACTGATGGAAGAGCTCCCATCTGGGACATGAGAATCTCATGGCAGAGGGAAAAAGAGCAAAGGCGGAACCTTGTGATGGCTCTTAGAGTTCCTGCTTAGATAAGGTACTTGGCACTTCTTCTCATGTTCCATTAGTCAATGCAAGTCAGTTGGCAGGGAGGTGTCCTCTATAGCAAGGCACTGCATGCCACAGATATGAGGAGAGATTTATAATCAATCCCCTTATGGGTTGGGGAGTGAGTAACGGGAAATAATAATACAGGTAACCACACACTTAAAGGGAGAATGTGGGAACGCAATTAGACCTTATCTTGTGAAACTGAACATTTGAATATACACTGACCCAGCAATGCCCAGAGAGCTTCTTGCATGTGGGCACCATGAGATGCATGCGGGAATGTTTCTAGGAGCATGTTTGGTACAGCATAAAACCCCCAATAACTCAAACATCTTAAATGTCTGTAGACTGGTGAATGGTTATATAAATTAGAAGACATTTACACAAAGGAATATAAGGCAGCAATGAAAACAAACAAACCTCAGCTATTTGGAAAAACATGAATACATCTTAGAAACATATTAAGTGAAGTAAGCAAGTCTCCAGAAGACTACACAGAGTTTGATTCCAATTTTATAAATCATTCTCATGTGAAAAAAATTATGCAAAACATAAATGAATGATAAACACAAAAATCGAGATTTGGCTGCTTTGGGTTGGGGAGAGTATGGGGATGGGATAGGTGGTTACACCTTACTGGTGATGGTCTAGCTTCTAAGTTGGGTGGTGAGGTGGGGGGGTCATTTTCATACTATACATTTTAACACATTTGTTAGATTCTTTCATCTCTCAAATATTATGTTCAAAATGGAATTAGAAAGAGTGCAAAAATAACCACTAGGAAAATAAATAATTATAAAAGATGTTAAGAGTGATTATGGAAAAGAGCTGTCTTAAAAAGTGGGCTTTCTAGAAGCAAATTTGGCAAATACACTTTGGGGCAGAGTTCAGGGGCCTGGAACAGAAGGTGGGGCATTGAGGGTTCTGGCCTCTCAGCACAGACCCTGTGCAGGGGGCAGTTCACACCGTCAGGCCTCCCCACGCCTGGGGGAGGATCAGCGTCCTCACTGGCCCCAACATCATGCTCATTAGGCCACTTCGGGGACTGAGATGCCCGGAGGCACCCTGCACATGGGCCTGGACATTTCAGGTCTACAAAGGAAGGTCCACCACCGTGAATGAACACACCTGGCCACTGGGTTTGTCCAACAGGTGTCTTGATTTAACTGCCCCTGAGTTTGGTCCTCTCTGGGTGTATAGAGAAGGCTCCATTCTGGCCCTGTGAAGTTGAAGACGTCCCACCCAGATGGCTGGTAAAGTTGGTCGCTGCTCTTGGTCACCCCCATGCAACGCTGACCACCCCAGTGAGGCTGCATTCTGCTGGAAGAGTCTCTGACCTGCTTTCCAAACTCAGGGCAGGAGAAGGAAGCTTCAGATTGCATATTATGGATCCCTAGTAAAATAACCCAAGAGCACCTGCCCCCAGATGTTTCACCACCTTCCTGGGCACAGCAAGTTATATTACTGAGGGAGGGCTGCCTGCTGTGGTCACTCCGGGGGCCCAAGTGGTGTCTGAGTCTACTCCCTCAGAGAGAGCGAGAGAGAAGGGCGCTGTGGGGAGCCTGGAACCAGAGCATAGGTGAGACCTCCCGAACCTCCGAGTGAGGGGAAGCCTACCCACACCAGCGCTCCCTGAGCTTCCTTGCCCACCTGTGGAGCACGTGCCACATCTGCCGTCTGCCTCCTGCTGGGGGGCGTGCTTGGAGATCTCCACACATTCAGGCTCATTCAGCTCATTCATTTTAGTTTGGTTGCTTCTGGTTACAAGTAATGGAAACCCATAAAAAATGGAATTTTTGTCCATTTGCATTTATATAGGAGTAGGTATAGCTTTAGGTGAAACTTGGTCCAGGAGTCAAAAAAATAACACAGAGCTCTCCCCTCTCTCGTCTCTTCTTGGCTCAGCTTCCCAGTGTTAGCTTTATTTCAGAGAGACTTCTTACCACTCCCAGTACCCAGGGTTCCCAGAGCTTCTGAGGCTCCATTAAAGTCCAGCAGGAAAGAAGAAACTTCTCAGTCCCTGTTCCTATTAGAAGCCCTGAGGTTCATCCTGTTGGGGCTGGCTTGGTCACATGCCCCTTCCAAGCCAATCACAGTGGCTGGGGAATGGGATGCATTGATTGGTGTAGCCAGGTCACAAGATCTCCTCAGGGCTGGGGATGGAGTCAGCATACCCAGAACCTGTGGATTTTCAATAGAAATCCAGGACTGTGAGGAAGAAGGAAGGGGGATTGGATGCTCAGAGGGTGATCCACAAACAATCACCTCCTGTCTGCTGATGCTTATGTTAGTCATTTTGGAAGAGCACTTCACACCTTAAAGATGTTTATATGCCATACGGGTGGTAAAGGTATTTTTCCCTATGGTTGTTTGCCTTTTAAATTTATGTTTTTAAAAAACTATTCTTTTTAACTATGGTCATTTTCAAGCATACACAAAAGCAGAGTGAAAAGAATAATGAACGCCTCCCTGTACACATCATCCAGCTGCAGCCATTGTCTTATGTTGATTTTTGTCTTTCAGAAGTTTCACATTTGTACATAGTTCAATCTTGTTCTTTTCTACCGTGGCTCCTCCCAATATTTGTAGTTGTGTTTAGAGAGAAGTTAGATAAATATTCAGTTATATTTCTTCCTAGGTTTGCTTTTTTGAATATATGCTGTGAAGTGAGACTTTTAACAGGATTTTCCCCCAGGTATCCAATTTCCCCAGGTCTGTTTATTGAATCATCCATCCTGTTCTCACTGGTTTGTGAAGCATCCTTGATTTGATATTAAGTTCTCGCATGTACCAATATCTGTTTCCGGCTACATATACTGTTTTATTGACCTGTGTGTTCTTGCACTAATACCGACATTTTAAATTTTATAGATGTATAAATAAGTTTTCATATCCAGTATGTCTAGTTCCATCACTATGTTTCTTTTTTCAATATTTTCTTGCCCAACTTTATTCATTCTTCCATATGAAACTTAGACTCATTTTTCCACGTTCAAAAAAAATTCCCTTAGGATTTTGATTAGAGTTGGTTAAAGTTCTGTGTAAAGTTGGAAAAATGAACATTTTCTTCATAGTCAGTCTTCAAACGTAGAAATATGGCATATCTTCCCATTTATTCAGGTCTTGTAAGTCCTTCTGTAAAAATGCATAGTGTTATCTCCTGCGAGGGCCATTCTTGGGTTGTTTATGTATTTTGCTTTGTTTATGGATGAGAAATTTAAAACTTCTCATTTTATTTTCTTTATCCATTCTCTATGACTTTTTATTTTCATCAAGTTTGAGTCACTCTGAGGGGTTTAGACCATGCTTGCTAGGAACCCACCACCCAATCTACCAGAGATTATATTTGCTCTAAAAGTGAAGTTGCTTGAGCACTTATGTACAGAGGAAGGAGCATGAAATTTGACACCAAGACAAGCCTGAGCTCAAGTCCCTGCTCTGCCCTTTATCCAGCTGTGTGTCCTTGGGCAAATTTTCATTTTGCTTCTCCGAGTGTCATTTTCCTTATGTGCAAATGGATGTGGGTTGTTTTCTTCATTTTTCATCTATTTCCTTTTATTGTATTTGCTTCCAAACTTCTCTTTCTTCTCTAGGGTAAGCTAAGCTTTCTGGGAACAGAGGCTATTCCTCCTCCAGGGCTGCATGTGGGGAACATAATCAGGTAACAGTGGATGTTCAATACTGCCAGGCAGTACTGATTGAAGAGTCTAGCCCATGGACACCATTTTGGTTCATTCAAAATAGAAGATACTTTGAAATAACCTGGAGCCCTCACCTGGATTACGGTTCTTTAATAAAGCTTTGAAATATGGACAATAGTTAATGAGAGTAAAATAGTCAAGGTTTATTGAGTTCTTAGCGTGTGCCAGGCGCCAGGTGGTCGCAGTCCAGGTGTGATCTCGTGAGACTGCGCAGTACCCTGGTGAGGAAGGTGTGACCCCCATCTTAGCTCAGAGATCCTAAGAAGCCAAGATCATGCAGCCAGGGTGTGGTACAGCCAAGACTCAAACCAGCTCAGTGCCCTGAGCCTGCATACCCTATCATCTTCCTTATGACAATCGAGTAGTGTGTTAACAGTGCCTCAGGCCCTGGAGGTAGCTGGAAATACTGGTCTTGTCCCCTCCTTCCCTCTTTGATTGTTAGTTGACTTCTCTTTCTCCCTCCATTTTAAGCATCCCCAGAACAAGACTGTGATCAATACTTCTCGCCATGGTGTTAAACTCTTACCCATCAAGTCTTTGCCACCCCTTGCTTTCTTGACAAGAGTGGCAGTCTGGCGTGGCCTTGAAGGACTGCTGGGTGGTTGAAAGGGGTATGGAGTATGAAGGGGGCACAGAGAATGGAGACAGAGGACTCAAAGCCTGGCAGGATGACAATGGGGAAAGAGCTCTGGATGTATTTGTGCACGGGTGTGTGGGTGCATGTGAGAGAGAATGTAGGCATGTGGGAGTATGTGGTTATGTGCATAAGTCTGCATGCATGTTTGACTACATATGGGTATTAGTTTAAGCACATGTGTGCACATGGTTATGTTTATCTCTGTGCCTGGGTGTATGCACGGGTGTGAGTATATGACTACATATAGGTGGGTATGCATGTTTGTGTATGTGTGTGCAGTTGCCATTTGTGTACATTTATGTGTGCATATGTGGGAGAGGATGTGTGTGAGTGTATCTTTGTGTGTGTAGGATTCTGTGGGTATGTGTGCGTGGGTGGATGTCTATATGTGTGTGCTGTTGCCATTTGTGTACATTTATGTGTGCATATGTGGGAGAGGATGTGTGTGAGTGTATCTTTGTGTGTGTAGGATTCTGTGGGTATGTGTGCGTGGGTGGATGTCTATATGTGTGTGCGTATAGTTGTGTATGTATGTGTGTGTGGGTATGTACATGTGTGAGTGTATGTATAGTAGGGCCCTGGCCTGCAGAGCTGGCTGCCTTTCCTTCACTCAGGACAGATGGTCCAGCAAATGAGGCCCTCTCTGCCACCTGCCTGCATGCCCCCCTCAGGGCCTTGCTTCCTCCCTCCAGTCCTGCTGCTGCCCTGTGGCTTCTTCTTCCCTCCCTCGCCCCCTCCCTGACATTTGTACCTTTTTGGCTTGTGTGTGGGGAAGGTGGGGTTAGGACAGAGCTGACAGGCAAGGCTGGCCTGGCCTGAGCCCACTGTGGCAGGGCCAGGAGGCAGGCAGGGCTGGGAGTGTGTGTGTGTGTGTGTGTGTGTGTGTGTGTGTGTGTGTGTGGTTACCATGGCAGGGAGGCAAAGCCCAGGCAGCCCTCGCCAGCGCCTGGCCTCATCCGCAGGGTGGGCAGGCAGCCCAGGGTACAAGAGCCTGTGCTTTGCAGACAAAAATGCCAGATGGTGGGGGATTTGGGGGGGCCCTCCATGGCCTGGCTGCCAAGGGCAGGGAGGTTTTCTGGGGCTCTGGAGAATGAGCTGGGGAGTTGCTTGTGTGCTGCTGTGAGTTTTGTGTGTGTGTGTGTGTGTGTGTGTGTGCGCGCGTGTGTGTGTGTAGGCTTGTTTTCACATGTTTCAGAATATATTTCCCTTTTGGATTTCTATCAGTTTGCTAAAGAATTTAATCATTAAGCTTTAGTTTTTTTGGTATAAGGAGAGTACACGTTCCTGCAAGGAAGTCAAAACATCTTTTTCAAACAGAAAATATTTATTGACAAGCTATAAACGCGGCTCCAAATAAGACAGACATCTAGATTGGGTGTTTCAGTTGTGAGTGAGCCATAGGCGCGTGGCGAGTGGCTGGGTTCTGTTCATGTTATGAATGGGTTTTGCCTCCTGCTGGTTGGTTTTCTAACTCTCTCTTTAGTGCAAGGAGTTTTCCTGAGTGGATCCACTCATTCCCGACGATGTGCTCTACCTTGTCCTGTTGGGAAATGCAGAGCTTGCCCAGGTGTGGGTTCAGACAGGTGTAGGGACGGCTCTGCCCCTCCACCCTGCACTAACACGGCATCTACGTGGAGACCACCCCAGCTCACTGGTCTCACTAGGATGGCCACACGTGAGTGACACAACCGTGGGTAGAGACAAGAGGCTTTTGTTTCTTATTGGAAAAGGGAAACAATGAGGAGAAGGATGATTTTTTTATGAGTGAAGTGTTTCCTGGCCCTCACACAACCCAAACGCTAATGTCTGCGCCGGAGGGCGGTGCCCTGGGAACAATGGGTGGACTATGGAGCTTACCTTGGAAACAGGTCTTCCCAGCCTCAAAGAAATGGCCAGCTCCCTGACTCTGACCTCCGTTCCCTTCTCACCAAGCTTAGAAACCCTCCATGGATTCATGCTGAATAAAGTCCAGATTCCTTAACAGGGCACTGCAGGCAGTAAGCATAGCCACCTCCCCAGGGCACCCCCTTTTTGTGGTTCATCTCTCGCTACAACTTTTGTATCTTGCTGCAGGCTCTAAATGCCATTTGCTTTTTATTTTTTAATTTTATTTATTTATTTATTTATTTATTTATGGCTGTGTTGGGTCTTCGTTTCTGTGCGAGGGCTTTCTCCAGTTGTGGCAAGTGGGGGCCACTCTTCATCGCGGTGCGCAGGCCTCTCACTATCGCGGCCTCTCTTGTTGCAGAGCACAGGCTCCAGATGCGCAGGCTCAGCAATTGTGGCCCACGGGCCCAGTCGCTCCACGGCATGTGGGATCCTCCCAGACCAGGGCTCGAACCCATGTCCCCTGCATTGGCAGACAGATTCTCAACCACTGTGCCACCAGGGAAGCCCCTGCTTTTTATTTTTAAGCATAAAAATATTTATTAACAAGTTATAAAAGCAGTACCAAATACAAGGAAAAACAGGCGATCACTCGTGATCCTGCTCTGCCCAAGACTCCCTTCCTGCTCCCTTTCCTGCCCAGATCCCACCCTCCTTCCAGGTTCAGCTAGTTGACAATTCCTCCTTTCCTTCTCTGTGCTCCTATGACGTGTCTCAAACGAGAAAAATCTCATGTGACTCCTGTATGAAGTGACTGCTCTCTTTCCTTGATGTCAAGGGACTGTATTTCATCCTGGCACCTAGCACAGCTGCTGGCACCTAGGAGGTGCTCTGTTGGCTGAATGAATAAACAAAAATGCAAGTACTGGCTTCCTTTTGAAACTTGTACCACTAAGCTCAAATATTATGATTCTGACCTTGGAAACAAACGCTGATCTACTCATATCATCATCCTCATTATTGTTATTGGTTTGTGTGTGTGTCTGTGGGTGTGTGTAACTGCATGTGTGATGACACTGGTCCATTCAGTGGACATGAGGTCTACATGGAAACAGAGCATTTACAAGTTTCACTCAGGAAATAAGAGAGAATGAACCAGAAATTGTTAGCCAACCACCCAACAGCCACAGTTTCATCTTCTGGAACTTTCTATCTTGAGCATAGCCTTCATCAGCATCATCTTACTTATGGACTCTCCCTCACCATGATTATTATCAGCCTCTCTTTCACCTTCCAGCACTGTCCTAGTTGAATACATTTATATCCTAGTGGGAAAGACAGGCCAATGATTCTGGGCCGAGCATGTACTGGGTGCTGAGGATACAGGGATGAAAGAAACAGGACCCCTCCAACAAGGAACTCACATCCTAAAGGGAAAGATGTGTATAGATAGTGCCAAAGCTTTGCTAATACTTCAGTAGAAATAGGAACAGATTTGCTTCTGAAGCATAGGGGAGAGAGCCCTTCACACCAGAAAACTCCTACTCATCCTTTAAGGTCAGGCTCATATGCCCCCTACTCTAGAAAGCCTTCCTGTCCAGAAATGTAGGAGATCAGATGTAGAATTCAGCCTCTTCCCCTATACCCCTCCCACCCCTGCTACATCACACACAGACACACAGACACACAGACAGACACACCATTCTCTCAAGGTATTTGTGTGGGCAGAAGCCTTCATTGAAGGGTTATGAAGCAGTGATTTATATTGCAAAAACACAGACAACTTAAGATTTAAGATTAGGTGTTTCTTTCTTTTATTTACTGTCCCTTGACTGTTTCCATGACTTGGCTTCTAGCCTTCCATTGTGTTACCTGATCCTCTTCCCTCTTTGTTCACTCTTTCTCTCTCTCTGGATCAACACCCCAACCTTCTTCATTTCTTGGGAAGAATGAATGCTCTGTCCACAGCTGATAGCCCCTGGGGTGTGCCTGGCTGGCCTTATGGTGGTTCATGGTGGTTCATGGTGGGCGTCTGCCCTGATTGGTCGGTGCTCATGCCATACTTTGTTGTTAGCTCTTTTGAATGTTGCCCTGGCTTAGCTCCAGACTCAGCTCTGGGACCTCCACTACACATCAAGGACTTGGCTCGGAAAAACCTGCCTGTTGGGGCCCCTCCTCTGTCTGCCCGTTGAGGGAGGTGGGTCTCTTGTGTTTTGTTAGGTGCGGGTGTATTGAGTTTGAGAAGCCCCTAGAACCTACATCGACCTACTTCCCCTCACCCAACTACTCCCAGGAGTAATCTGCCCACAGTGCTGAAAGGTGACACCCTCCCTCTGGAACCACACTCACAGCTGCTGAACGAAGTAGCTGGGAGCAAGTGTAGGGGTAGCTCAGACAGTGTAGGGGTAAGGGGAGCACCACAAATCTTCCCATGGAAAATAAAAAGGTCAAACAGTATTAATTCATCTGTACAACTCACTGGGCTTAAAAAGCACAGCCTGAAATGTCTTTCTGATTGAGAGACGATGCTTCATTAATCTTGGCTCTCTTATTTAAGAGTGTGGAGAATGGAGACTAATGGCTGACATTTCAGTCTCATGGGTGGGATGCAGACCTACAGATACTGGGCTGTAATTGCAGAGAAATCACGAGAAGAGGAGTGAGCGGGCCAGAGGGGGACTCAGTGTCCTGATGGATGGTGGTGGTCGGGGGTGGGTGTGTGGGTGGAGTCCCTTGTTGGATATATTACCTATTAGTTCAGTATCCTAGATCATTCCGGAGACAGTCCTCCAGGTCCTCAGTGCGAGAGCTGTAGCCTGGGAGTCAAGAGTCCTGGGTATGAGTCTGGTTCCTCCACTTCCTGACTGGGTGACTGAAACAGGTTGGTGCCCCTCGCTGTAAAATGCAGGGAGAGATGATTTCTCAGTTCCCACTCAGTGTTAGGATGCTTGACTCTTTACTGAGTGCCTGTGACAGATACCACTTGGGCTAGGCATTGTAGCCTAGGGTTTAAGGCAATGCCTCTGCCTGTGTGGGGTAGCCATATCTGCTCATGAGATCAAATGCGCAAAGAGACTTACACAAATAAGGTGTCAGGAGGTTAATATACCAAAGGAGTGTCACACTGAGGTAGTACTCTAATAGGGAAGGAGGCAGACCTCTTGCAGTTGGGTGTGGGAAGGATCGTAAAAGGCTTCCTGGAAGAAGAGGGCCTTATGGCACAGGCCAAGCTCTGGTAGGCAGAGAGGACACAGGTGAAAAGATTCTACTTCCAAATATCAGGCATTTATCTTGGGGCCCAAGGAGAACCATGTATTTTCTGTAGATTTCTGGGATGAGGGAAGAGAAAGGACTGGCCATGGCCTGATCATAGAGAAGTCACCCCCAGTGGCCTTTGAGCCATACCACACCTTGCTTCACACTGCCCAGGATTCCACCATCAGGCAACCATTCCTGGGGACATAAAAGATTTTCCTTGGTTGCTTACCCATGTAGTGACTTTGGACCAGCAGGATGGCTATTCTGAACCTTGTTTCCACATCGGTAAAATGAGGATAATAGCATAGGTAGGTATGTAGGTAGATAGTTGGGATTATATGATTTAATACATATAAAGTGTTTAGCACAGTGTCTGGCATGGGATAAGAGCTCAGAAACATTAGCTGCTATCATATGGCTGTCTTAATGACATCATTCCTGAGTACTTACTGTCCCCAGGCACCGTGCATTACATTCTAGTAATAACTAACACATTGTAATAATAATTCTATGTGGGAAGTATTGTTATCATTCCTTTTAGAGAAACCTGAGGCACAGAGACATTAAGTAACTTCCTCAAGGCCACACAGGTGTTAAGTAGTAGAGGTACAATTTGACTCCGGGCACCTATGCTCTTAACCACCCTGCTACCACCTCTCTTGGAATAAGTATTGTTATTTGGTTTTCAAAAATCAGGCTGGAGGTCCAGCCGGCCAGTGGGAGGAGAGGGGTGAGTAGAGGGGGCACTCTAAAATAGTTTCCCTGTTTCCAGCCAACCTAAGGAACCCAGGAGGAGATGGTGACTCCTGGGGGTAGGGATATGATAAGCCTGCATATAGTAGCAGGAGCTTACTATATGGGTGTGTGGTCAGGCGGGGATGGTCCAGACTAGGACCCAGGTCAGGGGGCAGGGTCTCAGAAATTGGGTTGAATGTGCTGAAGGATGAACTGGGAGCAGATCAGAGGCAAACTTGTCTCATGTCTGTGAGGATTCATCTGTCCAGCTTTTGGGAGGTGGTGAGCAAATATGACTCTTTGGTCATTATAAGGTTATTGCCTCAGACTTGTAGAGCGGCCCACCCCTTGGAGAGCTCCTAGCTTGATATTTCCATGGACGCTTCCACAGAACACGAGTCCTGGGAACTGTTCTCCTCAGAGTTTTGTGACTGAATCAGCCTTGGGAACTGCAGCTCTCTCCCCCATAGTAGCTGCTGTCAGGGCCCCAAAAGTCTCTCCCAGGTTCTGCCAAGCCAGGGCACTGGGCTGGACTTCCAGCTGCCAGCATCTGCAGCCCTGTCTAAGGTCTTTCTTCTTGTGCCTGGGAAACAAGAGGAAGTACTGGACATTTAATGGCAATTAATGACACCCCTCCCCAGCCCAGCAGGAGCAGCCCTGAACCAATGACTGGCCACAGTTGATGTGTAAATACCCCAGCTCCCTTGCTCTTGGTGGGATAACTCTGAGGCATTTGTCCCACACCATCTCCCAGAGATCCCCAGTGGGATGAAGCCCCTGTTGCCCATGGAGGTAACTTGCTTGGTAACTCCTCCTTCATGGCTGCCTTCCTTTCTCTGTCTGTCTTTATTTCCCTGCCAGGGTTCCCTGGGATCACCTCCCAAACAAACTGCTTGCACTCAAATCCTGGTATATTCAGCTTGCTTCTGGGGGAACCCAAGCCAAGATAGCTGCTCTGGGAGATTGCTACAGCATATTAAAGCATTCAAGGGTCTGAGAAATCTTGCAGTGAGACCTATCCAACTTAAACACAGTGTTTCCCAAACTTGTTTGACCAGAGAATTCTTTTTTTACCCAGCACCCAGTAACCTCCCATGGAACACTGCTCTGCAGCACACACTATGGGAAATCAGGATCTAACCCTACCTGGCAGCTTATAGCTGAGTTATCTGAGGCCCAAAGAGGGAAGTGAGTAGCTGAGCCTGTTGTTGGCAGAGCTGGGGTTCGGACTCATGCCCCCTCCTCTCTTGGTGCAGGTGCATTTTCTAACTGCCATACTTCCCTCCTCATCTGTGATATGCAGAAAATAGTATTTCCTCCATAAGAGCTAGCGTAACATGTGTGAAAATCCTGAGTGAGCTGAAGAGGATTATACAAATCTGCGGAATGATTATTCTGAGGGTGGAAGTGGGGTGGGGGTGCCTAGATATAAGAACCAGGTTAGTTCAGCGTCTTGGGGCATCTGAGTCGTTCCTGGAGGAGACAAGGTGACTGGGATTCTTTCATACCCACCAAGTTTCCCACAAGGGCACTCCCCCACACTCCAGCCCATCAAACCCAGAGCTGATCTGAAACATTAGCTTAGAGAAAAGTCAGAAAATGGCTTGGAGAGGGCCAGCATCCATCTTGGAATGCACTTATCTCATTTTCACAGTCACCGGAGACAGCCAGGGAGGAGAACCAGATGTTCAAGCATCTCTTTCTTGCTCTCGCTCACTTGCTCGCTCGCTCTATCTTTTCTGTAAATTGAATTTAAAGGGCCTGTTTCTTAGCAACAGCAGCAGTCAGTGATTACAGAGTCCTCCTCGGCCATTTCAACGCCCAAGGTTTTCAGGAGGCAAATGAACCTGTCAGTACAGGCTGGGGATTGGGGACAGATAGCAGGGCCACAGTGGAAGCCAGCACATCCAGTGCTGTGTTTAGAGGGGTTCCCAGAGGACCCAAGGTGAGGGCAGGAGGGCCTGCAGAACCCTCTGTGGCTCCCAAGTACACGTGGCATATGATGCTGGCTGGTCGTCCCTGGGCTGGAGGGCTGAATGTGGCTGCTCCAGCTCTGTACATGGTGTGCCTTTGTAAAAAGAGCTCTAGATGAAATCTCAGGAAACTCAGGCAACATTGTTGAGTTACCTTGGGCAAGCCATTGAATTTTTCTGAGCCTTGGCTTCTGCACCTGTCAGATAGGTAGTAACACCCACCTTGCCAAGCTGAGGGATAAAAGAGATCAGAGCACGCAGATGTCCAGAAGGCATGAGGAATGATGACAATGTCAGGGGTTAGGAACCTTTCCTTCTTTGGCCTCTAATGCCCTTCCGCCTGTCCCTGGAGAAAGCAAACTAGATTCGGGAAGCTGTGAGAAAACCTCCCCTCCTCCCCAAAGCCTTGAGGATGTCTCCAGGCTTGTGGACATGAAAATTGTGGGGTAGGAGGAGGTCCTGTCTGGGGCAGGGGAGGAGAAGGCCTCTTGGTACAGTCCTGATGATCAGAGCAATGAAGGACCTTTGGGGCCCCTTTGCTTATTTCGTACCTTCCTAGTCCTTGTAGGCACTTGCATTTGAGATCTTTGTTTTACTGGCAACCCGTTGAACATCTGTAAGATGGGGATGTTAATAAAATCTATCTAAAAGAATTATTATTATTTTTCTTTTAATCAACTTTAGTGATGGATAATTTACATATAATAAAATAGACCTATTTTAAGTGTACAGATTGATGAGATTTGACAAATGTAACCCATGTGACCACCACCCACATAACCACCAGCATAATCAAAGTCTAGAACATTTTCATCACCCCAGAGTTTCCTTGTGCCCCCTTTGCAGTCAATCCCCTCCTCCCACCCCCAGCCCCAGGCAAGCACTGATTTGCTTTGCCATTATAAATCAATTTTTTAGGAAAGAATTATTATTAAGATGAAATAATGCAATGCATGTAAAGTGCCCAGCACATGGCAGGGGTTCAAAAATATTGGTTTTTGTCCCCCTAAAGCTTTCAAAACTTGGAGTCATTTGTATCAGTGGGTCAGTCATAGGAACCGAGAATGGTTTTTTTCTAGAGGACATTTGTTTAAGCATGAATTCCTTCTGCCATTCATTCATTCAGGTACTACTGTGCCAGAGTTCGGCCTCAAAAAATCAAGATGAAGTTCAGGTTCAAATCAGGTTCAAGGCTTGGCTGCTTATGATGTGGGTGACATTGGCCAAGCATTTGACTTCTGAGCTGCCCCAGTTCCATTCATTCATGCATGCATTTATTTTTTGCTAGGCATAATGATACTGGGTGATGAGGCTTCAATGATGCATAAGACACAGACAAAAGAAAGTCTTGGTCTTGTTTCCTAGAAGCAGAGCCTGAAACAGTGGTTCAGGTCCATGTGATTTATTAGGGAGTGTTCTTAGGAAATACTTTAATGGAGGGAGTGAAAAAGTTGAGGTCAAATCTTCTCTAGGTCTGATCCACAAGGTGGTGATGGGGCCCTGAAGTGTAAACCGTACTGCAAAGTGTCCCCGCTTCAGGCAAGAGGAGCAACCTTTTATACTCCTGATCCAATCAGGCTTTGGCTATGGACTGCATTCTGGGGTTGTGTAATCTCTGGGCAAAGCAGCTCCCACCAGCCAAGGACAATTCTATGGAGAAGGGGGGCAGCTGTGACTGTTAGTAGCTAACATTCACAGCAGTTGGGAGATGGGTATCCTGGCCAGGTAAAGGGCATCTGTGCTGGGCACTGACAATGTCTACCACAGCCCACCACTTGCACCACTTAGATCCTCTTGATTCTCACATTCAGTACAGTCCACCTGGTCCCAGCTTCTCTAGAATTCTATGGTCACAATTCCTGGGGAAACTTATAAGAGGAGGGTTAGTGGGACAAGCTACAGTCCCTATTGCTGTAGCTGGTCTCAAGGCCACAATTGGTCATCATTATCTTCCTCCTCTTCTATCTACGTTAGCTTTTTCTTATCTTGGCTAGCACTTTTGCTTGTCTGGGTGGCTTGCCAGGTGGGGTGACCCAGTCACTCTTCTCTAAGGGGTCTGAGCACCTGGTTACCATGCCTTCCTCAGGCTGTGGTTGGTATACCTGCTACTTATAGATAACAGTAGGCATGGAAATGCCAAGAGACAATCCAGTGGATCACGTGAGTTCCAAGCACATTTCTCCATGCTCCCATTATATGGAAGCAAGCCACACTTCCTTATGATGATCAGGGCCAGCGACCCCAGACAGTATAGAAACTCTTCCTGTGCCTGCTGATCTAGTAACCCAGGAAACAGTGATAGTAGCTAGATCAACCTGGGTGAGAAGAAGCCTATGCTGTTGCATTCATACATAACTCAGTCTGTGCCACCATGGTTACTTTGTTTACGAGCACGTTGTACAAACTGCTGGTGGTCAAGAACCGAGGCTAGCTAACATTGCCTGGCTAAGTCATCCTGTCTCGTCCTTCACAGGGGCTGATCCCTGGTGTGTGTTAACATATGACACAAGGATCTTCACACCTTGTGTCCACTCCGATAAGCCCATTCACTTGCCTCTACCTCAGACTTCCTTGTCCCTGAACTTCAATCTTGTTCCTTCCAGACTCCTGACTAACAAGCCATGCTGTTCAACATTTCCCATCAGTCTACATAGGTCCTTACCTCAGACCACTTCTTTGTCCACACAAAGTGGATGACCAGATGCCCTGCCTGAAGCTTTGTGCATTGGGAGGATCTCTCCTCACTATTGTCTGTTAGGGTCCCCTGAGTGGGTCTGTAGTGCAACAGTGTCCATTTTCTGCTTGTACCAACATCTATGAACCAAACTTGGGCTCCTTATTCCTCCATCACCTGGCCTTTGGGAACCTCTCATAGGACCATAAGTGTGAGCTGAGGGAGAGACATTGGTGCAAATATGTTTGGTGACATGGAGTATGGGCCTCCTGTTTGTTCAGTTACTTCTGTCCTTGGCCCTGTTTGAACCTGATCCTGGATGTACCACTTCCAACTTCTGATGGATTGCTGACATTCCCAGATCACAATGTGTAGTTCTGGACTCCTGGCCCCTTGGTGTCCCATGATCGAAAACTCTTGTCTCTACCAGGACCAATTAGCATGCTAGGAGTTGTTCTGGAATGGTATATAGTTCTCTGCTGCAGATTGCAAGCTTTTGCTGCAAAATCCCGTAAGTCTGCCTGTGACTCTCCTGTTAGGACTTGCCAGAGATTCCTCAAGATGTCCTTCCCACCACACATACCTCTGGTTGCTTGAGGTATGCTATATCATATGGCCCAAGTAGAAGTGCTGTTTGTATCACAGCCTGAACCTACTGCAGGGGACTTTCGTATTCTGGGCTTTACTCAAAACTAGTAGCCTCCTGTATCACGTGACAAATGGGTTGGAACATTATTCCCAAGTGTGAAATATGTTGTCTCCAAAGCATTGTGCTTCTTTCTGGGTGGTAGAAGGTGCAAGGTACAATAACTCGCTCTTTATATCGGAATGGGTGTCCCAGCATCCCCAAGACCATGAAATTCCAGAAACAACGACTGGAAGGTTTCTGATTCTTTGTAGGGTTTATTTTGCACCCACCTCGGGCACTTGTATCTGACTTGTTATCATACTTGTTACTGCTTACTCATAAAGGTTTGATTTACATGATGTCATAAATATAGTGGACCAATGATGTTCTGTGGAATATCTAGATGTTTCAGGCCCCCTTGGATATATTATAACAGAATGAAGGAGAATGAGCAGAGTCCTGTGAGAGGATGAACAGAGAACTGTGGATGGATACTGCTATTCATCCCATGTGAATGTGAACTGTTTTGGGTCCTCCTTTCTGCTGGGTATGGGAAAGAAAGCATTTGTCAGATCAAAAGCTGCCTACCACTTACCTGCAGCTATGCTAATTTGCTCTAGTTCAGATACCACATCCAGCTTAGAAGCTGCAAATGGGGCTACTATTTGGTTAAGCTTGGAGTAGTTCACTGTTATCTGCCACGACAGAGGCCAGACTAGTGTATTAAATGGGAGCTATGATAGGGACCATCTCTTCTGCATTTTTAAGTCTTTGAGGATGACATTAATCTCTGCCATTCCCCTGGGAAGTGATAATGTTTTTGATTTGCCATCTTGGTCCAGGGATGTGGGCAGCATTAGATGCTTCCACTTGGCCTTTTGTACTAAAAGAGCTTTTACTCTACTTGTCAAGGAATCATTGCTATGTAGATATGTTCCAATTATATGTTTGGGAACTGAGAAATGACCGGTGATCCTGGGCCATGACTCCATTTTTTACCTGACCCCCAAATGCTTCTACTAAAATGAAGGAACCATAATGGGACTTTGGGTCTCAAGATACCCATGGTAGCTTAGATCCTGTATCTAACATCCCCCAAATGGTATGGATATTCCATTTCCCCATTGTAATTCTCCTTTCTCTTGAGTAAATGATCATAGTTCCAGTGGGGAATGACTACCATATATATTTACTATAATGTTTCAAGATCTGTCTTATGGGGACCAGTTAATGAGTTCTGGGTCTGAGAACTGGCTCAAGTGTGGAAACTGGGCAAGGGAATGTAGATCTCCACTGGAGTATCTAATCTTGGCTTTGGGCTCATCCATTCTTCATCTAGTTCGATTCTACATATTAAACAATAACCTTGTTAGCTCTTGGGAACATTCTGTTATAATTATTAGCCAACCCCATGCATTAGAGGTCAGCAATTTTTTTCTATAAAGGCCAGAGAGTAAATGGTTTAGGTTTTAAGGGCCATATGTCCTCCATTGCTGGTCGAATAGTAGTCCCATTTGAGTCTTTGGACCCCTTCCGCTACAGTGTGTGACAGCAGCTTCCAAGAGCCATACCAGCAGCACGTCAGAACCACCCTCTAGGGCTCTTTGCCAGGGTGTTAAATCCTGTGATATAGGAGTACCTCCATGGCAATAATAAACTTTTAAATCCAGCTTTACATTCAGCTTTCCTCCTTCAGCATCCTACTTCCAGATATACTCTTCAGGTTTCTGCTGGTTCTTGTTAGCTGGGTCTTATAGCTCCTTTGGTGTATAATCTCTCTCTCTCTCTCAGCAGGCTGAGCACTTGCCCAGTGAGCCATGCTGCAGTTTGGTCCTAGTTATGGCTCTGGTGGCCAGGGAAGGAGGTGGGGGCACATCCTGAGGAGCGCTAGCATTGTCTCCTAAGCCACCTGCCTCATCTGAGGCTTCTGTACAGACTTAATGCAGAGGGGAGTAGGCCTTTTCAGCAGACCCAGGGTTCAGGGGAAATGGGGAGTCAGGGTGTTCAAGTGAATCTACTTAAATGTCTCCATCCCAAATTTCAGGGTCCCACTTCTTCCTCTCAGGGCCTTGACTTGGTGTATGAGAATTGCTTGGCCTGAGAAAGCAACTTTCTCCAAAGTTCTGCTACTCTTACAGTTGTGTCTTGGGTCTAGTCTTAGCTCTGTTGTCCAACTGCAGGAGGTGAGGGTCTCTCTAACTCTTTAAATGCCATTGAAGAAGGTGTCTGCCTCTCATAATTGCTTTAAATTAATGATTGATTGTCCCAAGCTTGTCACTTTCTCTCTTCAAAGCATTGAGTGTTCGGCAGCAGCCACTTGGATGGCCCATATACTTACCCTTTCTTCTGTATCACTGAAACTCCACAGGTGTTTCATGAGTCTGTGCTTCCTCCTCCACCTGTGTCCCATCCCAGTCGCCACAGGCGAAAGTCAGCAAGTGCATGGCTATCCCATGCTCTGGACTCCCAGCTCTTACCTGCCACCTGGCTGTGAGTGATCCACCCCAGAATTCCATCCTTAGATCTGCTTCCTAGGTCCACCCCTGGCACCACCTGTCTTTGGCTGGGTTCCCAGAGCCTGAGAAGGGATTCAGGTTTCTGTGCTTTATTCAGGGAGTGCTTTTCAGTACAACCTGTGGTGGGGTGGGGAGTAAATTAGGATAGGAAAGAAGAAGCTGAGCAAGGCTGTGGTTGCAGATAGTCTAGCTTTGGCCTGACGCGTGGTGGTGGGGCTCTGCAGCAGGAATCATCTGCTCTTGGAGCAAGGGGGCTAGACTTTTGTATCCCTATATTAAGTAGTCATTGGCTGTCGGTGTCCCTGGGATGGAGCTGTAACCTCCCTGGCAAGGTGACGTGGCTCAGCCAAGAGCAAGTCTCTGGAAGAGGGGCAGCTGTGAATTGTCATCAGCCAATCAGCAGAGTAGCCAGGGGTGGGTTGGTGGATCTGTGAGCAGGAACCACAGCATCTGCCGCAGAGAGGATAGAATATTCTGGTACAGGAGAAATTTCAGCAGGGCTGGGGCGTACAGAGTGAGGCATCCAGGTGGCTGTAGCCTTTGGATCAGAGTGGCTAGCAGTGGAGGTGGCGAGAAATGGTTGGATTTTGGATATTAAAAAAACAAAACAGAACTGAAAACCCTAAAAACAAACAGCTTTATTGAGATACATTTGACATACAATAAACTGCATGTATAGGGTACAGTTTGATGTCTTAACATATGTATATATTCATGAAGCCATCACAGTAATCAAGATAATGGATGAATTTATAATTAAAAAACTTTCATTGTGCCCTTTGTATCCCCCCACCCCCTGCTCATTCTCACCGTATCTTGCCCACCACCAGTCAAGTCCCAGACAACTACTGAACTTTCTGTCACTATCGGTTAGTTTGCATTTTCTAGAATTTTGTGTCTATGAAATCATACAAAAGGTGTATACTCTTTTTTTTGTTCTACTTCTTTTACTCAGCATTATTATTATTATTCTTTTATTGAAGTATAGTTGATTTACAGTATTGTGTTAGTTTCAGGTGTACAGCAAAGTTATTCAGTTATACAGATACATACACACACACATACACACATACCTAGATTCTTTTTCATTATAGGTTATTACAAGATATTGAATATATCAATAGTTCCCTGTGCTATACAGTAGGACCTTGTTGTTTATCTATTTTGTATATAGTAGTGTGTATCTGTTAATCCCATACTCCTAATTTATCCCTCCCCTTTCCCCTTTGGTAACCGTAAGTTTGTTTTCTATGTCTGTGAGTCTGTTTCCATTTTGTAAATAAGTGCATTTGTATTATTTTTTTAGATTCCACGTATAAGTGATATCATGTGGTATTTGTCTTTGTCTGACTTATTTCACTTAGTATGATAATCTCTAGGTCCATCCATGTTGCTGCAAATGGCAATATTTCATTTGTTTTTATGGCTGAGTAATATTCCACTGTGATATATATATCACATCTTCTTTGTCCATTTGATTTGCATTTCTCTAATAATTAGTGGTGTTGTTAGCATTATTATTTCGAGTTGCAACCATGTTGTTGCATGCATCATTCCTTCTGTTGTTGTTGCATGTTCATTCCTTTTTATTCCTGAGTAGCATTCCGTTGTATGGATACACCACAGTTTGTTTACCCATTCTCCTGCCGATGAACATTTGGGTGGTTTTCAGTTTTTGGCTATCACAAATAAAGCTGCTATGAACATTTGTGTACAAGTCTTTGTGTGGACCTGTGCTTTCTTTTCTCTTGGGTAAATAGCTGTGGACTGACTGGATCATATGGTAAGTATATGTTTAACTTTGTAAGAAACTGCCAGACCGTTTTCCAAAGTGATTGTACTGTTTTACCTTCCCACTAGCACCATATGAGAGTTTCAATTCCCCATATCCCCACCAACACTTGGTGTGGTCAGTCTTTTTAATTCAGCCATTCTAATAAATGTTCTGGATGTTTTTTGGAGGTCGAGCCTATGGGAATTTTAATGGATTGGATCTGATATGAGAGAAAGAAGAGTTATTTATTCAGCAAATATTGAATGCCTTCTCTATTCTGCCATTATTCTAGAGGCTGAGGGGATAGTAGAGAATAAAATAGATGTGATCTCTTCCCTCATGGAGCTTACAGCCTACATCTCTTCTATGCCTGTTTGGGGAAGGCTGGGGTGGTGTGGGGCTCTAGTAGGAGTGGGATGAGAAGGTGAAGGGGTGGCAGGTGCAATTGATGGAGGCAGTGAAGAGAGAGGAGGCAGAGGGTGAAGACAGGCTGTGGGGTGTAAAAATCAGCGGGTCTGGCCAAGGAAGATGCAATGATGTTCCAACTCTATACTCTTTTTTTTTTTTTTAAACTAACATTTTATTTATTTATTTATTTATGGCTGTGTTGGGTCTTCGTTTCTGTGCGAGGTCTTTCTCTAGTTGCGGCAAGTGGGGGCCACTCTTCATCGCGGTGTGCGGGCCAATCATTATCACGGCCTCTCTTGTTGCGGAGCACAGGCTCCAGACGTGCAGGCTCAGTAATTGTGGCTCACGGGCCTAGTTGTTCCGCGGCATGTGGGATCTTCCCAGACCAGGGCTCGAACCCGTGTCCCCTGCATTGGCAGGCAGATTCTCAACCACTGCGCCACCAGGGAAGCCCCCAACTCTACTCTTTACTGTTAGTGTGACTTGGCCAAGTCATGTCTCCCCTCTGAGCAGCCTCAGTTTCTTCATCTGTAAAATGGGAATAATGAATCCAGATGCTTAGTGAACTTACTGAAGTCACTGACATTGATTCATTCACCTGTTTAGCTCTTTAGACAGGTGTCCTTTAGACAGGTTCCAGGTGTCCTCAGGAGGGTCCCAGGGACCACGAAGTCTGCCCATGGTCCACTGCCTCATTTCCACTCTCTCTGCCAACCCCTCAGGTGCAGATGCCAACTTGTGGGCCCTGAGCAGCCCAGGGGAGCGCTAGGCCTGTTTGCAGCTTTATTTTTAGAGCCACCCCTGGAAGGTGGCTCTGGCTCCCACTCTGTGGGAGCTGAAGTCAGGCTATATTTAGGAGGCACAGCTGCGTCGCACTGTCCCTCCCACGTCTCTGGGTTTTAACCATCATGGTGTTCGAGGGCACACATCACTCTGCCTAAGCTGTGTTTGTTGTCTGCGGGCCCCCCGGGAGTGGCAGGCCCTCCTGACTCACCCTCTGGCTCCAGCTCTCTGAGCTGGGGGTGGCAGCAGGGGACAGTCTGCCTCCCTCTGAGCCCTAGTGGTTTCTGCTGGGACGTGGCTCCCCTCGGTGCCCTGTGGGTAGCCATGGCAACTGTGATGATCCATTTTGGTTCAGTGTTTCTGTTTACCCAGTGCGTCTACAGCTGTCACCTGTGGTGTCTTCCAGGTGGGTGTGGGATGAGGCATCACTGTCACCATCCTTTCTGCTGGATCGCGAGCTCCTTTAGGGCAGGGATCATGACCCATCATTTCCATGTTCTCCATTTCCACATTCACCTAGTGTAGACTGCATGAGCACACAGTAGGAGCCCAAGAAGTTCTGACTGAATTTAATTCCAGTCAAATTCTGTAACTGGGCATTCCCCGAAGATCACCTAGATCCTTGAGCTCATAGCCTGGCTCTGCCATTTGCTAGCTAGATGACCTCGGCTGTTCTCATAACAAACCCTAGAGCTCAGTTTGCTCAACCTGTAATGTAGGAATAATCATAGGAATAATATCTCATAGGAATTATAATCAGAGGAATAATCAGAATGTAGGAATCGTATACCTCATGAGGTTGTTGTGAGGCTCAAGAGCGCTAATGCAAATAAAGACCATGTGTGTTACACAGCCTGGTGCATAATGAATGCTGAAAAATATTTATCGCAGGAGATTCTTGTTCTTTTCTCAGAAATCTTGTCCAATTCTGTTGGCAGGACCAAGGATCTGCTGACATGTTACATCAGCCAGCACTACGAAAAATAAATGAATGGATATTCATTAAGCACCTATCATGTAACATTCTTTCATTCATTGTCTCGTTCTCTTACCCATTCAGAGTTGATATGACTCACTTGGGGGCATTGGAAAAAGGTGGGAGCTACCCCATGTCTTCTCTGTCTCATGGTCAAATCTGTCCTCTGGCCATAGAAGGGGGGACTTCTCTGCTTTGTTGAGAGAGGTCAGTCATTTCCCTTCAGCCTCTTTTTATTGTGAACTTGATGAATGTGGCCTCCTGATGGACCAGGAAGTAAGAGGAATAAAAACATACTATATGAAAAAAATCCCCCAAAGGACTGATGGGCTGTGAATGGGCCCCTCTCTCCAGCTGTTCCCTATCCCACCAGGACTGTGGGCTGAGGACCGGGGACTAAACAAGAGGGAGGGCTTTGGTAGCCTGGGAGGAGGATCTGCCATGGGAGGCTGCCATCTGAGGCAGGGGGATGGCCAGTGTGTGCTGGGAGGCACAGGGCCTCCCAGTGGGCAGAGACTGGCAACTGGCAGGGATAGTAGGAGCTAGAGGCAGGGGTCTGGCTGGGACAGCCCTTTGTAGTGGTGGGTGTAGTCATTGGGTGACTTGGTTGGCCCAGAGGTAGAGAAGACCCAGGTGGTATGCAGCTGGGGACCAGTCCTGTTGGCCCCATGGCAGTGGGGGTTGGGTTGCTCTGAAGTCTGGGGATGGCTGGGTTGACTTAGTTTGGAAGTGGCACCAACCAGGCACGTTTTGCCATCAAAGAGGGTTTTGTTGAACTAATGGCAAGCGCTGGTGACATTAGCCCTGTGGTTGGGGACACTGATGCCCCGTTGGCTTTCTTATGGAGAACAATCTTATGGAGGACAGTCTGGCTTTACTCTAAGGAGATGGAGGAGTGACTTAGTTGACTCTGTAGATGGGGGGCACAGGAGTGGGGAGCGTCCTTGGATGTGGCAGAGACTGAGGTGATCACATCACTGATAGTCCATCTGCTTCTCTAGAACCATGTGACTACTCTGGCCATGGGCTATGAACAGAAGTGAGGGGGATCCCTTCTGGGATGAAGCATGGAAGATCTTACAGCTGTCTCTCCCTCTGCTGCAGTGGTGGAGGAGGCTAAGACATTGAGGTAGTGCAGCTCTAACATGGAGGAGACTGTCAGCCACGGTTCCTGAGTGACTCTGTGGAGCAGAGCTCTCCTGAGACTTAAGTTGGCTCTAGGAGCAGCAATAAACCTTTGTTTCATTGAGCCACAGAGATTTTGGAGTTGTTTCCACAGCAAAGTGAGCGCTCGGGATGACTGATCGTTGGTGGCCATAATGTGCAAGGATACTGATGTTTCATAGACTCAGCCAAATATTTTTGGTCAAGTACCATTTATACTGTGTTCTAGGGATAAATTCCTACCCTAGACCTCAGCTGCCTTACCAACCCTCTTGATCTCACTCAACAGATGGGGAAGTTGAGGCCCAGAGAGGTGAAGTCCTAAGCATAAGTTTACATGACCGATTTAGCGGCATAGTCCTCCTTTACAACCTCTGCTTTAACAAGCTGTGTGTAAACGGATGTGCTTTTGCAAAGAGAATTTCATTTTCCTGTTGGCCTTACTCAATCCTCTCAGAGGTGATTCATCATCATTTTGATTATGCTCAAGTGAAGTTTAAAGAACCACAGCCAATGGAAGCTTCCTTACCCTTGTAGTCAAGCAGTTAATGTTAATGAACAAACCCTCAGATGTGGTGGGAGAGCCCACTCTGAAGGGGACACCAGGATGACTCCTTAAGTGAAACGAGAACTCTTTAAGAAGGTGAATAGTGGCTTTCTCGCTGATATGTTTTGCAAACAAGAATTTTTGTATGTTGGAGATTAAAAAAAATAATGATGCCCCATCTACTTGTGTGTATGTATGTATGTACGTGTATTCTGAATACCTTGTGTGTGCCAACTCCAAGGGAAGAGAATGAATGTGCAGAGGATATGTTCTTGATCAATACATACCCGATGAATTGAGCTTTTTAATAAGGTTTAATCATTTTATGAGAATGAAGAAAATAATGAAAAGCAGGAATTTGTTTTTGAAAACTAAAAAATTTTTAGTATTATGGAGGTCTTAAATTTTGATTGATCCCAGGCTCCTAAACTTTCAGATTACAGTGAAAATGAATGTTCATTTTTGTAAAAAATTGAACTATATTCAATAGAGTTCAATACAAATTGAATATTGTACATCAGCTATATCTATAGTTGATGTACAATATTATATTTGTTTCAGGTGTGCAGAAAAAAAAAGAATGAATGTTCATTTAATGAAAAGTTATTGTGCACCTACTGTATCCCAAACCCTGTGTCGCTAGCATTGGGGCTTCCAAGGCAAGGCCCTGACAGTGACCTACAGGAGCCTGGAGCTTCCTAGGGGTGAGAAGATAAGAATGTGGTAAGTGCTTTATAAGAGGAGTCTTTGAGGGGTAGGAAAAATCAGGAGGGAAAGTTTCCCCACCTAAGGCTAGGAATTTAAGAAAGCCTTATGGAGGAGACAGCTTTCAAATTGACTCAGGGCAGGAAGGACAGGTAGGATTTTGATAGAGGATGGAGGGGTAGGGGAGGCCATTCTCAACAGAGATGCTGGCTGGAGCTCAGGCATGAGGGTAGGGGTGAAATTAGACTAATGTACTTCCACGAGGAGAGTGAAATAAAGAAGCGATAGCAGGTTTACCTCTAATTAACTGGAAAATGCCAATAACTGGAACCACTTATGGAAGGTTGTTCCATTAATTAAGATTTTCCTGTGTGTGTGCGTAGCAGGTGTGAGACTACACAGTTACAGATACATGCACCCACCTGTTCCGTCCCCGACTCCCCTGAGGATCCTCCTTCCGCATCCTGAGGGTGCTGGTCTCCACGGCAGGGAGGGGTGCTGCCTATCAGCTGGGAAGACACATTCTCGGCTCGGCACGCCACGCTGCGGCCCCACGAAGGCCCCATTCCGAGAGGATTGGAAATGTAATCACAACAGTTTTTATTAGCAAAAGAACAGCAGGAGCCCTTCTGCTGTCCATATGGACAGATCCCGATGGGTATTCATGAAACAGTTTACTGCGGGAATAGCCGTGCTTAAAACCCCTCGTCCAGTTACCTTTGGACTTGCCTTTCTTGCTGCAGTGGCTGTTATTGCTGCATGTGAAACATCTCACATACTCAGTTCTTTATGGGAGGGAGGGGTCTGCCTTACCCCTTTTGGGGTTCCTTTGCCCCGGAGGCTGGGCAGTGGTGGGCCAGGGAAGACCTAGGAGTTTGGGGCCTGGTCCCTTATCCTGGCTGTCCTGGAGATTCACTCGGTCTCATCTGTCCTGTGTAAAATTGTCCAGTTAATTGGAGGCAACAGTAGCTTTTGGAGAAGCCCCTTGGACCTTTTGGGACCTAGGATAAGGCATGATTCTGCAGGGGCACCTGGCGAGGGATAAAGAGCTGCCAACCCAAGCATTGCTTCCTGGCTTCCTGCACATGCTACTCGGTACAGGACAGTGGGTACAGTGACCATTCAGTTTAGGTGTTGGGGACATTTCTAGTTCCAAATGCCCTCCTCATTGTCCCTAATGGTGCATATCACAATACAGGCCCAGATTCTGGGAGAGAACATACAATTTCTGTGTACGGAGGGCAGGAGTGTATAAATCTGAAATAGGATCACTGTTAAAGTAGAAAGAAGCCCATGCCTTCTGAAAGTTGTAGGTGCCAAACCTTGGGCTTCATTGGCTGGAAGAGGACAAGGAAGGAGGATCCAGCAGCTGGATGCAGACACATGTTTTTGTGAAGATCAATACCAGAAGGAGAGCCCAGCAAAGCAAACACAATGTTATCGGTTGATGCCTTGTGGGCTGGGCGGGACTGCTGTGGATGTCTGAGTCGGGGGGGAGGGGGGGGGGGGAAGTCAGAGTGCACATCTGTTGTTCTGCCTGCAGAGCTGACCATATTCTGGCATGGTACCTCTGCTTTCCTTCAGGGATTTTCCACTCTCCTGCTCTCCGGCAGGGCAGTCTGACTGAGCTGGCTCCCATCCTCTGACTCAGGAGTGTCATGGAACTCAGAACTGGTTCAGTAGTGTCTCATGGATGGGTTCTAAATGAGTCTACTTGAGTCAGTAAGAGTCTGACTTGGAATTTTTGCTGGAACTCTTTAAGAGAGGTTTCTGAGCAGGGGAAATGAACCCTAGAGGTGTGGGTGGCCACACGGCTGCCACCTGGAAAGAACCGGCTGAGAATGATTCCCACTGTGTCCAAAGCTACAGCACCTCTGCTTGCCTGATACCATGAATCCTCTTTTGTGCTTAAGTCAGTTTGAGAAGCCTCCAGGGGTGAAGATTCTGCCAGATGACCCTCTTCCCAAAGAGACTGGTACCCCCAGGTCTTTCCTTTCTGTTTTCAAATCCGTCACTGAAGGCCTTCCCTCTCTGGTCAGGGTGTGACTTCCCAAGTTGGCTAGAGGAGAGTCAGTCATCTTCCCTGTGTGCTCTGTCACATATGGTCATGTCAGATGGTCCTGAGTACAACCCTGGCTCATAGTAGCAGCTCATTAAATCATGCTAATCTGACTGCACACATTTATGAGGCTTTTCCATTCCTCATCCCTAAAGGCAGAATCATCCTGGGGTTCAGTCTAGAGTGTGGGCTTTGGAATCAGACAGACCTGGATTCTTGTTCTGGTTCTGTTACTTGCAAGCAATGACTTAGGCAAGTTATTCAACCTCTGCATGTCTTGATTCATCTGGAAAATAGATGTAATTATACTCCTCTCTCACTGGATGCTTTTGAGGACTGAATGAGAAAACTATGGAGAGCAAAGCTTAGCACAGAGCATAGCATATTCTATGTAGTAGCTATTATTATTTCTAGAAAACTCCCCAAACAGCCTTTATAGCTACTAAAGCAATGCCCAGCAATTGTTATTCCTTTGGATTTCCCAGCGTACATACCCATTTCCTTTTCTTACTGTCTTTCCCCCTTGACGTCCACTGAGGGCTCATTTTTTTTCTGTTCTGGACTCTGTGGTTACCCAGATGTAGAAGCATACAGCCTGGGAGCTCCTCAGGGCCAGAAGCTACACCAAACAACCAGGAAAGACCAGAGCAGAAGAGAGAGTGTTCCAGTGGAGGAATAAGAGGCAATGCCCCGTGCCCAGAGGGAGGGGCCAGGCTGTGGAGGGCTCACGCGTCCATCACCTTTGACCATGGGATGCTTTGTTTGAAGCACAAAACCACCCTTGTTCTGTCTTGGTGACGGGGAGAGCATTCCTTCCATTCAGTTCAGTCTTCCTGAGTCCTCGCTTTGTTCAGAGTTTCGGCACCAACCCCCAGCTCAGATTTTCCCTATTTGTTTTCTTGTCAAATGGTCCAAGTACAAAGAGGGGGTGGGCAGCAGCATGGAAATTGTAAAAATTGGCAAGCTGATTCTACAATTCATATGGAAATGAAAAGGACTTAGAATAACCAAAACAATTTTGAAAATGAACAAAGTTGGAGGACTAACACCGCCTGATTTTAAGGCGTATTATTAAGCTATAGTAATCAAGACAGCGTGCTATTGGCATCAAGACCGACAAATAGATCAGTGGAACGGAATTGGGAGTGCAGAAGTGGTTCCACATATGTATGGACAACTGATTGGTGACAAAGGTGCAAAGACAATTCAGTGGAGAAAGAATAGTCTTTTTTTTTTTTTTTAAACAAATGGTGCTGGTACAATTGGATATCCACATGCAAAAAAATGAACTTTGACCCATAACTTGCACCATACACAAAAATTAGCTCAAAATGGATGATAAATGTAAAACCTAAAACTATAGAACTTCTAGAAGAAAGCAGAAGAAAATCTTTGTGACCTTTGTTTAGGCAGCCGTCTTAAACATGACACTGAAAGCACAATCCATGAAAGAAAAACAGTAATAAATAGGACTTCATCAAAAATAAAAACTTCTGTTCTTTGAGTGATACTGTTAAGAAAATTAAAAAGGCAAGCCCCAGACAGAGAAAATAAATACAAATCATATATCTGATGAAGGACTTGTATCCATAACATATAAAGAGCTTTCAATTATAATAAGACAGACAAACCAATTAAAAACAGACAAAAGATTTAAGTAGACATTTCACTGAAGAAGATAATGCAAATGGCTAAGAAGCACATGAAAAGATGCTCAACCTCATTAGTCATTAGGAATGGCAAATTAAAACCACAGTGAGGTCCTACTACACATCCTATTAGAGGGGCTAAAATTAAAAAGACTGATCACACCAGGTGTTGGTGATGTGAAGGACCTGGAACTCTCATATGCTGCTGGTGGGAAATAAAATGCTGCAACATTTTGGAAAACAGTTTGACGGTTTCTTATAAAGTTAGATGGACACTTACTATGTGATCCAGTCAGTCCAAAGCTAGCTATTTACCCAAGAGAAAAGAAAGCACATGTCCACACAAAGACTTGTACACAAATGTTCATAGCAGCTTTGTTTGTAATGGCCCCAAACTGGAAACAACCCAAATATCCTTCAGCAGATGAATGGATATCCATTCATGAGTGGTGTATCCATACAATGGAATACTACTCAGTAATAAAAAGGAATGAACTATTGATACATGCTATATAACATGGATGAATTTCAAAATAGTTATGCTGAGTGAAAGAAGCCAGGAAAAAAGTGTAATACTATATGATTCCATTTAAATAAAATCCTAAAAATGCAAATGAATTGATAGTGACAGGAAGCAGATCAGTAGTTGCTGGGGGATGAGGGCAGGGGGCTGGCAGGGAGAGGCAGGAGGAAATTTCTGGAGGGGATGGATACGCTCATTATCTTGATTGCAGTGATGGTTTCCTGGGTGTCTATACATGTCAAAACTTATTAAAGTGTGTACTTTAATTACATGCAGTGTATATTGTATGTCGGTTGTATCTTAACCATGCTGTTTTAAAAAGAAAGGGAGGGTGTATCTCTACCGGCAACCCCTGGACCAGGTAAGGCAACCCGAGAAAGCTGTTCTGTCCAGGGGAAGGGGGCGAGATGGAATGGACTACTGGCTCTGACGTCTCCCTATTTTGCATTTGCCCATCTGTCTTCCACTGCCCCCTCTGTCAGGTCATGCCTTCCCAATCCGCCTCACCTATTTAGAATCTACTTGTCCTTCTAGATCTAGGGGAGAAATTGTCTGCTCCATGAAGCCTTCTAGGACCACAGCAGACTAGTGTTTTTTCATCTTATATGCTCATGTAACATCTATTTTGTATGTTACTACTCAGGTCTTTGACTGTGCGTCTTGTGATTAGGAAACAAATAAGAAGTGTTCAGTCCAGCATCAGTACCAACTCTCTCGGGCTCTCCTGATGCTTCACAAGGCTTCCACCACTCTTGTCCTGGCAGTTTTTCCACCTCCCCTCACATGTACTAGTATGTGTACATACCAGCATCTCTTTAGTCAGCAGCAACTCCACCTACCCAAGGGCAGTGCCCATGAAAGCATCCCTCTCTCCCCCATACCTAGTCAATCACAACATACTCTTGGCTCTCTCCAAATCTTGAGTCAAGCTTTTCCTCTGTGGTCATGACCCTAGTCTCAGGCACCACCATTGCTCACCTGGGTCACTGCAATAGCCTTGTCACTGGTTTCCCTGTATCAACCTTTCCCACCACCCCCAATGGGTCTGTTCTCAATCCAGTGCCCAGAGGGTACATCTAAGACCTACATCAGCATACGTCACTTTTCTGCATAAAACTTTTATCTAAGTTCTCCCAGTTGCACTCAGATTAAAATCAAAACCCCTTGCCATGGCTTATTCAGCTCTGCCTGATCTGGCTTCTGCCGACCTCTCTGATCTGGTTCCGTGCTACGTACGCTTCCTTCCCACACTCTGCTCTCCCTGGACTAACCTTCTTTCAGTACTGTGTGCACACCAGACTCCACCACAAGGCATCCCCTCGCCTTTCCCTCTCCCTGGAGCACCCTTCCTCCACCCTCCCTGATGACCTGTTTCAGTGGGTCCTTCCTGTTTAACTTCTCTCACAGCATCCAGCACTTTCTTAGAGTGTATTTCTATTTATAAGTGCAATAAAAATTTTTTTAAAAATAATTAATTTATTTTTATTATTTATTTACTTATTCATTTTTGGCTGAGTTGGGTCTTTGTTGCTGCACGCGGGTTTTCTCTAGTTGCAGCAAGCGGGGGCTACTCTCCGTAGTGGTGTGCGGACTTCTCATTGCGATGCCTTCTCTTGTTGTGGAGCACGGGCTCTAGGCGCACGGGCTTCAGTAGTTGTGGCTCGCGGGCTCTAGAGCGCAGGCTTAGTAGTTGTGGCTCACGGGCTTAGTTGCTCCACGGCATGTGGGATCTTCCCAGACCAGGGCTCGAACCCGTGTCCCCTGCATTGGCCCGCGGATTCTTAACCACTGCGCCACCAGGGAAGTCCCTATAAGTGCGTTTTTATGTGCTTGTTTTACTATGTGATGACTGTCTCCTCCACTTGGCTGGGAGGTCTTGCAGGGAGCAAGTCTGCATTTACTGCTCTGTGTGGTGTCCCCAGCACTGGGCTCTCCATAAATATTTGTCAAATGGCTGAATGACTGAACCTCAAGGGGAGCTTTGAGGGGGACTGACTCTTTGCTGTATGTATCCTTTGTCCTAGTGACCTTGGAGCATGAGAATATATTTTTCTATCTTACAATGTTGCATTTCCAAAATCAGGGTGGCTCTTATAATTGTCACATATGTTTAATGCAGCAGTATTTTTCCTTCAGAAAACTGCTAACTTGGTGATTCAGTCATACAATGGTACACATTATGTCTGAGAGTTGAAGTAATAGAAAAATCTTTGTGTTGTCCAATAGATGACATGTCTAACAGATGAGGGCATCTGGCCCTCGGTTTCTGGAAGCTTTCCTGTTGTCTCTCAGCCGTAACATGGGTTTTGTGACCTCGCCTGTACTGTGTTCATCAAATATTTAGTATTTATATTGCTCATATATATGAGCGGCTTCTCCTTAGCTCAGAGTGTAAGCTTCCTGAAGGCAGTCATGGCATTTTATACTTCACTGTTCAAGGACTCAGATTGGGTGCAGAAGGGAAGGGGAGGAAGGGAAAGGAGAGCGGAGGGGAGGGAAGAGAAGGGGAGCAGAGGGAGGAGTGTCTAGTGGCTCGGCTGTGAGGCCTCTTGAACCACCCTGGCCTCACAGGCAAGTCTTGTCATGAGACCTCAGGAGTTCTAGGCTGGATCGCTGTGCTCTCACCCCAAGAACACCCTCGCTAGTGGGCCCTCTCTGGTGCGCCATGTGATTCTAATAATTAGGGTTTGCCTTGTTCATGAGACAAGCCCCACTGTTTTACTCACTTGGTCCCTCTGAGTCCAGGGCCCTATGCAGCTAACCTGGACAGAGGCCTCACCTTGCCCTATTTGTCTCCCAGGGCTTAGAGCCCAGCCTGGGCTACCAGCCTCCAGACCTCCATGCAGAAATGGCATGGTCTTGTGGTTGGGAACTCTGACTGGGCTCAGGCAAACTTAGGCTTCATCTCAGCTCTGCTTTGTGCTAGCCGTGTGATTCTGGGTGAGTTGGGTTTTTTTCCTCAGGGCCTCAGTTTCCTCATCTATAGAATGGGGATGATAATAATACCTAACTTATAGGTTAGTTATAAACAAAGGTTATGGTAAAAATACTGCCAACTTGTAGTGCATGAACACTGGCCATCAGCCAGTGCTAGAGCAGGCTCAGGCACTAACCTTTAGTGGCATTGGGGTAGGGGCTGATGGCTAGGATGGAAGGAAGACACACAGGGGCCTTGGGACAGCAGCTATTTACCAGCCAAAATGAAGTTTATTTGATATGGTAACAACTCATGTGCCATACAGGTGTGTGCTGCCCAGGTTGTCATGTAACAAACGTGAGGTGTCTAGCATGGTGCCAGGTAGGAAGGAAGTGCTTGATTTAGGGTTGGAAATACCAGCAGTGTGCTGGTAAATGCTAGCGCGCACAGGCTTTTCAGGAAAAGAAAAAGAGCCCACACTTTTATTATTTGCCAAATTCCATGGTGTAAGTACCACCAACATGGTTCATTTCAAGAGAAGCACAGCAGCCACTGTGATAGAGAATTTCCATCATACAGATACAATAAATATAAATAAATGCAACAGTATAGATAATAGTAAGATGTAGTAAAATAATTAGGAAGTAATAAGTTTTGAGTACTTTTTACCTTTGTTCTTAATATAATTTATTTAATTATACTTTATATAATTTGATTTTTACTAATGACTGTGTTTAGCAACTACTGGTAGACTTCCTGAAAATTTAACAGCTGCCTTTTGACAACAGGATAAGCCATATCAGCACCCCTTTGAAAGAGAATGGCTATTATGCCTGCCTGTCTATCTGCCAGAGCTCTTCCTATTTCCCTACCTGAGACTTCTGGTCACCCTCTTGCCCATTACCTGTAGCTGGCCCTATCTGCTGCTCAGTGCTGGCCATCCTTACCTACTGCCACACTGGTAGCCCGGCTAAGTATGTGCCCCACCC
Source organism: Balaenoptera borealis (assembly GCF_965194805.1). NCBI lineage: Eukaryota > Metazoa > Chordata > Mammalia > Artiodactyla > Balaenopteridae > Balaenoptera > Balaenoptera borealis. The sequence goes on from NC_138874.1 coordinate 62,711,016, forward strand.
TAGGGGACATGCCTGGTCCCTGGTACCTTCCTCTTTCCCTCTGGCCACCCCACCACTTCCTTGACGCCCAGCTTCCCTCCTGGGCCGGACCCTGATGGGACAGTGTTAACTGGGGGACAAGAAGACAGTGTGTTCTGGGGTGGAAAGCAGAGAAATGCTGTATTTCTTCTCAGGGTTAGAGTGAACCAGCTATGAAAGAGGGTTTGGCTCACGGTTGCCAGTTTGCCTGCTCCCCTCAACATCTGACGGCTATCCTTGGTGCTTGGCAAATGAATCTCCCAAATGCACAGAAATCTTTCCTGCCAAATTCAATCCTCCAGCCGGCGATAAGTGCTCACCACTGGTTTGTGCAAGCAAAAGCAGAGCACAAACCCAGCAGCACGAGCTGTGGTATCAGGATGGGGAATTTACAGCTCCTTGAAACCCTGCAGGTCTGCACTTCACAACATTATCAAATGAATTAAAGGAGAAATAGATGCTGCCGAGGAAGTGTGCCCTGCTTGGTTCCAGACTTTGTCAATAGGCAGATCTGTCATCAGTCCTTTATCTCAGGGAAAGCTGCTTGAAAGAGTCAGTTGTCTGAGAGGCTGGTTCAGGGAGAGGGAACATTGTCAGCAGACAGGCCTGTCCCTTGTTTTATGTCTCCAGGATGGGGAGGAAGAGGGTGAGAAGAGGAAAGCTAGACTTGGAAGACAGTGGAAAGAACCAAGACTTTGGCGGCAAACTGACTTTGTTCAAATTTAGGCTCCGTCAGTTTCTAATTGTGTGACCTTGACCAAGTAGGTCCCATTTCTGAGCCTGTTTCCTCATCTATTAAAATAGGAATAGTGGTATTGTAACGGATGCTGCTGGTGTTTTGTTCGTATCTCTTGGCAGTGACCACCCCTCTGCACTCTGACCTGGCTGCATCTGATGCAAGCATCTGGGAGTATATGTCTAAGGAGTTGATTTGAGTGTACACCTGGCACAGGCCAGATGTAGTGGGCGTTAATTCGCTGGTTGCAGCCCTCACCCATGGCTGGTGGGAGTTGAGGATAAATCCCCTAGCTCCCTGGCCCCTCAGTGGGACGACTGTGGTGTGCTCTGTCGAATGCAGCCTCGCTTGCCCACAGGAATGGTGTGCCTCACAGCATGCCCTCTGTTGACTTCTGTCCCTTCTTTGTTTCTCTTTCCCTCTCCCAAACTGGTGCTTCCTGAGATCACATCCCAAAGAAACTGCTTGGACTTGAATCCTTGTCTCAGGGGCTCCTGAGGGGAGTCCAACCTAAGACAGATATCTCTATCACAGGATCATTTTGAGTGTTGAATGAGCAGACACTAAATATGCTGGGTGAAAAATAAAGTGCACAGTGAGAGTACCTAGTAGGGGCTGAGCTGAGTAGATGCCGGTCTCCTGTCCCTCTCTTCATCTTCCTGTCTCTTCCCCAGGAAGCATCTGACCCAGTGAATACCTCTTTTCTCAGGCTCTCTTGCTGTTTGCCTGGCAGCCGTTTGAGTCACCAGCAAGCGAGGGACGGGCGAGTGGCTATCTGCAAGGTTGTCTCCCCGACGCTGGGTATCCTGAGCCTTGGAGGGTGTGAAGCTCCCCGTCCATGGGGTACAAGTGGAGCCTCTGGGATTTCTTTTGGGGCTAAACAGACTCAAGGATTAATTAGCTAATGCCTGTGGAGTGCCTCGGAAATGTCAAGTGCTGAGTGTGAAGTGGCATCACTTGAGACGGTTTCCCCTCCTGAGCCCTCCATGAAAGATGTCGATTACCACACGTGGAAGAGCTGTTGCTGGGTCTCCAGTTGGGGCTCTTAACCAGGTGAGTACTGACTGTCTCCATCAGGCACTCAGGGCCTTGCAGGTCCCCAGAGACTGGAGCTCACGTCCTGGCTCCAGGCCCAGTGGACAGGGGTACGGGGAGTGTTGGTGGGATGATGGCTCCCCCATGGTGCCCCCTTGGGAGTTCCGCTGCCCAGTATCCCCCAGCTCCAGACCCCTTCTTCTGGGACCCTCCAACTGACACAGCCAAGCCCTGAGATTGCTCATTGGTCTTTGACTAATCCTCTGTCCAGAGCATGCATCTGAAACCATCCTCTTCTCCCCCAAACCTGTTCTTCCTCCTCTTTCTGAGGGTGGCACCATCATCCTCCCGGATACTGCAGGCATCTTTGATCATTATTCCCAAGGTCCAACCACTACCAAGCTGTTTGGATTCTTTCTTTACAGCATTTATGACATCTGTCTCCTCTTCTCCATCCCATCATCCATGTCCTGGCTCAGGCTGTCATCCTCTTCCCTGGCCTGTTGTTTTCATCTTCTGGCCACTCTCCTAGACCCCAGTCTGCTCTCCATGTAGCTAGTGGAGACTCGTTCTGAAACCCAGTTCTGATGGAATCTTTCCTTTGATGAACAATCACTGGCTCCCGATTGCTTACAGAATAAAATGCAAACCCTTCTGTTTGCCTAGGGTACATCCTGATTGGGCCCTAATTGACCTCTCTCACTTATTTTTTGAACTCTCCTTCCGGGTTCTCACTGCTCCAGCCAGCCTGAGCGACCCTGGGGTTGGAGACCACTCACCCAATGGACTGTCCAAGCCCTTCCACTTTCTGCATACCACCCCCCATCTTGGCTCCCCCTGGTGCCTTTCTTTTTTTTTTTGGTGTGGAGGGGCACTCTTCCTCTACCTCCACATGTCTGTTTAGAGAACAGATCAAATATCACCCCCTTCTCCTCTCACCTCCCATGGCAGTCAGATCCTTGTCCTACAGAGGCTTTTTGATTTTGTATTTCAGTGGTGAGTAGGGAGTCGGCCTCATGCCTCACATTAATGCTGTGTCTGGTGAAGACGTTACTGACGGCATGTCTGGTGCTGTAATATAGTGTTCCCACTATCAACAGAGAGGATGGTTGCTTTTAGCCCCAGATTGCCTGCTCCCTGGTTTCTATCTAACTGAACATGTGTATGAGTCTGTCTTTTCTCCTGACCCTCAAGGAGCACCTTGTACCTAATATTTTTCCTCACTGCCAGCAAATATTAGTTGTTCAATACTTGTTGAAATAATATGAACTTGTGGCTTCAGAGACCACCAGGTATGTTATTAAGATGTGGCATCTCTACCTCAGGATGTATTTTTATATGCTGAGTTGATGGGATATCACAGCCAGTTTGGGATTCCCTGAGCAGAGGTCTGCTTGAAATTCTCCTACAGTCCCTTCCAGGTCCTGGGGTCCTCATGTGGCGTTGCTTGGAGGTGCCCCCTGTTGGGAGGGGGGCTTGCATCAGGAAGGCGGGATTCAGAGACTAAGGCCCTGAAGTGCAGGGGCCCAGTGTCTGGATGGGCAGGAAGGAGTGCAGGTGGTGGAATCATTTCCTTGGCTACACAGAGGTGTGGGTGCTGGGAATCTAGGTGCATCGTCTGGTCCTACTGGGGTGGGTGGCAGGGGCAATGACGTAGTGAGATCTAGCAGGCTCCATAGGAGTATTTCTCTCACTTCTGGGAAGGGGCCAGTCTGGAGTTAGCTTGGATGTTAGATGGCAGGAGATCTGAAGGTATTGGGCCCATTTGGGTTTCTCTTCTCCACTCTTCTCTTTTTTCTTAAAACATAAAGGGGTATCCTTGCCCAGTATAATTCGTCCAGTCCCAGGAATACCGCATTGCACAACTCCAGGGTTCTATATGATGCTGGCCCTGGAGTTCAGATACCCAGTAGCCCTGTCAGGTCCTGACTTTACAATTTGAAAGCCTGTCAAGCAGGTAAGTCCCTGATAGGGACTTTGTTTGAGCTTCTAGTGTTTGCAAGAAGTGGAGCTAACATTGAAAAATTGTGAGACTTTGCATAAAAGTTTACATTTCTGGTTTCTTTTAAAAAAATTGGAAGACCTCATAAGACTGGGCTTTTTTCCCTATAAGGCAGCTCCAAGCTAAAGCCAAGCAGTGACTGCTGCTCTAGACAGGGCAGGTGGGCACCCGTGTGCCATGGGTGTCACCTGACTTGCTTCACTCATTGACTGCCCTGGCCTGTGGCCTGGCCTTAAGGTCACAGTGCAGGAGAATATCATTGATAAAGTGGAAGACCCTTTGTTATCAATAAATGAGGCCAGAACAAAGCCATCGAGCTGTGTGAATCTGAATCATAGAATGTCGGAGGTGGAAAAGCCCTTCTGGAGCTTTGTTCCCATTTCTCTTATTTGCAGACACAGACCTGGAACTCAGAGCTGGGAAGGGACTTGCCAAGGCCACCCAGTGAGTTGATGGCAAAACTGAGACCAAATTCCAGATCTCCTTACCCACAACCAGGAGTCTTTCCCAGTTCGAGAGTGCTCTTGTCTCCCCTTTTCTTTGTGCCCCTCATTTCATGGCTATCAGCTCCATTGCAGACCTGTGTAGGAACCAAGGGAAGCTTGTGATGGGGAGGGCTGGGGAATAAAGGGTAGGGAGGCCCCAGGCTGCTGGGGATAAAGGCTGAATGCAGGGGTGTTCAAAAGCCACTGGGCACTGAGCGAGTTAAGCCATGCCTGTCTCCGTTGCCCCGGTACTCTTTATGTATCGCATAATGCCACTGTTCAGCCAGAGCCAAGGGCCAGAATGAGCACTGTCTTTGCAGGTAGGCAGCCAGTGCCGGCTTGGCAGAAAGAGAGGGAGCAGGAGAGGCTGGAATATTCCAGCTTGAAAACAGCAGCTGTGTAATAAAGCCAGGCTGGTTCATCTCTGGGCCCTGCTGTCCCTTCTCCCCGCCTCAGAGTAGCAGCATGAATCAGTTCACTGCGGCAATGGTCCAGGCGATGTGACTTGCATCCCCATAAGCTACCTGATTGCGGTCCCTGGATGCACGAGGGGCCGGATGTGCCTGGAATACCAAACTGCCTGGCTCAGCGCCACAGCTGCCAGTAACGAAGATCACCGGCCCCGCCTGGCCCCATGGACAGAGCCAGGAATCCTTCAAGGCCACTACTGGCCTTTTATCTTGCCCAGGGCTCTGGGACAGTCACTGAGATGCTGGGGCTGCTTTTGACGGGGGGCCACCAGCCTGTCTCAAAGATGCCCTGACAAGCCCCTTTGGCCCCGGGCAGACAAAGGCTTGAAAGGAGAAGAATTGCACATGGTCCAGACGCTGCTGTTTCTAATACGTTATTTTGACACACAATTAACTGCAAATTTGCTCTAAGCGAGAGCTCGGGCCCTCGCAGGGTCTGCACTGCACAGTTCAGGCAGAATTTGGTCTAGTGCAAACCTTGCCCTTCCCTACGGGCCAGGGGTCGCCTGCTACCCACGATGATGCCACCCCTCTCAGGGCTGGGTGTGGGCACCCCGTCAGAAAGCATGCGCCAGCTTCCCCAGGCCCTCACACGGGGCAGGGAAACTACAGCACAAGGGGAGGTGGGGGAGAGCCTGCATGAACCCTTCCAGCAGAGCAGCTGAACAACAACCCTTCCTAAAACGGTGGCGCTTATCGTCCGCTGACAAAAGGCTGATTTGAGCTTTCCCCGGATGTGGGATGAAGCCAATGCATTGCCTTTTATCTCTCTGTCGCTTTGAGAGGGGAGACAACCGGCACCCAGCGTGGTGGGAAGCCCCAGAGAAGGTGCTCTCGAATGAAAGGCATAATCTCTGGCTCCCTAAACCAGGAGGCTTTTATCCACCCCCACCCGGCTCCCCCCACTCCAATCCTGGAGGCATCTGAATGGGAGCGGGAGCTCGAAGGAGAGGCTCCTGCCACTGTACGATGCCACACAATATTACTTCTCCCCAGGAGCCCAGAGGAGGCCACGGGCATACGGCATCTTACTTTGAAACCAATCCTCCAATCAGCTATTTAAATAAGAAATATAATCTCATTGAACACCGCGAGCTGTCGGCCTTAGACGCTTCCATTTACAAAAGCACTTGAAAAAAGTCCCCAAGCCCCCAGTTTATCAGGACAGTCAGCTTAGGACTATTTACTGGGGGAAAGAGAGGTGCCAGAGAGGGAAATAGGAGAATTGAAGTTGGCTGTTAGAAATCAGCTGCTCAAGGGGTGGACCCACACCCCCGCACAGGGGGCCTCCATGGAGCGGGTGGGAGAGTCTTTGGGTTCTCAGAAGACCACCTTAGGGCCAGGGCGATGCTCGGTTAGGTTGTTGTGGGTGGAGGAGAAGGGAGTGTGCAGTGGTGACCACCGTGCCATGGGGGGCTTCCTGGCAGCCCGAAGCCTTGCCCGTAGCTCTTTTGGAAACATCTTTTCGAGCCCTGCTAAGTTCGTTGCTCCAGCAGTATTCGTTAGAGGCGGAGTGGTTGTTAAGACCCAGTGGAAAAAATTTCCCTCATAAAAACGGGCCCAAGCAAGGAGGGCGGGCATGGTTTGACCAAGCCCTGTGCTTAAGCTCACCCTTCTGCCTCCAGGACCAGCTGTGTTTCTGAGCTTCCCGCCTTGGCTCCTCATGGATTCTGGGGGGGAGGCTGGAGAGCCTGTGACTGTGGTTAGCCGTGTGGGCCCCGGACTTGATGGCCTCAGTGGGAACCCTGGTTCTGCCACTTACTAACTTTCTAATCCACATGCGACTTACTACCCCAGAGCCTCAGGTTTCTTCCTCTGCCCATTAACCCATCCACGTGGGTTGTAAGGGCTGGCTGAGATAGTGCCTGGTGGGGCAACTGTGCCCCACGCAGGACGGCTATTACTATATTGTAATGGATTGCCCCATCTCCACGCACGGCTTGTCAGACACTACCCACTGCTCTAGTTCTGGTGTGTCACTTCTGGTCGGTAGGTCCAGCCCACCTTGCCTCACTCTGTTCTGCCCTGTCCTGCCCCAGTTCATCTGTCCTGGGAGGGGCCAGGAAGGGGAGTGTCAGTTTGAGCTAGAAGACTGCCTGGAGGAGGTGTGGGTTGAACTGGGCCTGAAGGGTGGGAAGGACTTGGGGATGGGAGGAACAAGGAGCATAGAGAAAAGGCTTGGGGGTCAGAATGAGTGAGAGGGAGGGTCAGGAAGCCAGCCTTCGGGGAGGGGAGGGGGACGTGCTGGGAAAAGGGGGAGAGAAGGGTCAGAGGTGATGGAAGGCAGCCCCTCCTTTCTTCGTTGCTTTTCACCATGTGGGCATCATTGCTCATCAAAGGATGAGTTCGCCTTAGAGGGGACCAGAATTGAGAGAGTTCTCTGGGTGGGCCACACTGAGCCCAGGTGCGTGAGTCCCTGTCGGTCATTGGCAGGCATGGCCCTGACTGTGTGCAGAGAGGAGCCTTAAAGCCCTGGAGGGACCCTGGGGGGGCCAACACCCCCAGTCTAGAGTGAGGAAACCCAGGCCCAGAGAGGGCAAGGCACTTATTCAGGGTCACACAGCAAGTCAACAATAGGGCAGGATAGAGGCCTAGCGTGCCTCATACCTGTTTCTTTCCCATTGCTTTTTATAAATTTATAAATTTATTTATTTATTTTTGGCTGCGTTGGGTCTTCGTTGCTGCGTGCGGGCTTTCTCTAGTTGCGGCGAGCGGGGGCTACTCTTCATTGCGGTGCATGGGCTTCTCATTGCTGTGGCTTCCCTTGTTGCGGAGCACAGGCTCTAGGGACGGGGGTTTCAGTAGTTGCAGCACGTGGGCTCAGTAGTTGTAGCTCGCAGGCTCTAGAGTGCAGGCTCAGTAGTTGTGGTGCACGGGCTTAGTTGCTCTGCGGCATGTGGGATCTTCCCAGACCAGGGATCGAACCCGTGTTCCCTGCATTGGCAGGCGGATTCTCAACCACTGTGCCACCAGGGAAGTCCTCTTTCCCGTTATTGAAGCTAGCTTTGATTGAGCACCTACCGTGTGTCAGGTACTGTTCTAGTTCTTTGTGTGTATTTCCACATTTAACCCTACCACAGCCTTATCAAGTAGGGATTATTATTATTATCATCCCTATTTTAGAGATGAAGAAGCCGAGGTCACCTAGCCAGGAAGAGGGGCCCAGGTGTCTGGCATCGGAGCTCCTTTCTGCCTTCTTGCCTTTGAGGGCACCTGGCCCAGCTCCCTTCTCCTTTACTGAAGGAAAGCGTCCTTGTTGGAGCCAGAGCAGAGGAAAGGAGGTCTCAGCTTCATTTGGTATTCCCTCCCTCCTCAGCAAAGCAGCTAAGTGCCTTCTGCGCTCCCGGAACATCAGGGAACATCAGCGAGGAAGGCGAGGAAGCCCCCAGACCCGCATCCCACCCTGCGGGAAGGGCTGGCTCACTCCGCTGACTTCCATTAAACATTTGACACATCGCCGAGCTGCTGAAAGCCATCCATCACAGCCATCCCCCTCTGCCTGCCTTCCCGACCTCTGCCTGCCTTCTGCTCCCAGAGAGGGGCCTCAGCCTGTACCGCTGGCGTGTGGGAAGTGGAGCGAGGGAGAGGGGACACGGCCATGGCCAGGTGCCCGTGGCCACCCCTTCCCCTGTACAGGGGCCCGAGGAGGAGCTTCAGGGTTGGCTGAGCCGTGATAATAACAAGAGCACCATTTGTTGAATGCTCAATGTGCCGGGCAGACCTGAGCGCCTTACGTAGTTTATCTCCCTGAACTCCCCCATCACCAACAGGTACAGTTATTATTGCCCTTTGATAGATGCGGAGCCTGACATTGGAAGGTTTGGTCACTGTGAGGGTGGTGGAGCCACACTCGGTCCAGGTGCGCGCGCCCGGGACCTCCTCTCCCCCCTTCTCTACTTGGGGATGGGCTGGGAGGACAGGTGCTCAGCAGGGAGGTGGAGGATGAGCGTGAGGCTCGGAGTACACGTGGTGGTCGGTGCCCAGCAGAGGACCAGCCACGGCAGGTCTGAGGACACCAGCATGGGATGATCCCGTCCCTCCCTCCACCCAGTTACCCCAGTCAGAACCGGGCTCGCCCTCGGTCCCCAGTGCAGTCAGTCCCCAGTCTCTCAGCTCCCCCTGCTAACTGTTCTTAAATCTATAACCCAGCCCCCTTTCCCAAGTCACCACTGCTCATGGGGACTGCTCCAGCTCCTGCTTTTCCCTGGCCTCGTCTTGCCAGGTTCTGTTTCTTCTCTCCGCTGTAGCCAGGGGGACTGTTCTGGACCCCACGTCTGCTCACTCACTCCTCGGCTTAAAAACCCAAACCCGCCTTGGGGTAGAGCCCACACGTCTTACTTGGCCTGACTTGCAGGGCTGCTCAGCTCTCTAGGCCCCTCCTGCCCCTCGCCCCTGCCTGTACCTCCGGCTTATGCTGAGGTCTCTGCTCCTGCTTTGCTTTCAGTCGGTGCACCATCTCATGCCTCACTGCATGGCTGATTCCTACTTATCATTCAGACCCCAGCTTAGATGGAATTTCTTCCAGGGAGCCTTCCCTGATATGCCAGACTGGGCTAAAGAGGCCCTTTTATGTTCTTCCCTCCATCATGGCACAAACCACACTATCCCCAATTGCTTCCCTGCTTGTTTGTCACCCTCTATTGACTGTCACATACAGGGAGGTAGTGAGTGTGCCCCACCACCGGTGTTCCCCTGGGGTTTAGCACGGGGCCTGCTCTGCAACAGGCACTGCGTGAATGAACGACTGATGTGATGAATGTATGAATGAAGGATGACTGATAAGGCTAAGATGGGGCCCTGAAGGTTTGGCAAGGGTCGGGGCTCAGACCCAGGGGGCATCCCAGCAGGAGGAAGCAGTGTGGTGGTTTGGAGTTTGAATACTGAGATTTAGAACCAGACCCCACTGCTTATAAGCTGTGTGTCCTTGGGCTTAGCCTCTCCAAGCCTCAGTTTGTTCACGTGCAACACAGAAATAATAATAACTCCTTTGCTGGGAACTTGTCGGGAGAGACCCTGGACACAATGCCTGTGCAGCGCTGAACTCCGTGCTGGACCTGGCAGAGGATAAAAGATGGGTCCCTCTGGGTCTGAGCAGGGAACCCAGGCATCCCCCGTGGGCACGAGACCAGGGCCAAGCTGGAAGCTTCTCTGAGACCTGGAGGTGGGGCTGGCGGGTCTAGGCTATGCAATCAGGAGGGCGTTGAGGCCTGGACTGAGAGGGAGCGTGAAAGAGGGGGCAGCACAAGGCCTGGCAGTTTCCCACACTGCTCGCAGGCTGCCTCGCTGCTCATCCCTCCTTTGGATTTAGCCAGAGTTAGAACTGGCAGACTGAGGTTTTACGATGTGGTGAAGCGGAGGCCCAGGGAGTGAGGGGTCTCACTCAGAGAGGGTTTGGAACGTTGCCATGTGGAGGTGAGGGAGGTGGGACGTGGGGAGGGGAGCAGACCACCGTTTGCTAGTTATCACTATTGTATGCAGGCACTTTTAATTTTACTTTACTCTTCAATAATTTAGAGCACTGGCTTTAACGTCAGGAAGGCACCTCCAGTTCTGGGTGTGTGACTGTGCACACGCTGTATAGAATGGGAATAAAATAGCACCCCCTTGGTCATTGCGGTGAGCTTCGGTGACAGTGCAGAGGAGATAACCCAGCGCCCCTAAATGTGAGCCCACGATGGAATCATTGGAAAGGCATGCTGGTAGATATTATTGTCATCTCCGGACGAGGACGTTAGGCGCAGGAAGGTGAAGTGAGGAGCCCACTAGGGGCCAGAGGAACAAGTGACCTGGCCTGAGCCCCATGCAGAGGAATTTGGCCTCTGGAGCCACAGGGGGGCTGCATATGGCGGGTTGTATTTTTCTCATTGCCTTCACGTTGCATTTCTTAATTTAAAGTGGGAAATTCCATAGTCGGCGCCTCATCAATCATTTTTGTGAGCTCAGCTCCGTGGAAAGCACGGAAAACATTTATATTTGCAGCTCAAACTGTCGAAAATGTAAAACAATTTAAATAATATTAACATTTTAACAGCCTCCACTCATGGCTCTGTGAAATTAACCATTACCTCTTGGAGTGTTTGTCAAAATTCAGCCGTTGCTAAGTGGTGAGGCCCTAGGTTCGGCCTGGGTTTGAGAGGCTGGATGGGGAGGCGGCCCATGTGACCTCTCCACGGGCCAGTCCTGCCCACACCCTTGCCTAGGGGGCAGCCCCCTGCAGTGGGAACTGTGGATCCTGGGGTCTTGGCATGAAGACCTCCCAGCTGGGCTGGGTGCTGGAGGCAGAGAGATGAACATGACACAGACTCTGCCCTCATGGGCCTCCAGTGGTGGGGCAGATGACTGGAAAAATGTACACTAAGATGGGATATGTGCTACATATGAGAAGGGAGTACTGCTGTCCTAGGAGCACTGAAGAGGCAATCAGGAGCACTTCCTGGAGGAGGAGGCGTCTGTGCTGATCTTTGTACCAGTTTGTCACTGAATGAGGGAACAGATAGATCATCTCTGAGGCCTGGCCTTGCTTTAACCTTCAAGAGCCAAAGAGTGTCTGCAGTTTATCCCTGGCAGTGAGGAAGAAGGGGCTCCAGAGGGGTGGTGCTTCTGTCTGGTTCTGTCCAGGCCTTGTGCACTTCTCTGGGAGGGGGATGTGGGTCAGAGGATGGTCGGAGTAGACAATTGCTGGGCAGTTGGATAGCCTAAGGGTGATAAGCCTAGAAGAGCCAAGACTTAGGGGCAGAATGATGTTATTTTCAAATAATGGGAATGAGGAATGGACTTTTTTGATGATTTCAATAGGAAAAACTGGGCTTTGTGGGCACGTGTTATCTTTTTTAAGCTGTTATCTCCTTATCTATTCTTTCCTGTGCTTTACCGCAGAGTCATGATAGAGTTGGCAAGAATGAAATGGTGAGCTTCCCATCCGGGGAGTGTCAAGCAGATGCTGGGTGACGTGTCAGGCACTTGTAAACAGGGACTCCTGCATGGGACATGTGTCCAGCCCTCATGTGGGTCAGGCCCTGGCTAGACACTGTCTCCTTGAAAGAGAGCCAGACCTGGTTGTTATAAAGTGAATTAAGTCGCCCCTCTCACCCCCAATCCATATGTTGAAGCTTTAACCCCCAGTGTGACAATATCTGGAGATGGGGCCTTTAAGATGGTAGTTAAGGTTAACTGAGGTTATAAGAGTGGGGCCCTAATCCCATAAGACTGGTGTTTTTATAGGAAGAGGAAGACACACCAGAGATCTCCCTCCCCAAGAGCACACAGACAAGAGGCCCTGTGAGAAGCGAGAAATGGCAGCTATAAGCCAGGAAGAGAGCTCTCACCAGAAACCAACCCCGACTGCACCTTGATCTTGGACTTCCAGCCTCCAGAATTATGAGAAAATAAGTTTCTATTGTTTAGGCCACCCAGTCTGTGGTACTTTGTAATGTCAGCCTGAGCGAACTAATGCAGGGGGGCTCACAGTTTGGTGAGAGAGACTGAGGTCGCTGATGATGATACAGCACTCTACAGGTGTGCGCAGGGGGGCGGCACCTGGGTCAGCCAGGTGGGCATCAGGGCAAGCTCCCTGGAGGAGACTGTGGTGCGGGAGCTAGGTGCAGAAAGATGAGGAGGAGCTGGTCATAAGGACAGGGAAGAGGAAGCAGGGAGGGTGTGCCCAGTGGAGGGAACAAAATGTGTAAAGACACAGAAGTATTAAAAGGATGACAGGTTTGGAGGCACTGAAAGGAATTCTGTGTAACTTGAGAGCAGGGTAGGGAGGGAATGTGAGGGAGAGAGGAGGTGTGGGTGGGACAGATGGGGCCCACCGGCCAGCAAAGGCCCTCTTGCGTCTTCCAGGGAAGACCATGTAGAATTCAGTGCTGTCCAGGCTCCCTGCCTGTGAGGACTCCGTGATTAGCGACTAACTTGCCGTGTGACCTTAGGCAAGTCACTTAACCTCTCTGCACAGCAATTTTCTCATTTGTAAACTGGCAGAAGGATCCCTGCCCTGCCCGCCTCCCTCATGCTTTGTGGGCTCAGTAAGCTAATGCCTGTGAAAGCACTCTGGCGAAAGCCCCACAATAGCGCCATAGACATGGAAGGTGTTATTGTTATGTAACCACACTGATTCCCATCAGAGAAGCATGGAGTCAATTGGAGTCTAGAGGGATGTCAGGGAATTGGCTGCTCTCTGAAGCTTGTCACAGAGACCCGTCTTTTCATTGTACTGCTTTCATATCACTGTTGGCTGGATGAAAGAAGGGAAAAGAATCTTTGATATGTCTAAATATTCCGCTCCCACCAAGACGGGAGGAATTCCGAGGAAGAGCTATTATTAGAGGCTGAGCTGGAAGCGGGTGCCTTTGCAGATCAGAGCTGTCAGTTCACATAAGCAGCCTCCTGCGCTGCAGAGCCGGCCGGGTGGCTGGGGCCCTGGCATAGAGCAGGTGTGCCAGCCCTGCTGGTTGAATTGTGGTGGCGCTGATCTGGGAGGCAGGAGGACCCACTTCGGGTCCTGATTCTGCGTCTACTCTGCTGGGCAACCCAGGGCAAGTTGCTTACCCTTTCTGAGCCAAGTAATGACACTATATATAACCCTTACTAAGGGAAAGGGCTTTTATGTGCAGAGAAAATAAGACGCTGCACAGTGCAGAGGTCTGGGCAGGCTGAGAGGTGCCCAAGCACAGGCTGCCAACACCCTGGGTGTGTTGAAGCCAGAAAATTTCCTCTTGGAGAAGGGTGCGTGGAGATCTTGTATCAGAACCCTCTGAGGGTTTGAAAAATCAGATTCCCAGGCACCATTCCAGGCCAATAGGATCAGAATCTCTTTGTAAGCTCCCAGGTGGTATGGATGCAAGAGGCCTGGCCTAGCATCTGGTGCTCCATGCTCCTGCATTTACAAACCCCCAGACTGGGTCATCTGTCGGGCTCTGAGACACAGTGATTCCATGAGAACAGGGGCAGGGCACCACTCAGTGAATCCAGCCCTTCCTCCTTTGGCCTCCAGCCTACACTTAGCCCTCCAGGAGCCTGTGGGTCCTGGGACCCTTAGTCCATGAACTGGGCAGATGGTGGCGTCATGCTGGCCCCTGGCTAGGGACATTGTCTCCCATACCAGTCTCATTTAGATTGTCGCCTGCTGGCAAGCCGTGGAGAGACCAAATGGGGAGGACTTCTGGAAGCTGAAGAATGGGCCACATAGGACTCATTTTTAGTGACTAGTCACTTACAGAGAGCCTCAGAGGGACAGGCCCAGAAAAGACTGAGATGGCACCTAAATCTAGCCCCTGTTTCAAAGGTGAGGATGTGGGCTCAGCAGAGCCAAGACGGTTACTTTAACTAGAACAGCTGATCCGTTGGGTTAACTCTGGTTCATCTGGGACCTGGTTTAACTGAGAGAAAGCAGAGCCCTGTGGCCGTCCACAGTCTGAGAATGTGTAATGTTCTGATGTAGGCTGACATCCTGGGGGTGAATTAGAGCCTGTCCCTGCCCTGGCTCTAAGGGGTACATTTGAGCAGCCCTGTTGTGGAGACAGTTGACTTTGAGACCGTTGGGTCTCTCTCAGTGGGTCCTGTGGAACTTCCTGGGAGTGGCTGTAAAATGCCACGAGTCCTTCCGCTTCCCCTCGAGAGAACATATCAGAATGGGAGTGAGAGTGACATTTGTGAAAGAGGTGAATTGTTACAAATGTTGACATTTATTATAAAAGGACTCGTGACACACCTCCCACCTGAGTGGGACACCTGGTATGATGTGACATCAGGGCTTGTAGCATAAGACATTGCCATACATCGTGTTTGGTTCGACCTCTCACTGGTGTTTTGGGGGAAGTTGAAGCTCAGTGCGGGCTCCACCCCAACCATCTAGGGGAAGGTAGACCTAGCCTACGAGGTGAAGCTTCCACAGAGGGGACTTAGCTGCCTGTGCTTTCACAGCACCCTCGTGCCCTGAAAACACTTGACGCCTTTACTGGAAGGAGATTTCTCAGGTTGAGGCTGTCTATTTTTTTTTAGTCCCAGTTATATATATTTTTCACTCTCCCCAAATCAGGCAGTAGCACCTGGCTTTCTGCCCTTACGGGTAGCTGTGGCCAGGAGGAAAGTGTTGTCTGGAAGATAATTCCATCCCTGGCTTTTCTTTCTAAAGCTATCTTGAGGCAATGATGCTGGGAGGTGGAGGATGGGAGAGCCCTGAGGGAAACAGGAGAAGAGAGAAAAGAAGCTGTCCCCCTCCCCTAAACCCCGAAGTCTCCAGACCAGAGCAAAGAGTGCCTGCCAGCAGTAGGAATGTGCCTCTCTCTGCAGAGGCCCCAGGGGGAATGGCTGGGTGGTTTTCAGCCTCTCTGAAGGTTTCTAACCCCCGTGTGGGACAGAAGCAGAGTGTGGGACACCTGAAGGGACTGAGATTGGGGACAGTGCTTGTGTCTGCAGCATGCAGAACTGCTGAGGCCTGGAGGTGTTCCCCAAGCCTACACCTTGTTTAAGACCCAGGGACCTTTGCATAATTTTTGCCTGGGAGGAAGGCCTCCTGGCCATGAGTGACTGGGGTTACATTTCTAGACCAGGATCAGGCCTCCAGAATTCAAAATTAAAATGATTTATAGAAAAGGCTAAATGTGATTCTTCCTGTAAGCTTGAGTTTGGGGACTGAGATTCTGGTCCTCAGAATAGACAGTAAAGCAGGTCAGTGCCAGAATCACATCTCAGGTGGTCACAGATGGCTAATGTTTATCACCTAGAGAGCCAACTCAGATTAATTGGGAGAGGCTATCTAGGGCTCTGTGTTGAGAAGGATTCCGAGGTGGAGTCTTTGATCAAGGAGAAAGCAAGCTTTCATTGATTAGTGAGCTGTAGCATATAGGCAATTTTAAATCCTGTTTGACTCTTTCATTTTATAAGCAAGGACACTGAGGCCCAGAGGGTTAAGCCTTTGTCAAAGGTTGGGGCGGAGCTAGAGCCAAGGACTTGTGATGCCAAGTGCTCTTTAACTGACAATGATTCACCAGGAATTTTTTGTTTCCTTACTTATTCCAGGTTCTGTGTTAGGTGATAGGGCAGTTAGAAAGAGTAGCAGTGATACCAAAAACTTACTATTAACTGCCTGCCTAACCATAATCTTTCTAATCCTCATGAGAATACTATGTGACTCGTATTTCTATTAGTGGGGGTATGGTAACTGTGTTTGTGAGCAACCTCAACCTTTCTTGTACTAGTATAATGCAATGTTCCACACGTGGGGCCTCCTTGCAGTCACTCAGGGGCTCTTGTAGCTCTGCCACCTGCCAGGGCCTCACCATTCTCTGCTGGCAGATGGGGACACAAGCGCCAGTGTGGAGGACTGTGTGAAGCAGGTCAGCTGGGGCCTATCACTTCCACCCACTGTCCACTGGCCGGGACTCAGCCACCTGGCCACACCTACCAGCAAGGGACGCTGGGAATGTTGGTTGGATGTATGAAGATGGGAAAAGAGAAAGGGGTTTGCGGTAGTTTTGCTGTTCCCATTTTAAAGAGAAAGAGACTGAGACTCAGGGACTTACGTAGATTGCCTTAAGGTCAACCAGTCAGTAAGAGGCAGAGTCAGAATTTGTATTAGTTTGCTAGGGCTGCCATAGCCAAGTACCACAAACTGGGTGGCTTAAACCACAGAAATTTATTATCTCACATGTCCAAAATCAAGGCCAGACTCCAGAATGGTGAGACATACCTTTTTTTTTTTTGTGACAGGGTTGGCTCCTTCTGAGGGCCGTGGGAGAAAATCTGATCCATGCTTCTCCCCTAGCTCCTGGTAGCCTCAGGTGCTCCTTGGCTTGTGGATAACATTCTTTTTGGATCTTCACATCATCTTCCCTCTGTGCATGTCTGTCTCTGTGTCCAAATTTCCTCTTTTTGTAAGGACACCAGTCATATGGGGTTAGAACCCACTCCAATGACCTCATCTTTAATTACATATATATTTTTTGGCATGATACATATATATATATAATTTTAATTGAAAAATAGTTGATTTACAATATTGTGTTAGTTTCAGGTGTACAGCACAGTAATTCAGTTATATGAATATTATGTATATATATCTTTTTTTAGATTCTTTCCCATCACAGGTTATTACATGATGTTGAGTATAGTTCCCTGTGCTGTACAGTAGGTCCTTGCTGGTTATCTATTTTATATATAATAGTGTGTATATTTTGCCAATGATCTCATCTTCACTTGATCATCTGCAAAGATCCTGTTTCCAAATAAGGTCACATCCGCAGGTACTGGGGGCTAGGACTCCAACATTTTTTGAGGGGTTGTAATTCAACGCATAACAGAGTTCAAACCCAGGTGTGTCTGGAAGTCATGAGAAGGGCATGATGAGTCTGCCTAGAGGATTCAGGGGGGCTTCTGGAGAGGGTAATGTTCAAACTGGGCATTGAGGACAGATCAGGAATTCTCCAGGTGGAGGAGCGGGAAGGGAATTCTAGACAGAGGCCTGATGTACAGGAATAACCTGCATTTTTTTTTTTAGACATCCTGGAATTCAGCTGTGGCATTCAGACAGCCTTCCTCCTTTGAATCTAAATTACCAAGGCATGACTGCCCAGTTAGAGGCAAACAACAAATACATACTGAGAACCGCTTTGTGATAAGCTATCTGCTATCCCCTAGGGACTCAGAGACTAGTAAAACAGAGCCCCTGCTCCCTAGGAGCTCATAGCTCAGGTAAGCACACGATCAACCTCCATGTAAAGATAACTAATGAAAGCAGAATAAGAAACTT
This sequence comes from Balaenoptera borealis, assembly GCF_965194805.1. Taxonomy (NCBI): domain Eukaryota; kingdom Metazoa; phylum Chordata; class Mammalia; order Artiodactyla; family Balaenopteridae; genus Balaenoptera; species Balaenoptera borealis. Next base: position 62,728,510 of record NC_138874.1, read on the forward strand.
GTAAGTGTGAAGTGGGTGGGAGAGATAGGAACCTTACAGCCATTTATAGGAGAGAGCTGGCTTGGGTTGGGTCGGGGGGCTGCAGCAATCATGGAAAGCTTCTTGGTGGAGGAGGACTCTGGGGTGGGATTTGCCAGAGGGCTTGGATATATATAGAGAAGGGAAGGGAATGGGATTTTAGACAATGGGAACAGAGTAGCCAGGATTGCTGGAAGCCAGCCTGGGGTTGGAGAATGATAGAGCCTTGAGTGCCAGTCTGGAGGTTGGAGTTTGTGCCGTCTGAGGGCCTGGCTGCTGACATTCTCCCGCCAGTGGGCAGATTGCATGTGAGTCCCTACAGCTGGAGGTGCACAGGGTTTGGCCAGTATTGCGACATGTCCTAATGATGCATACTCTGGGGACTGCAGGGACCAGCAGGGGTTGGTGCAAATGCATCCCCCCCATCCTCCGAACTCCAAGACAGATGCCGTGAGATGACTGTTAGGACCTCGGCTTGATGACTAGATAAGAGCAGACAGCACAAGCAGGCAATTGTTGTTCTTGCCACAAAGGGCATTCTGGGGGGGGGGCGGCCCTGCTAAGATCTCAGCCCAGCGGTCTCCCTGTGGGGGCCCAGGCACAATGGCAGCGCTAGCTGCAGTCCCAAATTCACAGTTATTAAGTGAAATGACTGCCTCCACAGAGTGCGGCATGGCACCGACTCTCCGTCAACTCTCAGAGCTCACTGGGAGCCCGGCTTTTATCCCCTGGCGCCACCTCGCCTTCCTCCCTGGCCTTCAGAAGGTGTAAAGGATGCCCTCCCCCATCTGCTGGAGGGGGGGAGAAGACACACCTGTTGGTGGGGGGGAGTCGAGAGGTTGTTTAAGGTTGTTTAAGGTGCGTGCTCACAACAAGGGTAACCCCCCCCCCCCCGGGGCCCAGGAGTGAGCCCCGGAGGTGGTGGGTGGAATCCTGGCCTGGGCCGCGGGAGCCCCAATTCTGCTCCTGGCTCAGCCCTGATTCACAGAGGGTCCTTGGGTCCAGCATTTCTCTCTGGGCCTCAGTATCCTCTCTAACAAACGGAGAAAATGACTTCTACTGGGGCGACCAAATGTTTTCATATTGCATAAGAAAGAGCTTTCAAGACACATGTTCTGTCTTTTGAATGTTTTGGAAAATTTAGAGGCAGTATAATTTTAGTCTTAACAAACGTAGTAAGGAGGGGATGATTGAGGCCAGCAGCCTTCCTTCCCACATCAAGGAGTCCCTGAAATGGACCCTGTGATCCCACCCCATTTGTGTGCTGGTTCACAGGTCTTTAATTACATGACCAAGAACTGGGAACAACAACAGCCTTTGCCAATTAAAGAAGTCGTCATAAATCAGGATTTAGGACCTGTAGGCTGACGTAGATGCCAGCAGGAATGCTAATCCCCGTGACCTTTCCCAGGAATACACTTACTAAGCGAATGTTTCCCCTCGGCCAAGAGGGTGGTTCCTGTAAGGCCCAGCTTCTCTAGGAAGGCCCCCGATTTCTCCATCTGCCATGCTTCTGCTTAAACCTCTGCACAGGAGGTTTATTCTGGCTTGTCTGTGTCCTTCCCAGGCTGTGGGTGCCTCTGGCATGGGGACCACATCATTGCTGTCCACAGAACATGGAACAGGGCCTGGCAGGAACAGATGCTCAGTGAACAAGCAGTTAAGTGGAAATCCTTGCTGAGCCCCTAGTGTGTGCCCAGCAGTGTCAGGCACTGTGTGGGATGCTGAGGACTGGTCTGCTCATTGCCCCAAACGTGTGCCCAGGAGGAGAATTGGTTGGCTGACAGGGTTGAGCAGTGTGGACAGAGGGTGAAGGGCGGTGGGGGGGGTTCTTGGGGAGGGGCACTTGGCCTGTGCCTTGGGGATGGACAGGGGTTAGGCAGGCAGCAGGGAAGAATGGGGACATTCCCGGGGAATGACCAACATTCCCCAGTGCCTGGGGAGTACAGGATCTCTAGGAAGCATGTCCCATTCTATCCTCCCAACAGAGTTTGTAGACGTTATTATCCCCGTTTTACAGACGAGGGAACTCGGGCTTCGCCAGGTTAGCTGATTTTCCAGGCTCATTCACAGAGCTGCGTTTGAGCTCAGGTGTGTCTAAGGCCTAGGGTTGTGCTCCTCTGCAGGCCAGGGGGACCACAGGTCCTGGGTGGAGGTCCTGGGTAGGCATGGTCAGCAGGCAGCTGGGAGGCAGGGAAGGAACGGGCCAGGGACATCCCGGGGCCTTGCCCTTCCAGAGGTCGTTTCCCAGTCCCTGCTCAGCCCTGGGGCTTCCTGGCCCGTGGGCCGGATCTTGCTTCCCATTGGGCTGATGAGAAGATTGAGACTCAGAAAGAGAGAGTGCTTTGCTCCCCTCCTGGAAATCGCTTAGGCTAGGCACTGACAGAATGGGGGTGTCAGCTCAGAGAGGGTAGAGATGGGCCAGCTTGCTCTCCACCATACCTCTGAGGCCAGAACGATGCCTGGCTCACAGCAAGTGCTCAGTAAATGTTTGCAGAATGAATGAATGGACAAATGAATGAATGTGGGAGTCGTCCAAGCATTATGTATGTGTATGTGTGTGTGAAGTTGGCAGTGCTGACTTTAGATTAAGATGTAGATGGCCTTAGGAATTCTAGGACGGGTATTTCCTTCACCCACAACAAAGAGAGCTACACGGAGGGAATTTGTAAGGCCTTGCTCTGTCTTAGGACCCGTGCAAGACTCTGGGATAAACATTCACTTATCCGACGAATGTTGGTGGGATTGGGGCGGCAGCATCCTAAGTCTTTGGGGATACAGCAGCGAATGAAACAGTCAAGGTTCCTGTCCTCAGTAGCTTACTAGGTGGGTAGCACAGAGAATAAATCAGAAAGCAGAAAAGCCCCCTGAAACCAGAGGTGTGAGATGATTTTAGTGATAATTGCTATGAAGACAATAAAGGAGGGTAAGATTGATCGGTCTGGAAGATGTTCTAGACAGGGGGGTTAAGGGAAGATCTCTCCTGACAGATGCCACTTGAACTAATCCTGCTTGGTGCAAATGGGCCAGATGGGGAAGATCTGGAGGAAGAGCATTTCAGGTGGAGCAGACTGCATGTGCAGAGGCCCTGAGGCAGGCAGGGGCTTGCATTCTGGAGGAACAGGAGGAGGCTGCTATGGCTGGACAGTGAGTGATCAGGGAGGCAGTGGGAGGAAAGGATACAGGCAGGTGGGACCCATCATGCAGGGCTGTGTGAGGACAAGGTGGTGTGAGTTTCTGTAACTGCTATAGTAGGGTTTTGGGCAGGCCCGTCAACATTCTCCTATTCAAGTATTGGAAAGCTAAGCAAATCCACTAACGAATGACTTAAGTGTGATGAATGTTATGAAGGAGAAGTAAACGATGTCTGGTGGTGATTGTGGGGGACTTGACTGTATCAGAAGAGGTGACATTGAGGTGAGATCTCAAGGCATCCAGGTAGGGACACTGGGGTGCAGCATTCCTACTGGGCAGTGGCACATTGCGGCCAAAACTGACCCAGTAAAGGATGCGCCATGTGAGTATGGTTGGCAGGATGGTCAGAAGGCAGACCTGGCAGGCCCTCTTGGCTGTGATAAGGAGAGTTATTGGCCCTGGGGAGACTTGGAGGGCCAAGAGGAGGAGTGACAGGGTCAGGTGGGCTCTTTAGAGGGGCTGCTCCGGCTGCTGGTGGGGAACCCACTCTAGGGGTAGACATGGCAGCAGGGAACCAGCGAGGAGGCCAGCTGGAGTCCTGAGCCAGGGGATGGCAGTGAGAGGGCACAGATGTGGACAGATCAGAAAGCTTCCTAGGATCTGATAGGATCTGCGGGTCTGGTTGGTCCCACGACCTTCCTAAGAACAGAGGGAGTACTCTGGGAGACGGAAGGAGAACTGCAGTGGGTTGAATGGTGTCCCCACCACAAAAGATGTGTCTGCCTGGAACCACAGGATGTGATCTTATTTGGAATAAGGGTCTTTGCAGATGTAGTTAAGGTAAGGATCTCAAGCTGAGATCATTCTGAATTGGACTGGGCCCTAAATCCAAAGACAAGTGTCCTCATAAGAGACAGAAGAAATCCAGAAACACAAGGAAGAAGGTGATGTGAAGACGGAGGCAGAGATGGGAGTGATGCAGCCACAAGTCAAGGAACTCCAGGAGCCACCAGAAACTGGAAGACGCCAAGGGAGTTTCCCTTTAGAGCAGTCAGAGGGAGTGTGGCCCTGACACCTTGGCTCCAAACTTCTGGCCTCTGGAACTGTGGGACAATGCATTTCTGTTGTTTTAAGCCATCAAGTTTGTGGCCATTAGCTGCAGCAGCCCTAGGAAACTAATACAGTGCCCAGTGAGGGACTCCTCCTGATGCTGCTCCGATGGTTACAACCCTCAGCTTGGGTCCCTTTGAAGAGTTCTGCTCTGTTCCTATTTTGCTGTGCTCCCCCTGTCCACCCCCCCCCCCCCTCCCCGCCCCAGCTATATTAGAATAAGATTGAATTTTCTAGCTTGGGTTACTAAGCTTTCAGATCTGGAAACTGTGGCCATTAATCAGCTGTCACGGGATGTCGTAAACAAGGGGCTTTAAAAACCATGTTTGCTTTTTAGGCTGATAATACTTGGAGGTGAAGCCGGGAGAGTTATACATAATGCATGCATTTTAATGGGCCACGCACTGCAGCCGTCTTTAGTCGGAATGATTCGTTTTAATGTCCAAAATAAATATCAGAGACAATTTGCCAACAAAGCTGATTTTCTCTGCCCACCATTAACTTAATCTTTATACCTCAGCCTAACGACAGAGGGGCTGGGGGCAGGGGGTGGTGCTTTGTATTGCAAGTAACGGGGAGAAGCAGTCAGTGTGGTCCTGAGCCATGGGTGACCGCTTGCCCCAGTTTGCTCAGAACAGCCCTGCTTTATGCCCAGTGTCCTGGAGTAATTATTCTGAGATTGGATCATGTGGGGTTGCCAATATCCAACTGTTTTTGATCTATAAGATAGCAATTTTGTATGGTTTAATCAAAACATAGAGAAGTTGCCTGGTTTGTATGATATCTCTTGCTAAATATGCCCTTGGGGAAACTGAGGCCCAGGGAACTGAGAAGCATTGCCTGGGGCCACTGAGCTTCACAGAGGCTGAGTTCCAGGTTCCCTGGGTGCCCCATGCTCCTGTTCCCGAGCCAGGTGTTTTTCTCTTGGAGGACATCCAAACCATACCTGCCTCCTCTGTGCCTTCAGCCCTGAGGGCTTCTTGCTGTCCCTTTGAAAGGCAAACCTCAGAGCCACACCTAGTTTCTGTCCCTGCTTTCCTGAGCTGATACTTTCTGGGGTGCTACCCTGGCCATAGCACCACCGTCCACCGCCTATCAGTCCTGATCACCCAAAACACGTAAGCATGGGAATGAGGACCACATACTGACCATTCATTTGTCTTGACAACTGATACGTAATTGGAGTAAGATAGGATCACTGCCTTCTTGACAGGAGAGATAGGATGAATGTCCCTCAAGTTGTAGAGGCTGATTCTTTTAATTCCCTTATTTATGTCCTTGTGCAGTTGCTGGTGGGTGGGGAAGGAATTCAGAAGGGGAGGAGGTCAGGGTGTGGGATTTGCTGAACAAGGCTGATTTTAAACCCAAAGTGACCTTGCCAAACAGGGAAGTGTCTTCTTCCCCTGCAGCCCCCAGGAAAACACATACCTACTTGATGGTGGGTATGTGTGTGTTGGGGTGAGGGGGGAATGGCTTCCGGAGAGCCCTGTGCTGGGAGCCGCTGCTGCTGGGGACACAGATGGCAGGAAGCTTAGGCCTTGCCCTGCCCACCTGTAAAGAGTAAGTATAGGGCTTTGCATCTCTTACTGGAGAGGTGGGTCCCTCTACCAGACTGAGCTGCAGAGGGAAGAACACGGGCTTCAGGGTCATTCATTCTTTCCTTTATTCATTAAATAAATATGGAGTCCTCAAGTGCCAGCTGTTCTGCTGTGTATCAGGATAAATTCACCTAAAAATCCAGGTTTCTGGCTTTCTGTAAAAATCGTAGATCTGGCCCACGACCCAGCATTCCTGCCAGGTGTCCGGCGCTGGTGCTGAGCTGTGGCTGCTCGCCCTAGCATCACCTTCATCTAGCGCATGTCACTCCTCTACGCAGCCTGCCTGGCCCCTGCAGGCACTTGATTTTGAGAACCCGGGTTTAATCAGTCTCTGCTTCCTGTACCAAAGGAAGGTGCCAAAGAAATTCTTGCTGTTTGTTACATGAAACTGACGGTTCCCTAAAGAGGTCCTGGACTTCTTTCAAACCTTTCCACAGCTCGGTCCAAGTGCTCTGGGGTTCCAGAGGAGAACAAGTCCCTCCCCCCGGGGAGCTCAGATCAGGAAGGGACCCTGACGGACCAACCCTCCCCTTCGTATCCTAGGAGAAGTGGGTACACAGCACTATGGGTACAACAGCCTTGGTGAGAATGCAAACTTGCCCAAGCACTTGAAGGGCGGTTTGGCCACATCTCTCAAAATTTGAAAAGCCCATGACATTTGGCCCAGCTGTTCCAGGGCCACATTCCACAGATGTGTTTGGAAAAGTTCACTGAGATATAGATGCAAGCCTGAGTGTTAATAAATGTTTGTAACAGCAACTAGAAGCCACCAAAATGTCCATCAGGGGTCTGAGTATATAAGATGTGATGCTTCCGTGCCAAGTGGCTGCAGGAGAGACTGTAGCTGTTTTTGTGCTGACATGGAGAGATTCAGAGTTGCATTTTCAGCAAAATAAAGCCAGAAGCAGAGCAGTGTATATATGAACACATTTGTGTTATAAAAAAGGACTGTTGAAAGCGTGGCCTTTGACACAGCCTACCGGGGTGTGAGTTCCTGCTCTGCCGCTTACCAGCTGTGTGACTTTGGGAAAGTCACTTAACCTCTAGGTTTAATCACCTTGGCTGTGCAACAGAGCTAATAATAGCCTCTAATCATAGGGCTGTTGTGAGGGTTCAGTGTGTTTCATACACATAAAGCATGACCTGGGTGGGGACCAGAGTAAGTCCTCATCAGCTATTTTTGTTACTGTATATACTTATATAATTTCTTTTTTCCCTGAAAGTAACACAAAACGTTAGCAGGGGCTAGTTTGGGTATTGAAGGCAGGGGATCCATGTGTTAAGGTGAGACTTCCTTTTTACTTTATACCTTTAGAAAAAAGTTCAAAATTTTTATCAAAGGCATTTTTAACTTTTATTTCAAAATCAGTTAAATACACACACATGCATGCACACACACATATATTGCAGAGGAGGAAGCTATTTCTGTCTGGAGTGAAGTGGGAGCTGGGAAGGTTAACTGAAGTGGTTATAGTGGAGCTGGACCTTAAAGAATCACCCAGGCAAAGAAATGGGCCAGGGGATGGTTTACTGGGTGGAAGAACCAGCATGTGCAAATGTCCTGAGTCAGGAAAGATCATGGGGAACAGTGCGGGGTCAGGTTTCAGAGTCACAGAGGAGGACCTAGGGATGAGGCTGGAGGGGTGAGGGTTCTCAAATGTGCTTGTGGATGGGGCCCAGGCCTCATGTACTCAAACTCATACATGTTCTCAGGGGATGGAGAATAGATGATATATTTTTTAGTGCATATGAGAACACAGTGTCCCCATTTCTCAGATTAAAAATCCAAGGCACAGAGAAGTGAAGTGACTTGCCCAAGATCACACATCAAGTTTGGGGTACAGAGTTCCTCTTGACTTCTGGTGCCATCTTGTTCTGCTATGTAGTACAAGCTTGATCAGTCCCACCCGATAGTATCTCAGTATAAGGTTTGGGAAATTAAAGTTTGGAGGGCAGATTACTTGTTAATTTCTTTATAGTCTCTCTCCCCACTCCCATGAGCTCTAGTAAGGCAGAAACTGCGACTGTTCTGTGGGCTAATGCATGCCCCAGGGCCTAGGACATTGTCAGGTACATGGTTAGGCACGCAGTAAATGTTTGTTGAATGCATGAATAAATGAGGTCACCTGGGAAGTCAGGGACAACCAGAACAGGAACCCAGGGCTCTGCCCCCTTCCCCCACCCAGGCTGGGCTCTATCCATTGCACCAGGGCACCTAGACTCCAGGGAGGGAGGCTGAGCATTGTTGTTTGTTGAATTGTTTTCCCCCACCCCTTCCAAAAAAGATATGTTGAAGTCCTAATGCCAGTACCTGACGATGTAGAAATAGGGTCTTTACAGATTTAATCAAGTTCGGATGAGTTCCTAGTGGATTAGGGTGAGGCCATATGGAATAGGATGGACCCTAAGTCCAGTGCCTGGTGCTTTATAAAGAGAGAGAGGTTTGAAGACACAGAGGAGACACAGGGAAGAATTCCATATGAAGACGGAGGCAGAGATTGGAGTTATGCTGCCGCAAGCCAAGGAATGCCAAGGATTGTTGGCAACTACCAGAAACTGGAAGAGGCAAAGAAGGATTCTACCTTAGAGCCTTTGAGGGGAGCAGAGCTCTGCTGACGCTTTGATTTCAGACTTCTGGCCTTCAGAACTGTGAGAGAATAAATTTCTTTAGTTTTAAACCACTCAGTTTGTAATACTTTGTCACGGCAGCCCTAGAAAACTAAAACAGGCATCTGAGAGCAGGGTCTGGGTCTTGTGGTCTGTATTGCCCTTGGGGAATGTATGAATGGGTGGATGCATACGTTAATGAGATAATCTGGCCCAGTCCTTTCATGAATACCAGAGAGGGCAAGGGCTTAGACTAGGCTGCATAGCTGGTGGGCCCAGCCCAGCAAAGAGCAGAGCCTCAGGAAATGTCAGCTGGACGAACAATATAGTCACCCTGCCTGACATGGGACTCTGGGCCAGCCTACCTCTGTGGGACCCCCTTCCCTCCCTACCAGACCAAGTGGTGCTGGCTGGAGTGGGGCGGGGGGCTGAGAGTGTGGCAGACTCTCACATTTGCAGGAATGAGATCATCTTTCCAAGCCACTGCCTGGCTTGGTTCCATCACTCACCGTGGCCCCCATGTACGGTACTAACAGTGTTCTTAGCTGTTGCAGCCAGCCTGCTCCGCACACCTTCACCGAACCCTCAAACAGGCATGTGGGCCGCAACAGGGCCTCTAGGACCCCCTCTGCCTTCTTCCCGAGGTGAGAGGCCCTGAGAGAAGGGAACTCAAGGGAGACGAGGGTGTGAGTCCCAGTGCTACACACGTTGGCTGTGTGCCCTTGCGCCGGTCCCTTCCCTTTTCTGTGCCCCAGTTTCTGCCTCTTTAACCTCTGTGCCTGAATGCTGCTTTTGGAGTGGGAGGTGGGACAGTGGGACGGTACAGAGAGCCCTTGACCAGCGGCGTGAGCTGGGGCAGCCTGCTCACCTCTGTGAACCTCGGGCTCCTCGCCTGTCAGGTGGGGCAGGTAATCTCATCTCCTTCTCATCTACCGTGAGGACTACATGATGTCAGGTACCCGGCACGGTGCCTAGTGTATAAATGTTCTGGAAGTGTGGCCATTGCTTTTATTACCTTTCTAGCATCATTGCTCCCATTCTGGCACCAGGAGCTCCAAAGAGTAAAGCGTTTTGTGCAGCTGGACCATCCCGTCTCCAAGCCTTTGCACGTGCTGTTCCTTTTGCCCCGCAATGTCCCCCTGCAGCCCCTGTGCATCAGAGTCCCACCTGCTCACGCTTCGAGGCTCAGCCCTGCTGGTTTGCCTTGCTTCTCAGAATCCCTCCGGACTGGATACTTTTTCCTCTGGGTGCCCCCTGAGGGCCTCATGCCCTATGTTGCAGGCCCTCTCTGCTGGCTCCCGTGTGCTCTCTCCCACCAGTCCAGGGGCCTTGCCCTCTCTCTTTGTGCCCCCTGCGTGTCTCTCCCCCGCTTCACTTCCCCTGAGGCCAGTGAGTGCCTAGACCAGGCCCCTTGCCTCTCCAGCCCCAGGAGGTGACCGGCCCCATTCTTCAGGGACAGAGAACTGAGGCCAAGAGAGGGTTCAATTCCCAGCTCTGCCACTCCCCACCTCTGTGGCCTGGGGCAAGAAACCTTGTGTCTCTGAACCTCAGTGTCCTCATCTGTGCAATGGGGATGCTAATGGCACCTGCCTGGCACGTTGTCATAGAGGTCATGGGAGCTGCTGTCAGAAGGCGGCTTCTCCTAAGGGCTAAGAGTGAGCTGCTGTTATTATTATTGTTGTCGCTGTGGTTATCAAGTCTCCCAAGGCCACGTAGCAAATAGGGAAGTGGGGTATCCTGGCTAGACTGGGTCACCTGGTGCCCAAGTCCAGCCAGTTTGCCCCCACCTATCTCCCTCCCACCTATGAGGCTGGCTCAGCAGCCAGATTTTAAGAATAGAGCATGTGCTGGGATTTCTCCAGGGGAGTTGGCAATGCCCTTCTCTCCTCCGGGGGGTGGCTCTGGAGAAGGGGGCAGGTGAGTGGCCAGTTATGTTGAAACAACAGTCTCCTGTTTGCTGTGAGGGACCTTAATGTTGTGACTTGCTTGTGTGCTGCCTCCCTGTGTCTTACTCATCAGATATGCTCCCTGGGGACAGAGCAGGACTCTTGGCTCCCTTGAGTTCCCTTCTCTCAGGGGAGCTCCTGGGAGTGGCACCTCTGCTCCCTCCAGAGGCCTTCTCTCTACTTTCTGCATGGTAATGCCTGGCTGGGGAAAGCACAGCTCAAGTCACAGATATCGATGGCAGAGAGGAGCTGGCCTGGGAATCTGGGGAGCCTCTGACCCTCCGTCCCACCCCCCGCTTGCTGTGTGACCTTGGGTGCAGCACCTTACCTCTCTGAGCTCCAGTTTCCTTACCTGGGGAATAAAAAGCTTGAACTCTCTCTCCAAGAAACTATGAAAATTCTTTCTCTTAGGAAAAGAAAACTGACTTTTTTATTCAAAGTTGTTGCTGTTGTTATTGTGTGTATGTGTTTGCCTGGAATGCCACTCTCCCTCCTTTGCTCAGGAAGGGCTCACTTCAGGCATACCTTCTTCCTCTGGGACGCCTTCCCTGACCACCCTCCCTGGCTGGGTTAGGGCCCCTCCTCTGGCTACCCATAACCTTGGGCTTCCTTCTACAAGGCACCCGTCTCTCTGTGGGGCAACTTGTTCTGCCCTTGGATTGGGAGCATCCTGAGGGCAGGTGTGGGGTGTCCTGCATCTTGGAATTTCCATCCTTAGCAGAGAGGCTGATCCGAGAGGACCTCACTCAGTATTAGTGAAGTGCCATAACATCAGACAATGGGAGGAGATTCTGGACTTTCTGATCAGGGCAGTTTCCTGGGGGCCAGGGGGAATGGAAGGCCCTGCTTTCAGAGTCTGTGAGGCCCCTTCCTGAAGCATCTTTGAATGACAGAGGTGGGTGGGTGTCCGGGAGGAGAGAGGTGAGGCCCTCCCCCTCTGAAGGTAGTGAGATTTTAACTTGCGTTTCCCAGGCCTGATTTTGTTCGTGGGCTTTGCCGGAGCCCTTGGTTTTCCCAAATGAACCCTGCTGTGTCCCTCGGGGGGGGGCCCACAGAGAGCGGCTCAGCCAGGCTGGGGCAGCTGGCACGTACTCTCTGATCCTCCCTTTCATTTTGGGCCTCTCTGAACATCCAGCCCTACGCCCTTGGTCCTCCGCGCTCAAAGCTTCACAGAAGCAGCTCAGCGGGAAGTGAGAGTCGCTCTGACCCCTCTAGTCTCTTAAAACTCTTGTAAAGGAGTAATACCCTGACGAGAGAGTCTCCTGTCAGATTTACATTTTTTTAATGCCAACTACCGCTCCACGGGTTTCAAAATGGGAAAGCTGGGCTCCATGGTGAGGATCAAGGCACAGGGAGAGATCCAGGGGCGACTTCTTTCCTCACTCCCTGCTCTGGGCCGAGGGCCGTTGCCTGCCCGGCTGCCCAGGGAGAGTAGCCACCAGGCCAGCCACGGGCCAGGCTCCCCGTCCCCTGTCCCCACCCGCTCTGGCTCCTCTGTGGTCCTCCTCACCTCGCACCAAGCACGTTCCTGCCTCTGGATTCCTGGGTGCCCTGCCTCCCACTGAGAATCCCCCTCCTCTCCGAGCTCCCGAGCTGAGTTTGTGTCCCTGGAGGAGCCTTCCCCGGACCAGCAGGGAGATTATCCTTCTGCTTCACCCTTTAAGTCCACCTTTGGAGCCCAGCATCAGGAAAGACAAAGGCTTGGAGTGTGAGAGATCTGGGTGTAAAGCTTTGCTCTCTAGCCATTAGCTTTTGGAATCTGGTGACTCACTAACCATCCCTGGGCCTCAGCTTCCCCCTCTGGAAAGTAGGTATGAAAGCACCCGTCTCTGAGAGTGGCCTGGAGGACAGGCGGTTAACGTGTGTGACTTGCCCAGTGCTGAGCCTGAGGGCAGCTCTGCTCCAAGCCTGGCCCTGGGACCAGCACCATCTCCACACTGTTTATTACAGAAACTGAGAGTAAGAATTAGACACTGGTACAGCAACTTGGCATTACCATGATAACTTATTTTACGGAAGTATCTTTAACAGATTAGAGAATGAATTGATTGCAGATGAAATGTGGTCCTTTCACACTGAGAATTTGAGGAGACTTACCTTGGCTTGGAAGTCTCAAGAAACTATTTTCACTCATTCATCTATCTATCCATCCATCCATCCATCCATCTATTCATCATGAGTTAAGCCCTCACTACGATGCTCAGAGGAGCTAAATTGACTTCTGGCTGTGACTCCTCATTTATTGAGTCTCTTGGGGCAGGGAGGAAAGTAGGCATGTCTCCCCATTTCCTCCAGGGGGTGGGCAGAGGCAAACTTGCTTAACAAAGCTCAGGTAATTAGACACACATTACATTATCTTTGGGGGTGGGGTGGGGTGGACCAGGAGAATCCCCGTCCCCAATTCCCATCACTTGTTCTGGCTTGGCACTTGTCTTCCTTTTTTTTTTTTTAATTTATGGCCGTGTTGGGTCTTCGTTTCTGTGCGAGGGCTTTCTCCAGTTGTGGCAAGCGGGAGCCACTCTTCATCGTGGTGCGCGGCCTCTCTTCTTGCGGAGCACAGGCTCCAGACGCGCAGGCTCAGTAATTGTGGCTCACAGGCCCAGTTGCTCCGCGGCATGTGGGATCTTCCCAGACCAGGGCTCGAACCCGTGTCCCCTGCATTGGCAGGCAGATTCTCAACCACTGCGCCACCAGGGAAGCCCTTGTCTTCCTTTTTGATGGGAAAACTCTGGGCAGAATTTACTTTATGTCTGTCCTTCATCTTCCCCAAAGTCAAAGGCAGAGTTTGCCACTCCCCGCATTTCCTTTTATTATGGAAACTGGGAAAATGACAAGTAATTGTTTGAAGATGTTAGAAAGATTGCATTTTGTTTTGCAACTATCAGCTTAAAAATAATGTTTAAGAGATTATGAATGGGTGATTAACTATTTCTTCCATTACTTCCTTCTCAGAATAGAAACTGCAATGATTGTGATACGCACAGTAAAACGGAGGCCCCGCTATCTAAAACCAGGAGAGAAAACAAGTAGCCAGTGTCCCTTTTGGGGTGAAATTCTACCTCTCAGACCTTGGAGAAGGCTGGGCTAGGCAAGGTGGTGAATGTTGCTAAAACAAACATGGTCTCCATCTGCTAATTTCTCTCCATCGCCCCGTCCCTCCCCACTCCTTGTATCAACAGCTGTTATGGGACTGCAGTCAAATTCAGTATTCACTGCCTTTCCTGAGTCAGTTTTGGGTGAAAACAGTTTTTGATGCGGCTCTATTGCGCCATTTCAGTGGGTGTTTATCATTTAAAAGGAACAATTTTAATACCTACATTTGCCTTACAGAATGAGCCATAAATGTGATTTAGGCTTCCCTTTCTAATAGACTCTTACAAGCGATTTCCTAGGCTCCAGAAGAACCATTCCTCCAAGCGGTGGCCATGAAAATGAACAGGCTTTTGCTTCTTTTACAAAAGTTTTCCGTTTTAAATACCTTTTGAAATTATTGAACGAAACTGGGTAAACGGGCTGATTTGTGTGCCTTCCTTGCTGGGAATCTGGAGCTCCTGGAAATGTCTTGGGGTAGGACGGTTCTCCCACAGTAGGAGGTGAGGCCCAGGAGGTGTGGTGCTGATGTGTTGATGTCCAGGGGCTGTTTGTCCTCCCTCTTGCATCTTCTCTGGCCTCCAGCTTCCGCATCTGTAACAGGGCGGAGGCGGTGGCAGTACTACAAATCCCCTGGATCAGTGCTACTCAGGGTGAGGTTTTCGGGCAGGCAGCATCAGCATCACCTGGAAGCTTGCTAGAAATGCAGTTTCTCTGGCTGTGCCCAGACTTGCTGTATTGGAATCTGGGGGCGGGGCCCAGTGATCAGCGATCAGTTTTATCAGCCCTCCAGGTGATTCTGATGCATGCTAAAATATGCTCTGACTTCTTGGGAGCAGAGCTGGGAGCCTGTGAAACATCAGGGCGAGCCACTGAAAGAGTTCACAAGTTCCTTTAGCGAAAAGGTTTCCCAATCCTGGGAAGGTGTAGGCCCCCCTGTGTGCTTAGGACCCAAGTTGGCTTATGACAAAAATAGTGGGTTCAGGGTTGGACACCACAAGTCAAGGTTGGATATTTGAAAGACTGGAGTGTGTGTCTTGAGATGACAAGGGGGATGGTGAAAAATCTGGAAGATGAGACTTTGTCCTGTTTGTTCAGAATTACCCAATAGATACCCACTGGCCCCCAAGGTGCTCCCACACACCACATTGCTGTGGGCATGGGCACGGGTATATTTAACCTGGAGAATAAAAGAAGCCACGCAGGAGAGGCAGAGACCTGGAGACTGTCTTCCATATACTGGAGGTCTGGACCATGGATAATGGAGTTGACATCTCCGCAGCTTCAGAGATGCCCCAGGGAGAAAAGAGGTAAATAAGAGAGCGTGTTCTCCATCACTGGAGGTGTGTAGGCAGAAGCGGCTGACCGTGGTGCTGCTTACCATCAAGGGCGCTCCTACTTTTTGTTCCAGCCCACAGCTGACCTTCTTGTGGCCTCTCTTCTCCAGGGTGGGAAGGCCATTAACCTCATGAATGAGGAAAGCCCTCCTGCCTGGATATGCCACTTCCTGCTGAGAAATGCCTCCATTCGGGGGAAAAATGGGATTAATTTTTAGCGGAAGCAGCAGTGGCTGAACGTGCAGTTTTCAAATTGTTGACTATGATATTAAGTAACAAGCAGACTCCTGTCCAATGGATGTTATTAAAATTAACTGTTTTAGCACTACATTTAGAATCAAAACCAATCTGTCACTCCTAAATGGTTTCTTTCAACTGCTATTTGCCGGTAAAATGAACAGTTTTAACAATTACATCTCCAGTGCAAATCATAAACTTGATTTACAGGAAAACACTTAATTTACTGCCTTTGACTATGCACCAGAGCTGCCAATTATCTGACTGTAAATTTCCCCCCTTGGTTATTTGCTTCTTAAACAGCAGCCTTGGTCCTGTTACCTCACTTGCGTTTGGGCCCAAGGCCCTACCTGGGATTGTAGACTCTGATTTGTGGTTTTGTCTGTGAAGACTTGGGTGCTCAAAAGTAGATGGGGATCTATACAGAGCTGGATCCCTGAGGGCCCTCTGTTCTGTGCTGTTTCATGTTGTAAAATATTGAGTGGAGTAGCACCGCTATTTAACGAATCTGGGTGAGCCATTATGGGGGGAAAATCAGTGTGTTTGAGCAGGAAGGCCCTTGGAGAAAACTAATAAATGATTCATTTGTTCATCAAACAGTTGATTAAACAGCCGTTTTTCCCAAGTGAGGAACTGTAGGCTATGCTGTGATGGATGCATGCCCCACGGTCCCTGCCCTCAACGAGTTCACAGTCTAATAGGAAAGACATGTGCTAAATACCATCACTTTGTGATATAGTCAATCACTCCTTTAATGGTTGGCTGTTAATGAGCTGAAGTGCTGGGGCCCACTGAGAGGCAATAGTTCTGCTCAGCGGTGCTGGGTGGGGGAAAATGATAGGCAGAAGCTTTGTACAAGTTCCGTTTGAACTGGGCCTTGAAGGGTCAGTAGGAATTTTTCAGGTAGAGGAGGAGAGGAGAGGGCATTCCAGGCAGAGAGAGCCAACTCTTGCACAGAGGAGCAGGGCATTTTCAGTGAGGGGTGCTGTTGTCAGGCCTGGCAGGAGGGGTGGGCGGCATGACTGCTTGGAGGTAGGGTGGAGCCAGGATGCCTTTTTTAAGGAATTTAGGTTCTGCCTGGTTTACGGTTGAACTCCTTTTCTAGCTAAGCAAATGCAAGTCCACAGCTCTGAAATGGCCCTCGTCAGTCAGGAGGGACTGTGAACGCCAAGAAGTTATAGGATGGAGGAGGGTTTCCTGGTATTTTGAGAAGTCAGGACGCATATGCAAACCACATGCAAATGAGATGCAAGCCAGCACCTGCTCTGTATTGTGTTGTCAGCTGGCTTTCTGCAGCAGGGAGGGTCCTGTGCATTTCAACAAAGGTGAACAAAAGTAGCTGAGCTACAGGACACTTCATGAGGCTGCATAAGAAATAGAATTGCCCCAAGACTTTCCCTGCCACGGGTCCTTCTGTAGAGGGGAGTGTCTCACTGGGAGAGTGAAGGACCAGAGTTTAGGCCCCAGAGGGGCAGGATGAAGTCCCCACAGTTGCCACTGGGAGGGAGCCCAGGACTCAGGATTTCTGGGATGTGGTTTCCTTCTGGGAGGCCCATGGGCTGGGAGGCTGGCGTGGGAGCCCGGGGTTCTCATCCCCACGGCACCCCCCACTCCTCTGCTCTCAGTGTCCCCCTCAGGAAGGGCGAAGGAGGATCTGCGGTGAGTCGGGGGTCTGTGGTTTTCTGCTGATTGTCCAGCGCTGACTGCCCCCTGAGCCCCAGTGGGGTGATCACTGAGATGGTGATGGTATTGCAGGCTTTCTCCTCACAGGGCACTTGAGGGTAACCCCCTGCCCTCGTATGCCTGTGAGCTGTGCTGGAGAGCCGTTGTGGGCTGGGGTCCCCAGGACCACTGAGGGAAAACTGGGAGCAACTCAGAGGAGGTTTCGATCCCAAGCTCCCTCTTTCTGCAGGGATTCGATCAAGAAACAAGAGGGCAAGGACCCCTGCAGCCCCCCGGCCTCCTATGACAAGGGGGTGGGGTAGCACCCAGGCCCTGGAAGCTTACAAGGCCGACTCTTCTTACTCTGCTGTGTGGCCTTGGGCGAGTCCCCCTGCAGTATTTTTGTGCCTCTCAGAAGCCAGGCCAGATACTTCACATAAGAAATTTTCCCTGTTGAGAGTCACCCCATCCTGACCTGAGACCCTTTGGGGCAGGGGCTGCTGCACAAACATTTTGGAGAGCCGGGGGTGGCATGGGTGTCCAGGCCTCCAGGACAGACGGCGGCCTCAGGTCCCTGCCACCCCATGGAGGGAGGCTCGCTGCATCTGTGGGTCCTGGGGGTGGCTCGCAGCCTGCCCTGCACATCCTGATGCCCTGCCCCTCTATCTTCTTCCGTCTCCTTTTTCTCTCTCCCTGTCTCTCCTGCCCGCCCCCTGTCTACTTTCCCTGCGTGCCTGACTTGTCCTCCGGGTGTGGCTCTTTCTGTGCTCTCTCTCATGTTCTCGGGGTCTGGCTCTCCTCCTACCTGCTCTACCTGCCTCTGTCTCTCTTGGGACCCCTCCCTCCATCTCCCTCTTCTTGCCTGGCTTCTGAAGCCCAGTTCCCTCTCCCCTCCTCCATGTTCTCCCGTCTCCGCACCTCCTGTCTTCTCCCATCTGCATCCACCCCACCTTCCCCCACCCAGCTCCCAAGTCATGAGCACTTTGGGGGAAACTGAGGAAGGATCTCTGATGAGGGTGGGAGGGACAAGAAGGGAGAGGACGAGAACTGCTGGCCTTCAGCAGGTGGCACTGTTGGGCGACTTTTGCTTGTGAAACCTTTCAGAACTGAAAAACATACTGGAATCTAATTGGTATTTGAGAGCCCTTTTTTAAAAAAAAAATAAAAATAATGACTCTCATTTCCCGGGCATCATTAAACAAGGTGCAGTGTTTGTGTGTGTGTGTGTGTGTGTGTGTGCGTGCGTGTGTGTATGTGTGAATGCAGATGTCTGCATATGAGCCTATGGGGCTGGAAGTGTAGCGGGTGTGTGAGCACATGCCATGTGTGCCTGAGTCCATGTGTACATGTGTAGTAGAGATGTGTGTGTAGGAGTGTTTGTGTGCAGCTATGTGAATGTGGGTTTTCATGGCTCAGTGTGTACCAGTGTGAGGGGCGTCTCTACATGCGCAGCTGTCAGTGTTGGGCCCACAGGTCTGTGCGTATGCGTATGTGTAGTTGCGAGTGTGTGAGCATGTAGGTGCACCAGTGGGGTTGTGTGGGGAGCACAGATGAGGTATTTGTGTCTTCACACATGCCCGCTGGTGGCGGTTTAGCGTAGTGGATAAGAGGGAGAGCCGTGGACTCAGGCCTCCAGGTTTAAATTCTGGCTTCACATTTATAGCTGTGTGATTTTGACCTAGTCCCCTAACATCTCTGAGCCTCAGATTCTTCATCTGAAAAATGAGATAATAGTAATATCTATCTCTCTGGCTGATGTGAGGATGAAATAGAATCATCTGTGTCAAGGGCCTGGCAGGGCACCGTCAAAGGCTCAGAGCCACAGTGCGTCAGTGTGCGAGTCAGTAGGGCACAGCCTCCTGCTGTCCAGCTCCACTGGCTGGCTGGGCTGGACTTGCTGGGCCCAGAGGCTTCAAGTGCTACTCTCTCCAGGGGCTTAGAGGCCCAGGGTGGCTGGGGGTACATCCCAAGGGCCTCTGGGTCTGCAGGACAGAACCAGGGCTGGAATGACCCCCATGGTGGAGATCCAAAATGCAAGAGCTGGAGGGGACCTCAGGGGTCATGATTTCAGCTCCTCATGTAAGGAGGGGAGAAGGCAGCCTAGAGGGGCCAGGACAAAGTCAGGACCAGGCCAGTGTCTGAGGGCACTAAGCCAGGCTGACTCCCAGCCTGGGGCCTGAGGGCAGAGCAGCTCCTTGTAACCCTGACTCCCTCCCCTTGTCTCTCTTCCTCCTCTTCCTCATCTCTGTGGTGACCTTCTCTCTTACAGCTGAAAGCGGTGGGGGGGAGACATCTGTTCTGGTTATCTACTGGGGTGTAACATCTTCCCCAAACTTAGTGTCTGGGAACAATTGGTTGTTATTGTGCCCAATTCGATGGGTTGACTGGGCTAAGCTGGGGTCTCATGTAGTGGCCACGCTGGAGGTCACCTGAGGAATGGCCACTTGCCTCCTATGCCCGGCTCCTCAGGGTCCCTGGCCTCTCTGTCTGAGCAGTGTCCCCTCCTCCAGGCCCCTCCACATGACTTGGGCCTCTCCCAGTAGGGTGGGCTCAGGGTAGTTGCACTTTTAACATGGAGGCTGGCTCCAGGGTACAGAAAGTGGAGGCAGCTGGGCTAGTCAAGGGCTGTGCCTTGAACTGGCCATGCCATTTTCCGTATTCTACTGGACAAAGCAGTCGTGGCCCACCCAGGTTCAAGAGGGTAGAGAAATAGAACCCTCTTCTTCATGGAGGAGAGCAAGGTGGTATTGCCAGTGAGCCTGGCAGGGCTGGTGATGGTGGCATGGGCATCTTTGAAAATGCAACATCCTAGTGATGCCACAGCATCCTAGTGACGTTGTAAGGGGACGACAGTGCCGGTCTCCAGAGCGTTCCTCTCTGTCACCGCATCCAGGTCTTGGAGCTGCCTTCCGCGGCAGGGCTCTCCCCACCTCCTCACTCACCGTGTGACCTCGGGCAGCTCCCTTCGCTCCCCAGCATCTCAGTTTGCACATCTGTAAAATAGGAGGATAATACTAGAGCCCGCCCCATCCAGCATGCAGAACACGGCCTGGCACACAGCAAGGCCTCGGAGGTGTCCTTGTCACTGTCGTCATCCTTGTCTGCCCTTCAGCTGAGAAAACGGAGGCTCAGAGAAGTTAAGGGATTGCCCAGGGCTGCACAGATTGGAGATGCCAGAGCCGGGCCTGGAACGCCAGCGTTCCCCCTCTAAACGCCACACTGTTCCCTCGGAGGCTTTGTGTTGTCAGGAGAAGGATCAGAGGGGCTGGGGAGCAGGAAACAATAGGAAGATGAGGAGTCGAGGGAAACATTGTCCCATCTCAAGTTCTAGGTTGTGTCTCCCGGGACGTCCAGACTCATGTACTGTCTCCTGATTCATCACTGGTCCTTCCGTCCCAAGCCCCCACTTTGATTACAGCCCCTATTCCTGGAGTGGTGTTGGGACCAGCTCCAGACTTCTCTGGGCCGGGAGTCATTTCACAGCTTCCCATACTGTCCCAGCCACCCAGGCCCCCGTGTCCTCCCAGCCACCCAGGGAGGGGCTGCTTCCCCTTCCACAGGAGAGGAAACTGAGGCTGGGAGAAGTCACGCGGCTCCTCCAGGTCCCCCAGGGCTGGCCTCACTGCAGCTCTGACTCCTCTAGGCATGGCCTGCTGCCCCCCACTCTCTTCCCTCCCTCCAGCAGGCCTGCACATGCTTCCAGACCCGCACCCCAAAATGACGGTCCCCTTACACTCCTGGCTTTCCAAGCCCTGCCGCGTTTCCCAACTACTTACTGGAGCTCTAGTCCCACGAGAAGCTCGGTGACGAAAGGGTTCTGTGGTCAAATGATCTGGGAAACATGGCTTCCTTCACCCCTCCCTTCTCAGGACCCACGCTGTGTGTCATAAATGGAAGGCCCTGAGGATCCTTGGTAAACAGATGGGTTCACTCGGGTTTAAGCCAAAGTTTGCCAAATTTAATCATAGCATCCCACCCTGCAACACACACACACACACACACACACAGCACACACCTTCTTTTGTTTCACAAAATCACTTTTTAACACCTGTTTTTGGAATATTCTTTAAGAAATGTGGCCTAAGCGGTAAAGTCCAAATCTCTACCCTTGGTATTCAAAGGAAGGGCTGCATAGCTGGGATGCAACCCTGTTTTCAGTTTTCTCTCTCTCGGATCCCAAAGAATCCTTCTCCTCGGCATTCCCTGGTCTACACAGGACCCGTGGCCTCTCCCATCCCAGTTTTTACTCAGACGTCTCCACTCACTCCTCCAGGGACACCCCCAGCCAGGGCTCACCTCCCTGGGTGGGCTGTGACGGCTGTGCCTCCCTCTGTGATGGGTTACATACCGTGTTAGTCGCTTTTTCATGCGTTAGTCTTGTGCCCTGAACTAAACCTGAGCTCTTTGCAGACACAGGCGCCTGTCAGGCCGCAGTGTCTCCTGATGCCCTCCCAGGCCCAGCACGGATGAATGCACTGTTCATCCTCGTGGCTGGGTTGGTGGGCAGCGGGCACTGGGAAAGCTGAGGAGGGAAAGGCATTTTGATACCTCGTAACTGGCTGACATGGCTGGAGTTTCACGCTGAGGTGCAGAGGGACTGGTGACTCACTCTTGGCCTTGGTGTCGGAGTCCCAGGCACTTGGGACAGTACACATCCCCGGTCCATACACCTGTCCCATGTTCAGTTTGAGCTGAACTTGGAAACAGCACTTCCCTCCTTATGTATCCCTAGGAGAGATAGGAACAAGAGGAAGTGGCTTCAGCTGAGCAGCAGAGACCCCAGCTGGACTCGGGAATAGCTTTCCAGCTCGTGGAGACTGAGGGCCATTTGACAGATTAGAGTTCAGGGACAAGTCTTAGGCTTAGGGGACCTTCTGTGTCATCCTTAGGGACTTTAGGGGTGGCTGCACCCCTCCTGGTGGGGAAACAGATGACCTCTTTGGGGGTTTTCATCCCTGTGATTTCCCGGCTGCCAGCTCCCAGGGTCTTTGGCGTCATAGGGGAGGAAGGAGTTGTGGGTCTGGGGAGTGAGGGTGGGTCTGGGGAGTGAGGGTGGGAGAGGAGAGGGTCGTGGGGAGGGGTCTGTGCAGCGGGGGGCCTGCCCAGATGAAGGGAGCTGTCATGCTAAGCCAGCCCCAACGGCTCGTGGAGCCACTCTGGGGCCGCCCCCCACCCGTTCATGTGCTGCAGTTATTTTTAGCGCTGGGATGTGCAGAACATGCTACAGAGAAATAGAGTGGAAAATCTGACACTCATAGCCCCACTTTGAGGGAGACACAGTTCCTCCACCCGGGCATCGCTCACGTGTCTGATTTGCATCCTTCACATTTCTCCAGGCAGCCTGACTTCGAATTCTGTGGACTCCCCGAAACTGGCCCACAGTCTCCTCGGCAGGGTCCAGGGTCCTGGGACTTGGCGGTCATGGCTCCGGTCAGGTCATTCTTCCTTCTGCCAACCATTGGAATGGTGACCTGCATACAAAGACAGGGTTCTAAACGAGAAGAGCCCAGCTCTCATCTTCTGGGCTGCAGTGTGGAGAAGGCAGGGTGGGTCTTAGGACTCCTGTTAGGTAGGGGATGAAACAGAGGCTCAGAGAGGGCGTCGTGGGACCCAAGGTTGCACAGAGAGGGAAGAACAGAGCTGGCCCTTAGGAGAGCCTGCACCTCAGTCCTTTGGGTGTCAGCACAGAATGTAATGTCTAGGAACCCTGGAATCGAAGTCCAAAATGGCTTGGGAGGGGTGCAAGCAAAGAAGAAGACACAAAACTTGCTCAGAGGCGGGGACAACTCTCCCCTCCGGAGGCTGGTGTAGTAGGTATTTAATTAAACATTACTTCAGGTTTTTTTCCTCTTATTACAAAAGCATGCATGTTCTTTGTAGAAAATTTAAAAATACAGATAAGCAAACAGAAGAAAATTAAAAACACCCCTAATCCTAGCGCTCAGAGATAAACCCTGTAAATATTTTGGTATTTTGGTGGATATACTGCCAGGCTTTCCCTTTTTCTTCTTTAAAACGTTTTCATTTATTTTTAATTACACATAAAATATAGGAATGCATTCTTGTTAGAAATGTTCACACAATACAGGCCAAACTAGCCATCTCCCTTCCCTTCCCGCAGAGGTAACCACAGTTATAATTTTGATGTGTATCGTTCCTGATCTTTCTCTAAGTATACACACGCATTTATATCTGTACATATAGAGATACATGGTTTTATTTTTAGTGTGTTCAGATGTTTTTTCTTCAACAGAAATGGTATCATGCTGTATGTATTGTTCTGCACTTTGATTTTGTCACCTAACTATTAGTCTTGGAGTTTTCTCCATGTCAGTACTTATAGCTCTAACTCGTTCGTTCTAACTGCTGGGTAGAATTCCTTAGCACAGATACATCAGAGTTTATTTAGCCATCCCCCTGGTGATGGGCTTTTAGACTGCTTCCAGTTTTTTTTTTTTTTGCTATTGCAATGCTGCCTTCCATGCTCTTGAACATGCCTCCTTAGGTGAGAATACTTTTCTAGGATCAAAGCTGAGAAGAGAAATTGCTGGTCACTCTCTTTTCACACCCATTAAGAAAATGGGAGCATCTTGGACCAACTGCCATAGGAACTTGCCTTCTTCACTTCTCCATGTTAATAAAATAAAAAGGCAGCTGTGACAGCATTTCCCAAAGTCTGCTCTAGACAGCACTAAAGTCCAGTGAGACATTAATAGGTGTGTCTGGGGAGGAAAAAAATCAGGGCAGGTGTATCGTTGAGCTCTTGGAAATTCACTAATGCACATTAGTATGTCAAGAGATGTCCTGAAGTAAAGAAACAAGTTTGTCTTCATTTGGCATGGCTTCTCTCAATTTGAGGGCTGCGGTGTAAGGAACACAGATTGTAGCCGACAGTGGCAGTGCCCTCCCCACATCCCCTTGGCCCTGCCACTTCAGTGCACGGCTGGCCCTCCTTCCACCTGCTGGCACCTGCATTTTGTGGCCTGAGGACTTCCTCTTGCTGCAGGGGCCTGCTCAGCTGCCCTGTGGTGGGCAGGAATCCATGCTTTAGTCTCCAACAGCCCTCGATCAATGACTGCAGGGAGTCGGTATATCAATACTCCAGCTCCCTCACCCTTTGGGTAGGACAACTCTGAGGTCAGTGTTTTAAGTTGGTCCCAGAGTTTACCCAGAGGAATTAGACTCCCACCACCCACCGTGGTGGCTGGTTTGGAAACACACCCCTCATTACTGCCCTCCATGTCTCACCTCCCCACTTCTCTACCTTCGCCTCCCACTCATTCAGGTGTACCTGCATTCGAGTCCTGGATCTGCTCCAGGGAGACCCCTAACTAAGACTCTGATAATTGATTACTTCTTAATGGCATCATGTGAATGGCCCGAGTATTTTTCTCAACCCAACCCATCCTGCACTGTTGGACGTTAAAGGTTGTTTCCATCTTTTTCTTTTTCTTTTTTTTTTTTGCTATTGTAAACAATCCTGTGGTGGACATCCTTGAAGCTCAATTCTTAATTATTTCTTTAGGGACTATTCCTCGACATAAAGACACTGGTTCAAAGGCGTGCAGTTTTCTAAGGCTTTGGGAAGTATTTGTGGCATCTGCATTGTCGCCTTCTTGTCTTGCTCTATTACCACCTTGCAGCCCACAAAGGGCCCAGAGGGGCCAGCAATGGGTGTGCTCAGGGGATCTGGAGGTCGATGAGGATCTCTTGTAGGGACTGGGAAAGGCAGATTAGAGGAGGTGCCTGGCAGGATCCAGGGAGACAGACAAATATTGACCTGGGAGTTCACAGTAAGGGGTTTGGAGCTTGGTGGTTAGGGTGCCTCTTCCCAGGTTCTTGTTCCAAACCGTTCTCATCCTACAAGGCCTATCTGAAACTCCACGTCCTCCAGGAAGCCTTTCTTGTCTTTTCTAGCCCTTGTGAGCCTCCCCTGGAGGCTGCACACGATTCAGTACTAATCCTGTATGGTCCAAGCCACATCCTGTGGGTAGAGGTTCTGTCTGTGAGAGTCAGTGTTATGCACAGGACAGATTTACGTGCTTGGGGTTTAATAAATGCTTGCGGTAAGAGCTCTGGCTTGGGAACCATGGAGCCTGGATTCAAATCCCACCTTTGCCTGTTGACCCCTGGGGGTGGGCCCGTGGGCCTCAGGGCAGAGGCCCTGAGATGGGCTTGAATGGGAATGAGCACAACGTGGGCCCGCTCTCTCCCTCCCCAGCCTCTGGTTTCACCCCCTTTCCAGGGAGTCTGTATGCTATGAGCCCCAGAGGCTGGGCTGTCTGCATTCTGCATGGGCTGCGAATATCAGTGTGCCTTTCTTTTTATCCTTCCAGGTGCACGTTTCCGGAGACAAATATACCCTCCATTCCCAGCCCCTCGATCTGTCTAAACACAATTTGACATGCGTTGCTATTAGCTTAGCACCTTATCAAATAATGCGGCTTGATCGAGATAAAAGGTTTTACAACCCTTGCTGCCTTTGTTTCTGCCTGCATTCACCCGCCGAGACAGCTAATAATTACTACCAAAGACAAAGAGAAATCTATACGCTCAGTGTTGAGGTTCCCGTGTGCATGTTAAGCAGCAGCTTGAGGAGAAAGAGCAGGGAGGAGACGGCCCCAAGTGCAGCCTGTGCACCCAGATGGGGCCTTGCTCTCTGCTGGGTTCCAGGGCTGCAGGTGGAGAGAGAGATGGCAGTGGGCCCCAGTGCCCTGCCTTGAACATGTCAAGGCCTGGTTAGGGAGGATGGGAACGAAGTGAAGGGTGAGGCAGGGGGCACTGACGTAGAGGGCATGGCCCCACTCAGGGATGCTGGGGACCTAGGACCCTGGCTCTGCTACTGGGTCACGCCGTGAACTTGGGTATATCTCTTGCCCTTTGTGGGCCTCAGTCTCTGCTTCTGTAAATGGGACTCCTCAGGCAGTGTGGTGGGGAGTCTGGAAACCTTGGTTCTTGAGTTTGCTTGGATGTCAACAGGCAGTACATGCTGTTCTGGGTCTCAGTTTCTCTATTTGGAAAATGAGAGTCTGATTGGGATGAGGGCTATGGGCATTTCAGGCCTTGGTCTTAGGCAGGGGATGACGCAGCTGGTGTCTCCCTGGGCGTCTGTTCCATGGCCAGACCAACATGGGGCATTGACTGTGGGTGCTGAAGGAGGAGGAGACATAGGCTTTGAACCCAGAAGCTTTTCCAGAGAGGTAGTTTTCATCCCAGAACTAACAAACACAGAAAGTGAAATGAGAGCTTGCAGTGGGGGGTTCACTGCAAACTAAAGTAGTCTGAGAAGGCTTCCTGGAAGAGGAGAGCCTGGATGCTCTCAAGGGAGATGGGGTGGACCCTTGAATGGGGGTGTGTGCAGCAAGAGCAGTGCTATGGACTGAATGTTTGTGGGGCCTTTGGGAGTTGACTAGGTCATGGGACCAGACCCCTTATGAACGGGATTAATACCTTATAACAGAGACCCCAGAGAGCTCTCTCACCCATTCCACCATGCAAGGACACAGGGAGAAGACCGCTGTCTGTGAACCTGAAAGCAGGCGCTCACCAGACACTGAATGTGCTGGTGCCTTGATCTTGGACTTCCCACGCCTCCCAACTGTGAGAAATAAATGTTATTTATAAGCCACTAAGCCTGCAGTATTCTGTTATAGCAGCTCCAGTGGACTGAGACAAGCAGTAACAAGGATCATGAATAAGGTGGCTTGTGGGGCTTGTGAGTCTCTGATAGAATGGTCTGGACTTTAGCACTTGGAGGTACCAGTCACTCGCCAGTGGAAAAGGGTTGTCTGCGGCTCTCAGGACTGAAGGGACTGCCTGGATTTTCTTTTCCCCACAGCTGCCCAGGGCTGTGGGGAGGGATAGAGCCAGTGGTGTGCTAATAAATGTTTAGCAACAGGTCCTCTGGGGGTAAAAACACTTTGATTTGTATAATTTGCCAATTTCCACGGTGTAAATACTCCCATCCTGGCTGATTTCAAGTTAGCAATGTGATGTCACTGAATGTGGAGTTGGGAAGAGATACACAATTGGCCCTTATGATTGGGTATGAGCTAGCTCCGGCACATCACAGGTTGGAGCCCCGTTTAAGCCCAGTTTAAGTCAGATCAGAGACTCGCGGTATGTCAAGGCTTAAGAGGCAAGGGATGGAAAGTAGCACACATGCCGCCTCCACTCCTATCTGTGCTTACGGCAGACATCACTAATCAATCATGCCTCTGCTTAAACCCCAGATCCTTCTCATCAGAGTGCTCCAGGCAGCCACTACCAGTTGATTAGGGTTGGTATGTAAAATGACAGCTCCTTGCCATTGCTGATCTAGACTAACATCCTTAATGTACAGACGAAGAAACTGAGGCCCAGATAGGGGAGGCCACCTAAACAGTTTAGAAAAGCTGAGGCTGGAAGCCCAGTGGTCTGCCTCCCAAGCCTGCACTCTCCTGTTCTCCCACACTCTCATCTCTCCCTTTAAGAGAAGCAACAAGGGCAAAACGAACCTTGTTGCTGAGAGAGGTGGCTTTGGGCCTGGACTGGGCAGGTCTCTTCCCTGAAGCTCCTACCTTGAAGACAGGGATGAATCCCCTTCTGTTCATGACTTCTTATTACAGAGACCCATTGGCAGCGAATTGCCATTTTGCTCTGTGCTCTTTTTTGGAGAACATGTGTGTGCGTGTGTGTGCGTGAAGACTTACGTATCTCTGCACACACAAACGGACATGTTTGCATTTCCTATTAGCTGGTGACAAAGTTGGGGCCCTCCCCAGAGAGCAGCAGCCCTCCAGAGTGCGCCTGTCTCCCAGATTTATAGTAGGAGCCAGGCACTGAGTCATGATTTATCCCGAGACTGGCTCTAGGCCAGCCTGCTCACGGCTTGGCTGCGATGCGTCTGGCTTGCTCTCTCTTTTTCCTTCCCCCTTCTTCTTGGCCTTTTCACATAGCCACCCTCAGACATCATTCTTCTGGGAAGCCCTTCCTCGTCCCAGGCACCTGCTGTCTTCTGTGCCTCCTGCTTACCTCCGGCTTCCCGCTCATCACCCTGAATTGGGATTCTTTGCTTTCATGCCTGTTTCCCTCCTGGACTGGGTTCCAGGGCTGCAGGTGGAGAGAGAGGTGGGAGTGGGCCCCAGTGCCCTGCCTTGAACATGTCAAGGCCTGGTTAGGTAGGATGGGAGCGAAGTGAAGGGTGAGGCAGAGGGCACTGGCGTAGAGGGCATGACCCCACTCAGGGATGCTGGGGACCTAGGACCCTGGCTCTGCTACTGGGTCACGCCATGAACTTGTGTATATCTCTTGCCCTGTGTGGGCTGTGTTTCTTTCAATAGAGCAGGTGCTGCATCACTGTTGAATGAACCCCAGCACCCCGTTTCACTGTCCCTTCTCCGTGCCTCTCTCCATAGTTGTCCTCATTTTCCTGTGATTTGGAATCCAGGATTTGTCAGGAAGAGGTCTGGGGGCCTTGCAGTCATTCTTGCTCATTGTTAGGTGGTGCACACTCTTCTGGCCAAGTGTGTGTTTTTTTGGGCATTGCTCAGAAGAGTGGGCTGTGCTGTGTCACTGTCACAGCACTGCCCTTCCTAACTGCTGATGCAGCTCTGCCTTGGACCCTCCTTTGTCCTTTACCTGGCCTGAGAACGTGCTGCATCCCAGTCGGCTCCCCCACTGCAGGAGTCCTGCCTCTGGGGGCAGGGATGTCACCTCCGTCCTGGCCAGCATCAAAGCAGGCCCTGCAGCTGCCCATAGGCCAGCTGCCCTTCTCCATGGGGAGAAGGGGGGAGCTGTGCCCTTGCCTGTGGGCAGAAAATGGGCACTTACTGAGTACCAGCTGTGTGCTTTGTATACTGTGTCAGATCCTTTAATGCCTTATTTCATTTCATCCTCCCAATAGTGGGATAATGGGATATTATATTCCCATTTCAAAGATGAGAAACCAAAGTTACCTTTGTCTTACATAGACTTGCCCAGGATTATACAGCCAGGAAGGGTTGGGGCCAGGGACCTTAATCTGGGTCCTTCTGTGTCTGTGCTGCCTTCCTAAGAGAGAGAGTGATGAAGTTGAAGAGTGAACCTGACCACCTTAAAACTTATCTTCCTGGGTGAGTCTTGGAGACCATTTGTGAGTACAAAGCCCAGGGGGACCCCACGATTTTCCACTCCCCAGAGTGTGCTCTTAGAAGCCAGGGAAGTACTCACCCTCTCCCAAGGTCTGGGACCATATGGCAACCCTGTGTAGACCTCTGGCATCCTTCACTGCAGAACCGGAAATGACCTTAGGAACTTCTTGTTTACACCCCCATTTTACAGAGGAGAAGACTGAGGCTGGAATAGAGAATTGCCTCAGATTCCTCCTGAGGAGTAGCCAAGGTGAAGATGACTGCTCTCTACCCCTGAGCAGCCCTCACAAGCCTGAAGACCAGACAGGGTTGGGAGGGCTTGCTAGCCAGTAGATGGATTTCTCTGGAAACCCTGCAGGCTGGTGTTTAAATGGTAAGCCCCTTGAGGTTCGAGCTTATTCTTGTACTTTGTTGTACCAGCAGAAAGCCACGCCTGGCACTCTGCCCAGATGGGTACTCAGTAAGGCAACATGAAGAGGTCTGGAAACCCTGAGCCAGGGAGTGTCAGAGTGGCAAATCCCAGATTGCTGGACTCCTGGTCAAGTGCTCCTTCTGTGGCCTTCCTCTAGAATAAGCAGGAAACACACAGGCTGCAAGGTCTCTATGACTTTGGAGAGAGTTTGGACATGGGACATGGACAGAATTCTAGAATGCTAAAATCCCTGTCTCTTGGAGACCCTCCTACTCCTGGCACAAATCCTTACCCAGCCTTCATTTGAATACTTCTGGCAATGGGGAGCTCACCCCTCCCCATTATTGGCCATACCAGTTAATACCAAGTTCTCTTTCCTTCCTCCTTGTAACTGATGGCCATCACTCTGGACTCAGGGCCACTTGGGCCCCTGCTGGCTGAGCTCCCTGACCATTTCTCGGCTGGTGGTGGCTGGTTCTCTGGCCATGACTTTCCTCCCTGTTGCAGACCCCCAGCCTGCCTAGCTGAGAGTGAGGGAGATCAAGTATGACTTGTAGCTTTCCGTCTCATCTTGTGACCTTGGACATGATACTTAGCTTCTCTGAGCCTTTGATTTCCTCCTTTGTAAAATGATGATAGTTTTATTGGATTGTTGAGAAGATTAAGTGAGAAAAGGTCTGGAAAGTGCCTACCCTGGTGGTTGGCACAGAGTAAGAACTCAATACATGCTAGGTAGTATTATTATGACCTCCTAATTTGTGAGCTTGGGGTGGTAGCACCTGCCTTGCCGAGTCATCTTGAGGATTAAATGAGATGAACTACATAAGTACTGAGCCCAGATTTTGACTCATAGCAAAACTGGCCTCATAGTGACAATAGTACTTTGTCACTCATGTTACCATCACAAAGGGAGGGTCCTGCCAGTGAAGTGCATGAGACACAAACTCCCAGGTACCACTTTCTTGATAAACATATCAGAGACTTATCCTGGCCCCTTTAATTTAAAATTTTGGGATTCTTTCTTTCTTTTTTTCTCCTCATCCCAATGAGGTGTAGCAATTAGGATACTTTCAGCTGCATTTAACAGGAGAACCAAGTAAGATGGCTTAAAGGATAGAGAGATTTATTTTTGCACATTACAAGAATAGTAGAGTGGTAGCAGCATCTACTGTAACCAGAAAGAGTTCAGAGCCCAAGGCCAGACTGCATAAGGGGGAATAATTGCTAGCTTTATGACCTTGAACTAGTTACTTAATCTTTCTGGGCCTCAGTTTTCACTTCTGTAAATGACGCTACCAGTAGTCCCTTCCTCAGTGGGCTGTTGTGAGGATTAAATGGATTAATAAATGCAAAGTGATTAGAACAGCTCCTGGCTCGTGATAAGTGGTACATAAGCATTGATTGTTATTTATGGCAGAGCTAGGATGGTTCTGAGGCTCATCAATATGGGGACTCAGTGACATGAGCAGGCATCGAATTTTTCCATTATCTGCTCTGCCATTGTCATTCGGTCATTTTTCCCATTGTCCCTCTGCCTCTGACTTTGTCCTCAGGTTTGTACCCTCATGGTGCGAGATGGCTGCAGCTGCATCAAGCATCACTCCTCATACAACACTATCCAGAGCCAGAAGAGAGACTATCTTTTTTTTTTTTTAGAGAAAAGAAAGTTTTCCCAAATGACTTTATTGGTATCTCATTGGCTAGAAATGGATCAAATATGTAAACTAACCACTTGGGGGAGAGGAGAATGGAATTACTGTGATTGGCTGAGCCTAACCCAGGTTCTGCTTTCTGAACCACTCATTCTTGGGCCAACTGGGGGTGTATAGGGATAAAGGAGGGAGTGGAATGATGAATTAGCCAACAGTGTCTGACTTAGGGTAACAGACGTGGGGACCCAGCAGTGTGGCAAAGGATCTGCCATCATGCCAGGTTCGGCTTTGCAGGCCCTGAGATAAGTCTTTGGCTAGTCCTGAAAGCCTCTCTGAGTTGGTGCTGGCTGCCACCTAGGCTGCCAAGGGCAGTTCAGATGGAGGCCTGGAGAAAGCACGCCAGGACCGAGCAAAAGCCTTGTCTGCAGTCGCTCACGATAATAGCAACTTGTGTTTATTCAGTAGTAACTTCCATTTATCCAACCTCACCTTTTCTCCCCCATAATCTAAGTGGTAAGTACTATTTTGATTTTCACTGGCAGATGAGAAAGCTGAGGCAGAGAGAGGACAAGTAACTTGTTTTAGCAGATACTCTTGAGGCCTGTCCACAGCCCTTTGGTCCTTCCTGGAGGTTGCCTGCCGCCTTGGTGGACAGTGGCTGTACATGCCAGTAGCTTCCTGCGTCAGGTTACCTATGTGCAGGGCAGCCTGGGAGTGCCTGGAAGTTAATGTGCCTGGTGACAACCCTCAAGAGTTGGTGGATAAACACCCCAGCTTCCTTGGCCCTCAGGGGACAATTCTGAGGTGTCTTCTATCGTCTCTCAAGGTGTGCATGACAGTAGGAACAAATGCACACGCATATGGCTTTTCCCTCTTTGCTGTCACACTTTCCCACTCCCTCACCTGGACTTCCTGGGATGACCTCGCCCAAATCCTGAGCTCAGGGGCTGCTTCGCATAACCTGAACTAGGACCCTTGTCTTAAGTTGCAGAGTGAGTCAGTGATGAGCTGGGAGACACACCAGGCTACCAGCCTAAGTCTGAGCTCACGACCACTAACCATCTTGCCTGTCAGCAGAAGAATCAAAAGAGAAACAGGAGACCTCAGCCTCAAACCCCAAACCCAAACCCCACCGGTCTTCAGCCTGGCCTGTGCTTGTGGTGGAGCGATCGGCTGGTGCAGTAGCTGAGCACAGTCCTTCCGGTGGGTGCAGGCCTGCTGGGCTCTGACAGCTGGCCTCGGGGGCGCATAAATTGCCTGATGGGAGGGGACCAGTGACCTGTGAACTGAATCCCAGGAACAGTTCAGCCTTCCACAGCCGGCTTCAAAGAAGCGATTACGGACCATCCAGGAAATAATACCTTTCGTGGAAAAGACCGTAATTATGGAGCATTGAGTAAATAATACGTGCGCTTAAAAAGTCTGCAATTATGTATTTATCCTATCTGTAATTAGGGAATTTTTAACGGGTGCATTATAGGTAATTTAAAAATAAAATAATGACACCACTCAAAACAAACAGCCCCAAACAAAGACAATTCAGGCTACCCCAAACTCAGCTGACTGATGGTTTCAGGGAGAGCCACGGTCCTTGGCTTCACGGAAACCAGATGGCCCATGTTCGGCTTGGGTGTGTGAGGTGAGCTTGACCCCAGCCTTGGTTTGACGTCTAGAACTTCACTGATGCTCACATTCTCTCCTTGACTAGGCTTTTCCTTGACAGCCTCAATTCTCAGAGATTTCTTCTTTTTGTGACACAGCCAACAAGTGACTAGTGGGCACCAGCAGCTTTTCTTGCCTTGATTCTTCTGGAAACTTCAAAACCTCGATGTTCAATATGGTAGCCACTAGCCATTAAATAGTGTGGCTATTTACATTTAAATGAATTAAAACTTAAAAAACGTAAACCTCAGTTCCTCAGGTGTACTAGCCACATTTCAAGTGCTCTAGAGCTGCACACAGCTAGTGGCTACCATGCTAGGCTGCACCGATACAGAACATCTTCACTGCATAAACAGTGGACAGTGTTGCTTCTCTGGTGCAGACCTGGTCTGGACAATCACAGTGAAAGGAAGCGCGTTTCCTTTGTCTGGAAGTTTCCTCCCCACTGTTCTGCCTGGTGAATGCACCTCTATTCGTCCTTCCTTCAGGAAGATCCCCCTGACATCCCCAGTGGTCACCATTCCCTTGCTCTTCTCTTGTACTTATGACACTCTTTTGCCTGTATCGTTTTCACTCCAGTCTCCCCTAGCCCTGGGGAGCCCCGTTTCATTCATCTCACGACCCCCAATCACAGGCCAGGATCTAGAACGTTGGTGGAGAAGTCCCAGCTCAAAACTTCTGTGAAAGCCTTTCTCCCTTCTCATCTGCCTTGTTCCCCAGCTCAACGTCTGTCTTATCACACTTGGGCACATCAAAGACAGACTCAAGGGAGTTGCCTGGAGGTTCAGTGGTTAGGACTCGACGCTTTCACTGTCGTGGGCCCGGGTTCAATCTCTGGTGGGGAACAGAGGTCCCGCAAGCCACGTGGCACGGCCAAAAAAAAATTACAGACTCAAAGGCATTGTGTCCCCAGAGGGAGTGACCCCTGCCCTGCCCATACTGCCCACACGTAACTCCTGTTAGTTAGCACTTGTCACCTCCTGGCATTAGGGGGTGGGTGGGTGTGGGCCTATGAGGGGAAGGCACAGCCAGGCAGGACCCCAGACCCTGATCGGTGCGTTTTTCCTGGAGATGAGGCTCAGAAGCCTGACCTGGGAGCAGGGAGTCAGGGCAGTTCCTGGCGGGTGGGCTGGCGAGGATGCCAGGTGGCAGTCAGGACATGGCCAAGGTGGACAGGCCAGCAGGCATGCGGATGGGATACCTGGAAACAAGTTCCCAGTAGCAGAACCTCTCTCTCCTGGTCTCGGTGCCCTTCATGCCCTCAGTGGAGCTTTTTGGGGAGTTACGTTGATCTCGCCGGCGCTAAGCGAGGCCGAGGTGTCTCTTGGGGAGGCAGTGGGAGCCGAGGTCAGACCTCCCCCCAGAAGCTGGGTCTCAAGGTGACGGTGTCTCTGTGCCCTGGCCCAGCCTCCCTTCCTACCGAGGGCCCTTCTGGCCAAACCTTGCAGGTTCTGAGGTTTAGCTCTTTTTCCTTTGCGCTTTTTTAGGGGAGCAAATTACTTTACCATGGCCTCCCACCTGATGTCCTGTGGGGAGGGATGACGTCTTCCTTACTGAGAGCTACTCTGTGCCTGGCCCCCCTGGGCACTGCACTAAGACCAGGTGCTTGTGGAATGAGGGGCTGGATGGGCTGGCTCGGCCCTGGCTCCCCTGCTGACCAGCTGCGTGACCCACAGTCCAACCTGTCTGAGCTTCAGGCTCCTTTGCTGTGAATGCCCCCATCACGGTCCTGTTGTGGACGTTACATGAAAGGATGCTTAACCTTTTTAGTTAAAAACTCTATTTAAAAGTTTGCGTAGCTGGTATATTTGTGTATTCGAAAATAAAAAAATAAAACGAAAGAGTGGTAGAGTAAAACCTCCTCCGGCCCCCCGCCCCCATCTGTGCATCCCTTCTTCCCAGCTAGACACCACTGCCAATTTCTCATGTCCGACATTAAAGCAAACACAAACGTATATTCATTTCTCTCTGTTGTACACCGACAGTAGCATAGTGAGCACGTGGCTGTGAGCGTTGTTTTCTGAGCTGTGCTTCAAGCTACAGGATGCTGTGCGCGTGGGAGATTCTCACTCTTTTGAAAGACAGTCGCCCTGGATGAACCCACAAGGTCTCTGAGAGCAGGGGCTGTGCCTCCTTCTTCTGCGGCTCCCCTCAGGGCATGGCCCAGGGCTGAACACAGCGTGACACAGCACAGACCTTTGGAATCAGTGGAGTCGTCTTCTTGGTGAATTTGGTGGCCTCTGTTTCTACATCGTAAAATGGGCTCCGTAAGAATCCCTTTCTGAGAGGGTTGCTGTTGTCATGACGCAACAGAGTGCCGAGTGCACAGTGCCCGGCACACAGTAGGTGCTCAATAAATGGCAGAAATAAGAGCGGTGAGTCGTATCAGTGTGGCCATGACAGAGTTGGGCTGGGAGGGCGGCTCGGAGGACCTGGCGTCTCCCCTTTAGCTGGTGGGGCGGGCAGGTCTGGGGGTGTAGCTCACTCCGGTCCTTGTTTACAGCAGAGCTGGGAGCTCTCGCCTCCTCATCTGTGTCCTGTCCGAGGCCAGACTATGGGTAAATCCTGCCGGAGTAGCGGTGTGACAGTTGGAAGGAGCCTGTCAGGCCCCATCTGGATCCGGAGACAGGTTGTCACAGCAGAGGCTTGTGGAGGCAGCGTGTGTCGCTCCCCAGCATGCCTGCCCCCACTCCTACCTCCAGGGCTTCTAGGAAGGCTAAGGACCCCCTTGGCACAGCGTCATTTGGGTGCACTTACACGTGTCCACTAGAGCCCCTCAGAGCCCACCAAAGCTGTTCTCAGTGCTGGTGAAGAGGCGGGGGGAGGACCTTAAGGCCTGAACGTTTTCTTGCCCTCCTCCGGCATGACAAGAGTGGAGGCCCAGACAGGATGCGCCCAGATGGACCCCACCCCCAGGCCACCACCTCTGGCCTCTGCCACCGTAGCAGGCCCTCACTGCTCCTTCTGTCCTCTCTGACCTGTCTTCCTCGCTGTCCCTGGAATCACTGACTCACAGATCAGCGCCAACTGCCTTTCTCCTGGGCTTACTGGAGTGCATGTCTGGCCTGATTCCTCTCTGCTAGCTCCAGACAGGCTGGGTCGCTTCATCTGCCCCGAAGTCGCTGGTTTGGGCAGCTCTCAGAGCCAGGTAGAAACGACCTCCAGCCCCTCTTACAATTTAGGTAGATGCTTCCTGTCTTTTACTCCCCAGCACTAGTCTCACCTCCTTCAGCTCCACTCCTGACCACCTCTCCTTCCTCCAAGCTCCTCTCTGCTGTTGGACACCAAGCATCAGGCAGTCTGCCCTGGACTGTTTCCCCAGTGTCACTTTCTTCAAAGGCAACAGGATACTATAGTACAGAATATGGCCTTCAGAGTCATAACGTCTAGGTTCAAATCCCTTACTAGCTGTGTGTCCTTTGGCAAGGCGCTTCACTTCTCTGAGCCTCAGTTTCCTTGTCTGTAAACAGGAGTAACTGTACCCACCTTACGGGTGCTGATTGAATGAGCAGATGCATGTAAATTACACGTGGTAGCTGGCACAGAGTGAACAGTTGATAGGTGTTAGCTGGCATTATGATACCATTGATGTCTGATTACTACCACAGGAAGAAATACTCTGACCATCATCCCACCCACCCCCATAGGAGAGAGGCTGGCCTGGTGGGGGACAGAGGAGAGAATAGTGGCAGTTTATTTTGGGAATATAGGAGAGATCTCATCTATTTCATTGTACTCCCCCCCAGGCCTCCCTACTCCCCCTCTGGACCAAATCGCCTAATTCCTTTCCCCCAAAGGGATTCCCAGGCTCCCAGAACCCTGATCCATAAACCTGGGGCCCTGCAGGCAGGTGTCGGCCACAGGAGTAGTGGGTTTACAAGGTAAGAGCGTATAAGATGTGACAGGCCGGAATTAGCAATGCAATTCCTCTGTCATTTTTATCATTGGCCCCTGCAGGGAGGAGCTGATTAAATGGATATTCAACTCTTTGCATTAATGTGCATCCAACTTCAATTTGCATTTCATTAGCTGCACAAAAAGCATAATTTTATTATTTGCCGTTGGAAAGCAGATCTCTGCTAACAAGCAGCTACACGCTGTTACTGAAATATGATGTGACTGACTTGCTGTGCTGTCTTGCTGGTTCTGTCATCCTCTGCCCCTCCACAGACTTCTGGCTCTGTTGAGGGGGACAGTCTTAGCCTCATCATGGCAGGCTGTGTTCTCTTTCTAGCCCTGATCCCTTAGAAGGCTTCTCTGCCTTCCTGTGGCCACCAGATGGGGACCCACTGGCGCCGTTTTCTAATGCAGCCAGGGAGGCAAGGGTTGACTGTTATCTTTTTGGACAGTCGAGGCATCACTAATAACAACAGTGCCATCACTGCCCAAACAGTATATCCACCATCATAACACCACTGCCATTATTGCCATTATTATTACCACCACCACCTCCACTACCACCATCATCACTTCTGTCACCACCACTCTCATCACCTCTGCTACCTCCACCATGTTGGTACTACCATGGCCACAACCATGATTATCATCACCTCCATCATCACCCCTACCACTATGCCACCACCATTACTAACCACTGCACTAACACCAACACCATCTCCATTGCTCTCACCACCTCTACTGCCCCACCCCAATACCTCTACTCCCACAGCCAGTATTATCACCATCAGAATTATCACTATTTTCATCATTACCACTGCCATCATCTCTGCCATCAACACTGCTATCTCCATTTCTTCCCTTTCCATGAGTACCTTGACCCTTGGTGATGTTGATGGAATAAGCAAACTGAATGCAGCCCTGAAGGAGAGCAGGGCCAAGGTGACCAATGCCATGAGGGATCTGGAAGATGAAGCAAAGGGAAAGGAGAGTAAAATCAATACAGTGAGAGCCTGACTTTGGAGGTAGATAGAGATGACCTCCTGAGTGAGTTACTTTTCTGAGTCTTAGTGTCCTCATCTGTTAAGTGGGGTAATAATATCCTCCTCATTGAGTTGAGTGTTTATTAAAGGAGAACATGTATACTGAGGATCTGTATAGTGGACACTATCAGTTCTCTGCTTTGGATCCCCTTGGATCTCCGTTATGAGTTCTGTGTGTCCATCCTGGCTTCTGTTGGCTTCTCTCCTAACATCTCAACGTTGCAAGCTTCTTGAGAGGACCACTTTTAGGCTATTGCAGTAACTTCACCCAAGAGGTGCTGAGAGCAGGAAGTGTCCTCAGAGTGGCCTATAAGCAATGATCAACAGAGGCAGGAGTATGGAAACCTAACTCCTTTGATTCAAGGTCGAGCAAACTTGGAGGTATAACCTACCTTCTAGAGCTCCCTGCAGGATCAGGCCATGCTGAGACTTCACCTGTAATTGTATCAGTGTGTGGCTTCTTCCCCTTCCCTGTCTTGCTTCCCCCACTCCCTTAGTGGGTTCTCCCAGGAGAAATTTTGTAACACATCACTTGCACAGGAATCTTCATCTCAGGATCTGCTTGTGACGTGGTACATAGCAGGATTTCAGTGTGCACTGGTTCCCTTTGCGCCCCGCTCCATTTGTCAAGTGTATTAGTTAATAGCGGGCTTTCACATAGGTTGTTCATTGGAAGTGTATGCTAACCCTGGCAGGTTTTTTAGAGTGGGAATTATTATCCCCATTTTACAGATGGAAAACAGAGGCTAAAGTCATAGATCTTGTAAGTGGAAAATGTGGGACATGAACCGTATCTTCTGAGATTCAAGTCTTCCTGCTTTACCAGCCTGCAGAATTTTGAAACTAAGGGTGAGCTCAAGCCTGGGCCAGCATCTATGAATAGTGATTATAGGTCAGTTGCCAGCTAGAGAGTTCTAACTCCAATCTTTTTCTCCCTCACCTTGAGCTCCTCCTTCTTAATCCCTCACCTTGAGCACCAATAGCAACACAATGGGACCACTGTGGAAGAAGGGATGACCTTGCTGGTTTAAAAGGAAAATCATGCAGTGAAAGGGACCCTGCTCCCCTGCTCTTGTGCAGTGTGACCTTGGGCAAATTGCTTAATCGCTCTGAGCCCTAGTTTCCCATTTAGTCCTCCCAACCACTCGTTGAGGCAGGGGCTATAATCATTCCAATTTTTCAGATGACTGAAAGTGGTAATAGATGTTCTGAGAAGGGGAAGATAGATCAGAACAGAGAACAAGTCACTCTCGCCCCCTTCTCCCAGCTCGAGAATCTTCTGAGCTACATTCCTGACAAAGTATGCCTGGCTTTAGCTCAAAGATTTCTCCACTCCAGGGACCTTGCACTCTTGCAAAGCGACCCCTCCCAGCTCAGCTCTTTTCCCACACAGCCAGCTGGCCTTCCTGTGATTTCTGCCCACTGGGTCAGGTTGAATTTTGGCGATTGCTTAGAATGACCATGCCCATCAGGGATTTGAAGACAAATTCCTACACCCTCGAGTCTACTCTTTCTCAGGTCAGTCCCAGCAAGGAAAGGGTAGGGCAGCCCCTTACTCATCACTGTCACCCCCAGGTCATTCTCTGGACCTGTGCTCACCAGCCCTCTAATAAGGAGAACCCTGTATCATGTTGGAAATGTTTATGTGCCTGACTCCCCCATGAGATGTGCTTTTTGAGGGTGGGGACCTCATCTTAATTCTCTTTGAATCTCTAGGACCCAGCCCTGGGTCTGGCCCAGAGGATGTCCTCGAGAGTAGCATAATAAAGTGGCCCTTGGAGTCAGACAGACTTGCATTCAAATCCCAACTCTACTGCCTCTTAGCTGTGGGGTCTTAGGCAAAGCACTGTGCTCCTTTGAACCTCAGTTTCTTCATCTGTGAAATGGGTCTAATAGTATCACCTACTACACAGGGCTGCTATTAGGATCAAATGGCATCATGAATGGAGAATGCCAAGTCCTATACCCGGTCTGCAGTG
The DNA here is from genome assembly GCF_965194805.1 of Balaenoptera borealis. Lineage (NCBI taxonomy): Eukaryota > Metazoa > Chordata > Mammalia > Artiodactyla > Balaenopteridae > Balaenoptera > Balaenoptera borealis. The sequence goes on from NC_138874.1 coordinate 62,768,005, forward strand.
AGAAGCATGTGGAACTGAGAAGTGACCAGCATGTGTTCCCTGCTGCACCTGGGTGGCTGGAGCTGGACATGATCCTCGGGGAGTATCTGAGCAGCCTGAGAATTCTGAGCCTTTCACCTGCCTAGTCTTGGCACCATTCTCACTCTGCCTGGTGCCCCGCAGATGGCTGTCTCCCAGTGGAGTCGCTGGGTTGGAGAGGTCTGTAGGCAGCAGATGCAGACAGAATGGAGCAGACTTGAGCCCCGGCACTGATCACTGTGGTTTGACTGCATACACATCTCTAGACTTCAAGGCAAGCATCTCTGGCCAAACCCACTGTGGAGATCCTAAATTGGCACCCTGTGGAGTGAGCTGTCTGATTATACAAAGGCAGTATTTCTGGTTTTCAAAAGAACTGCATAATTTAAAATGCATAAGACAAAAAGTGGGATTAAGGTGATCTGATAGGCTCTCCAGGCTGGGGTATCAATTATGCACACTCAACTCGTAAAGCCTTATTTGTGAGATTCAGAATTTATTATCTGTCTGAAGCGCTAATTACCAGGTTTCTCCCTTTTAGTCTTACAGGTCTCTTTTCAAATTTATTTTCTTGTTTTTTTTCCCCCAACTGGGGCCAAATAACTCCTGTTCCTGAAAGGGAAACTGCCTACTTGGGAATGAACAGAGGGTGGTATTTGAGTTTGCCTTGGCCCATTCTGGGCACTTTGGGGAAGCAGGAAGGAGGGGAAGAGGATTCGGATGTGTACATTTGAATAAGTGGGCTGTTTCCATTTTTAAATTTTGTCAAATTCATGTATGTTTATTGTTTAAGGAGGCAACTACTTCTGTGTAGTATACTTTACTTTTCTTTTTGTTTTCCCCAGAGCTAATAACTATCTTGTTCTTTTGCTTGCTTGCCTATATATGTGATGATCACTAATTCACCTCCAAAGTCTTTGCTGCCTGTGCCTTCTCCCAGGCTTTCACATGCATCAGACACTCTATCAATTTCATTGTCCTGAAATAGTGTCACCCAGACTCTCTGACCTGAGCCTTCAGAACTGGCAGTGCCCTATGCCTGGCCATTGCCTCATCTTGCGGTCTTCCTTTACTACCATCCTAGGGATGCCCTTCCTATCTCTCCTTTGTCAGAGTTTCCTATATCTTCAGTATCCCTCTATTTTAGTTTACAGCTTTGCTTTGTCAGAGCACATCCTCCAATAGCTTTTAAGAAAAAATCCACGAGAGGCAAAATTTTTGCCTTTTGGAAAATCACACTTGTTAGGTATTGAGAGTTGGCTCCTTTTTTAAAATGTGAAAATTTTCGCTATTATCTTTTGGTTTCCAGTGATGTGAAGAAGTCAATGTCATTCTGCTTCACAATTCTGAGTATATTACCTGCTTTTTTTTTCCTTGTGAAAGCTTGAGAAAGCTTGTGGGCCCTTCTTGTCGCCAGAAGTCTAAAAGTTGACCTTCAGACTGTGCTGAAGTTCTATTTTTATCCATTGTGTTGAGCACTTAATGGAACTTTTAGTTTACAAACTCATGCCCTCTATTTCTGGGAAATTTTCCCAAATTATTTCTTGGATGACTTCCTTCCCTCTGTTTCTTTGGTTCTATCTTTCTGGGAACTCTTATAATTATATATATTAGACTTCCTGGATTGGTCCTCTAGCTTTATCATTTTTTCTTCCTTTTCCCTTTGTATTTTTGACCTCTTTTTTGAAATCTTTCTTCAGCTTTCAATCATTTTATTGAGTTTTACCACTCTTATACATTTAATTTTTAAAAAAATTTTATTGAAGTATAATTGATTTACAGTGTTGTGTTAATTTCTGCTGTCCAGCAAAGTGATTCAGTTATGCACATATATATTCCTTTTCATATTATTTTCCATTATGGTTTATCACAGGATATTGCATATAGTTCTCTGTGCTATACAGTAGGACCTTGTTGTTTATTTATACACTTAATTTTCAAATTATTCTGCATATTGCCCCTGAATGATTGTGCTAAAACATAGATTCATCGTATTGAAGCCTTCCATGGGTCTATATTGCCTCAAGAAGTCCCTTATTTTTGGTGACCTACAGGCCCAGCCTGTTTCTCAAGTCTTATCACATTAAGCCGCTCTGGGTAGCCAAAGCTGCAGCTGTTCCAGCCAACTCATCACACTGCACACACGAAGCAACCTCTGGCCTCTGTGCCTTTGCTCTGCTTCTGCCTAGGATTTTCTCGCTTTGGCTGCTACCACCGTTGACTTTGGCTTGCCTTTCCCACTGGATTGTGAGGCCCCTGAGGTCAGGGGTTAAGGCATAGTCACATCTATTTGCCCAGCACCTACCAAGCCCCTGGCCCGTGGTAGGTGTGTGTTCAATCAATACTTGAAGATTCTTGATAAACACATGTGCCTGTTGAGTGTGCTCATGTGTAAACCTCTGGACTAGTCTCATGGAAATCCAGGGATGATTCCAACACAATCCCTGCACTAAGGTGGTTACATAAGGTGGGGTGAGGACCCACCAGGGTGCTCATGTGCGCTCCTGGGTGAGCATGTGCTCACACAAACACACACACACACACACACATCGTGTCTGTGCATGCAGACTGTGGTCAGTGTACTAGGATAGAGACACACAGTGTGCAAGGAGAATTTCTGAGAAAAAAACCTTCCATCAAATCTAGTTAAATGAAACACCAAAGCCTTCGTAAGAGGTGTTGGAGTATTGCCTCTTTGGACAAGCATGTGGGCTTGGATGTTTCTGCCTGAGCCTCTGCCTCCCTAGGTGGGCCTCACCGTTTTGTCCTTGCTGCTGCCTCTCCAGGCTGCTCTGTCGTCCTCTCAAGGACAGGCTGAAACCATTTTCCATTTGCTTCAATACTGAGCAGCAGGCTGGAGTTTCAAAAAGTCCTTCTCTGTAACAAATTGGGAAGAGCTGAATTCTCCCAGCTCAGGTTAACCTTGCCATGGTGGGGTCCATGCTGTCCAAACGGAGCCATATTTTAATAGTATTTATTTATTTATTTACTTATTGAACGTGTTCTCTGTGCCAGGCACTGTGCTAAGTGCTCCAAGTATGTGATCTCATATGTGAGATCATGCCCTCGCAACAGAGCTATGGGCTAGGTATTGTTGTCATAATTTTGTGCATGAGGAAACTGAAGTTCAGAGAAGTTAAGTGATCGGGTCAAGGTCACACAGGCTGAAAAGTCAGCCAGGACTCAGATGCAGGTCTGATGACTCCATTCTTTAACACAATAGGAAGAAAACAAGAGAGAAGGTGGGCACAAAGGTTCTCTTTTGGGACTCCTATCTAGGGGCTCCTGGCAGTAGGCACCTCAGGGAACCGGGGTAGAGTGATGGGGCTATGGGGGTCCCTGCAGCTTTCATCCCTGAGCCAAGGCAAGACAGAGGTGTGACCCTGGGAAATCACCATCTCTTCCTACTGCACAACTTGCAGGATGTATTGGGGTGAGGGCATTGGTGAGGAATGCGGTTGCCCCCAGCAGTTGCCTCATTTATGGCTGATGTTGTCAGGCAGGTGCAAAGGCAGCAGGAAGATTTAGTCATGCAGCTTGAAGGTGGAAGGGGCCTCAGAGGCTGTCCAGCCCAATCCCCTTGCCTCACTCCCCAGGAAGAAGTGACCTGCCCAGGACCACCTGGTGAGTGGGGGCAGGGACTGGCCCACCCCAGTGCTCCTGTCAGGGCACTTCAGAGATGCTTATCTGGCTCTGGAGGGCGAAGGACTCCACCAAGAACATGGCTCAGATTGCCCAGAGAGGACCAAGAACAACTGAAGATGGGTTGGGAGAGCAGGACGTGATCGCCACTTGTGTTTTTAAGAAAGAGGTGCCGTTTGATCACTTTTTGTTCCTAAGAGCAACTCCAGCAGCCAAAGAAGATGTGCCTGAGGAGGGCTTCATGGTGGAGACAGTCCTCATTTCTGAACCTTCTAAATAGACCCCAGTCTTGTCACTTAAATACTGCTGGGGGGTGGGGGGAGAGTGAATTGGCCCATCATTATGGGAAACAACTAGACATCATCCATAAAAGTCAGAGACGCTCACACCCTGTGTCCCACAAGTCTGTTCCTCGGAGTAGAACCTAGAAAATCTTGTGGCCATGTGTTCCGCGAGATGTGGATGAGAATGTCAACACAACATTACCAGTGATAGTAAAATAGAAAGACGTGACCCAGATGCCCATCACAGTAGACTGGATTAGTAACTCACCTGTGTTCATACCACGGAGAATGAGTGAATCACAGCTTCAAACAACCTGTCTATATCTCAGGAACAGAATGTTGAGTGAAAAGAGCAAGTCTCAGAGGAATACACAGTGTGTGATTTTATTTATGGGAAATTAAATCAAATGCAAAATTACTGTTTAGGGGTACAAACATATACTATAGTAAAATTACAAAGAAGAGCAAAGGAATGAGAAGAGCCAAGTTTCGGGTGGTGCTGTGTGGTTACTGCTGTGAGGAGGGAAGGGACAGGGATCATGAGGGATACAGGGGCCTGAAAGTGTGGTCGGTTCAGTGCATTCAGCTGGTGGTGGGTACGTGGGTGAGTCTATGAGTGAGTCATAGGGTGATGGGTATATGCTTGGGTTATGGGTGTTCTTGTTTTAAAATTACCCATATTTTATAATTGTTATTCTGTATTCCAATAAATAACAGATTTAAAGGGACAGTTTTATGAAATCTAGGTAAACAAACGAAAATTATAAATCACTCATTCTTTTCACCCCAAGGCAATGAACACAGGTAACCTTTTGCTGTAGGTAACATTCTGGGCTTTTATTTACTTATTTTTGTTTGTTCATGCATTTGTCTCTACTCGTACCTGTGTTCATCCCGAGACAGAGCTGGGACCAGCCTGTTTCTTCTAGGGGGTAGACCTGCTGATTCCCCTTCCCCACCCCCAGAAATTGTTTATGCAGAAGGGAATTTACTTCTTTGTAGTTGAATGGAGGAGATTTTGGAGATTTTTTTTCGGAGGGGTGGCACGTGGGTGGGACAAGAAGGGAGACCCCTGTCTGGCCTGAAGAATTGGGTTTTGGCCCAGATGGGAGAGGGGATGGGGCAGAAGCTGACTGAGAGGCATTAATAAAAGTCGTGGTGAGACTCAGAGCTCAAGGAGGCCCGCTTCGGGGTCAGGTCCAACACAGTGTCAGTGTGGTGCTAGAACTGAGTGGCAGTGTGGGATGGCTCCAGGGAGCAGTTCCCGAGGTGGGCAGTCTCTGCAGGAGAGCGGGTCAGGTTTGCTCCTGAGGACAGGTGAGGCACCTGCAGTGTCTCCCAGCAACACCTGGGGGAGGTTTGCGGAGGGAGGTGATTAACACTTTGAAGTTATGCAGGTGGTAGCTCAGAGCCACCAGGATTTGAATATTAATGCTAATACAACTACATTTATATGCACAGGGGTCATTAAATAATATTTGATTGAATAATTTTTAATGGTTGCCATAGTATTCTATTGTTTGGATGTATTGTGGCAAATTTATCTGTTCCCTTAATTGTTTCTCTTTACAAGCAACCCTGCAATAAATATTTGTGAACATTTGTGATTATTTCCTAAGGAGACATTCCTGGAAATAGACTTACTGGGGCAATGGCTTTGCAAAATTTTAAGGCTTTTGATACAAATTGCTAAACTGTCCTCCACGATTGTGTGAATTTACACTCCCACCAGCCGTAAATCAAAGTACCTGTTTTCTTACACTCTTGCCAATATGAGATATTATTATATAAAAATAGATTTTGCAAATTGAAGGGCCAAAAATCATAGTGTCTCATTTTCATTTGCATTTCTTTGGTTTCCAGAGAAGGTAAACTTTTTCATGTTTGTTGGACATTTATTTTTTTGGGCATTATTTGTTCATCTTTTGTCATTTTTCTTCCGTCTGAGCATTCATATTTTTTCTAATGCAATTTGAAGGATTGTTTTTATGTTGAGGATATGTCTTTTTCTACCATATGATTTGCATTTTTCCAGTTTGTCTTTTACATTTTTATATTTTTTTTGTTTTTTACTTTTATTTTGAAATACTCTCAGGCTTGTCGAAAAGTTGCAAGTACAGTACAAAGAACTTTTTTTTCCCAGACCCTTTTGAGGGTAAGTTGTTGACCTGATGCCCATCATCCCTGGGTACTTTAGTGCGTACTTCCTACCAACAAGGACATTCTTCTACACGACCATAATACAACCATCAAAATCAGTAAGCTGACCTTGTACATGGGTACAAGCTATTCTTCAGACATCATTCAACCTTTGCTGATTGTCCCAGTGTCGTTTGTAGCAGAAAGATCCAGTTCAGAATCATGTATTGCACTTAGTTGTCATGTCTCTTTATTCTTCTCAGTCTGCAACAGTTCCTTAGGCTTTCATGACCTTCACACTGTTGAAAAACACAGGCCGGTTGTTTTGTTGAATATCCATCGAAGTGCGTTTTCTCATGTTTCCTCTTGTTTGCTCTGGCTTATCCATATTGGGCAGGACATCAGAAGTGATGCGGAGTTCTCACTGCATCCCATCGGCTCACATATGATTTGGATTGGTCTCATTACAGAGTGAAGCTTTGATCACTTGATTAAGGTGGTGTCTGCCAGGTTTCCCCATTGTAAAATTACCTTTCCCCTTTGTAATTAGTACATATTTTGTGGGGAGATATTTTGAGACTATGTAAATATCTTGTTCTTCAAACTTTCAATTTATTCATTTGTATATTTTTATTTTTATTTATTTATTTATTTTTTAAAAATTTATTTATTTATTTTCGGCTGTGTTGGGTCTTCGTTTCTGTGCGAGGGCTTTCTCCAGTTGCAGCGAGCGGGGGCCACTCTTCATCGCGGTGCGTGGGCCTCTCACTGTCGCGGCCTCTCCCGTCGCGGAGCACAGGCTCCAGACGCGCAGGCTCAGTAGTTGTGGCTCACGGGCCTAGTTGCTCCGCGGCATGTGGGATCCTCCCAGACCAGGGCTTGAACCCGCGTCCCCTGCATTGGCAGGCAGACTCTCAACCACTGCGCCACCAGGGAAGCCCTCATTTGTATATTTTTATCATGTAAACTCATGGACTTCTGTTTTATGCAGTGGTCTGTAATCCATTCATGTCATTGTTTATTCTGATGCTCCAGTTGTCCTCAACTTGGCCAGTAGGTGCCCCTTCAAGTGGGTTCTGTGTCTTTTTGATTTTGTCCCCATCATTCTTTGAGTACTTCCTTGTTTTCTGGCAAGCCAAGGTGTTCCTCCTCAGCCCTGGAATCAGCCATTTCTTGAAGGAACCCTGGCACCTTTTAGTGGAGAATCGTATTTAGAAGCCAAAACCTGGGTCCTAGGTGTGCTCATTACCATTGGGGTGTCACTTCTCCCAGTTTTCTTTCATGGACATAAACATGTAAGCATACATTCACACCTTTACATCTACATTTATTATGTCTATATTTATATCTATATATCTACATATGTTAAAAACATATATATGTTCCTAAAACCATGAGTTTAAGGTCTCAGATTCCAACCATACACCATGGGGTACGTTCTAGCTTTCTCTCTTTCCATTGTTGTAACTGTCTTCTATGACGTGAGAAACCTGGCTCCCATCCCATCATCTACAATATGTTTTGTTGTTTTATCAATACGTTGTATGTAATCAATTTCCCATCACTGTCACTGCCTAGCACCCCCCCCTCCCTCTCAGTGCGGATGCCCTTCTCATCCTGTTGAGGCTCCAGCACCACATGCTGGCCCACCCCTCTGCATGGCTATCTCCTCACTCTCCTCAGACTGTGATAACCCATTCTGGGCTGTCCCCCACTCCTCAGATGCTCTCCTCACCCCACTTGGGCTCTGACATCCCACATAGGCCACCTGCCCTCACATATGCCCCCTTCACTGCATGTGAGCTCTGACACCCCCACTGGTCCACATCCCACTCTCAAGTGTGCTCCCTTTGCCCTGTTCAGACTTTGAGACCCCTTGTTGCCCCCTGACACCCCATCGTTGCCCACCTTGTATGGATGCCTACCTTGCTTGACCCCACTAATGGTTTTGGCCTATGTTGTTCTGGAAGAGAAGGGAAGCATGTACATGGTATATTTTGACGTACAAAAGTTAAACGTTTTAAAGAAAGTGAATCTCTGGACATGTTTCTTTATGTTTTCTCCATTTAGTGCTGTGCTTAGGCCTTACCCAGTCATCTTGGCCTGGGTCGCCCAAAAGCAGAACTTGTGACAGGGTTCACATGCAGTTTATTTTGATAAATGATCCCAGGGAAGAGGAGTGGGAGGCTGGAAAGAGTGAAACAGGGAAGGAGGGGAAGCCAAAACAAGGGAAGTGGAGGTTCAGTCCTGCTGGTTCACTATAGGAACTGAGTGCAACGTGCCCCAAAATTGTCTCCCTGAGGCTTTTATCTCCCAAAGCCAAGTGTTGCCCTAGGGGGTGTTAAATCCCTTGCACTTCCAGGTTTGTGCAACACCAGAATGGCTGAGTGGGCTAATGCCAGTGCCCCCCAGGGCTGTGTCAGAGAAGCTGAGGAGAGAAAGAGAGAGCGAGAGCAAGAGAGTGAGAGAGCAAGAGAGTGAGAGAGAGAGATGGTGTAGCTGAGGCGAGGGGTTGGCAGACCGCACCTAGTATAGTGGCTGCTACAGCTATAGCCAGAGCAAAAGTGGGCTGAGAGGATGTGAGAAGGGGCATAAAAGATGTCTGGCACACAATCCAAAGATAATATAAGCATTAATCTGCATTTTCTCTTAATATGGTTGATTTTTTATTTTAATGTTTAACCTATCTGGAATTTATTGTGAAGTATGGTGTGAGGTAGGGATAGAATTTAAATTTGTTCCCTGATGGGTTGATCAATATCCCAAACCATAATTCACTGGATATTCCATATTTTTCCACAACCATATGGAATTCTGTCTTAAAAGTGTATTAAAATTTCAAATCTGCTGAGTCTGTTTCATTGCTCTGTCTGCCAGTTTCTTTGCTGGTACCACACTGTTTTAATTATTGTAGGTTTAGCATTCATTTTAATATCTATGGTGCAAATATCCCTTTAATGATGTTCTTTTTCAGAAATTTATAAATGACTGGCTTAGAGGAACTTTTAAATTATTGCATTTTCAATTCCTTTTCACCTTCCCCTGGGGGGAAAACCCCCTACTTGTACATTCTTCAGCTAAGTAGCAAACCCTTGTTTCACAGATGGCCAGAAGACATAAAAGCAGGAGAAATGAAGACACAGATGGTGTATTTGCACTCACGATGCTGCCTGCCTGTTAAATATACCTTCACAGCAGTCCTGTGACTTTAGGAATAGGTGGTCATTACATAGACCACAAGTACAGGCTTACAAAGGTTTTGCCCAAGGTCACACAGTAAGTATCAGAACAGTACAACAATGCAGTTTTGTATTCAGAAGGGTCTCTAGAAAGAGCATCAATCTAGGAATCAGGACTGAAGTCTGTGCTTCTAATGGGAAATCTTTGGTCCTGATATGTATGTTTAAATTGAAGCACGATTTTAACTGAGGCTCCAGAAAGGCCTTCATAGGAATAAGGGGTGTGAGATATTAGAACAAAAAATAGTGGGGCATCTTCTGTGAGGGTCTTCAAATAGAGAATCTGGTTCTAAAGACCGTGTCCCTGGGACTTCCCTGGTGGTCCAGTGGTAAAGAATCTGCCTTCCAATGCAGGGGATGCGGGTTTGATCCCTGGTTGGGGAACTAAGATCCCACGTGCGGCGGGGCAACTAAGCCCACGCGCCACAACTACTGAGCTTGTGCACCTCAACGAGAGAGCCTGTGTGCCACAAACTACAGAGCCCATGCACTCTGGAACCTGCACGCCACAACTACAGAGACCAGGTGCCCTGGAGCCCGTGCGCCACAACTAGAGAGGAGCCCATGCTCCGCAACGAAAGATCCCACATGCCGCAACTAAGACCCAATGCAGCCAAAAAAAAAAAAAAAATAAAATAAATAAATATAAAAAATAAAATAAAATAAAGACCATGTTCCAGACACAAAGAGCCAGTTCCCCTCCCCATTCTTTTAGCCCCCCACCTCCGGCCCTGCTGATGGCTGATGCTTTGGTTGGCAGCCACTGCTGGCATCCACAGTGCTGTCCACCACTGGCCTGCCTGGACCTCAGTGCTTACAGTCTCTTTGGCCCATTTACATCCTCTCAGGCTTGTAGCTCCTTCTCCAGTACGGCCTGAGTTGGTCCTTCTGTCCTGCCTATCCAGATCCTTCCCAGCCTGGGCCATCTCATCTCTGCAAAAGCACCCTGGGAACAAAGATATACAAATAGAAAAGAGATGGTTTCCTTTGGTGAAGTTGTTCCTGCTCCCTGAGACACTGCTCTGGTTTTTTGTAAATTTCACTGTCCTAAAGAAACAGGATGCTACTTGTTTCTTGGTGGTGAGAAGAAAACATGACTGAATTCCTCCTCTGTGCCAGGCATTTGATGGGTCACCACATATAATCTTCCCAGCAATTCTATCTCCACTTTACAGATGAGCAGACTGAGGCCTCAGGGCTTATGGAACTTGTACTAAGTCATGTGGAACATTAACGGTGAAGCCAGGGCAAAAACCCAGGTCTATCTGACTCCAAGTCCACAAATGTGGGTGTTGGCATCCTACTGTGTGCCAGGCACTGTGCTTTCAGTCCATAGCTGCCTCTTTTTTGCCAAAGATATGAGCGGATCAGCTGAGGACATTTTTTGGTAGTTCTCCATTGTTCTTTGAGCCATTCTCGTTTGAAGCACATTGTGTGTAGACTTTCAGAGTCTGATCTCTTGAGCTGGGCATGTTTGGAAAGTTGCAGAACAGTGGATATACAAAGGCCATGTGTGATGGAGTCCTATCTGTTGGGCCAGTCGAACCTCCTGTATTTGCTGCTTTCATTTTCCTTTGGCTCCGGAAAGGATGGTTTGGTTTTGCAAACCAAGACTGAGGACTTTTGCCAGCTTGCTAACTGCCTTGCCCTCATCAAATGTGTTAGACTCACAGAACATGGCTCCCCAGCTGTGGGCCCATGGTTGTGAGAGTGCCTGAATAGAAAACCACTCATTTCCTTTCGCAAGAGAGGCGCCCAAAGCAGGTATTTCACTATATTCCAGTTTAGCCAAGGGAAGCCAGAACATGGATGCTGTTGCCAAGGAAACCACCTCCTTCCTCCCCGTATGCTGTGCATACGTGTATCACTTCATCTCTCCCCTCTCCAAGGTAATATCATAGCCCCGTGCTTGGGGAAGGGTTTTTAAAAAGGCATATAAAACCTCTTAGCATCGAGAAGATTCATTAAATGATCTCACTCCAGAGGAGCTTAAATTATTCTTTTTAGACCCTTTCATGCCGAGGATGGGGAAATGGCTGAGTCAATGCTATCTCTCATAGCCCAGCTTGGTGTCTTGGTGGAAACAGTTTTCAGAAATAAACAAATCAGGGTGCAGAAGCTTAGACAGGGAGAGTGTGTGTGTAATAATAACGAGGCTGTCATGTAGCTGTAATGTCACCGGCTAATCCCTCCGAGTAGATCTGCTGAGACCGCCTTGATCCGCAGGCCTCCTGGGCGCGAGGCTGCATTTCATGGGGCAGGCTTCAAAGTGCAGACAAGAGAGGGTCTCTGTTGCAAGGCCACCTGTCAAAGGTCCCTGTGTTGGGAACTGCGTAGGGATTTCTTGTGCCCAGTCTGTTCTCGGGCCCAAGCTGGGGACTGTTTCTGTCCTCACTCCAGTGTCTGGTCTCCGTCCTCCTCCTCCTGATCACCCTCCTCATCCCCACCTGCCCCAATTCTGTATGCTCAAATCGGTGCAAGTCACCCCCGTGCCTCACAAATGAAAAGGCCAACTGGGCTCTGTTCTTGCTAATCATCTGGGAGTTCCATGTGTTGCCATGATTTCACGCCGCCTTCTCTCAGCTCTTTCTGGCTCCTGGTACTCAGATCCCCTCCTGCCCATTGGATGAGTAGATTCAGTTTGGCTTCCTTTGTTCAATTAATGGCACTAGCCAAGGATATTGGCTTATATTAGTGGTTCCCAATATGGGGCAACCTTTTCCCCCATGAGACATCGGCAATGTGTGAAGGCATTTTTAGTTGTTACGTCTGGGAGCAGATACCACTGGCGTGTAGTGGTTTGAGGCCAGGGATACTGCTAAACATCCTACAATGCACAGGACAGCCCCCTACAACAAGAATTATCCAGCCTCAAATATCAGTAGTGCTGAGGTTGAGAAACACCGACTTATACTTATTCTCTTTGCTCATTCATTTAATAAATATATATTCATTGAGTACCTACTGTGCACCAGGCTCTAAGCCAAGGACCTGGGGACATGAGTTAAACAAGATGGACGTACATCTGTTTACTTTCTCACTTAGAGCCAGCTGGGTGAAGTTAAACAAATAATTATACAACCAAATTATTTAAGTGCAGCTGGGATGCTGACAGCAGAACAGGCTTGGATCGCCTGCCCCAGTTCTGAGCCCGGCCTGGTGCCCCAGCCCATCCTACCCTGGCTCCTGTGCGGTATGGAAGTCCGTTTCATCCCCCAACGGCCACCCCACCAGCTGGCCCCACGGCTTCTTTCCTGGACAAGCCACGGGCTTTTGTAGTTTAACTGCATTGTTGCTGATCACTGCAGAACAGTTAGGGGACAAGGGAGAGAACAACTCTGAGATGTCACAAAAGTTCCAGGACTTGGTCATCTTCTGAAACCCCAGTCCCTGACCTGCCTCTCCTGAGTGACGTCTAGGACGGCAAACAGAAGCCTCCTCCAACTTCACCCTCTGCTTTCTTTCTAGGTGGGGCTTATCGACGCCTACCTCTCAGGCTTCCTCTCACCAGCCCCCTTCGCTGATAGGCTTATTTAGTACCATGCAGTCCTTTGGGGTTAGGAGCATGGACTTTGGAACTAGATGACCTGGGTTTGAATCCCACCTCCACCACTTACTAGCTGTGTGACCTTGGACAAGTTGCTTAACCTCTCTGTGCCTCAGTTTATTTTTCTGTAAAATGGAGATAATAGTAATATATATCTTGTAAGGTTTTCAGGAGGGTTAAATGAGATAGTATATGTGGAGTACTTGATTAACAGTAAGTGCCATTTATGTTTTGCTGTCATTATTACTATTTCCCCAGCATGTTGGCCTGATGATGCAAACAAAGGCAGATGTTTCTTTTTTCTTTTTTTAAAAAAATTTATTTATTTTATTATTTATTTATTTTTGGCAGTGTTGGGTTTTCGTTGCTGCGTGCGGGCTTTCTCTAGTTATGGCAAGCGAGGGCTACTCTTCGTTGCAATGCACAGGCTTCTCATTGCGGTGGCTTCTTTCATTGTGAAGCACGGGCTCTAGGTGCGTGGGCTTCAGTAGTTGTAGCGCATGGGCTCAGTAGTTGTGGCTCGCGGGCTCTAGAGCGCAGGCTCAGTAGTTGTGGCACACGGGCTTAGTTGCTCCGCGGCATGTGGGATCTTCCCGGACCAGGGCTCGAACCCGTGTCCCCTGCATTGGCAGGCGGATTCTTAACCACTGCACCACCAGGGAAGTCCCCAGGCAGACGTTTCTGACTGGGCTGAGAGGCTTATGTGTGTCGTCCCATTGAACCCTCCAGTAATGCTGAAGAAGTTGGAGCGTATCAAGTCACCTGCTCAGAGTCCCACACCAGGAGGTGACAGCGCCAGGGCTGGTAGCCGTGCTCTGTCTGCCTTTAAAGCGCACGCCATGTCTCCCTTTGTATAGTTGCTCCTGGCCTGTTGGGGAAACTCCACAGTATAGTATCCAAGAAATGCCAACACATGCTCCCACCTGGGTGACCAGTGCCAGCAGAGGGGCTTTGCCGGCTGGGAGGAACCTACACTGCCTCTGTCTGGGTGGGCTGGGGTGGGCCTGGGTCATCTGCTACAGGGTGGTGGGGCTCCAGGTACCCTGGGGGCTGCCAGCTGCCCCCGTGCCCATGAGGCACCTCCTGGGAGGCTGGTGATGGTGTGGGGGCCACAGTCCTGCACAGACAGTTCTTTCTGCTCTGCCTTTTCCTCCCCTACCCACCTGCTAATCTCGTTTCGACACACAAGCCTCCCCCTGCACTCCCCGCTCCCCTCCTCAATCCCTTCTCGGCGTTTGTATTTTATGATGCGGGACTTTGGTGAGGAAACTCGTTAGAGTCATTATTCTGTGTGTAGAAATGTGTCTTTCATCCCATTCATATTTCATGTTCCTCCCACTTGATCTTTTGACGCTCTTTGATTCCTGATATTACACGACACACACACACAGCTCTTGTTGGGGTTCGTTCTTTCTGTGGAGTTGTCATTATTGCTCTCTGTGTGAGGAGTGCTCCTTGTTATGTATTTATTAATTTCTTAAAAAGATTTTGGGATTGACACTGTCTGATGCTCTTGACTTTGATTGCAGGGGTAGGTAGCATTGTGATAGGAGGAGATGTGAGGACAGAGGACAAAGGCCTAGAGTCTTGTCCCCATGTTCCCTTTCCTTTCTAGAGGCCAGGCGTCCATCTGTGAAATGGGCAGATCCATACCCCATCGCCTAGTCCAACCCCCGCATGTGGCATCAAGTGGGCTTTTTTGGGTATTAGCATATGGCTTAAACGCCGTCTAACTTCTGGTAAAAGGAATATTTGGGAGGAGTCAGGGCCACCCACAGAACCACAGAAAAGGCTGAAGAATCAGCCCTGATGGGGCAGAGCAGGGCAGCTCTGGGGACCTGGGAGCAGGGTCCCAGCCTGTCTCTTTGGGCTCCATGGGTGGGTGGAAGGAGATCTAAAGGCTGTCAGTGGTCCTCCTCTCAGCTCAAGGTTCAAATTGCAGGGAGAGAGCATGGGTTCGGCTCAGCTTGGGTCACATGCCCAAGGAGAAGGTAGGGTGTTTTGACTGACGGTTGTATTAATATTTCATCCAGTCAGGGCAAGGGGTTCCCCAAAGTAAGAGGTTGTTTCCAGAAGGAGGTAATGGATTCTGAGTATGTAGAACAACAGAAGCCCACTGCACAGTCCAAACAGTGGAGGTGGCATGACCACTAGACAAAGAGAGGAAGAAGCAGGCCTTTCTGTCTCTAAATCTGTGACCAAGAGACATATTTCTGGAGCTCAGAGATTGCCTTCTAATTCAGGGGCTGGCAGACTTTCCCCAGAAAGGGCTAGACAGTGACTATTCTTGGCTTTCTGGGCCATATGGTTTCTGCCACAAGGACTCAACTCTGCCAAGACCTGAAAGCAGCCATAGGCAAGATGTGAATGAATGGTTCTGGCCATGTTTCAATAAAGTTTTATTTACAAGAACACGCAGCATGTCCTGGACTGGGCCTTCAGATCAAAGTTGTTCTAGTAGGTTGCTCTCATTTCTTGGAGGAGAAACTCCCTCTCAGCTTTAGCAACCCTTGTATTTCTGACTGTGGTTCTCCAACTCAGCTCTGCTTCAGGATTCCTCAAGGAGCCTGTTGAGAACACAGATGCCTGGGACCCCCTCAGACTTCCAAATCAGAATCTTCGAGATAGACCTGGAGTCTGCATTTTTTAACATGTGCCCTAGGTGATTCTGACCTATGTATGCAGTGTTGTGAACTGGTATAAGATGCAGTCGAGGAGACAAGATCATCTTCCATGAACCACAGGAGCAGTAGATGAGATAGGGTGGGCTTAGGAGCTGAGAGGAGGGAGGCTCCCGAGAGCTGGGGGAGAGTGTGTGTGCAGGGCAGGCTTCGTGGAGGAGGGCCCTTGCTGGCCCCGAGGGAAGTCTGAGCTGTCACAGCACTAACCTGGCTTTTTCTAGCTGTCAGTCTCTTTCCCCATCCTGTACTCTGCTATTAATTAGCCAGGAAGGAAGTTTATTAAAAGTCAGGGGCTAAACCCGAGACATGTGGTTCCCTCATCTGCAGCAGTGAGGTCTATGAACAGTTTTCTGTTTTCATCATTCTGAAAGGGCCACAGCCGTAGCCCAGCCTCACTTCTCTGTCTTCCTCCAAGGTTCCTCTTTCCCTTCCATTTGTGTCCTGCTCCCTACAGACCTGCTTTCTCACAACCCCCTTTCTCCTTTGCCCCAGAACACCCACCTGTGGCTCTTTCTGATTGTGACCACGTCTGGCAAACTCAGCTCCTTCTTGCTATAACTGTTAATAGGACTA
Source organism: Balaenoptera borealis (assembly GCF_965194805.1). NCBI lineage: Eukaryota > Metazoa > Chordata > Mammalia > Artiodactyla > Balaenopteridae > Balaenoptera > Balaenoptera borealis. Next base: position 62,784,128 of record NC_138874.1, read on the forward strand.
AGAGCCCTGGGAGTGGCTCTCTCCCATCTTTCTCCTCTTTCCATGTTTTCTTCTCCCCAAAACAGCAACCCCTAAAACCTTTGGGGGTCTCTTCTGTTGGCGGGGAGAGTGCACCCTGCAGGTGCTAGCAAAGCAGCTTCAGCCATAAGAAGGAGAATGGGCTATTGCTCCTGGGGTGTGGCCTGGACCCAGAAGGCCTCTGGTCCTCACTGCCCCCCCCTTGGTCCAGACAGGGAGCTCTGCTCATTACAATAGTAGGCATCTGTTGTCTGCCCAGTATTCATCTCCTTCTGGCAATAGAACACTCTTTTCCTTGGAAATCTACTCCATCCCCACTCTGAGTCCATGTGGATGGATGTGATAACTCCAGAGTGTGCATGTGACCCAGGCCTGGCAAATCAGTGCATCAGGTTCTCCCTGGCACTGTAATTGGTCCAGGGCAAAGTTAGTCCAATGCTGGCACTCCTGTGGAGTTGTGGAGAGGAGAGCTCTCTCTTTCTGGATTTGGGGCTGTGATGCTGTCAACCTGGAGCTTTTGGAATCCCGCATGTAGAGAGAGTGTGCCTGAGAGTGAACACAGCTCAGAGGAAAACCAAGCCTAGAGACAGACCAGAGAGAGAACCAAAGAGCGAGAGAGCAGAGGTCCAGAGGGTGTGGCTTGAGCTTCTGGATCCAGCTGGATCTGAAACCAGAACACTGTTTGTAGACTTTTCTGCTATCTGAGTCTCACATTCTCTTTTTGGATTAAGCTGATTTATGCTGAAACTCAGAGTCTTGATTGATAGTTTACTTGATACTGGCAGGGTGGGTCCCTCAACAGGGATGTCTGAGCTGCAGGCAGACTACCTAGTCAGCTGTGAGCTCCTTATGGTCCTAGAAGAACAGCCCAGATGAATGCTCACCAGAACAGGTACAAAACAGGTAATTATAACAGGGTTAATCATAAGCCTGTTATAGTCTGAAAGCTTTGTCAGAACGGGCACATGTCCATTCCTGTCCCCATCCACGCCCCTCTTGCAGCACCTAGCAAGGTCCTCGGGAAATGTGTTGATTGTCCGGCTGACCCAGGGGCAGCACAGCCCTCCTCACTACCACCCAGTCACCTGAACACCCTCCTACCATCCGTCTCCTTAGTATCACTCCACCCGCCCGGTCTCCAAGCTAGAAGCCTGGCCTCCTTGCTCTCCTCAGTATGGCTCCAGCCTCTCCCCACTTGGCTGTCTCCACTACCACCAAGCTCAACCTTTCCCAGGAGGAAGCCATGTGGCCTCGATGTGGCTGGCTGGATTTGACACCTACCTCGGGTGGCCTCAGTTCCCTTACCTGTGAAGGGGGATGAGGCAGTACCCTAAAAATGTGAAGTGTTCCCAAGAATTTGAATGTGGGGGGATACAATGGCCCTCTGACCACTCAACCAAGACATTAACCCATAAAATGGAGCAAAGCAAAGACACAGATTCCCTTTCAAGAGGCAGTGGGCCAAGAAAGCTTGGAAATTACTGACTGCATGTGTGTGAAGGTGGTGCTTCCAGAAAGGAGCCTTATCAACCCACAGGAACAGAGGAAATAGGGTGTCCCCGGGGCACATGTTGGAGGGCCCAGGATGGCTGCACCGGACCTCTGTCATGAAGAAGGACTTAGCAGAGCCTGGTGCCACTGGCTCCCCTCTGTTGCCGGTCCTTGGGGAGAGAATGTGCTGGTCAGACAGCAGAGCCATCTGCAAATGAATACACTGGCGCTTGGGTTTTGGTCATCATCCTTGGGAGCTGTGAGTCAGCATCCTGCAGTCTGTCGAGCCTGGGTGCTGATGACTGCGTTTCCGGTTTGCAGGTCTGGGTCAGGCCCTGGCCCAGGGTTCTCAAGGTTGGGAGGTTATCAGTGTAACCGATGGGCTCCACACCAGCGATTCTGATAGATGAGTTTGGGGTGGGGCAGGCCTTTCCATTAAACAGCTCCTTAGGAGGCTCTGAGCATAAGGAAGGGGAGACCGGCTGCCAGACTCAGTGACCACACTGCTCCAGGCCGCATGGAACCCACTGGAACCTCCAGCCTCCATGGAACCCCTACACTGGTGCTGCTGATTGGCTAATGGGTTCACTTGAGTGATTTCCACAGAGCCATTTTAATTCGCCTAAGGTCCTGTGCAGGCTTTGCTGAAATTAACCATGCAGCCCCGGGCACTCGAGAAGGAAAAAGTGAGCTCTCTATTTGGAAGTTGTGAACAGAGTGGGAAAGGATGTGCCAGAAGTTGCTTCTCCTCCGAATCTTCCACCTCTGGACCCGTAGTTGGGTGTTGTACCATCTGGGCTTTTCTCCCCACAACGGGCGTGACTTACAGTAGATGCCATTGCCATGATCCTCTGCGCATCAGGATTTGGCTGGGATGATCCCCGTTTGCAGTGACTTGGCTTTCTGGAACTGCGGAGGTTGTGAGTTGTCTCTCTGAAGCATTTCTGAGTGACTAGGGCTGAGGACAGAAGCAGCACCCCTACTCCTATGCTCCGGAGCGGCGAGTCCTCCTCTGGCCGCTCTCCTAAGACTGCTGGATCAGGGGTGGTGTCACTCATCCGGCCCCTCCTAGGAGCTAACCGGAGAAGCAAAAGTCTATTCACTGTGGGCTCTATTACTTTATGTGACTTAGAAGCTCACAAGTATGGTGATTGTAGAAGGTAGAACATTTCCCTGGCTAGGCTCTATTGATCTGGACAAAATCATCTCAACTGCATAATACATTTTAAGCCGAAGTATACTCACTATCAGAACCGTGGACATCATTAGTATTGCCTCGCTTCTATTGCTTTTTTCTCTCCACAAATCTCTGCTATCACCTCCACCTCACTCTCTCTTTGCAGTTAATCCCATGTTCTGCTTTGCAGAGAAAATAGAAGATGTCAGTTGGCAGTGCCAATTAAATTTTCAGACACTGTCCACCATCCTGTCTTTGTTCTCCAGACCTTTTTCAACCAAGGCTAATGCCACCACTTGCTGCTGTCTTAAGGGCCCCTCATTGCTCTGTCTTCATGCTCTCCCTTTACTGAACTATTCCATCACCGTTTAGGTATGTTTGTGTCTTCTCCATATTCACAATGGGGTTCTTCTGCTTCATCCACCCCTCCCCACTCTCAGCTCTGTCTTCTCCTCCTGGTCTCTATTCACAGCCAAACTTACTGAGAGAATAGCCTACACTCCACACATTTTGATTTTGTACTTTTCATGCAGGCTCAGGAATCTGCATTTTGCAAACCCTCCTGGCCATCTGATGCATGTGGTGTTTGGACTACATTTTGCAATCATTGGTGGTCCTTGGCTTGAGCCTGTTCACTCTTCACCATTTGCATTTCTTTTGAAATCTCATCTGGCTCAAGGCATCGGCTACCACCTGGGGTCCACCTTCTGTCTCCAGCCCAGTCATTGCTCTTGAGTTTCAGAACCACATTATCCAACTACCTCTGTGAGGATTTTCCAAAGGTACTTGAAACGTTCAAAGCAGGACCTCTCATCTTCTCCAAGCCTGTCTGTCCCCATGCTCCCCATCTCTGTCCCTGGCACCATTAGCCACCCAGTTACCCAAGTGAGAAACCTCAGCTCCCCTTTCCTCATGGCCCCTTGCCAAAGACCCAATCGATTTCCAAGTCCCGTACACGAATTCCTAAATAGGTCTTAAATTCACCAGTTGCTCTTCATTCCCATTGCCACTGACCTGTCCAAGGCCCTGTGATTTTTCTCCTGGCTGAGCCCCTTATCTGGGCTCTCTGCCCCCAAGCTTGCTTCCTCCCATGCGGTGTCTGCAGTGACCGAGGGGCCTTTCCAGAGTTTGAGTCTGACCTTGTCATTCCCCTACATTCAGGCCTTCAGTAGTGTCTTGCTGCCTCTGTTTGGACAAAATGCCACTTTAGCCTGGCATAGAAAGCCTTTCATGGCTTCTCTCCCGTCCCCAGGTGCTCATTCCTTGGCAAGATCAAATAGTCACTTCTCAAGCCTGGCTCAGTCCTGGGGCTGGGCAGAAAATTCAAAAGATCATGGCCAAGTTTAGCAAGTTTCTGTCCTTGAGACAAAATACAATGGGTCAGACTGAAAAATCAGCTTCCTAAGAACCAGAGTTCTTACCCAGTATTAAGCTCTACTAATAATTGCAAGGATACAAATAATTGTGAGGCACAGGTAAAGCATGAGGTCTAGAACCACCAGTACTGCTCCCCAGGACCTTTTTTTTTTGCCACATTCGGAAGTGCCCTGGCTCGGATTTATCAAAAGGGGTCTATCTGTGATACATGTGAGGTATCCCTTACTAAAAAGGGAGCTATCTTGGTCACGCAGTATCTCCATTTTATTCTCTGATAGTTACATAGTTCGCACATTTCCCAGGAGCCATACCCCATAAATCCATAAGGTCCAGGTTTGTTTACCATAAGCAGTGCTAGACAGATAGGGTACATCTTGCTAAAAGCATTCCATAGATAAGAACTCTTCTGCTAGCCAATATCATTAGTGTGTTTGCCAGGGGCTCTGTCATTAGTGATTATGAGGGCATATGACCGGGTCATCTTTTTTTCTTCCCCAGTCAATGTTGAGAATGGCCTGCTGCTAACTCTTTCCTCCCCAGTCCTGCTCTGCCTACCTCACACATGTCTGTGTTCCCAGGGCTCTGTCCTTGACTTCCTTCCGTGACACATGGGCCATGGAAGACCTCCTCCATTCCTGTGGCTTTGTTTCTCTAAACAGAGGCTCCCAAATCCATATCTCACACCCTTGACCTTCAGACCCACACATTCCACTGCCCGCCAGACACCAGCACCTTGATGTCCTCCAGGTCCTCAAACTACATGCCATCGCTGACCCCTTGTTGCCTCTCCAGATCCATTCCTCCTCCTCTGGTGCCCCTCTCAGGGCAAAAGCACCCACATCCACCTGGTTGCCCCCAAACCTTGAATCATCCTGGTCCTCCTACTTGCTAGCTCTTTGACTTAGGGTAAGTCAGAGAGGATAATCTCCCCAAGCCTCAGTTTCCACAGGTGTAAAATGGGGATAATAGCAGTATCTGCTTCACAGAGCTGTTGTAGGATGAGATGAGATGGTAATGATTAGGTGATGAGGGCTTATCACAGTGGCTGGCACAGTACCTGCTCAGAAACTATCAGCAAGCGTCTCTGACTCCTCTTTTCTGCCATTCTTCTCTTTTCTGCCAATCAAGACCACATGCTATAGGTTCTACCTTCTCAGGGCCCCTTCTCTGTGTTCACCATCCTCTCCTCCGTGCTCCCATCTCTGCCTCCACCTGTGACAACACCTTAGACCTGATCTGGCCCCCTCTGTGTGGCCCTGCTAATCTCTGCTCTCCTCCACCACCAGAGAAGTGCCCCTCAATTACACATCTGATTCTGCCTTTGCCTTGGAAGACTCTACGCTGCTCTTGGGATAAATTCCAAACTCCTTAGAGTGGCTTAGGAGGCTGGATATCTTAGCTGGCTGCCACCTGTTCCCCGTGACTCCCACCTCCAATGCTAACCACCGGGCACACCAAACTTTCAGCTCCTCTGACCGTCAGGATCTGGCTGATGCCCTCCCCTCTGCCTGGAAGACTCTTCTCCCTTCTCCCACCTCCACCTGAGGCACCCTCCTTCTGTCTCCTGCACACTTGCAGTGCTCTGCCTTTCCCTCATCAGAGCACTTTACCGCTGTGTGGTCACTGCCAGGTCCCATATTGGGAACCCTCGTGGGACTGGGAGCATCAGGGGGCAGGGGCCATTCTGGCTTGGGTAGTATATCCAACACTGAGAACAGCGCCCAGCCGAGTAGGTTCCCGATATTAAATGAGTGGACGCGTTAAATGGGGGGTGGGTGAGGGGTGAGCAGGAGGGAGGAGCCCCTGAGTCGGGTTTCTGGTTTGGATGGAGTTGAGATGGGCGATATTAAGGGAGGTCAGCTTACATTGGAATTTTTGTATTAATGCGCTATTGGGACCAGGAGGGCCCAGATGAGTTTGGCAGCGGGCACTGGAGATCAGGGCCCTGGAAACAGACCTAAGCCTCCCTGCCCCTCCTCTGCTGCCCTCCACAGTCTGTGCAGGGTTGGGGCACAGCGCTGGCTCTGCCTCTGGGGGTGGCGGTGGAGTGGTACGCTTTCACAAGGTTTCTTCCCTCCAACGTTGCCTTGACCTAGATCTGCTAATTCTGCAGCAGACTAGTGCTGGAACCCATGAGGCCGGTCCATGTCGCTCCTGTTTCATGTGGCTCGTCTCTAAGGGCCTCTGGAGGGGGTGGAGTTTGGGCTAGGGGTGGGGGTGTTGTTCCTAGTTGTCTGCAGGAAGCGCTCACCATCACCCAGTATCTCCCACCGAGGTGGCTTCAGTCCCCATGAGGGAGAGGTGGCAGCGAAAAGTCACCCCTTCCTGCCCCGAATCCAACCTCTGCCACCATGCCCAAATAAAGTACGACTTCTGACGGGGATGACAGTTTGATGGGCTCTGGACTGAAGGGTGTCGGGAAGAAGGGTGTAGGAGAGGGTGGAGCAGTGTTCCCTTGATCTGCACATGGCATGTGGATGCTCCCAAGTCTTTGTGGGGGGCAGTCCCCTGTCACTCCTCCCTCCTCTCCTCCTACCCCTGCATTTTGCTGTCTCTTCCATCCCCCGACTGTGGTGGCTTTCTCTCTGCCCATTTTCTGCTGGCTCTGCAGAGGGAGGGCTGAGCCCTGCTCTGAGGAGGGGTAAGGGGAAGAGGAGCGTGGGAAGGAGCGGGGAGGCTCTCACCCCAGGCTGGGGCTGGTTTCCTCTGAACCAGCAGCAATCAAACACGCCTCACCACTGTGAGAATTAATTCTCTTCTCAAGCTCCCCTTCAGATAGGTGAGAAATGTGTGTGCCTCCTATTAACATGAGCGTGACCCCGTATCTTGTGAAACGACAGCCCTGGTCTGATTATGCTCAGGGAGCATCCCCACCTGCCTGCCCTGGGCTGCGTGACAAAAGCTCCCTCGTATTAACTGGCAAATGAACATTGCGCATCCATACCTTCCGTGTGATCCGCAGACAACGCCCGCTTCCTCCCAGCCATAGGACAGGGTCAGGAAGACAGTCTAGTTTCCCTCACCGTGTACCCAGCAGCTCTGGAGGTGAGAGGGGGAAGCTGTTCACAGGCGTGGCTGGAGGAGTGTGAGGCTGGGAGCAGGGTGGCCCGGTCACGTCTGTCTGCTGGCTGTGTATTTGGGATTGAGTCCCCTCCCTTCATGAGAGCAAATGGCTGGCCCATTAGACCTGGAAGGGCTTTTGAGTCTGATACTTGCTGATTCCAGGCTCTCACTGAGTATAGCCTTATAACCTCATAAAAACAAGGCTCCCGTTTTCAATGTTGGAGGAAGAGTCTAGAAAGTTCTCTAGGAGACAGAGTTAAGAAGCCAGCTCGGCGGTTGGTAAAAGGCCCTCCCTCAAGATACGATGCTGCTCAAGGCACCAGAAGAGCTTCTCTTCCTGGAGACTCAAAGCCCAGCGTGGCCTGTGTGTCTAGGGGGAGGCAGAGGAGGGTATTGGGACTGGGGAGGGGACAGGGCAGATGTTCCTTTGTTCAGACACTCGCTCACCCATCAGATATTTGTTGAGTGCTTCCTGGGATCAGGGAGCATGGGAGAGTGGAAGAAGGTCCGCAGTCAGTCGGAGCTCCGTTTGCCCTTAGCTCAGCCTCTTACTCAAGTGTGACATGGACAGATGGCTGCCGGCCGCTGCGCCGTGGCCGTGTACTTGCCTGTCCTGTGCTGCCGGCGTGAGGGTGAGCTGAGACGGTGTTCCTGGTGGGGTGTGGGCCTCCCTGCACGCTGTCCCCTTCTCCCTCCTCTGCATGCACTGTCCTAAGCGTGTGTGGACCCGGGGCGGGGGAGCCGGGTGCGTGTTCACAAATAGCTTTGCTACAGAGGAGGGACCAGTGCACCGTAGTCTGGGGACTCAGAGGAGCGAGAGGCGTGACCAGAGCAGTTTCATGGGATGGCGCTGAGTTGAGCCTGGAGTGGGCCGGCATTTGGAGAAGGGAGGAAGGTCAGTGCAGGGGCAGGGAACAGCTTGAGTAAAGGCACAGATGCACAGAGCTTGGGAGGGATGAGGAGGAGGAGAAAGAAGCCTGTATGGAGGGTGCATGAGGGCGAGCATGCCGGGCAGGATGGTGCTTCTGTGCACGCTCTGGGGGAGGCCTGTTCGGACCACTATGTTGTGAGAGCTGGAGGTGCCCTATCCTGGGGTCTCCATGTACAGAACAGCAGTCTTGGGGTGATATTTCCTTCTCCCTTACTCTCCAGGACTGGACACTGTTAACACAGGTCTCTGGTCCTTATTATTTTACTTTTTCTCAACTCTTAAGTATGGGGGAAACTGCCATTTGCTTGTTCTTGGAATAATCTGCCCTTTCTTCTTGCAAAATAAGAAAGCCTTCCTGTTGCCTTCTCTGCCTTTTTGTTCTCCAGAGCACATCTCTCTGTCTTCCCCACGTTGACTAGTACTTTGTTTTTGGCTCCCCACACTACAGTCCTAGCTCTGTGAGGGCACGGACCAGCTGTTTGTTTTGCTCCTGTACCCCCAGCCCTTTAAGGACTGCTGTAACTGTTAGGCTTTCAATGCATATTTGAAGAATCATTGAATGAGTGGCAGTTGGGTTGATGATTCTTGGATCACTTGACATGGGGCACGTTGAAGTGGCAAGATGTTGAGTGAATCAGCCAAGCCCAAATTCATCTGAGATCTTGTGATGCTCATGGTTGAGTGGTGAATATTATAGGGTGCTCAAAGCTTCCAAGGAGACGATAGATCCTGAAGTTATGCTAAGGGCTACACTGGCAGGCTGACTCCTCTCATCTCCCCCGGTGACCCTGGCTTGTCACGGGGTGCTGACTGTTATGGTGATGGCATGGCTGAACTGAATGGCACAAAGGGAGAAGGGGTTTTTGACTAATCCACAGGCTTGGTTCAAATGAAATCCTTCGAAATAGCGTTGAAAAGGGGTATATCGTTTTCCCACAGTGTTGGTAGGTATCATGACGTCAGTAACATTTCCTAATCTTCAGTGAGCAGCCAGACTGGTTTCTGTCTTCTCTCTGTTACTCGGGTCCCCATGAGACCAGGGATAGTAAAGGAAGGAAGGTCCTGATAGAACATGTAGTGGAACATCAGTGGTTATGAATGGACATCCACTGCCCTAGCCCAGTTCCTGCTCCTGCCATGCCTGTGGGCACTCTCAGGGGATTGCCTTGCCCATCTTTCCCCAAATGCCAGACCTGGAGGTGGTGCAGCTGATATGGACGGGACCAGGTACAGACCACGTGGAGAAGCAGGACAGGGGCAGCAGGAGGGGCTGGCGTCGGGGTGGGGACAGCACAGGGGAATCTTCAGATCTGAGGTGACTCCTGAAGGTGATTCCAAAGACTCAAGATTTGGAATAGGATTTTAAAGATTCCTAATTTGGTGAGCTTACTCCCAGGGTGGGGGAAGGAGAGAATTCCAGGCACAGAGAGCAGCAAGTGTAAATAGGTCGTGTGTGTGTGTGTGTGTGTGTGTGTGTGTGTGTGTGTGTGTGAGAGAGAGAGAGAGAGAGAGAGAGAGAGAGAGAGAGAACCTGCAGGTGGTTTCCTGGAGGGTCATCTGAGGGAGAAGGGAAGGAGGGGGGAGGGGAGGGGCGAGGGAGCCAGGCTGTGAAGGCCTTGAATCCCCTGGACGTGGCGGGAAGTGATGCGTTTAGGTAAGGGAGTGACATGACCAGCTCTATTTCAGAAAAGACAGTCCTGGCAGCATGTAAAGAATAGATTAGGGGTGAGGCTGGAGGCAGGGACCCTAGTTAGGAGGCCGATGGAGGAAGCCAGCGGAGGGAATGGCAGGAGACTGATCAAGGCTGTGGCACTGAGGACAGGATCGAGGACAGGTAGACTGGCCAGGGCCTGGAGACTGACCAGTGTGCAAGGAGGAGCCCTAGGGAGAGAAGTGAGGCTCGGAGCCCCGACCCCGCCCGTCTCCGTGCCACCCCCAGGGATGTAGTTGGCTAGCTGCTGGAGGTGCTAGCGCGTGGTGTCGTTCACCAGGATAGGGGTCCCTGGAGTAAGGCATCATCCCCAGGCCGGGGAGGGGGATGCTTGCACCGCTGGGTGGATGTGAGGGCAAGTTACGTATTGTAGAGTACATGTCCCCCTCCGGCCCTGACCCAGGCTCACTGGGAAAGGCTGGTTCCCGGCTCCTGCCCCTCCCTTTCCTTCTTCCTCCCTGCCATATTCTTTCAATCTCCTCCTTTCCCCGTTCTCAGACATCTTAGGATGAGCAGCTGGGGAAGAGGAGCCATGGAATAACATCCACTCAGGGAAAGGTTATTAACCCAGGATTATAATCATGGTGGCTTCCCATGTCTCTGATAGGGGAAGAAGGCGGACTCGATGGCTTAGCTGAAAGCAAGCTCGGGACTCCCCTCAAGCAGCCTGTGGATCACAGGTTCCTGCCAGGCCCTCCGGAGCATGTACCCCACGCCCTGGCCCAAGGTCTCTTCCCAAAGAGGAGTGATCTCTCTGCCCTCAACGCTTTCTCCGAAAAGGTAAGACCCATGTTGCCTGAGCCTGTGATTGGCAGCAAAGTGCACTCAACACTGAGTCTCTGGTTTCAGGGGCTGACAGTCAGCTGTTGAGTGGCTGCATTTTATTTGCCTGCCTCACCTACGCTATGACCTCTTCTGGGGAGCCCTGGGCTGTGGCTGTGCTCTCACCTCTGGTGTGGAGAGAGGAGCCCTGGCCCAGGTGACTTTCTCTGAGTACCTGTTCCGTGCAAGGCTCTGGGCTCAGTGCTTGGGACATGCCATGGATCAGACAGAGGCTTAGGGATCTCAGCCATTTCGTTGGCACATAGATCACTGTAGCTTGGAGGAGGGTGCCACTGACCTTGACTGCGTGTGGCTGTGTGAGTGGAGTGGGGAAGGTGAGAAAAGGCTTCTTGCTGATTTCTAGGCTGCTTCAACAGCCCCTGTTTGGCATTTCAGCTCTTCCATCACCTGTGGAATATTAAATTCCCTCTGTTTGAAATACCAAGAATGGTCTTGTCTTTCTGACTGGATGCTGACTGATACAGGTGTTTGAGGAGGGTAGAACACGGGTGGCACTAGGGGAAAGAGTAGACGGTGAGATGGTATGGTATACAGACTAATATACCCCCAAAAATGTCCACATCCTAATCTCTGGAACCTATGACTATGTTACCTCACATAGCAAAAGGGACTCTATTATCCAGGATTATTCAGGAAATTATCTTGGATTATTTCAGTGGGCCTCATGTAAACACAGGGTCTTTATAAGAGAGGGGCAGAAGAAGAGAGTCGGAGAGGGAGATGTGGTGATGGAAGCAGAGGTTGGAGTGACTGGATTGTTGGCTTCGACTGGGAGGAAGAAGCCATTAACCAAGGAATGCAAGCAGCCTCTAGATGCTGAAAAAGGCAAGAGTACAGATTCTCCCGTAAGAGCCTCCAGAAGGAATGTAGTCTCACCAACACTTTGACTTTAACACAGTGAAAATCGTTACAGACTTCTGACCTCCAGGACTGCAAGATAGTAGATTTATGTTGTGTTAAGCCAGTAGGTATGTGGTACTTTGTTATAGCAGCAATAGGAAACTAATACAGAGGGCCAGAGTTCAAGATGCTGTAAATCATGCAAAGGAGTTTGGATCTTGTTCTATAGGGTTGAAGGCTTCTTGCTGCTCAGGAGCCCACGTGTGCTAAGTGTATGAGCTCTGAAGTCAGGCTGCCTGGGGTTGAACACCCGCTTTGCCAATGACCAGCCTTGTTAGGGAGTGCTCTAACTTCTCAAAGCTGCAGTACTTACATCTCCAAAGCAGCGGTATAGTCGTTCTTCTCTCATAGACATGTAAGGATCAAATGAGATGATGCGTGTAGGGTGTTTGGCACAGCATAGGTCACAAAAGCGATTGTTACTCTCACTTGCTTTGCCACTTCGGACAAGATGGTGTCTCACTTGGAGTGAGCCTTGATCCCTACATCTGCCAAGAGGAGGTAATAGTAGGCCCCCGAGCCTCCACACCCCGCAGGAATAAGTGGATTTTGTGATATGATGAATTGGAGAGGGAGGTTACCTCTGTACACCCCTGCTGGCCTGGCTGGAGCTCTCTACCTGCCCATGGAGGGAGCAGGTGCCAGCTCGCCCTGTCCACCCAGTCCCTTCTGCCCCCAACTCTGCAGGCATTCCTGGATCCCTGTGCCCCTTAAGGGCTGTCCTGGTTTCTGCTCCCCTGCACGGTGCTCTAGGCGTAAGCTATTTTAGTTACAAATTCCTTGAAATGCTACACCTTCCCTGCCCACCTGGACCGACCTCCCCAGGCCCAGCTGCCAGGTATTGATTTCTCCTTTAAATATTACTGCAGCCCAGGAGCATGTATGGATTAATTGACGAGGCTAGGCTTGTACCTGCACACTTCATTAACAGCTGCTAACTAATTAGCAGAGTAGTCATTAAGAGACCTGCTGGGGTTTTGAGGATAATAGTATTATTTTTTTCCCATGACTCTTAGGCACACAATAAATTTTGGAGTGAAAGTCCATGATCCCAGGTTGGGATGGAAGTCATGGGGTGGTGTGTGCTCAGGGCTTGCCCCTAAGAACACAACAGAAATTAGAAAATCACCATAGTGGGACCAGAGTCAGGAGGGCCTTAGAGTCATCTGGTCTACCACATATGACTACTGTGCCTGGGAGAGGGGCCTCACTATCAAGGTCACACAGAGACAGGGAGGCAGAGCTGGGACAGGCAACCAGGGCTGCTGACTTTGCTCCAGGCCAGGGCTCTGTTTACTAACTGGGGACTCTGCTGCATGCATTTGGATAGCTTGATGGGGGAGGTTGGACCATGCACATAGCCATGTCCCCTACTCCCCCTGCCCCAAACCCGATGCGCTTTCCCCAAGATGGTGCTGCATTTCCTTTCCCAATTCTGGGCTTCCTCACATTTTGTCCACATCACTCTACCTTCCATCTCCTTGCTCCTGGAACCCCTTTCTCTGTCTTTAGCAGGCTTATCTCCAAATGGGCAGGACTCAGCAGTTGGCCTGCAGTGGACCCTTTGGGTTATCCATGCTGATGGAAATACATAGTGAGTGGAATTAAGCCTGAAGTGTGTGCATTTGGACAACTTATTGACCCTCTTGGAATGTCATCCAGCAAGTGGGCTAATGTGTGTAGAGGGCCGAGCACAGGATGGGCATAGAGTGAGTGAGTGAGTCCTCAGTAGACGGCAGCCATGTACCCTGGGCTCCTTAGGAAGGTGCACCTGTGGCCCAATCATTGTGCTTTTCTCAAGCTGACTTGAATCATTCACTGAGCAAACATTGAGATGTTTTACAGCAAAGGAATAGAGCCTTGACTTATTATTTCCTTCTTGTTTTAGAGATAATGTTAATAATAATTCCAATCACTCACCTTCCCTGTAAGCTCACTGTGTGTCAGGAGGTACTGTTCTAAGTGCTTTACATGGATTAATTTATTTTATCCTCTTGACAACCCTATGAGGCAGGTGATTTAGTTATGTTTCCTATTTCGTAGAGGCGAAAATGAATGTACTAAACTTGCTCATGGTCGCCTAAGGAGGTGGAGCTGAACCCGGCATCCTAGCCCCAAGTCCAAGCCCTTAGTCATGGAACTCCTCAGCCCCTTAGAGGGGTCGATTTCCTGGCTAAGGGAACCCTCTGTCCCCCAGTGCATGCTGCGTGGGTAGCAGCTGTGTTTATGTCACGTGTCTGTATCCTCCAGACCTCAGCTGGTTGATCCAAGGTGGGCACTTGAAGCAAAGTCTTCCCCACACTATATGCTTTTGGGTTTTATGGCTCAAAAGCCTAAGATGGGCCCATTTGACTCCTAACTGGTGGTGGTGTCAGAAAGAGGCTGAGCCTGGGAGGGAGAAGAGCTGATGAGCTACAGTTAGGACGGGGGGCCAATCATGGTCACCAGCTGTGAGTGGCTGGAGGGAGCTGGCCAGCCAAGAAGGAGGGCAGTGAGTTGCGTGGATGCGATGAGAGAGACCCCTGGTCTTGGAGGGGTGACTCACAATGCTGGTTCCCATGGATCTTGGTTGCTCCTGGCCTTCTGTTTTGGGATCCTGCTGAGGACCTGCTTTATACTGAACTAGTCTCTCTCCTTGAGTCTCTCTTATTGAGCTAGTGCCCCTCTTTTCCTTGTAAGCAGGAGAACTCTAAGATGAACAATTCTCTTATCAGGTTTACAGGGTACTGATGATTCGAGGAGGGGCTCAACCCCATCTATGGTGTGCATCTCCTCCTGCACAAGGACAATATCCTAAAATGACATGACTGGGACTTTTAAGTAAAGGTCTCTGGAGACAGTGCTCAGCTGGAGATAAACATCCGTACTGGTCAGGGTGAGGACGGGCTGCTCTATCATGATAATGCAGCGGCATAAAGAGGATTGAAGTTCCTTCCTTTCTCACCTTACAGTGTAAGGTGAACGGCCCAGGTTGGCAGGGCAGCTCTGACCCAGTCATTCAGGGACGGGGGTGCTCCGACCCACTGGCCCACCATCCCTGAGAGCCTTCTTGTGGTCTCAGTGGCAGGGGCTGCCATGCCTGGCTCTAGCCAGAGGTGGAAGAGAGCATGGAGGGGGCACCCCGATATCTTACATCACTTCCATTCCACTTCCACTGGTGACAGCTTAGCACATGGGCCCACCCAGCTGCAAGGGAGGCTGGGAAATGGAATCCTGATCTGGGGTCAGCAAATGTTTTCTGTAAAGGGCCAGATAGGAAATGTTTTCAGCTTTGAGAGCCGTATTCTCTGTGTTGCAAGTACCCGACTCTGCCCTTGTATCTTGAAAGCAGCCATAGGCAATATGCAAGTGGATGGGCATGGCTATATCCCAATAAAACTTTATTCATGGACACTAAAATTTGAATTTCATGTAATTTTCATGTGTCATGAATATTTTTTCTTTTTTCAACCATTTAGAAATGTAAAAACCATTTTTAGATCATGGGCCATTCAAAAATAGGCAGTGGTCTGATCTGGCCCGTGGGGCATAGTGTGCAGACACACCTGGTCTGGATGGTGACCTGGCTGTTTTTCTGTCAGGGGAGATTGAATTTTGGTGGCGAGTGAGTGGTCCCCATTACAGTATCCACTCCAGGCTTTGCTAAGAGAGGGGCATTTCAGAAGGAGCAGAAGCAGCCATGCCCTGGGAGGTTCCTGATGTCAGAGGTTGTGGAGAGGGTTACAGCGTCACGTAAGGAGCTGGCAGCGGGCCTCCCCCAGTGCTGGAGGCCAGCTGGGGTGAGGACACCAGTGGCCAGAGTTACACAGGATACTGCAGGTAGTATCCAGTTCCCCACCAAGGGGCAGCCAGTCACTCACAAGCAGGGCACTCCCATTCTTGCTGCTGGGGCTCGTGGAAGCTATGCAGGAGGTGGCTTTGAACTGGACAATGATACTCTTTAATCATTAGAAAGTGACTGCTACAAATATTAAATGGGACCAGGAAAATCATCAGCAAGGATGAAGATACTATTATTTGACAAGTTTGTTTGACGTCAACTGCCAATTATTCTTTCTGTGCTGCAGAATAATCAGAACCAAAGACAGAAACATTCACCCAA
Source organism: Balaenoptera borealis (assembly GCF_965194805.1). Lineage (NCBI taxonomy): Eukaryota > Metazoa > Chordata > Mammalia > Artiodactyla > Balaenopteridae > Balaenoptera > Balaenoptera borealis. The sequence continues at coordinate 62,799,741 of NC_138874.1, forward strand.
GGGTGTTAGATGTGGACTCAGACCAGCCCGGGTTTGAGTCCTGGTTCTGTCAGATCCCATGTGACCTCCACTAGCCCTGTAACCCCTCTGGGCCTCAGCCCCCTCATCTGTTAAATGGTGGAGAATAACACCTGTTGGAAGAAACCCATTTCTAATGCAAAGGGTGCATTTGTTCAAATGAAAAGGATGATTTTTTCTTCTCTCTCTGGGCCTCAGGTTCCTCATTTATAAAATGCATGGGTGGACCGTGGTCCATTCTTGTCCTGACAATCAGTAATTATGTTGCCAGTGGACTTATGAGAAGGAGAAAGCTGTCCTTCAGAGGTGCTTCCTCCTGGTGAGAGGTTTTGAAGCTGAAGGAAGCAGTGGCTTGATCAGGAACCTCCTGCTCTCAGACCCTCCCTATCCTTCCTGGCACAGCTCAAGCCTGCCTCCTCCAGGAAGCCCTCCTGGATTCCTCCAGGCACAGACCATCTCACCCTTTCTGAAGGACCCAAGTATTTGACCTTGACCTCCACCCCAGTCTTTTTCCCCTACTTGCTGATTTGATGGTCGCAGACTCCCTATAACCACTTCTGTAACCCTGACCCTAACCCTAACCCTAACCCTGAAACCCTAACCCTACCACTGAGCTCTGTGAATGGGTCCAGTGTGGAATTGTGAGCTGGAGGTGCTCTGTTGTGGGGCCAGCCTGGCAGGACTCAGCTAGCTCACATTCCTACCAGGCAAAGGGGAGCTAAAGCACCCAAATCCCCCAGCCAGGAGCCCCTGTTGGTAGCCATGTCCTCTTGGGGCCTGGGGCAATATGGAGAGGACAGAAACCAGCTGGCTCACAGACCATGCAGACAGTCTATAGGCCTCATGACCCCCACTGGCTTCATGGAAGCAGGCGATGCAGCATCTCAGGTGGAGGTCCACCCCCTCCTTCCATCACACTACCAATACCCATCCTGGGAGAGTGACCTTATCTGGGGACATGTGAGGATGCAAACTGGCCAGTGAGATGTATGTCGAAGATGCTGTTCCTTGTTGGTCTCATTGAACATCTAAACTTCTAGTAAGGATATAGCACACTGTGTTCTGTGACATCATTCGATTCATCTATTAATTCATTCAGCAATATGGTCGGTCCACCAGGTGCTGGGAAAACAGGGGCCAACAAGGCAGAAATAGTTCCTGGGATTGTGGAGTATCTACACAATTCAGCAAACAATTGCAGAAGTATTTGATGAGATCACAGTCTGGGCTGTGGAGTTGAAGGTGGCCAGACCATGGTAAGGTGGGGTGATGCAGGGCAGAGCATCTGGAATGTTCCAGGCTGAGGGACCACGGGTGTGAAAGAAGACGGATGAGAGGAGCAACATTAGTCTCGGAGCTGAAGGGAGACCCCTGTGTCTGGAGAGCAAAGCATGGAGGGAGCAGGGGACAACGTGGTGCTACGGGGTAGGGAGACACTAGACTCCAGGAGCCCTTGATGAGCATCGTAACAGGGTTTGGACTTTAGTCTGAGGGCATGGGAAGCTCTGGAAGCGTTTTGGACAGCGGTACATGTGATGGGCTTTCATTTTAGAAGGATTCCTCTGGCTGTTGGGTGCAGGGTGCACTGATAAGAGGAGGATCGGGGAGAGGGGGACAGTTGTAGTCACCTAGGTAAGGCGTGTGGGTAGCTAGGATAGGTAGAATGGAGTGCAATGGAAAAAGGAAGAAGATGTGCTCAAGAGTTATAAGGAGGAAGAGCCAACAGGACTCGGATATGGGGGAGAGGGAGTATCAAGACGATTCCTAGGTCTCTGTTTTGAGCAATTGGATGGATGGTGGCGTCTTTAACTGAGACGGGGGCACAGAGGGAAAAGCTGACTTTAGGAGGGTGGATGTGTTATGAGATATCTGAGAGACACCCAAGTGGATCTGGGGTTTAGGAGTGAGTTCTGGGGCATCCATAAAAACAGGGAGTCATTGGCATGGAGACGGCCACTGACTCCCCTGGAGCGGTCAGATCCCTCCACAGGAGAGTGTAAAGGCCTGGAATGAGGCCTGGGAAACAGTTATCAACGCTCCATGGCCTCTGTCTATAGAGGAGACCAGTCCTCATTTATATACCAATTTCACAGCCCCTTTGGTCAACCAGAGGGAAAGCAAAGACAGAACCGAGAGAGCGGTAGCAGCTGTAGACGGGGCGAGGGCGGTCCTGGCGCCTCCTCCTCCTCCCCCTCGGCCTCAGGGCCTTTGCAACTGCTGAACTGATCCCTGGACCACCTTTGCCCCACCTTTGGCCTGGCTGGCTCCTGATTCTTCAGGTCTACTTCAGATGACACCTCCTCAGAGAGGCCTTCCCCCACCGCCCCACCCCAAACTCTGCTCCCCCAGGAGTCCCACCACGGCACCGGGCTCCATTTTCCTCACCTGCTGGCACTCTCTGAAATCCTTTCTGCATCCCTGTGTGCATCCTTTTCCCGTTTCTCCTGACCAGAACCTAAGACCCCCGCGGGCAGGGACCTAGCCCTTGTTCTGTGGATGGCTGCTTCCCCAGCATTCTCCTCCGCTCCCCCGTCCCCTCTCTCCTGCAGGATCCCCAGGAGCAAATCCTGTGGGCTCCAGCTTTGAGGTCTCCCTGGGGATAGGTCTGTTTCCTACCTCAGCCACCTCCCTCTCAACTCAATGCATCAGCATGTCTTGCTTGGGTGATCTTTTTTTCCGGAAAATAGTTATTTTTCATGAAAATGTAATTTATGAGGTAATAGTTTTTCGTGATACGTTGGTGTGTTCTCCTCTTTTTACTGAAGTATAGTTGATGTACTATATTATGTAAGTTACAGGTGTACAATATAGTATGATTCACAATTTTTAAAGGTTATACTCCATTTATAGTTATTATAAAATATTGGCTATATTCCTTGTGCTGTACAATATATCCTTGTAGCTTACTTTATACATAGTAGTCTGTACCTCTTACTCCCCTGCCCCTATATTGCCCCTCCCTGCTTCCCTCTCCCCACTGGTAACTACTAGTTGTTCTCTATATCTGCGAGTCTGCTGCTTTTTTGTTATATTCCCTAGTTTGTTGCATTTTTTAGATTTCACATGTAAGTGATATCATACAGTATGTGTCTTTCTCTGTCTGACTTACTTTGGGTGACTTCTTTTTCTTCCCTCCACCCTTCCAGTGCAGTAGCCACTTGCATCTACCTAAAATGGAAATCTGAGCCTATGTCTCTTATACTTGAAACCCTTCAAACGGCATCTGAAAATAACTCCAAATGCGGTTGATATTTTCCAGAGGCCTCTATAGTCTAGTCCCTGCCTACCTTTCCAGTCTTCTCGACTGCTTTGCCCTGGACTCTTTGGTCCAGACCTATGGGGCTCTCAGCATCTCCAAGGAACCACTCACTCTCTCTCACCTTGGTGCCTTTGCCTGGGCTCATCGCTCTGCCTGGAACACGTAGTAGGAGCTCTATAAATACTTACTGAACGAATGAATGATAAATCCAGGAGAACAAAGGGAGAAAGAATACTCAGGAGGAGTATTTCTCTCCCCTTAAGGGGAAGCCTGGCAGCATCTTTCATTTTCCTTGTGTCTCTCTCTCTTAAGCCTCAGACACTTCCCCTCTTCCTAGCTTTTGATGCCTGAACCTCAACCCAGTACCTCCAGTTGCCTCCAAGGCCCCAGCTACCCCAGGCAGCCTTAATTAATTGTAAAATTGATTAAGCAGCCTCCTTTGTTAGGCTGGACTGGTGTTTATTTGTATTTTCATATTATTATCCTTTTATACTTCTCTGGGCGCCCTCAGCTCTCTACTGACACCTTTTATTGGGGAAATGTTAATTTAAAAATCATCTATAATGCAGGTGTCACAAATCAAAGCTGTTCGGTAATGAGTTGCTCTTATGTCGTATAAAAACAATTAATTAAAACCCTTTCTGAGAGAGCCGTGCCAGCAGATTTATGTTTCCCAGTGTCTCCCCTCGACCTTCCTTTTTAAGGACCCTCATGCAGTTGGCTGGCTTCTCTAGCAGGATGGTTTCCTCCCGTCTCTGCTCAGGAAATCGAGTCCCGGCCTGGTGGAGTGGGGAAGGCTCCAGGAGGGTGTCTGGTCCTTCCTCCTTGCATTTAGAGTGCCGAGAGCGATTTTGCTGTGGTCATACAGCAGTTGAGTGGCAGCGCCAGGCTCAGAACAGCCTCTGCCGCCCGGGTCCTGTCCTGGTCATCCCTGCTGGCATTTCTCCTGCCGTCCTCCTGACAAGGCTCACTGACCAGGGGACCACGAGCAGCTACGCTGCTGTTTTGCCAGCGCTGGTCCAGTAAATGCCACTCGTTTCCCCACTGACAGACACGGTTACTTCGCAAATGCTTTCCGCTCTTTGCTAATCAATTCAGCGCGTAGGAAATATAATCCAGTGTGTCTCAGTTCTGGTCTTGCCTCTGTTCTTGTTCCGTCGTGTAACCATGGGTAAATCACTTCTCCTTGGTTGGGCCTCAGTTTCTCTCTCTGCACAATGGGAACATTGATTTAGAACAGGAGTTGCACAGTGAAGTACCTCCAGATGCCATGAACAAATAAGGCAGGGCTGATGGAATTTGTGAAAGACTGGAGAAGAGGATGCTCCTTCTGAAGGGGACAGCCTCTGTCCCCCCCAGATGTTTGCTGCATCTGGGAACTTGGGAACACAGACCCGATGTTGCTCTTTTTCACGAGACGCTGGAAATCCAGCTCAAGATTTAAAAATGTTGGCAAGGGTGCCAGCCATTGGTTAATTTGCCCTCAGGTCCCCTCCTCGCCATTCTCCTGTTCTGCTCTGTATCCTGGGGGACTGGCCCCTTCAGGCTCCTGGGTGGGTTGCGTGGAGTCAGTGAGAGGCTCTGGTTGGAGATGGGCAGGTGAGAGGGTGGGAGGTAGGAGAAGCCAGGGTGTCTCCCCCATCTCTCTGCCTCAGGCACCATCTCTGGCAATGCTCATGTCTCTGTGACCTACCAGGGTTCCAGGTCGGCCAGGTCATCGTGGCCTCTGGGCCCTGGTTACCCTACCTCCTGCCTTCCTTCCTTCCTCCAGAGCTGCTGCTAATCTCTGGGTTGTCTTATTCATCTTTCATCTCCTGTGTAACCGGTCCTTGAGTTAAGTTCCCTCTGCTTTAAATACCTAGAGTGGTTGATTGGTTCTTGGCTGGACCCTGACTGAAACAGTTAAAAATTATATTATTATTATTATTATCATTATCATGATTTAACACAGTGAAGGCTCGTCTGTGGGCTGGAGGGAGTATGGGGAGCCCCAGTTTGGATAAACTGAATTTCCAGGTCATTACTTGGTTCAGGATTGACCCGAGAAATCAGACAATACTGGTCCCTGCACTTTAGAAGCTTCCAGTCTTAAGAGTGAGCAAAGTCTCCGGGGCATCTGGCTTCTGGCCCTTCCGCCTCCACTAAAAAGCCGGCCTCTCCCTCTCCATGCTGGGGCCTCCTCTGGCTCTGCCCTGCCCGGCCTCTCCCTGGTTGGCGCCCCCTCCTGGCAACAGGTGGCACTGCTCTAGGTTGGCCTGCGAGGGCCTCTGGTGGGCTTGGAGCAGGCAGATGACTTTCTCACACACTTGCCTCTCCTGCCTTCTCCAAAATCCAGGCCAAAGGGAGGGAGTGTGAGTCAGGACTAGAACCCGGGGCTCCTTCCAGCAGGAGGTGCACATCCCATGCCTACCATGTGCCACCCTCAGTGCCAGGGCTGGAGACAGCCTCACTGAGAAGACTCAGCCCCGCCTTCGAGGAGCTGGGCACCCAGGATGGCAGGTGAGAAGTATCCTGCCAGGCAGGTGGGGTGGGCTACCCCGGGGAGCCCCGGGAGGGAGAGCTACCAGGCTCAGGAGCTTAGCCCCTGACTTCTGGATTGCTGCACCTTGGTGTGGAATATGCTTCCTTCCCACCTAACATTGTGTGACTTGGGGACTGTCCAACTCAAAATGAAAAGAAGCCAACCACGTGGCGAGCTGTCCCCTCCCCCTGCTGGGGGCGCCCCTCCTGCCGGCCCTCCCGCCCTCCCGTGATCTCCCCCTCCCCTCCGAGTGGGGCTGTGAAGTGTCTAATCCAGGCTTTTATCTGGCATCCACAATTATAATGTCAAGATTGAATAATCTGCCTTTATCTCCCGGGTGACAGCCATGTAGAAACTTCAAAAGAAACAGTTTTGCTGGCATTTAACGGCTTTTGTTAATTACTATATCCCAAAGAAAATGAAATAAAGGAGGAAGAAAAATGATATTTCTCTGTGACAACTTTGTAAAAATAGCAGTGATGAAGCGGCACAGTTTAAGGGCTTTAACTATTCATGCAGCCGAGATGGGCCTCTAGCCGTCCGTGAGGGCTCCCAAGGGTGTCTGAGGATGCCCTGTGCACAGACCCCTTCACACGCCACCCGCACTGTCCATGCCACTCTCATGACCCGCCTCACAAAGCCCCCCCCCACACAAGCACCCCATCCCCTCTACCCTCATACACACTCACACGCAGCACACACTCCACACGTCGCCCCATAGCATCATCACGTATGTTCACACTCAGTGCCCATGACGCACCCCTCAAACTCAGCCCCATTCGTAGCCTCACATTCGCATTCTTTCACAGGCTCCCACCCACGCACACCCTCTTGTATACCTGTCTCTCACATGCGCACACAGACACACACACAGACACACACACACAGGTGAGTATTCCTTCTTTCATTTGATTGTTCAGAAGCCTTCCATACCCCACCTTGCTCCAGGCTCTGTGCCGGGTGCTGGGAAACAGGCATGCAAGAGGTTCTGCGCTGGGTAGCAGGGAAGACAGGTGGGGTGGACCATAGCCCGTCTTCTGCTTGTGCTCATGTCGCACTGCACTGATGTCCCGTGTGATGTGGGTGTGTGGGGACAGTGTGCTGGAGGGCGTAAGAGCTCAGGCTCTGGGGCCAGACTGGCTGGTTTGAATCCTGGCACTCTTGTGTTATAGCTGTGTGATCTCGGGCAAGTCATTCAACCTCTATGTGCTGCAGTGTCCTTACCTGTAAACTGGGGATGAGAATAGGACATCTTGTTCAGGGCCCTGTGAGGACGGAATGCAGTAATACAGGTAAAGTGTTGCCCAAATGCTAGCTGTCATTTAGGGTCAGGCAGAGCGGTTGACTCTACCTGCAGGGAAGTGGCCTGGCATTTAGGGGAGGCTTCATGGAGGAGGTGATATTTGAGGTTAGGGCCTTGAAGGTTGGACGAAAAGAGGGAGAACGCATCCCAGGCAGAGAAGACAGCATGGGAACAGGTTTAGAGGCACGGTGGGCATGCGCATCCCATGAATGCTGCGTGTTTGGTGTGATTGGATGCTGCATGTTTAGTGTGAGGCTTGGGTGGGAGAAGATTCTGGAAAGGTAGGCAGGTCCTGATGGTGACAGACCCTGTGTTTCATTCTCAGGGGTGGGTTTCCCTGTAGAAGCTGAGGCTGCAGCTGAGTCATGTCATCAGAAGAGAGGAAGGCCAGGGACAAGCAGGGTGCAGGGTGGGCCGGCCTGCGTGGGCCTGAGGGCAGGGGAACCAGAGAGGAGGCTGGTCTCCCACCACACACGCGCTCCCACACACACGACACACACACACTCACTCATACACAGTCACGTGTGAACACACCTGCACACATACTTAGTTACACACACACACACACACACACACACACACACACACACACACACACACTTTCTTTTACTCTTGTCTCCCAAACCGAATATGTAAATGGATATTTTTAAGTCCAGTTTCATTTCTCTGCAGTGGCTCTTTTTTTTTTTTAATTTTAATTTTTTTTTGCAGTGGCTCTTTACTCCTTAATTACCTGGCAGTGGGTTGGCAGAGATGTGACTAATGGCAGAAACTGCCAAAATAAACCTCCAAGGGCTTTGCTCTGTGATGTGTGCTCCTGTGTGATCCTGAGGGGGCGCCTTGGAGGCAGAGGGCTGGGCTGGTCATGGCCCTAGGCAGGTAGGGTCGGGAGACCTGGCATCTGGTTCTGGCCTTAGTCTCTCCAGCTGTAAAATGGGAGAGCTGAACATATTCTCCAAGGGTCTGTCTAGTGATATTATTCTAGGATCTTCTCGAGGGTAAACCAACACTTCGTGCACTAGAGAGATGCCCACAGACTCATTTCAAGGCAAAAAGAGGAAATGTTTTCGGAGGAAAGTCTACTGAGTGCCAAACCCAGTGCCAGGAGCCTCAGGGTATTTAAACCTGAGTCAGAAGACAGACCAGGAAGTCGGCATCCTGCTCGCTCCTGACCTTGGCCCTCCAAGGAGAGTAGGGGGCCCTGGAGTACAGAGATTGTCTCAGAAGAGATGCTGGGGTCTCCAAGCACCAGGCAAGGCGGAGGTGGCATTCTGTATGGGGAGGGGGCAGTGTGTGAGGACTGGCTGGGCCTTTGGGGGCAGGGACGGTAGGTGTTCCAGGCAGGGGGCACAGCCAGAGCCCAAGAGGAGGCTTAGGGTGGGCTGGGGATGGGTGTCACTGTCACAGAGAAATGGGGGACCTGGAGCAGATATTTGGAGGCCTCCATCTTGGTTTTCTTTAGCTTCAAGGAACAGAGACACATCCCAAGTGGCCTCATTGGAGGCAGGGAGGTCCAGGAAGGCTCCATGGGTTGTCCCCAGGGAGGGAGGGGCAGTGGGCCGTCTTGCGGCACTGGCCAGTCTTGCGCTAAGGCTCACCTCTGGATTGCTCTGGACGAGTCCCACCTGTCACCTCTGGTTTGCTCTCCTTCCTTCCTGATGCTGGAAGTGGCACCCACCTCAGCTTGCCGCCACCTGGACCAAGCGCCCAGAGCTCTCTGGCCCCAGCCCTGGGTTCTCTGGGGAGAGAGCCTGATGGGGCCTGCCTGGTCTAATCGGGTCTGACTAAGCGGTGGGGTCCCAGCCCTCACAGGACTGTGGTGCCGAGCAGGGCTCAGAGGAGGGGGCATGGCTGGCAGCCGCCTCTCCGTTGCTCGGGCCTTGAGGGCTGGGGAAGGCAGTACTCCTGTTGGAAGGCCACGGGGAGGGGGCCCAGGGCAGGTGGAATCCGCGGTGTTTTAGGAAGGCCGCCCTGCTCTAGAATCGTAAGCAGGCTGGCCAGGAGTGGGAATGCAAGGAGGACTTCCCAGACTTGTGAGATGGAAAACAGAACCTGTTCCCTTAGGCCTGATGCAGTCCCTGGGGGAGGTCCTCTCCAGTGAGGAGAAGCAGGCGGTGTTTCCTGGCACTCGTGGGTCAGGTTTTGGCTCACAGAGGCAGGTGGACGGACAAAGACGGTGACTTTCCACGCCCGGAGGGTGGGAGCCTGGGACAGGAAGGTTGATAGTTAGACTAGGAGGTGACCCTGTTGGCATGGGGAGGGGCTGGGCAGGCACATGGAAACCCACCATGTCTGTCTACCTGCCTGCCCAGGAACTGGGCTTTGCCCCGCTGGGGATGTTTTGGAAGCGTGGAACCTAGAATCGAAGGAGCCAGAGGGGAGAGGCGCCTGTCTAATGAGAGAGGTGACTTGAATTCTGCTGGTTTTCAAACATTCCTAAGCAGCAGGAGCCTTCAGTCAAATGAGCCCTGCGTGGAGCTTCGACATATAAAGCAGAAAGCAGAAAGCCCTGGCGTTGCTTGGGGTGGGGTCCTGGAGGCCTATTCAGGACCATCGCAGAGGCTAGGAAGGGTGCCCCCTGGAGTTGTGCAGGGCACAATCTGCACTGTCACACATGCTGGCCCGAGCGCCACTGCTGGTCCCTCCCTTGTCCCCAGGCCACCTCCTAACAGCTTACTGAAACTGCTCTTCAGGAGGAGGCAAAGAGAAGGACACCAGCTTGGCCACGGGAATCCCAAGATGTTGGTGGGCAAATCGGGATCCACCCAAGACAGAGCTAGATTGAAGTGACTGACTTTGAAGTCTGGACAGAGGCACAGGCTTTGGATTACGTTGCACTGACGTATAGAGGAGGTGTGGTGTGACACTGATGGGTCTGGGACACAGCATCACAGCGAGGGGCTCCCCCTGCCCTCTCTGTACCCCTGGACATTTCCAGTGTGGACAGCCCCCTCTCCAGGTTGCTGATCCCAGGGTTTGGGAGTCCTCAAAGCCCTGAGTCTCCTGGACGTTCTAGCCATCATCTTCCTCCTGCCCTAGCTAAGCCCCCTCATCCCCAGGGCCCTGTACAAGGTGGTGGGGGGGGAGCTGGGGCTGTTCACTCCCCGCAGTGAACACTGCCAGGCCTGAGGGGGAGCACTGGCCCTGGATCTAATCTCAGCCAGGTCTGGGCGCCCCCCTCCGCCGCCCCTCCCACCCACTAGTCATTAGTCTCCCCTGCTGCAGGTAGAGTGACAGGCCAGAATGGAGCTCCTGAAAAGGCCTTTGTTTTATCGCCTTCAGTTCAGATGCTTCAGAGCACTAGCAGGCCATATTTTAATCTCAGGTCTTTGCAAACAAAATCGTTAAAAGCAGATGGCTGTGAAGACTGCCATGAATATTAATAGATATTGAAAAAAAAGGCCCCTTAATCTTTCCATAAATCTTCTCCGAGGAGGTGGGGGAGGATTCAGAGGAGATGAGGGCTGCAGCATAGCTGTAGGTACCCCAGCCCTTCCTATCCCGGCTTGATCCTAACGGCTGGGCAATTAGCATGAGGGTTAGTGTGTCTAGCCCAGCGCTGGGCACAGAGATGGCCCTGGAGCAGCAGCCCTGGGCTCGTCATCTCCTATCTTCCCTTCCCCTTCCCCTGTGGAGCTGGGGGGTGAGGACCAGCTCCACCCAGCACCCTGATTCCTGTGGAGGCCAACTGGGATGGGTCCCATTCCTCTGACCCTCCATGTAAGGCTGCCAATCTTTGCTGACCTCCCACTATGTGCCAATTTCTATGCATGCCAGTCTCACATCACCCTTTTGAGGTGGGATTATCATCCCCATTTCACAGATTAGGAAAGAGACTCAGAAAATGGAAACTGCTGGTTCCAGATCACTGGGTTAGTGAATGGAATGTAAGAGATTGGAACCCAGATCTGTTTGACCCTGAAAGCCTGTGTGTTGAGAATCTTCTGGGACCACCTCGTCCCTCCGGCCCCAGTGTCAGTCTTTCCTGTACACATGCTTTTGTACAGGACATTTTACTATTCACAGTTCATTCATTTGGATTATACATTTTCCTCTCTTTTTAGTTCTCTTTTAAAATGCAAACACCCTTGGGAAAGGTAACTTATTAAACTGCTGAGAACCATTAAAAGCTGCTCAGCCACATAATCCAGGACCTGAGTTGAAGTCTTCTTAGTTCAGCCATTTCCTGGCTCTGTGACCTTGAGCCAGCATTTAATTCCATGGAGACCATTCTCTCTGGAAAAAATGGGAATAATGAAACAGCCTGTGAGATAGACTGGACTGGCAAGAATTTGAGGAGATCAAAGATAGGGAGACACTTTGAAAACCACATACCATGGTACACCTGCAGAAGAGTATTGTTTTCATTGCTGTCCAAACACCTTATTCCTTTCTGGGACCACTTTCATGACAGGAGGGAATAAATAATCGTGGGTAGCAGGGCTGATGAGACCTGGGGAGGGGGCCTCTGCCCTGCTGGGGAGTGGCGGAGGGTGGCAGGAAGGGAAACAGCTGCTCCACAGAGCCCGTGACATTGATCTCAACATTTCTTTTTTTGGCCAGTGGCTTGCTTTGCTTTATGCTTCTAATCTAATTCAGTCAGCCTTTCTTCTTCCTTTCCCCTCGTTCACTCCTTCCCCCCACTTCCTTCCTCTTCCCTCTTCTGCTCTCTTCTTCCTTCCCTTCCTCTCTCTCTCTCTCTCTGCCAAGAAATATTTTCTATCTACAAACAATAAATGCTGGAGAGGGTGTGGAGAAAAGGGAACCCTCTTGCACTGTTGGTGGGTATGTAAATTGATACAGCCACTATGGAGAACAGTATGGAGTTTCCTTAAAAAACTAAAAATAGAACTACCGTATGACCCAGCAATCCCACTCCTGGGCATATACCCTGAGAAAACCATAATTCAAAAAGAGTCATGGACCACAGTGTTCATTGCAGCTCTATTTACAAGAGCCAGGACACGGAAGCAACCTAAGTGTCCATTGATAGACGAATGGATAAAGAAGATGTGGCACATATATATACAATGGAATATTACTCAGCCATTAAAAAGGAACAAAATTGAGTTATTTGTAGTGAGGTGGATGGACCTAGAGTCTGTCATACAGAATGAAGTAAGTCAGAAAGAGAAAAACAAATATGATATTCTAACACATATATATGGAATCTAAAAAAAAAAAAAAGGTTCTGATAAACCTAGGGACAGGACAGGAATAAAGACGCAGACATAGAGAATGGACTTGAGGACACGGGGAAGGGGAAGGATAAGCTGGGACGAAGTGAGAGAGTGGCATGGACATATATACACCACCAAACGTAAAATAGCTAGCTAGTGGGAAGCAGCCACATAGCACAGGGAGATCAGCTCGGTGCTTTGTGACTACCTAGAGGGGTGGGATAGGGAGGGTGGGAGAGAGATGCAAGAGGGAGGAGATATGGGGATATATGTATACATATAGCTGATTCACTTTGTTACACAGCAGAAACTAACACACCATTGTAAAGCAGTTATACTCCAATAAAGATGTTAAAAAAATTTTTTTTTTCTGACCACTTGTTAATGTTCTAGGGGTGGGGATTCAATAGTGAACACAGTGGTATGGTCCCTGCCCTAAAGAAATAAACAGCTAAATGAAATACTTATAAACTGGATCAGCACTCTGTGGAAACAGATACAGGACTAAGCTAGGAAATTATCAAGGGTACCCATTTTAAATAGGACGAGGCCTCTCTGTTCTCCTAAACTGGCTTCAACAAAGCTTGAGGAAGTATGTTGGCCTGGCAGCCCTTTTGACCAACGCTGGAAAGTCAGCTCTCACCTGTGCTCCTTCCCCAACCAAGTAATAGCCAAGACTCCACCCACCAGACCACCCCCCTCTCCTGGCCACGCCCCTCTCCTGGCCCCTCCCCAGGCCTGGCACCGCCCCTAGCTGGGTCCTGCCCACAGATGCCCTCTTTTTACGGGAGAGTCTGGCTGAGTCTCTGCTCCGAGGGGCGGTTTTAATCAAATCCTGCGGGCTGAGGCTAGGAGAGTGTTGTTGCGGGGGTATGAGGGACTCACTGCGCTCTCTGGCTCCAAGTTTTCATGCACAGGATTTTTTTAGGGCGGAAGCCCAGCGTCTAGTTTTGAGAGAAACCTCAGATATGGAAGAAGAAATCCATCACTCCAGTTCCGTTAAACTGTTGCCATTCCAAATGCAAGGAGTCCTTGGAGCCTGAGTACAAAGAGGCAGAAGCTTGTCATGTTTCAACAAACATACTTTATTATACTGTATAATTTAAGGTATCATTTTATTCAAGTGACATTCAAACGTGTGAAAAAACGGTTGCATATGCCATAGCCATTAATGAAATCATTACGTACGAATGGTTACACTTTACCAAGTCATTCATTAAAAGTAAATTAATGAGGGGGACAGCATTAAAATTTTTTGCAATCTTTACCAAGTCCAGCCTAACCCACTTTTATAAATATTCATCAACAAAAACGTGCCTCAAGAACTCACCCAGTAAATTAAATTCTCATCTTGAAGTGTTTTGCTTCTATTAATGGCATTGGCCCGTGGTACTTTCTTTGATTTGTTTTCCGGAACTTTGGGATATATTGTACGGAAATAATGACAAACTCTGAGTAATCGCTGATAATTAGGCCAAATCTATTATTCCCATGGTATTTACATTTTGATTACTATTTTCCCCCCAAAGGCAACATCTTGAATCTATTCTAATACAAAGACAAAATAGTATCTGAGATTTTCAGGGCTGGAAGAAAACTCAGAGATTAACTAGTCCAGCTCTTACCTGATGTTTGAATCTCCTGTCAACATCTCTGCCAGATGGCCCTTGGCTTCTGCTTAAATACCTCCAGTGCTGGGGAACTCATTACCACTTCAGTGTCCCATTCCATTCTTGGTAGATCAGAAATCCATTCCTTGGATTTCTGGCTCATGTCCGCCTTCCTCCAACTTCAGAGCTAGCAAAATTGGGCTGATTCCTCCCAGATTAGATTTACAATGTTATCCCCTAAAGCGGTCAGACTAGTGGCCTCAAAGCAATCTCAAAGGGAAATGATCATCCAAAATTTCTTCTGCCCCCTTACCAGCCCACAGTGCTTGTAGTGCACTATGAAATCACATTATTTTTGCAGGTAATGTAACTATCTGGGAAAGAGTCTAATTTTTATTGCATCGTACTTCGAGGACTAAAAGCATTAATTTGTGAGATGTAAACAGTTAAAACCATCCACAGTTTTGGTAACCCTGTTTTGACTATTTAAGACATTGTATTAGGGGAACCAAAACGTGAGGATAGCAAGGTCCTCCCTTTATCCCCAAGAAGTCCTGACAGGTGCCTGCACCCCACCCTGTGAATTTACTGGCTCAGTTTTCTGCTGTACCTTCTAGTCTGTATTTACTCCACAGTAGGTGAGAGCACAGACTCCGGAACCAGACTGCCTGGGTTCAAGTCTAGCTGGGTGACTGGGTGGCTCTGGGCCAGTTTCTTACCCTTGCTGTGCCTCCTCTTCTCCATCTGTAAAACGGGGGCTAATACAAACACTCACGTCATTAGAGGTTGTGAGCACTAACGAAGCATCCTAGGTCAAGTGCCTGGTATCAGGCTGTGCTCTAAAGCTTTCCCTGTCATGGGTGGGGGCAGGGACCTTGTCTGTCTTTGGCTTCAGTGCAGCCCCTGGTCCAGAGCATGGTGTCCGCAAATGCCTGCTACAGCTCTGCTGACCAAGTAGCCCAGGCCCCCTCGTCCAGAAAGCCTGCCCACGCAGACTACGTGCATCCCCCTCCACGGCCTCTCCTGGATGCTGGGGGCATCTGTGGGGATGTCTGTAAACAAGTAGAGGCCTATTACCAGCTGGCATTTTCCTCCCTCTGCAGACACAAACCATCAGATAAGGCTGCTCCCATTTTGCTCCTGCCCTTGGAAAGGCATGGCATCGGGGTGATCAAATAAGATTTTCCCACTGTCAGTGTGCTATCTGTGGCTCTATTTAGTTTTATTTTTCACAGAGCAACAGCTTCTTAAGGAAGAAGTCTTTCTCTCTTGTTTAGCAAAGAGCTGAAAGACAGCCAGGCTCTTCTCCAGGTAAAGTGGTTGATCCCACTCCTGATACAGAGAGCGCTATTACTGCCCCAGTGCAGAGATTCCTCTTGGGGAGGGGAGAGGAGATCACACACTGGCAAATTTAGGTTTTCCTCCTTTAATGAAGAGGGCTTCCAAGGGTAATTAGTGCTAATTATCCTCTACATGAGGAGTCAGTTGAGAAGGCAGCATGATGCTGTGTAGAGAACCTCTGTGGGGGGTGGGGGGGGGCGTGGCACAGAGAGGTTAAGTAACTTGCGCAAGGTCACACAGCTGAGGTGTGTGGGAGCAGCATCTGAGGCTGGTTGAGAGCAGTAGAATTAGCACGTTGACTGTGAGGAGTGTGGAGGGGGGTGACTTGCCGTGCAGAGTCAGTGTCTCCCAGGCGTTTTGCTGGTACAAAGCTTAGGGAAGCAGGTGTGTGTTGGTGGGGCTGGAGGGCCAGATGGGCAGGCAGGGAAGTGACTTTTACAGTCTGACTGGCTCATTCCAAAGACAGCCCTTCACTCAAATGCAGGTGCTTTGAGACCTGGAGAGAGGCACCTCCCACTCCCCCGCCCCAGGTAGGTGACAGAGAGACTCACTCAGCCACACAAAGAAAGAGATAAACACAGAGACAAGAAAGCACAAAAAGGAAAGCGGAGGGCAATCCAAAATGCACAGAGAGCCACCAGGGACAACCGAGAGGGTCGTTCCCAAACATCCACAGAGATGCAAGCCAGAGACAAACACCCCGAGACAGACAGAGCCTGAGAGATCTGCCCGGACTTAGAGAGACAGGCCAGAGAGGTACATTCAGAGACCCAAGGAGGCAGAGACACAGAGGGGACATTAACACATGGCAATGGAGGAGTGAAGACCGTGGGATTGGGAGAGAGACAGAGCCAGCTGCACACACCTGAGAGTCTCTCCCCTAGTCCCAGGCATCGGGCCAAAGAGCAGAGGAAGTCAGATGCAGACCTGGCAGGCTCTCAGCTAGAGTCGCCTGATGCTCAGTGGCCACACGGCTCGCTCAGGGCCAGTGAGTCTTGGCTGCCAAGAGGGTGCTGTGGTGAAGATGTACCTTTTCTCTGCATGCCCGGCAGGTGCTCAGAGCCCAGCCCAAGGTGGGCAGTGCAGACCTGTATCCGCCTGCCCAGGGCCATTTAATGGAGCCCCAGAAGTATAAGGGGAGGTGGTGATGCTCGCCGTCAGGGAGTTCCCAGCCACCCCCCGTCTGCTCGCTTGAGTTTGGCTTGCAGGGAACAGACAGCCTAGCCGGTTGTGCCAGCTTCTGGCTGCACAGCCTGCTGTTGCTCTGGCCTGTCCCTAAATCTGCCCCAAGGAAGCCTCTGAGGGAGAGGGAATGAGTGGGGAGCTGTATATTTAAGAGATACCACACAGGTGTACCAGATATACCAGGGAGGGCACAATTCCCTGCAGAAGTGAACTGGGCTCAGGTAATAGGCTCCAGGTAACTGTTCATCTGAAGGTATAACCTGTTTAAAAATGAACCTTAGCTGGCCTGGACCTCAGTTTGCTCACCTGTAAACGGGAGAGCTTGACCAGGTGAGCTTGGCAGCTCAGTCAGAGATTCAAAATCAGTTTCAACCCTGATAAATCTGTTATGGCTCTGGAAATTCCTCTTGGACCAGGAGTTCCCACAGGGCAGGTGCTGTGTGATTTTATTCCCCACCATATCCCCCATGCCTAGCACTGAACAGGGACTGAATGCATATCGATGAGTGAGTAAGTTCTAGCTTTTTTTTTTTTTTTCCTTCATATTTATAACTGACTTATCGAGTTCTTGCTACAGGTCAGGCATTTGGCTGAGGAGATGCACCGTTGAATCCAAACCTGGCAGTGGCTCTAGCAGGTAGGGACTCTTATGATCCATTTTACAGTTAGCAAACTGAGACCCACTGGGGCAAAGTATTCCCCCAAGATGGTATAACTGGGAAGTGATGCAGCTGCTGTTTGTACCCAGGTTGCCTGGATCTAGATTTGGAGATTTTGCTGTTTCATCGTGCAACTTTTCATAAAACATTTTATAAAATGGCTCAAAAATTTTTCATACTTATTACCTTATTTGCTTTGGAAAACTGTCAAATCCAAGCCGCCGCCATCTCTCTCCTGGCTATTAGCAGCCTCCTCTCTGGTCTCCCTGCCTCTGCTCCTGCCCCCTCCAATGGACTCCCATGAAGCACCCAGGGAGACCTTTCCAAAATGGAAGTCTCATTGGGTTGCCCCGCAGAAGAGAACTGGGGCTTCCCATTGCTTGTGGGGTAAAGATACAGCTCCTGAACGCAGCACCCAAGGCCCCGCAAAGCACAGTGTCTCTTAACCTAAAGCCGTGGCCCATTAGGGGGCTGGGAAATCAATGTAGTGGTTGGTGACCTGCGATTTCTTAAGTCAAAGAAGTAGAACAGGAGAATAGAAATAGAAACTCTCAGAGTGGATCACATTTAATGTGGCAAAAGAAACTTTGTTGTACCAATTTTTAAAAATTGATATATGCAGGTAATATATGTGTGCACCCGTGTGTGTTCTGTGGTCTGGGTCACCACGCAAAATGTTTTCCTTATGGCAATGTCAACGACTCGGGAAGCCAAGCTTGGGTTAGGAGCTCCTGGTCTAGCCTCATCTTGCCCACACCCCTAGCTCTCCGCCCCTAGCCACAGCGGTCAGCTGTAAGTGTGTTCAGCTTTCAGTCAAAGACACAGGGCTTTTTCCTGGAATGTTCCTCCTGCCTCTTCATTGAGCTCACTCTACCTCATCCTTTGCATTTCAACTCAAGCGTGGCTTCCTCAGGGAGCCTCCCAGTTATCTGCCTCCATGGCACCATGGACCTCCTCTTCCAGCTTTTATCTTCCCTGTTGCAATTTGACATTGGTTCATGTGCTATTGAATCAATGTCAGTCGCCCCCACCATTAGTCTATGTGCTCCATGGGGGGAGTCACCCAGGGGAGGACAGCCTGTCTAGAGCACCCCATGAGGGCCGGAACAGGTTCGTTTTGGCTTGCCATTGTTCCTTACACCCAGCACATGCCTGAGATATGGAGGCGTTCCATAAGCACTTGCCGAATGAATAAATCGTGAAGGGCAGAGTATTGCTGTGATCTGTACAGATGAGGAAACTGAGGCCCAGAGGGGCCCTAGAGTGGTTTTCCTGAGGTTCCAGCCAATGACTCACTAGGACCCCTTCTGCTCGGCACTCCCACCATGGCCACCGTGGGCGCGGCGTGGTTGGTCCACGAGGTCTGGCTCGGGATGTCAGTCCTGACCCTCGCCACGACACCGCCCTTCTCACCTTCCTGTGCTCCAGCTCCCTCCCTCGGCTGTGTACTCGCAGTGTTTCCTCTCCCTCTCCAGCTGGCTGAGCACGGTGCATGGGGTGGCTGGAGGAGGTGCAGCTCAGAAAGTGACAGTGACAATATTAGGAGTGAAAAAGATCAATTAAGCCCATCGAGCTGATTTGTGAAGCTGATTAAATTAGGAGCCTCCCCGGGGGCAGATTCTCGCTCAGGCTGACAGGCCAGCTGCCATCGGACGCTGTGTGGGTACTTGCTAGCCCCCAGGGTGGGGTGGGCCCACTTTGAAGGCTCTGTGCATGGAGAGGGGGACAAGGGGAAGAGACACTTAGAAAGCACAGCCCCTGGTCTCTTTTTCCTATGCTTTCTCTTGGAATCACCCCAACAAGCCTGGGTCACCGGGTGGGTTGGCCTGACTTTAGAATAAGACACTGGGCCTCAGAGAGGTTAGGTGACCTGTGCAGGGTCACCCAGTTGGCAGGTAGAGGTAGGTGGTGGAGCTGGGATTGGAACCCAGGACCGTTTGTTCCTTCTGCGTCCTCTTCTGTCCTCTTGTTTTTCCGGCTCCCACTTCTGGCTTCAGCATCCTGGTTTGTCTTTTTATCCATTTTTCTAGGCTCAAGGATCTCCCCCACCCCCATTCCCCTCCTCCCTTGACTAGATATAATCAGATTATCTCTCCAGTAACCTGACCCCTCTGCCTTGGCCTCAGGACTCTCTTTCACAGCCTGTCCCCAGGGCAGCTCTGGCCAGAATATCCTTTATTTCAGAATTCACCTCCCCCCCCCCCCACCCCGTCTCCTGGCCCCTGGGTGTGGGCTGGGGGGAGCACAGTTTGGACAAAGGCTCTTGTGTGTGCAGGGAAAATGCAGCCTGGAGAGGTTACCAAAATGAGGTCAGCATTCCAGAGTGCAGGGGTAGGGAAGGTCTTGAATGCCAGGCTGAAGACCTTGGTCTTCCTCAAACGCCACTTTTAGTGGCAACAGGGAAGGGAGAACCCCCAAGGACCAAGTAGCCACGGTCTGCATTTCTGGGTGGAAAAGGGGGCCACGCAGGTGGGAACACCTGAAGCCACAGAGGCCCAGGAAGGAGCACCGATGCACAGGCAAAAGGAGTGGGAATAGGAGGGCTTCTCAGCAGGACGTGGCCTTGGTGCTGGGTCAGGAAAACGAGAGAAGCCTGGAGGGGGAGAGCGTTTCAAGGAGTCCTGAGCATCCCTTAGCCCCAGGCTGGAGATGGGGCTGCAGAGGAGGGGAGAGGAACTGACCCTCAGACAGGGCCTGGTATCTTGTACCCAGGCCTGCTTTCTTCCTTAGAGCAAATCTGTGCCAAATCTATAACCAATTTAAAAACATACACAAGCGAAAACAGGCTCAGTCACGCAGCCACCAGTGGTAGAGTTCGGATTCACACGCAAGTCTGTGGGATGTCAGAGTCTGGGATCCTTTTATGGGCTAACTGCCAAAACCCCCTCAGCTCTGGAAGTCTGGGGCAGAGTTAAGGAGACTAACGAGCCTTGAAAGGCAGGATGGTATGATGGTTAGGGGCACAGGTTTGAAAGTCAGACTGGGTTCACTATCCTGGCTCTGCAACAGGCTTGCTCTGTGGCCTTGGCCAAGTCGGTTGGCCTCTTTGTGCCTCGCTTTCTTCCTCTGTAAAATGGGAATAACAGTAGTACCTACCTCTTAGGGTTGTCGTGAGGATGAAATGAATGGACACAGATAGAAAATTTAGAACAGTGCCCATCACTCAATAAGTGTCAGCCTTTGCTACTTGGAGTGGAGGCGGATACAGGAACGAGGCCAGACTGGGGAAGGCCGCGGCGAGGCGTAGATCTCTAAGCCAGTGCTCTCGGCTCTCTCCTCACCTCCTCACGATCCAGCTCTGTGGGCCTGAGCTGGTGGGCCCAGACTGTCTGGCTGCAAAAAGCATCTCACACAGAGGAGAAATGACTGTCCAGCTCCAGAGTTGAGTCCTGCAGCCTCTTTCCATTTAACAGACTTGGAAACTGAGGCTCAGACAGGTTGTGGCAAAGCTGCCCTGTGACTTGGGGCAAGTCAATCCTAGAGCCTTACTCTAGACCCAGATTCCTGAATCCTGGTCCAGGGTCTCCACTTGGCCCCTAAAATGAGTTTAATTTTTTCCAGGCAGACACCATCCTCATGGCAGAAACATTTTCCCCGTAATCTTATTTGCAATTGCTAGTGAGAAGCAGGGCTAAACCTCGTCTTCATCTCTAATTTGTTTCACCAGAGGCTGGGGCTGAGGTTTCTGCCATCTCTGTGAAATATTAGCAATTATTCTCAATTACTTCCCAACTGGAAAGCAATTCTTGGGGATGGGGCTCTGGAAGCTGGAAGAAGCCCCATCCCCAAGAATTCCTTATGGAAGAAGCCATAAGTATGACTTTTTTGATCTGGCGTGAACCTTGAAAGGCACATATGCCCCATCCTCCCCAATCCAACCTGAGGGCTACTGTGGATGGCATAATGACTCTGTCCTCTTCTCCTTCCACACATGGCCTCCAGCCCAACTCGGCTTCCAAGCACAGGGGCTGCTTCAGCTCTCAGATACCACAGAGGAGTGGGGAGGGCGGGCAGGAGAAGAACCTTCGTTGGAATTGCAGTAAATGGTAACTCCATCCCTATAGCTCAGATCACAGGCGTTAGGGTCACCCTTGGCTCTTTCTCTCACACCACAAATCTGACCCATTAACAAATCCTTTTGGCTCTGCCTTCAGAACACACCCAGAATCTTGACATTTCTCACCACCTCCAGTGCTTCCATCCTTGTCCAAGCCAACATTATCACTTTCCTGGATTATGTCAATGACTTCCTAACTGGTCTCCCTGATCTCACCCTTCTCCCCTGCAGTCCACCCAGGAGTCAGAGTGACTGTTTCAAAATTCCATTTTAATATGATTATTTGACTTTTTAGCTATAGTGCTTTGCATTTTTATTTTTAATT
Source organism: Balaenoptera borealis (assembly GCF_965194805.1). Classification (NCBI taxonomy): domain Eukaryota; kingdom Metazoa; phylum Chordata; class Mammalia; order Artiodactyla; family Balaenopteridae; genus Balaenoptera; species Balaenoptera borealis. Next base: position 62,821,199 of record NC_138874.1, read on the forward strand.
TAATTTATTTTTAGATTTAATGGAATATCATTTATTTTCACTATTGCCAACCTTCTTTTTTTTTTTCAATTGAAGTATAGTTGATTTACAAGGTTGTGTTAGTTTCTGGTACACAGCAAAGTGATTCAGTTTTATATATATATTTTTTATATGTATAGTATATATATACTATGTATATATATTATATATATATATCCTTTTTCAGATTCTTTTCCATTATAGGTTATTACAAGGCATCGAATATAGTTAGTTCCCTGTGCTATACAGTAGGACCTTGTTGGTTATCTATTTTATATATAGTAGTGTGTATCTGTTAATCCCAAACTCCTAATTTATCCCTCCCCTCTTTCCTCTTTGGTAACCATAAGTTTGTTTTCTATGTTTGTGAGTCTGTTTCTGTTTTGTAAATAAGTTCACTGGTGTCATTTTTTTAGATTCCACATATAAGTGATATCATGTGATATTTGTCTTTGACTTACTTCACTTAGTGTGATAATCTCTAGGTCCATCCATGTTGCTGTAAATGGCATTATTTTACTTTTTTATGGTTGAGTAATATTCCATTGTGATATATATATATATATATATATATATATATATATATATATATATATATATATATATATATATATATATATATACCGCATCTTCTTTATCCATTCATCTGTCGATGGACATTCAGGTTGCTTCCATGTCTTTGCTATTGTAAATAGTGCTGCTCTGAACATTGGGGTGCATGTCTTTTCGAATTAGAGTTTTTGTCTTTTCTGGATATATGCCCAGGAGTGGGATTGCTGGATCATATGGTAACTCTATTTTTAGTTTTTTAAGGAACCTCTGTACTGTTCTCCATAGTGGCTGCACCAATTTACAGTCCTATTAACAGGGTAGGAGTGTTCCCTTTTCTCCACACCCTCTCCAGCATTTATCATTTGCAGACTTTTTGATGATGGCCATTCTGACCGATATGAGGTGGTACTTCATTACAATTTTGCTTTGCATTTCTCTAATAATTAGCACTGTTGAGCATCTTTTTATGTGCCTCTTGGCCATCTGTATGTCTTCTTTGGAAAAATGTCTGTTTAGGTCTTCTTCCCATTTCTTGACCTAAGAGGAGCTTTGGTGCAAGGTTCTAATGATGGTGTCTCTTTATGGTGTGACTGGGTGTTACTTGTTTTCTTCTTTTGGCTTATCTATATCTTCTGCAATGGACAAGAATTACTTTTATAATGAAGAAAAAAGAAAGAAACCAAACCAAAACTACTCTACTAGTTGTCTGGCTTTTTAACTCACAGAGTTCAGCTAGTCTGATCCCAACTGATCAGAAATGGAGGCCTCTTCCCTATCACTGTTTCTGGGGTTTCTTGTTCCCAAGGGAAAGAAATGGCTCCACAAATCAACCATCCTTCCCATCCAGTCACTGCTCCTTTGACTGAGGGAGACCAGGTGACTCTAAGACAAGGGCTGAGGTAGTGCTGGCACCTCCTCCAGGCAGCCTCTCCTGACTCGTTTGTCATTGCCCCTCACCTCCCCTGTTCATGGGGCTGAGGATCCCATACCTCTTCTCAAGCAGGCTGCTTTCCCATCAGGGAACACCACAGTAGCCACAATGACACTGCTGCACTTGTCCAGCTTAACCTATGTCAGGTACTCTGTTGAGTGCCTTTACTGGTAACTTCAGCGAGTCACCATGACAATGCCAGGAACTTGGTACTGATATTATCTTGGTTTTAAATGGGGAAACTGTGGCTCAGAAAGTTTCACTATTTTGCTGGAGGTCACACAGCCAGGATTCCCCAGTCTGTCTGGCTCGAATGACATCCTCACCTTATGGCAATATCTCCAGAGATCATGGGTCAGCCTCTTCTTGCTAGAGGGCCGTGTGTGTGTGTGTGTGTGTGTGTGTGTGCACGTGTACACTCACACACACATGTACTGGGTGAGTGCAGAAGGGGAGGGGGAGGGCAGCACTTGGCGGGTGCCCACGTGCCAGGCACCATGCTAGAACCCATGCTCTCCTTCTAGCAAACCTGCATGGTCGGTTCTAATGACATTCCCATTTACCCCTGAGGCTTGGCCAGTGAAGGGATTCACTCAAGGAGTAAAAACTGGGATTCCAGTTTGGGTTGGTTTGGCCCTGATCCTGACCCAAGCATTCTGCCATGCTACCACGCTTCCCTGGCAACTGATATTCTGCAGGGCTAGGACAGCTGCGGCAAACTATCGCAAAACTAGGGCCAACTCCAGCCTGCAGCCTGTTTTGGTAGGACCTCAGAACTCAGAATGCAGCCTGTTTTGGTAGGGCTTCGGAGCTCAGAATGATTTTTACATAAGGAAAAATAAGTGACAGAGAAAGAGTGGCTGGCAAAGTCTTAACGTAATTACCTTCTGGCCCTTTACGGAAGAAGTTTGAGCACCTCTGGCCTAGGATCCTGAGGTCCAAGGAGGATTCTCTGGGCCTGCATCCTCATTCTCCACGCTTGGCTACCCCAATGTCAGCAGTGAGCAGAGGCTGTGTACCAAAAGCCGTGACTGTGGCAGTGGTGGGCATTTAAAAATGATCCCCCAAAATTCTGCCACCGCTTAGGCCCCTGCTGCAAAGGAGGTAGCCTCACGCCACCACTTTAATTTCGAGGGGTATCTGTGCCCAGGGAAAAGCTCAGTGATTCCCTGGTTGGATTTCTGGGGTGAAGGGTCTAGTGCACCAATGCGTGGATGGCAGTGATCTTCAACATCTTGCATGATTCCCCTGCAAATTAGAAGGCACCAAATGTCACTCTAGGCACTCAGCCCTGAGTGCCAGGCGCTGTGCCAGACACAGGGGAAGAAAGGATAGTCTGTGCTGACCTCACAGAGCCAGTCTGGGAGCACAGGGCTGGCCCCAAGACTGGTATCTAAGTTGGGGCGGGGGTGAGAGAGGGCTGTGAGAACTAGAGAGGGGCAGTCCAGGAAATGCTTCCTGGAGGAGGTGACACCTGTCCTGCCATCGTGAAAAATGAGGCGTAAAGCAGACAACGGGAGGGGACGTGGAGAAGGTGGTTGGCGGTAAGGCAAAGAGCCAAGGGGTTCGGCAGCGGCAGCCCGGCGTCGCAGAGCGCAGAGGGGCAGGCCGAGGGTGGTCACGGGGCTGTAGGTGTCAGCAGAGCCGCGGCTTTGGGGTCGGTCGGGGGCCGGCTCGGCCCGCCCCTCGTCCCGCGAGGCCATTGTCTGCGCCCGGCGCCGCCTTGGCAGCAGAAGGTGACATCTGGTGACTAATGGCCGCGGCTGCGCGCTGCGCTCCTCCCTCCCGCAGCGCCTGGGCGCAGCTGTCATGCCGCCCCTTCCCTCCTCCCAGCCGGCCGGCGCGGGACACCCAAGCAGGGTAGGAGGGAGGCTCTGCTTTCCGCAAGGCCAAGGCCGCCGCCCCCGCCGCGGGAGCGCGCACGTGCGTCCCCGAGCGCGCTCCTGTGGCCACCCGTGTGCTCGCAGCTCCCCTCTGGGGTAGTGGCTCTTTCACGTGTGCAAACACGGGCCCACTCTGGAGTGCACGTGCAAGTGCATTAACACACATGTGCGCACTCACACGAACACACGAGCTCATGGTCACACGTGCTGTCACACATTTTAAGCCTGTGCTTGTTCATGCGGTTCACAGATGCGCACGTGAGAACCGAGCACACGTGCTCACTCACGGGCTTACCTATAACACATCTCTGCGTGTGATGACAGACACACGCATCACTGTGGACTCTGTGGCCATGCCCTGCTCACATGCTCATATGTAGGAACACACATGGCCGTGTCCGTGCACACTCAGAGGCACGGCCAGGTGCCATCCTTGTCCTTGCCAAAGGCTGAGGTGACGTAATACCTAATTCAAATCCTAGACATGATCTAGACTAGACTAGCCACCCCAATGTTTACACTATTTATAAATTAGTTGTCTACATTTAAAAACCTGGTGATTCACATAAAGATTTGAATTTCTGCATTTCCTTGCAAAACCAGAAGCTCTGGAAATTTGAGGCCTGTTTCAGGCGGCTGTAATGGGCTGGGGCTGAACCGCAGGGGCCCCTTCAGGCTGTGCTCTCCCCCCTCAGCTGTCCCGCCCCCCTCAATGAATATTTGAGGCTGCCAGCCCAGGTGAGAGGCAGGGGCTCCCTGGGGAGCCCTTGTCAGCTAGCCAGGAGTCCCAGCCTGGACGCCCAGCCACTGGGGCCTGAGCTGGGAGTGCGAGGGCCTTGGTTCTCCTGGCTAGCTTTGGCCCTGATACCCACAGTGAAGAGACCTTCCTCACTGCGGGGTGTTGGGGGTACTGCCAGCGATGTGGAAACTCCCTGCAATCTGTCTAGTACCTTCTTTGTGGAGGGACCATTTGGTCCTACTGAGAGGAGGGTGTCACAGCCTTTGTCTTACAGTTGAGAAGATGGTGGTCTGGAGGTGGTATTACTACCTAGTCAGAAAGTACAGAAAGGGTTTGCTGTCAGCACAGCTGGGGTGGGGTGGGTGGGGGCAGAGCGCCACTATAGTGGAATCCCTGCGGTGGGAGGTGGGAGGTGGGAGGTGGGAGGTGAAGGGCCTGTGAAGTATTATGTCCGCTTTCTGACCCCTGAAGCCCGTCTCCTGCTTGGCTCTGGCTCGTCTGTCTCCCTTCTTTGATAAGGATCTCCTGCTCTCCCTAGTCTCTGCCCTGGGTCCCAGAAGGAGAGGCTGGTTCCTAAGTTTCCTGGGTTATCTGCCTAATGCTGGGCTCTGGCTAAGCCAGCAAATGGCTGCACAAGGGGCACTGAGAAGCCTTGTGGTTGTGGAGCCCCACCCACTGTCACCAACCCTAGCACGCCCGCATCCACTTCCTGCATCGTCCTGTCCATCCACTCAAGGGCTCTGGCAACCTTTATGGGTTGACACCCTACCGGATGGCCCACCTGAGCTGCTGTCCCTCTCATCCTTCTCCCGCTGCAAGTCTGCAGGCCCTTAGCTCCCAGCACGTCAGCAGCCAGTCCACAAAGTAGGGTGACAAAGTGGTCATGGCCCCATCTCAGATCCCAGCTCCGCTACTTCTTGCTGTGTGATTCTGGACAAATAATTTAACTTCTCTGTGTCTGTTTCCTCCTCAGTAAACTGAGGACAGTAATAGTCCCTGCTGTGGGGAAATCCATGCAAAGTACTGATTTTGGTGCTCAACACTGGACCAGTAAATACCGGCACTTATTAACTTCGCTCCCATGCTGGTTCTTTCTCCTATTGCCCCTGCCTTGGTTGGTTTTTACTTTCATGAACACAAACCTGTGTCATGAGAATTATACCTGCTCCTTTCTTTGCATCATTCCCACATCCATCCCTACCACTTGATCTCTCAAATCTTTCTGGAATCTGTTTTCTCCTCTCCACCCAAATTGCCTCTGCCTGAGTTTGGTTTGGTGTCACCCCTGGCCTGCACAGCTGTGATCCCTAATCAGGTTCCCCGTTGAAGACACCTCACACTCAAATCCAGCAAATTGTGCCTTTGAAATGCAAACTGTTTTATTTGGCAGGGATTTAATAGTGCATGCCTAAGCTCCTTGGCCTGGCAGTTGAGGAAGTGGTACCTCCCCGCCCCCAGCCGTGGGTGGTTGAAGGGATGGGCCATGAGTTTAGGGTGGAGTGTTAGGAAGTGAAGCTGGAGTGTGCTTTTTCTCTCAGGAGTCTGTGTTAGGACCTTGCACTTAGCACCCAATGGTTCCTGCATTCCCAATCCAGCATACACACTTCCCTCCCTCCATGCCTTTGCACAAGCTGTGTCCTCTGCCTGGAAGACCCCTCTCGCCAACTCCAACTTGCTTTTCCGTCCTGAGCTCACCTCTCCAGCCCCTCCCTCTCTCCCTCCCTCCCTCCATGTTCAGTGAGTTTTCTCTCCCGATGTTCTCAGAACACCCTCTGCATTGCTCTAAGGTTACACTTACCTCGTTTATTGTGTTTATTGTATTTCTCTGTTTACATGTCACCTGGATCAGTGCTTCTCAACTTTATTTTGCACCTGAATCACTTGGGGATCTTGTCCAAATGCAGATTGCCTTCAGCAGGTCTAGGATGGGGCCTGAGTCTCTGGTTTCTAACTTCTAACGAGCTCCCTGGTATGCTGATTCCAGACCATATTCTGAATGACAATAACTGAGATAGTGAATTCCGAGATGGCAGTGACGTGTTCTCAATTCATCTTGGTATCTGTGGTACCGAGCTGGCAAGTGGGGAACCAAATAAATGCCTGCTGAAATGAGGAAATAAATGAATGAGTGAAAGCATCTCATGCAGATGAGGGTGTCAGGAAGTCTGGAGGAGCTGATGTCTGAATTGAAACCTTAGGGAGAGGTAGGAGGTAGTCGGGTAAAGAGGGTCATGGTGGGTTAGGATATTCCAGGTGAAGGCTGGGGCTAAGGCACAGGGATGTGCAAATGCATGGGTGCAGGATAGCTTGGGAATGGAAGACTTGAAGTTCAAGAAGGTGGGAGAGGCCAGGTCGCTAATGGCCAGGGGATGCCAAGCTGGCAGGAAGGGATGGTGGTCTCTATATTATCCTGGAACCTCTGGCAGATGGCGTGATCGAAACTGTGGGCCACTCCTGCAGCAGGATAGGAATGGATACCAGAGAGGAGACGCAAGACCAAGTGGTCACTTAGTGGGCTCCCCAGTCATTTGCGAGGAGCTCAGGTCATGGCAGTGAGGATGGAGGTAAGGGCACAGGCTGAAGAGGAATTGAGGAGGAAGAATAGACAGGACTTGGCGACTGATTGGAAAAGAGGGTGAAGGAAAGCCTCCCCCTTCTGCTGGGAGACAACTGGGGGAATGCTGGTACCATTGACTGAGGCTAGAGTAAAAGAGGAGGAACTGGTTTGGGGAGAAGGATGAGAAGTTTACTTTCACCATTGGCTGGGTGTGAAGTACTCAGGGTGCATCCACAGCATATGTGTCAGGAGCTCCTGAGAGTGACCAGGGCTGGAGATGACAGAACGAGAGGCATCGGCTGCCAGATGCTCATTGAAGTTTTGGGAGAGAATGAGACCATCCAGGGAAGTCTTTTAGTAAGAAGAGAAGAAGTTCGAGAAGGGACCCTGGAGGAAAACCATTCATTTAAAGAGCAGGAATTAATGACAACCCGTTAGAGACAAGATGGGAATTGAAAACATTGACAATAGCAACAAAAAAAGAAGATTTAAAAATCCTAGGAATAAACATAACAAGAATGTGCAAAATCTAAGTGGAGAAAGCATTAAAATGCTTCCAAGGGACAAAAAAGCATTTGAATGTTTTTGGATAGGAAAAACTCACATCATAAAATTGTCCTTTCTCCCTCAGATAATTTTAGAATTCAATAGGATTCTCCATAAAAACGAAGCCTTTGTTGTTTTTAGACAAACTGATCCTCAAGTTCATATGGAAAAATAAACAAGTGTTGAAAAGACAATTCTCCATGGGCTTCTCATGTTTCTGGGTGAGCAGAAGCAGTGACTACCTCTGTTCCAGACTGTCTCTTCAGGGATGTTTGTGTACTGAACACACTTGGAAAGTAGAGATAGTGTCTCCCTCTGGAGAACTGGGCAAATTTGCTTGCTGGCCAGTAGAATAAAGATAAGGTCTCCCTCTGGAGCAAAACCCAGGCAGGCTTACTGCCCATTATAGAAGATTTGGGTTCCCTAAACTCAAGTTTCTTCTCCTATAACACAACCCGCTGCATGTGCAGGCATCACCCAGACTTTGTTATGACACCCTGTGAGAACTGGGGCTCGTGGGACTGTCACAAACGCTGATACTCTGGCTGTTGCTATTGTCGTGAGTAATAAAGTCCTCTGTCTCTGACCCAGAAGTCTCATGTCTTCTGCCAGCATCCAGGAAACAGGGCAGGCTAACTTGTTGGCTTGCAAGCAGAGTAAAAGCTCCCTCAGACTCTCCATGTTCCTTGACAGCAATAATGGCCACAAAATTTCTGGAAAAGAATAGTAAAGAGGGATAACTAGCCCTATCAGAAATTAAATTGTATTATAAAGCTATATTGAGTAAACCATAGTACTGGACAACTCAGTGGAACAAAATATAATTCCAGAAATTATACAGGAGAATATTGTCTAAGGTAAATATGACATTTCAAATTGAGTGGGAAAATGCGTTATTCAATAAATGGGGTTGGGGCAACTGGAGTACCATCTGGAAAAAAAGTTGGATCCATACCTCATACTTTATAGTAGAATAAATTCCATATGAAACAAAGATGTAAATGTAACAAAATGAAACCTTAAATGTACCAGAAACATGAGAGAGTTTTAAAGCTTTCTAAACACAACACACAACTCAGAAGCCATAAAACTAAAGACTGATAATTTTAACTATTAAAACAAAACTTCCGTACAGCAAAACCCAACATACACAAAGTCAAAAGACAAACTTGGGAAGTATTTACAACTCCACTGACAGAATTTATTTCCCTGTTATATAAAGAATTTCCACAAATCAATATAAAACAGATCAACAACGCAGAAGAAAGATGGACAAGGTGTACAGAGTTACTGACACCTAAGAAAAGATGCCCCATATTCATAATAGGAGAAATATAATTAAAGTTTCACTAAGACATCATTTCATCTCTCAGTTTGGCCAAGATCAAAACGTTTGATAGCACACTGTATGGGGAAGCAGATGCTCATGCATTGGTGATGCGAGTGGAAATGGTACAGCTCAATGGAGGGAAATTTGGCAATATCTTCTGACATTGCAAATGCTTTTGACCTAACCACTTCTAAGAATTTATCCTATGGAAAGATTCTCACACGTGAAAAATGATGCATATGAGATTAGTTATTACAACATTGCTTGAAATAGCAAAAGATGGAGGGGCTTCCTTGGTGGCGCAGTGGTTGAGAATCTGCCTTTCAATGCAGGGGACACGGGTTTGAGCCCTGGTCTGGGAAGATCCCACATGCCGCGGAGCAACTAGGCCCGTGAGCCACAACTACTGAGCCTGCGCGTCTGGAGCCTGCGCTCCGCAACAAGAGAGGCCGCGATAGTGGGAGGCCCGCGCACTGCAATGAAGAGTGTCCCCCCCCTTGCCGCAACTAGAAAGAAAAGACCTCGCACAGAAACGAAGACCCAACACAGCCAAAAATAAATAAATAAATAAATAATTAAAAAAAAAAAAAGCTCAAAGTTAAAAAAAATGGAAAGCACCCCAAACAGGCACAAAAAGAGGGATGATGAGATAAATCAGGTACATGCATAGAAAAGTATACTATGTAGGTATAATAGACAGGATGAAGACATTTGTGACGTACTGATATGGAAAGACCTCTAAGATATATTGTTGTGAAGAAAGCAAGGTGTATTTTATTGTATATAGAATGCTGCCAGTCTTGTGGGGAAAAAAGGTGTGTGTGTGTAGTGGGGGGAGAATTTGTAGATATATGCATGTTTATACCTAATATGTCTGTGGACAAATATTTGAAAAAGATTGCCTCCAGGGAGAAGAATCTTGTGGTTGAGAGATAGGAGTGAGAAAGAAAACTTTTCACTGTACACACTTTTACATCTTTTGAATGTTCAAAACATATTACTTCTATATGCTCCCCCACAAAAATAACAAAGAGAGTGGCAGACGATAAGGAGGCCATGATGGAGACTAAGAACAAGCAGTCAGATTCTTAGAAAGCTAGAAGAGAATGGCACTGGAGGAGCCAGGCAAGGAGAACATTTCAAGAAAGGGGGAGTGGCTCACGGCATGGAATACTACAGAGAGATTAAGGATTTAGATAAAGGCTTGGAGACTTGGCAGCAGAAGATGGCTGGGGCTGTGTGGGACCTCAGTCCTCTATGTGTAAGATGGCTTCTTTACTCACATGTCTGACATCTTGGCTGGGGTGGCTGGAACAGCCAGGAATCTGGCCAGCATCACTCATTCTCCATGTGGCCTCTTCACGTAGCTAACTTGGGCTTCCTAACAGCGTGGTGGTCTCAGAGTAGTAGAATTCTTACATGGTGCCTCAGGGTTCCCAAGATCAAGTGTCCCAAGAGCTCAGGGCAAAAGTCACAAGGTTCTTATGACCTAGCCTTGGAAGTCATGTAGAGTTACTTTCATTGCATTCTTTTAGTTATATGTGGCCAGGACAAATTTAGTGTGGCAGGGGCTACATAAGGGTCTGAACACCAGAGGAATAGTTCATTGGTGGTGGAACGTGTCTTTGAAGTCTGGCTACTACAAGGGATCATCAAGAAAGTGGGTTTTTTTTGGTGAAGGCCAACAAGGTTGGAATCCAGAACATAGGGGTGGGAATAGTTTTGGGCAGGAATGAGCACCTCTCTTATTGGAAGAGGGAGGAAAAAGGCAAGGGTGGGTTCAGGTGGGAATGAATGGGGCCTGAAAGGGAATGTCTGATGCTTCTGATTTTCAAGGAAATATGGTCTTCTGCTTACACAAGAGGGCTCATGGTGGAGTTTATAGAGAGTTGCAGGGAGAGGGAGAAATAAATGACTAGAACCAGGATAATGAGGCTCACTCAAAGTTAGAGCCCCAAAATTTACAATGACACTCACAGTCATGGTTGTATATGATTTTTTTCTGGTTATGCTCCGTGTCCCCAAGTGTTGAAGTGAAAAATATCAGAGAATGAAATATATATGGGGTTGGGGTTTTATTAGGAATGAGAAGAGTCAAAAAGTAAACAATATTGACAAGAGAATGGATAAAATAATGAACCTTGGGGCCTTCAATGGAGAGAGAAAAGTATAAGGCCAAAAGGGGGATAGTTTGGGAGAATGTAGATGGATCAAGAGAAAATAGGCTTCTATGAGGTTAAAAATTTTCCTAGAGCATTTGTGAGGGAGAGATGCAGAAGAATTGGAGATGCTCATTAAAGAATGTGCTGGTATCCTTATGAACACTGCAGCAAAAATCCTTGATAAAATACTAAGAAACTAAATTCAGCAGAATATTGAAAGGATTATAGACCATGACCAAGTGGGATTTATTCCTGGAATGCAAGGATGGTTCTATATATGAAAACGGATCAATGTAATACACCACACAGAATGAAGGGTAAAAAACCCTACATGATCATCTCGATTGACGCAGAAAAAACATTTGATAAAACTCAACACCCTTTTATGATAAAAACACTCAACAAACCAGAATAGAGGAAAACTACCTCAACATTCTAAAAGCCTTATATGAAAAACTCACAGTGAGCATATACTCAATAGTGTAAAACTGAAAGCATTTCCTCTAAGATTAGCAACAAGGTAAGGAGGCTCACTTTTACCATTTTTCTTCAACACAGTACTAGAAGTTCTAGTCACTGCAATTAGGCAAGAAAAATAAAGACAACCAAATCAGCAAGGAAGAAGTAAAATCATCTCTGTTCACAGATGATATGAATTATATGTAGAAAACACTAAATATCCCACAAAAATTTGTTAGAACTAGTACACAAATTCAATAAAGTCAACACACAAAAATCAGTTGTAGTTCTATACACTAACAATGAACAATTAGAAAAGGAAATTAAAAAAACAATTTTATTTATAATAGCATAAAAATACTTAAGAATGAAAACTCTTACATGGAAAGACATATCATGTTCATGGATTGGAAAGCTTAATATTGTTAAGATGTTCACAGTACCAAAATGATCCACAGATTCAAGTCAATCCGTATCAAAATTCCAATGAATGTTTTTTGCAGAAATGGAATAATCCATCCTAAAATTCATATGGAATTTCAAGGGACCCCAAATAGACAAAACAATCTTGAAAAAGGAGAACAAAGCTGGAGCACTCACTAACTCTTTCTTCTAAGAGTTTTCGTCTAAAACTCTTAGAAGAAAACATAGGGCAAGAGCTTCATCATGTTGGGTTTGTCAGTAATTTCTTGGACATGACACCAGAGGCACCCACAACACAACAATAAACATGTTGGACTTCATGAAAATTAAAAAACTGTGCATCAAAAGATACTAGTGATAGAATAAAAAGGCAACACACAGAATGTGAGAAAATATTTGCAAATCATATATCTGGTAAGGGATTAGTATCCAGAGCATATAGAGAACTCCTAAAACTCAACAACAACAAAAACCCATACAGTCTTATTCAAAAATGGGCAAAGGACTTGAATAGGCATTTCTTCAAAGGAGATACGCAAATGGCTAATAAACACATGAAATGATGCGCAATATTATTAACCATTAGGGAAATGCAAATCAAAACCATAATAAGATACTACCCTACACCCATATGATGACTGTTATCTTAAAAAAAAAAAAGAACCAGAAAAACCCCAGAAAATAACAAGTGTTACAGAGGATGGTTGTATAACAATATGAATATATATATAATACCACTGAACTGTACACTTAAAAATCATTAAGATGGTAAATTTTATGTTATGTGTATTTTATCATAACAAAAAATTGCAAAACAGAAAGAATGGGCTGGGCTGAATTTATGATTTCAGAGTAGTAGAAGTAGGCCAGTTTGAGGTGATGACAAAGCCCAGCGTATGCCCAAATATGTGGTGGCTGGCTGGAGTGGAGAGAGGGAGAAGGTCATCATGGATGAGATTAAGGAACTGAGCATCCGAGGTATTGGATGGGACATTCATGTGGGAACTGAAGTCACCAGGGTAAGGTCTGGGTGGAGATGGGGGCTGCATCCCAGTGCCAAAGCCTTCAGTGATCTTGGTGACGGACTGGAAGGATGGTGGATGACTCACGTAGGATGTGTGCAGTGTGGTACTGTCGCCAGGTGGCACAAGCCTCAAGGAGCAGGAGGCTTTCACATGTGGTGGTGAGTCATGGTGTGGAGTGAGAGACAGGATGGACCTGTTCCCAGCCTGCGATTTGGGGAGCATGGGAATGAGTGGTCTTTGCTGCCCAGGGCTCTGGGGAACAGCATCTCCTCCCATATGGAGTGACCACGTCTGGCTGTATCTCCAAGTCACCCCCTTTTCTCTTAGCGTGGCCATGCAGCATGGCTCAGGTAGTGAGGACAGTTTGCAGGTGGAGAGTTGGAGAAACCTAGTACAATTCTGTCCACCCTTGATGCCATTTTGGTGGCAACCAGCCCATCTCCATTCACATTCTAAATGGGCTCTGTCAGCTAAGAAAACACAGCTTCAGCTCACCTGGGGTGGGGGCATGGTGAGGAGAAGGGGGGATATTCTGCAAGCCAGGGCTTCTGATTCTCCTAGAAACCAATATGGAGCATTCACTGGTCAAGGATGGGCACTGTCTCTACCCATAAACCCTTCCTCAGCCCAGAGAGTGGACTTGGGAGAAATTAAGTAGAAGTAGGTTGCTTGTGTGTGTATGTATCAGAGTTGGGGTGAGTGGAGATTGGAAGGGACCTGTGACTCCCTACCTCAACATCCTGGAAGAAGGGCAACTTTGCAACAGCCAGAAACATGATAGAAAGATCAAAAGTACATGAAGTCAGCCACAGGAATCCAAAAACATAAGTCACAGTTCTCTTTATTTAAAAATGGCAAATTTCTAATCAGGAAGGAAATTGAAAACAAAAAAAAATGTTAGGAGCCCTTTAGCATGCTTTTCTGAGGATGACCTGTCAGTGGTGGGTGTCAGTTGCAGTCTGCCATGACCACATCTGACTGGTTGGGCCTCCCCAAATCCTCCTCTCATGTTCCACCTCTGAGTGTAAATCCCAGCAGTCGCCAAAGGTATGGCCTTTCTGAGGGCAAGTGAGGGCATGTCTCAGTCAAGGTCTATTGTTGCAATTTATGTAAACTGACCTGGGTTAACTTCAGCAGGGAAGAAAATTCATTGGAAAGAATCTGGTTTATCTCATGAAGACAAGTGCAGCCAGGCCTCTGGAGGGATAGGAACCCGGAATCAGTGTCTGCCAAAATGTGTTCCATGGGTCCCTAGTCCTGGCAGATGCCTGAGGAAATGAAGAGCACTGTGGTCCAATGAGTTTAGGAAATGCTACATATCTTTTGTTTAAGGTGCACTGGCATATTAAAGCCTCTGGTAAGTCCTGCAGCAAGAAAGATTTTTTAATTAGCTAAGCACTTCCCCCAGATATTTGTAGAGTAGGGTATACAGTTGGCCCTCCATATCCATGGGCTCCGCAGTCTGTTATTCGATCTGCCGTTGGTTGAATCAGCAGATGTGAAGCCCATGGATATGGAAGCTGACTGTACTTGTTAACAATGTGACCAAAGAAGACGGGATTCCATGTCACCCCGGCCCTCACCCTGTCATGATGGAGATGACTTTACTGTGAAGGGGATACACTATAGAGGCCGTATGTCTAGTGGTCGAGGGTGTGGACCGCCTGACTTGGAGTGAGCACTGGGCTAGCCTGGTGAGGGAGGGTGTGAGGAGATCCCACTGCACAGCATTGAGCCAACACATCCAGGTCCTCTGTCCCTTCCTTTTATTCTTAAGCCTGGAGAAGTACAGGCATACAGGTGAAATCTTCTTATCTCCACAGGGATCACCCAGGGTTGGAGCCCACTGATGGGTTTAAATGAGGATTAAATGAGCTAATAATGCCTGTGTGATCCCAAATGGAGAACTAGTGTCTGATTTCACCACATGCTAGCTGAATGATTTGGGCAAGTTATTTAACCTCTTTAAATCTCAGTTTTTTTATCTACAAATCAGGATAATAACAGTAATATCTCTTGAGGTTGCGAGGAGGATTAAATGCGCTAATAAGGCCTGTAAACTCTCCGGTCCAAAGTAAGTGCTAAAAATATTTATCTATTACTATTGTTATTATGTTATGATGGATTGAACACACTCTCTGCCGTGCACTTTACAGCCTCTGGCGGAGCTCGTGGATCTGTTTAACAATCATTTACAGGTGTCCTCTCCCAATGGGGACTGAGATATAAAGATGAATCTGGCGGTATGGCCTCAGCCTTCATGGAGTTTCCAATCTTGTGGGGTAGATACAGTTAATAGGTAATTACAAAGAGGGATGTTAAGAGCATGGTACTGTGACAGCCCACAGGAAGAGTACCGAGCCTGGACAGAGGGGCATGGAGGTAGAGTGTTGCAGACTAAAGGCATGAAGGTGCTTGACAGCTTTGGGTATCCCAGACAGTTAAGTGTGGCTGGGGGATAACGTGAGATTGATAGTGTTGAAGATGTTGGCAGGGATCAGCACAGGGAAGGCCTTGAATGCCAGACCAAGAAGTTGGGATATTATTCTATAGGTCACAGGTTGCTAATAAAGTGTTTCAATCTAGAAAGTGTCATGGCAGTTGTGTGATTGGGAAGCTCCCTCTGGCAGCTGTGGGACTCTTTGGTTGAGGAGACACAAGACTGGAGACCAAGAGACCAGGCAGGGAGCTGGTTATGGAAATCAAACTAGGAGATGGGGAAATTCTTGGTTTGGGTGACTTGGTGATGCCACCAACTGAATTGGTGGTGATTGGTGCTGGGTTAGAGAGAAGGACCTCCACAGGGTGGAGGACCCTGTGGGCAGTCCAAGTAGCAGTAGTCAACAGGCGGTTGGATGTATGGGCTTGGAGACTGAGATCAGGGAGCCATCAGTATTTCAATGGAAATTGAATCCATAGGAGTGAATGGGATTGTTCAAAGAGGGTCAAGACCAAGGCAACCTGGGGAGCTTGACCCCTGAGGGGAGGCAGGAAAGAGAATCCTCCTGCTAGAGCAGAGATTCTGCAGGCACTTCAAATTTCAAATTCTCATAAATTCAAATTCTCAGAGGAACTGGTTTCCGTGGAGGAAACCCTCAACTCCTTCCTCTCTGTCTGTTTCAAACATGGGCTGTTATAATTAGGCCCCAGCATAACTTAATGACTTAGAGGTAGAGAGAGAAAACCCAGGGTCCCAAGCTCTTTACTCTTACCTTGTCATCGCTGTGCTTTGTCAATGCTCCTGGACCAGTTTTCCCATCTCTACAATAGGGAGAAGTGGATTTTGTCACCTTCATCCATCCCAAAGTTGCTGATGTAGACACAAGAAGAATGGAGTCATCAGAGTGGTAGTTGGGGAAGTTGAGGATTGTCTTCATTACAGAAGGGACTTATCCTTCTGTAATTTCAGGTACCTGAACATTCAGCCATTCCTTCATTGCAGACCTTAAATGAGAATGAAATGAGCCAATAATGCCTGTGTGATGCCAAAGGTAGAACTAGTGCCAATGGGGAGCAGTGGAAAAAGAAGTCCTTCCTGATATTAAGTATCTTCAGAAGCAATGTCTTAGGCAGAGTAGACCCCTGTGCTTTTGGCAAGCTAGTTTCACTTTTCTGCTTCCATACTCTCTTTTCTATACCAGGGGATGGAAGCCTGAGAACTACATTTCTGAGAACATTTACCAAACAGTTTCCAGGTTCTTGCAATGAGAGGTAATTGAGATTCAGAAGGAAAGAAGCAGAAGCCATATCATTGTCCTCTAACTGTGGTGGGTAGATTGGTGGTCTTTGGCAGATGTGAGGTTTTAAAACAACCTCAGAATTTTCCTATGAGTCAACAATGTTGGGAGCATCTGTGAGCACTGTAGTACTTCCAGCAGATCCTGCAACTTCATTACTTCTGAAAGCTCTCACAGAAACTTCACTCTTTAAGTATCCAATAACCTTCATTTTTTAGCTGTTCCAGAAGTTTTGTAAGTATTGTATCAGTTGGCTTTTGCTGAATAACAAGTAGCCCCCAAAGTTAGTCATTTAAAGCAACAATGATATATTTAGCTCACAAAGTTGTGGATCAGGATTTGAGCTAGCTCAGCTGGGCGGTTCTTCTGGTCTTGGTTGGGCTCTCTCATGCATCTGAAGTCAGGTGCAAGGTGGTCTACAGGCTGGTTGGTCCAGAGTGACCTTAACTGGGATGACTAGTCTGTACTCCACGTGGTCTCTCATTCTTGTATGCATAGTGACTGTGCAGGGTTCTAAGAAAGCAGGTACAAGAATGCAAGATTTCTTGAAGGTTAGGCTTGAAAGTGGAGCAACATCACTTCTGCCATATTCTGTTGACCAAACTAAGCTACAAGACCAGCCCAAATTCAGAGCCACATCATTTGGATACAGGGAGGAGAATAATCATGGCCAGTGTTGCAAACAGTCTTCCATGGCATCTATTTCTTGAACTAAATCCCTTTCTGCTTGAAAGATCTGGAGAGTTTCTGTTTCCCGGAGTAAACTGTGACAGTTATAGCATCATTCTGCACTTCAGAAGGCGATTAGAAAGCAGAGGCCGGTATTAAGATTTGGATTAATGTGGATGTGGAGTTAAGGATTTGGCTTTAAGTCTTGGACTGCACCATTTACTGTAGTCAACCTTGGGCCACTTTCTTCACCTTTCAGAGCCTTGAACCCTTTTCTCTTAAATGGAGATGGATAAACTTATGTGCAGTGATCAAATAAAATGCTGGTTGTAAGAGAAGTTTGAATAAGTTAATGGTCATCATTTGCATTTGAATAACACTATAGTATAAAACCTTCCACTCTAGGGGCTGGTGGAGCAGGGGCACTCCTGATGAGACAGAAGTCAGAAGGATGTTGGGTTGCTGCTTCTCTACCCTCTCAAGTACGCTGGTACAGTTTGGGACTTAGGAGTCAAGAATGACTGCAAGCCAGATCTTCCATCTGGGACCTCTGTGTTGGAATTAAGCCAGAGTTTGGAAAAGCCCTACAATTGCTGGAGCCAGAACAAACCCCAGGGCTGGCACAAGCCATCTTCCATCCCCTGCTTCCATCTGCCCTCTTGGCTCTTGGCACAGTGAGGCCCTACTTGTCCTGGCCCATCCCCTCCCCAGGCTGCATGGGCACAGCTGTTTGAAGGACCACCCCTTAGCTCCTTGTTAAGCCCCGACTCAAGCTGCACATGATTCACAGGGATAATGAGCTTGTAAATAAATTCCTGCTGCATCAGCTCATGGAGCTGAAGGTTAGGCTGGGGATGTAGACAAGGGCAGGCAGAGGCAGTCAGGCCCAGAGGTTCAAATGTTCCCTGTGCTCTCTCTAGGGGGCCATGTGAGGAGCATGATGAGAACATAACAGATTGTGTGAACCCACTCCTGGCATGCCCTGCTCTCTTGCTGGGCTGATCATACTCTCAGTGCAGAGATCCTGGATCCATAAGCCCATACTCTTATCTCCGCTTTCAGAATCCAGTTCTTCTACAAACTTCGGGAGGCCAGTGTCCAGGGGCTGTGTGTTCAGCAGAGCATGACCAGGGCAGCAAGCTCTGAGGGGACCTCTGAGGAATGGGAAGTGTGTTCACACTTGTTGGGGTTTACCAGGAGAGAGAGGCTACAGGAAAATGAAAAAGGTCAGGGAAGTCCCAGAATAAAATGAGCATCCTAGAAGGAAGTGCATTTCCAGTCAATGAAAATATGCAAGAAGAGGCCAGGTATCTCCTTAAGAGCATCAAAGTGGGGGAGTGTGTGACAGTGCCTGAGGGTTGATTAGATGTCTTTTGAGACGCCTTCACCCACCTCAAGCTCCTCATTCCTACAAGCTGTGGGAAAGGCAGTCTGCCCCAGCGTTTGGCTATGTCAGTTTCTGTTTAAAGCCCTCCAGTGCCTTTTCATCACACTTAGAATAAAATCATGAAAAACTTCTCATATTATTAATAACTTCAATGTTATTTCAGACCATCTCCCCACCTATTCTCCTCTTTCCAGTATTCATTATGCTTCATGCCACCTGCCTTTTTTTATCTGATCTTCAAACTTGCTGTAATAGTTAGGATAGACTGGGCTGTGCTTCAGTAACAAATAAACCCCGAAATCTCAGTGGCTCAGCTCCTATGCACTTGTTTCTTCTTTACGCAATATCTGACGTGGGCTGGCAGGGCTTTTCTTCATCTGGTGACCCAGGGATCCAGGCTCCCTCCATTTCATCATGCTGCTGTCTCAACTGGTAGCTTCCAAAGTGGCCATGGTGGTAAATATATTAGACCCCGAAATGACACTTGTCACCGGTGCTCACAGTCTGTTGGCTGGAACTAATCACATGGTCCCAACATAAACAGAAGGGAGGCTGGGCAATGGAAGGGAGCACATGGATATTCAGTGGGCACTACTGTCTCTGCCATACTTGCCTGTATCAGTCACGGCTCTGAGTAGCAAGCAACAGAAAGTGACTTCCAGTGTTGTAAGCAGAAAAGAAATTTAATAAAACAATATTATGGAGTGCAGTGAATTTCCTGGAGGGCCAGAAAACTAAGATCAGAGGGTATGCAACTAGAAATCACGCCCCAAATCATGCTGCAGGGCACCTCTGAGAGGCTGCTTCCGGGCACAGGCCCCACGGCCATCCCAACCAACAGTGCTGGCACTGGATGTGGATTCTGCCACTGGAGCCATAACCACAGCTACCCTCCTAGAGACAGGCTGACCACTGTACTGGGGACACCCTTGCCAGCCTGCATTCTGCCCAGCCCCCATTTCTGTGTGTCACTCACTTCTGACTGAAAGTCTGGGGTCAGTATATCTGACTGAGGAGCCTACAGGAGCCATGTGCTGGCTGCAAGGGAGGCTGATGAGCAAATATCTGACACTTTACGTCCTCTGGAAGGAAGTGGGCCCTGGGACCCCAGATAGAGTATTGAGTATTCACCATGTTGTCTCAGGGCCTTTGCACTTGCTGCGCCCTCTGTCTGCAGATGTCCTCAAAGCTGGCTCCTTCTCTGCTCAAACGTCATCTCTGATGATCAAATCTAACGTACTCTCTGCCGCACAACCACGTCCACATGTCTTGTTTCCTTCACAGAACTCATCCCTACCTGAAACTGCCTTGTCCATTCAGGAGTTTATTTATTTGATTTCTGTCTGCTCTGTAGGTGGCTGAAAGCACAGGACTTTGTTTGGGGTGCTGCCAGTGCTTCGAGTGGTTTCATGCACCAGCCCCCTTCCAGCTCTGGGCCAGTGTGTTTTGTGGAGTAGAGGTCTGTTTCTTTACTTGATGAGATTATAAAATAAGCCCCCTCCAGGTCATTCCTGATGTAATGGGTTGGGATGCCGTTACTTTCTTTCCCTTTCTTTCTTTCTTCCTTCCTTCCTTCCTTCCTTCCTTCCTTCCTTCCTTCCTTCCTTCCTCCCTTCCTCCCTTCCTCCCTTCCTCCCTTCCTCCCTTCCTCCCTTCCTCTCCTTTCTTTCTTTCCTTTTTTTTTTTTTAATTGGAGTATAGTTCCTTTACACTTCTGTGTCAGTTTCTGCTGTACAGCAAAGTGAATCAGCTATACGTATACATATAGCCCCTCTTTTTTGGGTTTCCTTCCCATTTAGGTCGTCACAGAGCACCGAGTAGAGTTCCCTGTTGGGATGCCCTTTCTCACCTCTTTGTCTCTCTGGCTGCAGTTTTATCCCAGAGAGAATGGGTGTGGCACATGGGACTAAGGCAGCGTGAGATCTCAGGTGACAGGAAGGTGGTTGAGTTGTCAGGTATGGGCAGACCTTAAGATTTAAGGTGCCAAAGGAAGGGCAAAGGGCCTGCAGCAGGAGGGCAGGCGTCTGGGTTCCAGGAATACAATTTGGAGCAAGATAGTACCCCCCGCTGCCTCCTTGTCCCCTGGCTGTGGTGCCACATGGCAGAGGACTCAGGTCCCCAGGTCCACAGAGGAAGCCTGAGGGCTGTGCAGAAGTGGCCACCTAGGAGTTAGGAGGAGCTGTGTGTTCTTTGATGATGTAGGTCTTGTTAACTTTTCTTGATTCCATAAAGCTTCAACGTGAAGGCTCTAATGGGGTAAAAACAGGAGAGCAGGAGACTGGCCCATGGGAGCGGAAGTTGTGGTGCCAGAATGGCAGCTGCACCCAGGGAGCTTCTCAGGGAGCCCATGAGCCAAAGCGACCGACGCTCAGCATGACCCAGGGCTCGGCTTTGGGACTGGGCTGCATTTCCT
Organism: Balaenoptera borealis; assembly: GCF_965194805.1. Classification (NCBI taxonomy): domain Eukaryota; kingdom Metazoa; phylum Chordata; class Mammalia; order Artiodactyla; family Balaenopteridae; genus Balaenoptera; species Balaenoptera borealis. Next base: position 62,842,030 of record NC_138874.1, read on the forward strand.
GGGGCCCTGGCAGCCCAGCACGAGGGCAGCCAGGCCTCTCGAAGAAGGAGTGTGGAGACCTGCGAGTCTCTGGGCAGGATTGGGAAGAGGGATCGCTAAGCAAACTTGGCTCCCTGGGAGAGGACTGTGGTTCTCAAGTTCCAGGGCCTGTCTGTGCACATGCACCCTCAACCCTGGGGCTCGCTGCTTAGTTTCTGTGGGCCACCTTTGGTCCTCTGGGGTGAGCTGGTGCTTTGGGAGGAGGTGGAGTTGGATGAATCATATAACACCAGACTAGAGCAGGGCCAGCAAACTTTTTCTATAAAGAAAATGATTTTGGCTTTGTGAGCCATACGATTTCTCTTGCAAGTCTTCAGTTCTGCTGTGGCAGCGAGACAGGCAGCCACAGACGATAGGTAAATGAATGAGCATGGCACTGGAATTTGAATTTCATACAATTTTCATGTGTCATGAAACATTCCTTTTTTCCCTCAACCATTTAAAAATGTGAAAACCATATTTAGCTTCCAGTCTGTACAAAACAGATGGAAGGCTAGATTTGGCCAGAGGACTGTATTTTGCTGACCCTTGAATTAGATCATCTCTAAAGACTGTTCCAACCCTAATTCTTCACCTTGTTAGGTGGGTTTTCCGCAGGTCAGCAAACATGTCCGGAAGAAAGTAGGGACAGGCTTAATTCATTTCTGACCTCTTATGCGGAGACCTTAGAACCTGGTACAGAGCAGGTGCTCAGAGAACCTTTGTTGAATGAGTAAATGAATGAATGCACGAATGAATGAATGAGTGAATGATGACTGTAGGACTTGTATGACCAGAAGATGGCGGGGATTATGTACTTTGGTTCCTTGTTGGGGCATCAGAAAACCTGTCAGAAGAGCAGAGTCAGACCGTGAGGGGAGACAGAAGAAACTCAGGCACCCTGGGCTGTTCATTGTGGAGCAAACAGCAATTACTTGCTCCACAAGGACATTCTTGTCTTCATGAGAGAAACAGGAAAGGATGATAATGTGGTGACTTGGTCATCAGAAGGAGATGCAAGGATGCTGAGTGTATCACATTGTAAGACGTGTTACCCATGTCCTGTGTGCCGAAGCTTACTTCTCAAATCACAGTTTTTATTTTAAAAAGTGGGCATCTTTAATGTTGTGTGGGCAATTCACACCCCTGTGGGCATTGTTCTCACAACCGAGGGTAACTCCAAGAAGTATCAAGACTGATGGAGGTGGCATCTGACTTCCTCCTGGTGAGGTTTCCAGGCAGGACAAGAATGGCTGCTCCCGGTGTCTTGTACCCATCAGGTGCTCAATCAAAGTCTGACAAATGAAAGGTTTCCTCCCTATACCTAGTATAGCATCCTGAATGATAGCAGAGTATTTCAGGAACATGTGACTGTATGTATCCATTCGCCTCCTGGTTGCTGTGAAATTTATTTGGCAGGCTTACAGTTAATGGTGAGAGAGAAAACTTCAAGAGTGGGTCCAGGTCCATGGCTGGGCTCCACACAGTGTGTGTGTGACTCTATTGTGCTGTGGTTTTCAGAAATGAGCTGGGGAGACAGAGCAGGGGTGGGCAGCAGAGGGGAACAGTGCTGTGTCCCAAGAAGTGACTGGGGGCTGGAAAGCAAGTTTTACTGCTTCACAGTTTCTCACACAGGAGATCTCAGGGGTATCTTATTTGCTCCTTCTCTTGCCCCAAAAGGGCCAGTGGCAGAGTCAACCTGATGTTCTAACCAACCTGGACTGGCCATGACTGATGCAGCCAGAAACTGAGGGCAGAAGTAGGTCATTGTGGCAGAGCAAGACCGTTCTCATGGTGGTCATTGGTGGACTCTTGAGTAAAGACATAGCCCCTCTACCAGCCTGAAAAGGCAGCCTGCATGCAGTTCCCATTGACATGGAGGGCTCCTTACTTCCTGCAGGCTGCATGGACCCTGAACTGTGTGCAGACCTCCTGAGAAATAGGTGGCACTGGGGGGGGGGGGTGGCCATGTCTACCCCCTGCAGTGTCTTGTAGTGTCCAGCCCTGGCAATGCTTGTCCTTTGGCTCCATGGTTCCCAAAGGAGTGCTTCCCTGAGCCCCGTCTGAAGCATGGTGCTCACCAGCCTTTCAGCCAACCCTTGGGGAACTGGCCCAGTTCAAACTCATTTCTGGAAAATCCAGAATCAGCTCTTGGCAGCCATGTTTTTGAAAGAGCAGCTTTCCACGAAAAAGGTGACAATGATTATTTTGTTAACGCTTTAAAAGATGTATGAAGGTCCATGACTTTCTGAAGTATATGTTGGGTTTAATCCAACATATTTCTGACGCTGCAGAAATGCAAAGGATTATAAGAGACTACTACAAACAACTGGATGCCAATAAATGGACAACCACGAAGAAATGGACAAATTCTTGGAAAGATACAATTTTCCAAGACTGAACCAGGAAGAATTAGAAAACATAAACAGACCTACCACAAGTAATGAAATTGAAACCATAATTAAAAATCTTCCAACAAACAAAAGTCCAGGACCAGATGGCTTCACAGGTGAATTCTATCAAACATTTAGAGAAGACCTAACACCGATCCTCCTCAAACTCTTCCAAAAAATTGCAGAGGGAGAAACACTCCCAAATTCATTCTATGAAGCCACCATCACCCTGATACCAAAACCAGAAAAAGATATCACAAAAAAAGAAAATTATAGACCAATATCACTGATAAACATAGATGCAAAAATCCTGAACAAAATACTAGCAAACAGAATCCAACAACACATTAAAAGGATCATACACCATGATCAAGTGAGATTTATCCCAGGGATGCAAGCATTCTTCAATACACGCAAATCAATCAATGTGATACGCGACATTAACAAATTAAGGAATAAAAACCATATGATCATCTCAATAGATGTAGAAAAAGCTTTTGACAACATTCAAAACCCATTTATGATAAATCTCTCCAGAAAATGGGCCTAGAGGGAACCTACCTCAACATAATAAAGGCCATATATGACAAACCCACAGCAAACATCATACTCAATGGTGAAAAACAGAAAGCATTTCCACTAAGATCAGGAACAAGACAAGGATGTCCACTCTCACCACTCTTATTCAACATAGTTTTGGAAGTCCTAGCCACGGCAATCAGAGAAGAAAAAGAAATAAAAGGAAAACAAATTGGAAAAGAAGAAGTAAAACTGTCACTGTTTGCAGATGACATGCATGATACTATACATAGAGAATCCTAAAGATGCCACCAGAAAACTACTAGAACTAATCAATGAATTTGATAAGGTTGCAGGATACAAAATTAATGCACAGAAATCTCTGGCATTCCTATACACCAACAATAGAAAAATCAGAAAGAGAAATTAACGAAACACTCCCATTTACCATTGCAACAAAAAGAATAAAATACCTAGGAATAAACCTGCCTAAGGAGGTGAAAGACTTGTACTCAGAAAACTATAAAATACTGATGGAAGAAATCAAAGGTAACATAAACAGATGGAGAAATATACTATGTTCTTGGATTGGAAGAATCAATATTGTGAAAATGACTATACTACCCAAAGCAATCTACAAATTCGATGCAATCCCTATCAAACTACCAATGGCATTCTTCACAAAATTAGAACAGAAAAATCCTGCAATTTGTATGGAAACACAAAAGACCCCAAATAGCCAAAGCAATCTTGAGAAAGAAAAATGGAGTTGGAGGAATCAGGTTCCCTGACTTCAAACTATACCACAAAGCTACAGTAATCAAGACAGTATAGTACTGGCACAAAAACAGAAATATAGATCAATGGTACAGGATAGAATGCCCAGAGATAAACCCACGCACATATGGTCACCTTATCTTTGATAAAGGAGGAAAGAATATACAATGGAGAAAAGACGGCCTCTTCAATAAGTGGTGCTGGGAAAACTGGACAGCTACATGTAAAAGAATGAAATTAGAACAATCCCTAACACCATACACAAAAATAAACTCCAAATGGATTAAAGACCTAAATGTAAGACCAGACACCATAAAACTCTTAGAGGAAAACATAGGAAAAACACTCTTTGACATAAACCACAGCAAGATCTTTTTTGACCCACCTCCTAGAGTAACGGAAATAAAAACAAAAATAAACAAATGGGACTTAATTAAACTTAAAAGCATTTGCACAACAAAGGAAACCATAAACAAGACAAAAAGACAACCCTCAGAATGGGAGAAAATATTTGCAAATGAAACAACAGACAAAGGATTAATCTCCAAAATATACAAACAGCTCATGGAGCTCAATATCAAAAAAACAAACAATCCAATTAAAAAATGGGTGGAAGATCTAAATAAACATTTCACCAAGAAAGACATACAGATGGCCAAGAGGCACATGAAAAGCTGCTCAACATCACTAATTATTAGAGAAATGCAAACCAAAACTACAATGAGGTATCACCTCACGCAGGTCAGAATGGCCATTATCAAAAAATCTAGAAACAATAAATGCTGGAAAGGGTGTGGTGAAAAGGGAACCCTCCTGCACTGTTGGTGGGAATGTAAATTGATACAACCACTATGGAAAACTGTATGGAGTTTCCTTAAAAAACTAAAAATAGAACTTCCGTATGACCCAGCAATCCCACTACTGGGCATATACCCTGAGAAAACCATAATTCAAAAAGAGACATGTACCACAATGTTCATTGCAGCACTATTTACAATAGCCAGGACATGGAAGCAACTTAAATGTCCATCGACAGATGAATGGATAAAGAAGATGTGGCACATATATACAATGGAATATTACTCAGCCATAAAAAGGAACAAAATTATTTGTAGTGAGGTGGATGGACCTAGAGTCTGTCATACAGAGTGAAGTAAGTCAGAAAGAGGAAAACAAATACTGTATGCTAACGCATATATATGGAATCTAAAAAAAAAAAAAGGTACTGATGAACCTAGTTGCAGGGCAGGAATAAAGAGGTAGACATAGAGAATGGACTTGAGGACATGGGGTGTGAGGGGGAAGCTGGAGCAAAGCGAGAGTAGCATCGACGTATATACACTACCGAATGTAAAATATCTGGCTGGTGGGAAGCAGCAGCATAGCACAGGGAGATCAGCTCGGTGCTTTGTGATGACCTAGAGGGGTGGGATAGGGAGGATGAGAGGGAGTCTCAAGAGGGAGGGGATATGGGGACATGTGTATGCTTATGGCTGATTCACTTTGGTGTACAACAGAAACTAACACAGTATTGTGAAGCAATTATACTCCAATAAAGATCTATTAAAAAAACAAACAAAAACAAAACAAAACAAAAACAAAAAAAGATGTATGACGATCCATGACTTTCTGAAGTATATGTTGGGTTTAATCCCAGCTCTGCCCCAACTAGTTGTGTGACCTTGGGTCACGTCATACCTCAATATCAGAGCAGTTAGTGCTGGAAGCATGGGCTATGGAGGGAACAGACCCGAATTTGAATTCTGCCCTTCCGTCTCCTAGATACGGTGCCTTGAGCAGGTTTTTGGGTTTTGTTGTTGGTGTGTGTGTGTGTGTGTTAAATTCTTCAATCCTCTTAATTTCCTTAAGTGTGACATGGGGGTGGTGATAGTGCTTATAGTAACAACAGCAAACATTTATTGCATATTTACTGTGTCCTCAGCTGTATTTTGCTTGTGCTGCTTCTTTTGATCCTGAAAAGAGGCTGGTACTGTCATTTCCCCCATTTTACAGATAAAAAACCTAAAGGAAAGTGTGGGAGAGGGAAGTAGCTTTCCCAAAGCCACGAGGCACTCCTGAGCAGTGGATTTGGGACTAGGGGTGAAGGCCGCCCTGCAGAGGGCCGTGTCCCGAGGAATTCTCAGTAGCAGCTTCCTCCTGTGGGGAAGGAAGGGGTTGGGAGTGATGAGCACGGAAAGGTGTAGATCTTCATAGCCTTCCATCCTCTTTCACACACACACACACACACACACACACACACACACACACACACACACTGTGTGTGTTCTCTGCAGGCCAGTCCTGTGATGAACATAGAAAACGGTGAAGAACTAGCCTGCCTTGTTCCAAAATGCTTTAAAATATATAACCAACCAATCTTTAAAATACATGTTTTATTGTTTTTTTTATTATATAGTTATACACATTGACTATTGAAAATACAAGTAAGAAGAAGAAATAAAAATTACTTATAATCCCACTACCCAAGTGAAAAAAAACCGTGATCAGCATTTTGTGGTAGAACCTTTCAGATTCTTTTCCTGTGCAAGCGTATATCGGAAACAAAAATGGGCACTCCGTGTGCATCTGGTTTTGCAACCCTTTTCCCCCAAGATTAATGTATAATCATTATCTTTTCATATCAGTCTTTCTTCCCACCGCTTATTTTTAGTGGTTACTTAGTCATCTATTATGTGGATATTCTGTAATTTACTTAAACAGTCCCCCATTGTTGGTTACTTAGGTTTATTCTAAGAGGTTACAATGTTGTTGAGAAGACGATTAGGCCTATAAAAAATAGTTAGATGAAAGTGCAGTTTGGAACGTGCCTGTGGCAGAGTGACAGAGATGAAACAGAATTTCTGGAGGGACGGAGTTGCCCTTGAAAGAGCCAGTGGAGGGAGGCTTTCAGGAGGAGGGGGGGTGGGAACTAGGCCTGAGCAGGGAGGGGCTGGATTAACCTGTTAAGAGAGTATATTCACAGGAGGAAGACTGGCCATAGCAAAAGTGCAGAGCCTGGAGGTGGGGCTAGGTGTTTAGTTCAGGGAAGAAGAGCTCTGGGGAGGGCTGTAGAGGACGAAGAGGCCAGACTCTAGAGAAGGCCTTAAGTGCAAGTCCAGTGAGAGTGAATTTTATCTTTTAGGGCAATGGGGAGCCATGGAAGGTTCTTGAGCATGGTGGTGACCTGAGTAGGTCTGGTTTCAGACAGTCACCGTGCAAGCAGCTGGGGAGGGGACAGACCTGCTCTCAGAGGCAGGGAGACCTGTTAGAAAGTGGGAACAAGTCAAGAGAGGTGATGAGGCCGGATCTGGGCAGTGGCAGGAGGTGAGGGGGATGGGGTGGATGTGTGTGGCTGCAGAGGGAGGAGCCTCTGAATGTGCCAGGCTCCAGGCTCATGAAGAGAGGTGCCTGCTGCCTGATACCCGGGGTCCAGGGGAGAGTTCATGGGTACATGTGGGTGAGCTAATTGGGCCTCTAGCAAGGCTGACTCATGCAGGCATCGGAGCCAGTTATTACTCATGGTGGAGGAGAGAGAGAAAGAAAAAAACAGCACTGGAGCAGTGGGAATTCTCTCTGAGAAGTTCCAGGGCTGGCCTCCCATTTCAGACAGGCAACATTGGGGAAAAGGGACCTGCCGTGTGGGGGTGAGCAGGAGGGGCACAGCTGGCGGAAGGGACATTTCCATGACGCCTGCTCTGACTTGTCCACATCTGCCCCACGGGGTGCAGCTGGGGAGGGCTGGCTCTTTTCCAAAACAGCCCAGGTTTTCCAGTGCCAGCCACGGCACACTCAGGGCAAGAGAGCTGGGCTTGAGATGCCGTCACCAGGGAAGAGGGAAACAGTGCAGGCCAAGATGCAAGGTCTGGTTCTGTTTATTTAAGCACGGGCCAAAGTCTGGATCTCTTTGTTGTTTCCTTGGATTTTTAGATTCTTAACATGCGGTGGTCACCTTCATTTGCTGGAAGAGAGGAGCACCGGGGGCAGCCTTCAGAGCACGGGGAAGTGGGCTTGTCGGGTTAGAGGAGGTGGGGACCCTTTCCAGGGAGGCAGCACAGGTGTGACCAAGGTGCTACCTGTTCCTCTGCTTGTCCTGCCTCCTCCTTGGTGTGGGATCCCGGTGCCTTTTCCTGCAGGAGCAGGGGGCCAATTAGCCCAGGGCTCGCCAGACCTGGTTCTCAGCCTGCCTTGCTGGGAAGCTTGGCCAAGATGATTCCCCAGTTGAGGTGTCAGGAGTCTCAGGAGTATCCCTCGCTTACCTGCAGGCAGGTAGCTGCGTCTAATGTTGCTACCTGTGTTTTCCAGCTCGTGGTTTCTAGCAGGCATTTTCCTTTCATGCCTTGAGTTTGGGTGATCACACCCCTAGGTTCTTCCTAGTCATCAGAGTGCAGGCCTTTCCCCCAGGAATGTAGAACTCGGCCCAGGCCAGGCCCTGCTGGTCTAACCTGGATCATAAAAGACAGAGTCTGTCCTCAGGGATAGGCGCTTCTTTGCCTTCTCTCCTTAGGGTTCTAGCTGGCGGTTCCCATGAGCTCTTGTGTTGTGCGGCGGCCAAATCAGCGACATCAATCGAGTGTAATGCTGGGTGCAGGGGAGGCGAGGCTGTCCTGTGCTGCGTGCGGGCGGGTCACACTGTGACGTGGCCCCCACGCCTTGGCTGCGTGGGCCTCGGGCACCTCCCACTCATCTTCATGTCGAGGGCCAACCCTACGGCTAACTTCATGATTCGGATCCAGGGCTTCTAACCACGAATCCTATACATCAGCAATGGGAGGCCAGCCTGAGATAAGTGCCAGGCCAGCCAGGGGTGGTGGCTCAGGTTGAGGCATCCCGCATCCTTGACAGCCTGGAATGCCTCCCCTTGCGGTCTTAGACCTGGAGGTAGAACCTGAGGAGGGGCTTGGATGAGATGGAGCAGTGGAGAGGGGGCTGAGGCCTCGACCCTGATGCATGGGGCCACCTTGCTGGGGAAAGAGGAGACCCACGTGGAGGACCGTGAGAGCCAGTATCACCTGAGGGAAAGGAGGAGATGGGCAGAGGCATGCGGGCTCCGTGTGATGCGGAGGTCAAGCTTAGAGCCGTGTGGAGGCCACAGGGAGGTGGAGCTTTATAACAAGGGAGTGTTAATGGCCTCCAGATGGAGGATCTATTTTGTCAGGAGGAGAAGCTCCTCTCTCTTTGATCTGAACTCTCTCCTTGCACAATTAGATGGTTCTGAAGAGGTAACCTCATTATTGATTTAGTCAACATGTATTTATTGAGCACCTGCTAGGTGCAGACCTTGTGCTGAGTCCTGGGGATACAAAGGCAGATGAAACACATCTTGTCAGTGCCCACGCGGGGCTTGCAGTGGGGAGCAAGTCAGGACACAAGTAATCAGACGATGAAATAAATATATACTGTTCTCAGTGCTTTGGAGGGGAAGAGCAGGGCGCTGCAAGAGAGACTAGCACGAGGGGTCAGGAAGGCTTCAGGATGGGGGGCTGATGGTGAAAATGAGACCCAAGTGTGATTGGAATTACCCAGGCAAAGGGTCCCAGAGACAGAGCATGAATGAGGGCGCAGAGGCAGACAGCCTTAGTGCATTCCAGCACCCGAGGAGGGTCACTGACTGAGGAAGGTCGGGGATGGGTGGCAGGGAACAAAGGGCGGGCTGGGGTGAGCCCAGCCAGGGTGGCAGGGCCAGAGAGCAGGATTTTGTTCTGCGTGCAGCAGGAAGCAGGCGGCAGGTGGACATCCTTCAGGATGGGTTTCCTTCTCCAAAGTGCCAGGGCTCAGTGCTTGCTTTCTGAGCAACTAGGAGCCAGGATGGTTGGTGTAGGGCAAATGGTATCAGGGAGAATCTTCTTTCCTTTCCCAGGAGTTGGCTTCTTCAGCCTCAGGTGAGCAGCAGGAGAAGCAGCTGCTTCCTGGACCTGCCCTGGGCAGCCACGCCCAGCCCTGCGCAGCAGACAGCAGCTCGAGTGTCCTGAGCTGAACTATGTCCCTGCCGCTCCCACTCACGGCCACCCAAAACCTGCAGATGTGACCTTATTTGCACATATGGTCTTCGCAGATGTGGTCAGGTTAAGATGAGGTCACACTGGAGTAGGGTGGACCCTAATCCAATGACTAGCATCTTTAAAGAAAAGGGGAATTTGAATACAGACACACACACAGAGGGGAAGACCATGTGAAGAGGGACACAGAGACTGAAATTATGCTGCCACAAGCCAAGGAATGCCAAGGATTGCCAACAACCACCAGAGGCTAAGAGAGAGGCTTGTAATAAATCTTTCTCTAGGGCCTTCGGTGAGAGCATGACCCTGCCAGTACCTTGATTTTGGACTTCTAGCTTCCAAATTGTAAAAGAATGAATTTCTCTTGTTTTAAGGCACCCAGTTTGTGGTACTTTGTTGTGGCACCCTTAGGAAATGAATATGTTGGGCCTAGGTAGGGGAACCCAGCGTTCTGAGCCCATCCCATTTCCTGGCCACCAACAGTCATTATCTCATTTAGATGACAAGTCACTGAAGTTCCAATTACAATCTCCATTTTACAGAAGAGTTGGATGGTCATAGAGGTCCACAGAGACACAGTAACAAGGCTGGGATTTGAGCCCAGGTCTGACTTGGCCCCTGCCCTGTCTACCCTGCCTTTCAAGAAAGAGCCCAGCCTTTTGAATTGTTCATTGTCCTTTACGAAGTGTAATCAAGGTGGTCAAGTGATGATGAGGAATAAGGGCTCTGCAGATGTTCACTCAGCTATTTACTGATGAAATCCCATGCCTGGCATTTGTTTTAAAATTCTCCAGAAGAAAAAAAACAAGTTGTGGGGTTAGGGATAGGTGAACCAGAAACAGCAGGATGTTGATAATTGTTGAAACTGGGTGATGGGCAATGGGGCTCCATTGTATTACTCTTTTTACTTTTGTGTATATTTGAAAATTTCCATACTTAAAAATTAAAAAGGAAAGCCATAGAGATCCAAAATTTAAAAAATAATAATAAATGAAAAAATAAAGCATGAGAGCTCTAGGATCAGAGATTACAGGGTTCGAATCTCAGCTTTATTCTTTTTAGCTATGTAACCTTGGATGAGTTACTTAACCACACTGAGCCTTGGTTTCCCCTGTCCAATGGAGGTATCACTACATGAAACCTCATAGGATGGCAGAGGAATGACATGGTAGAATCAAAGTGCTTAGCCCAGGGCTGGGCACACAGGAGGCTTTCCGGAAATGTTTGCATTATTTTGTTTATTGCATGTGCACCTTACACCAGCTTCAGAGTCAGGACTTCCTTCCTTAGCAGTGACATGGGGATGAGGACAAGGCTCGGAAGTGGAGGGACTTGCTCTGGATCCCAAGGCTGATAGTGACAGAGACCCGCCTGACCCAGAAATCTCTTCCCGAAGTAACTGTTTCCTTTACTCCAAGAGTTGCTCAGATACCTGCTTTCCTGGAAGTGTTTCGGGCCTTTCTCACAAGGAGACCAGCTTTCTGTTGCCTTGGTTTAGGGATCAGCCGTGGAGGGAGAGGAAGACAAAGCCACCCCTGGCTGACCCTGGCCAGTTCTGGTCACTCCGTGTTTGCTCAGCTGCAGGGTGCAGGTGGCCAGGGCAGATGCTGCCGGCCTGGCGATGTTTTCAAAGGTGACAGCCCTGTGGTAATTGATGGTCACTGGGGGCCATTGCTCCATGAGCGCTGTTGGTTTAAGGGTGACAAGGATCTGACACACTTGCCACAGCAGAAACCGGAGTGAAACAAAGGAAGCCCAAACTGGAGAAGGGCTGGGCGCCCCGGCCCTGGGCTGTCTTGGCTCTGAGGGTTCCCATAAATCTGCATCCACAGGTCCTTCTCAGCCTGCCACCGCCGGGCCGGGATCCTGGCACCCCGGAGCACCAAGGTCAGCCAGAGTGGAGGAAGCGCCCCACCGCAGCTCGCCAGTCTGGGTGTGGGCCAGGGAGGGAGCCAGGAGGAGCAACTCAGCGGGGGTTCACGGAGCAGAGGCTGTGCCCCGGGCTGCTGCTGGGCCTCCTCCTTCCGCATTTGACATGCCTGGGGAGCGGGGTGGAGGTGAGGGGCCTCCAGACTGCCATGTGCAGAAGAGGGGGTGCAGGGAGGTGTCGGTGACAAGGGGAGGCATAGGGGCTCTGAGAGGTGTGGTGGGGTCATAGGAGAGTCAGGGCCTGGCGTTAGAGGCCTGGGTGTGAATTCATGGCTCTGTCAGGAAACAGATTTCACCCCAGGTGGTTCCAGTGAAGAGAGAACTGCGCTGTCAGCAGCGTTAGGGGAACACACGAGAGATCATGATGCTCTCAGCGACCAGTGCCAGCGGACGTCATGACCGTCCCCGAGGCTGAAGGGACCGGGGGTTGGGAGACCGTGCCGGTAGAGGGCTGTGAGGGCTGGACTCAAAGAGGAGGGCTGCCTGGAGTGACGGCCGGGAGGCGGCCTGAGCGAGAAGGGAGTGGGGGAGAGACACCCACCCTCTCTCCTCTCCCTCCAGACTCCTGCCAGCTGGCACAGGGCGGCTGGTGCACTCAGTAGGGCCCGCCTCCCAGGCCAGAGCAGGGCAGTGGAGGATGGCGAATGGATGGGGCAGGCGGGGCAAACAATCACTAGTGCACTCCTCTTTCCCTGCAGTGGGACCACCACACGCTCGGAAGGAGGGTTATTGATAAGGAGTGTGGAAGTCCCAGCACAGGCGCTGGAATGTGACAGCCTGACAGTCGGTAGCTCCAACTCTGAGTCTCTCTCTGTCTCTGTCTGTCTCTCTGTCTCTGTCTCTGTCTCTCTCTCTCTCACACACACACACACACACACACACACACACACACACACGCACCCCACATTTCTCAATTCTCTGAATGGCTGTCAGAAGGAAGACAGAGCAAGCATGTTCTGGGAGGGCTGAGGGGAAGCCTGAGGACACACTGTGTAGCTGGCAGAATTCCACGGATCCTGGAGTTGGCTTGCTCCAGAGGCACTGAGTTCTGTCCCGGGAGGCGCTGAGCTCTTCTAATGCGCACCTACCGTGCATGAGGGCCTGCTACATGCATCTGTGTGCTCCCCCTCTTCTCATCCTCACCAGCGTCCCAGGGAGGTTGGTGGTTACTGCCCAGTTTTGCAGGTGAGGATGCTGGCCTCAGAGCGGGGAGGCCACTTGTCCAGGGTTGCCTGGAGCCAAGCTGTAGCGATCAGGATAGGCTAGGTTTTGCCGCTGTAACACCCCGCTGTGGCTCCAGACAACAAAGGTTTAGTTCATGCTTATGTTACAAAGCCATCTGGGGTCGGCTGGAACTCTGCTTTGTTGTCACCCTCGCTCTGGGACCTAGACTATCAAAGCAGCCATCATCTGATGCATTACTGGTTCCCACGGCAGAGGGAAGAGAGACCTTCCATGGGGGCTCACACTGGAGAGGAAGTGCTTGGCCTGGAAGTTGCACATCTTATTTCTGCTCACAACTCATTGACTCAGTTGGTTACATGACCCTAGCCACGCTGAGGGGCCAGGGTGGGCGATCTTAGTGTGTGTCCGGAAGGTGGAGAGCTGGAAGTGTTTGATGAACAACATCGTTGGCTACAATACATGAGCCATGGGTTTATTTCAGGCCAAGGAAACTCCAGGTTGAGAGGTCTTCCCACTGCTCCGGGGGTGCCCTATTCCAGCAGAGGCTGAAGAAGCATCAGGACAGAATGGGAGAAGCCTGGAACAGCAGCTGTCTCAGATTTCCTGAAGGTCTTGTTCTGAGACCACCTAAGTAGGATGCCAGGGAAGCCAGCTGTTCTCGAGAAAGACGCCCCTGGGTGGTATGAGCCAATTTAGAAGATGAGGCAGAGAGTGCTGAGGGCAGGAGAGGGGTCTGGTGCCCCACTGGCCTTCAGGACCCTGGCTTTCTGTCCTTCACTTTCCCCAACCCACTTTCCCACACATGGAAAACCCTTCACTGTTTTGTAGGAGGGATCCTTTTCCGATGCTGTCTTCCCAGCTGCGAGTGCTCTTGGAAGGCTGGGAAGCGTGTCCTGAAGGGCCAGATGAAGTCACTTACTCAGGCTGCTGGAAAACTGGCAGCGCAGCCCCTTTTCCTTCCATGACCCCCGATTGCATCCCGATGGAATTGCTGCCCTATGATCCCGATTCAGTGGCACAATTTCAGGAAACAGAGGAGTGTGCTTTTACGTAGGAACTCAGCAGAGGGAGAAAGCCAGTCCCTTTTCCTGGGGCCCAGCTCTGTGCCTGGCCCTGGGAGGCACACAGCCCTTGCTGGTTGCTTGCACGTGCATTATCTCCTGTTACTCACACCTGCCCAACCACCCCATCTCACACACTTCCGATCTTGAGAGAGTTTCTTCCCTTCCCCACCGACGCCACTTCCTCCCCTAAGCCACCAGTGGCTTCATCTTACGTGACCTTGCAGAAGCATTGGACACCGTTTCCTCTTCCTGGAATGATCTTCCCCTGGGGCTTCTTTGCTGCCACACTCTCCTCTGGCCTCTCTGAATCCTCCTTTTCAGCCTCCTTCATCTTCGTCCTCTTTCTCCAGCTGGTCCCTCTGTGCTTGTGGTTTCCGGGCTCTGGGCACAGCTCACTTTTCTCTCCTCTTAGGCCATGTCATCCCTCATATTTACTGTAACCAATCTTTTGATGAATTCCAAAGCTAGACCTTTTTTGAATTCCAGCTGCTTTCATCCATTTGCCTAGTTGACACATCCACTTGGATGTTTCATAAACTCCTACAACTTAACGTGGGATTTTTCCCCAAATTTGCATTTTCTCCAGTTATTCCTGTCCTGGTGAATGGCGTACCCATCCACTAACCATCAAAGCCAGAAGCCTGGGAGTCGTCTTAGCTTCTTTCCTCTGCCTCCCTGACACAGTGGGTCCTGAAGTCTGACGCCTCCATCACCACCGTTTCTAACCTGGACTATTACAACAGGCTCTTTTGTGCCTGTTCCCTCCAATCCATCTTGCTGCTGCCACGGGGATTTCTAAATATCTGGCCATATGAATTCCTTCATTCTTAAAACCTTTAAGGCTCCCTTCACCCCAGTTTAAAATCCAAACTCGTAAGCAGGGAACAGAGCACCTTTTTGATCAGCCCCTGCCTCTTCTCCCCCACCTCAGCACCCCACCCTCACCTCTACCTTTGTACGCACTCTTTCTTTTACCTGGAAGGCCTTTCTCTGTCTCCTTATCTGAATGGCTAATTCCTACTCATCTTTTATGACTCAGCTCAAGTATCATTTCTTTTGGGAAATCTTCTCTGACTAGTCCTAAAAGCAGGTGCCCCTCCTCTGTGCTTCTATAGAATCCTGTGTATAAACACAGCGTGGTAAGGTACAGGCGAGTGATGCTTACTTATACCTGTCTGCCTCCCACCTGGGTGTTCATAGAAAACAGTGTCAGGTCCACAGCCCAGCCCAAGGCTTGGCATCCATCTAGCAGTCCATCATTCTTGTGAAGAAATAGAGAGGTGAGCTGCCATGTCCCCAAAGTCCCTTGACTGTGGTCTCAAATTGTAGAGGGACCTTGGAAATGATGCAGCTCAACCATTCATTACATAGATAAGGACTGTAACGTTCAGGGAGTGAAAGCCCTCATTGGTCCACACAGAATCATCAACAGAGTGAAGATGGGGATATAGGTGGGGGAACTTCTAAAGGCCAGTGTTCTTTACATCATACCGTGTCATACGGAGTTTATTGCTTTTATTGATTTTATATAGAAGCCCTGAACGTTCAGTTGAAATCATTCACAAAATATAGACAAGCAAACAGAAACAGATGGAATTCACTAGCAATTACACCACCCACCCAGAGATGACCATTGCTGATTGCATGGTCTATCACCTTCCCACCTTTTCCCTGGGCAGATTAAATGTATGTCCATTTTAAAAAACAATATTATGATTATACTAAAATATATTTCATCCGTGCTTTTTAAATTTGTTTTTGAATGCCTATTCATATTTGTCAAAGACTGCATATTTGTAGTGCAATGTTCTTAGGTGCACCATAATATAATTCAGTAATCACATATGAGTGTTGGACCTTAAGGTTGGTTCCTTTTTTTTTTTTAGCAACAACATTGCTATTATAAACAGTACTATGAAGAACATGATTATAGTTGAAGTTTTGGCCAATTTTTTTTTAAAAAATTGATGTATAGTTTATTTACAGTGTTGTGTTAGTTTCTGGTATAAGCAAAGTGATTCAGTTATACATATATGCGTGTATATATATATATATGTATTTCTTTTTCGTATTCTTTTCCATTGTAGTTTATTACAAGATATTGAATGTAGTTCCCTGTGCTATACAGTAGTAGTACCTTGTTGTTTGGCAATTCTTAATTATTTCTTTAGGATGAATTCTTAGAAGTAGAACTGGTAGGTTGAAGGATTTACTCTTTCTTCACATCTTGCCAAATTGCCCTCTCCAAAGCCTGACTAATCAGATTTTATATTCACTAGTTCACCATCTAGGCAAGGTGAGAGCAAAGTGTTTCCACTGAACCTAAAGGACCTGGATTTGGTGGCAACTTTCCCTCAAGCTACATGTCTCAGTCTGGAGGTGGCAATCTGGCAGCCCCCAGATCATCTTCTTTTGAATCCATGATGTTTAAAATTATTTGAATTAGGAACCAACTTGATAAATCAGTAAGTTTCACATAAAAATCTGAACTTCTGGCTCCTATTTCTGATGGGCAACTGTGGTTCTTCCTCTAGATGGGACTTGGGCTCTCACAGTTTGCTGCAGTCCCCACCTCTCCCTATTGCCACCCAGCCGGCCTCATTCATCTACTTGCCAGACCCCTGTAGGCATTACTATTTGCAACCCCTATCTCAGTTCCTTTTCCCCATTAAAGTAGGCCCACCAACAAAGAACTCCATGCTTTTCATTCTGATTAACTACAGAATTAATTTTTTAAAAAACAAATCCTATTTGTCATAATAATATTCAGGTTAATCATTTAGGAAGCTGCTTTAGAGAAACCTTGAACATCTTTAACCAATATAAAATACGATGAATCACTTTGGACTCCACAGTGCATTATGTATTTAAAAACAGAAAATTAGACACAGGAGGATTCATCTTAACTTCATTATATATGAAATATTAATTCTCTTCTGGCTTTCATATTATTTACATATTTAATAACACGTTAGCTACAGTCTTTGAGAGCAATTAGAGGCCAGGGGCTATCTCCTGTCTTAATCTAAAAGATGCCAAAATGTTTTGATGATGTGGGAGAAGGGATTGCTAAGGAGAGTTGGATACTGTTGTTTCCATTCCCTTTTTCACATGTCATAATTTGTCAACCATATTTCCCTCTTAAACAGGATATTGATGACTTTGGCTGCCCCAGTGAGAATTCCGTTCTTCCATTCCCACCCCTTTCCCTACTCTAGTGGAGAAGAGGAGATTGTGACCATTTTGTTTTTCCAAAAAACAGAGGCAAATATTGATCTAAACCACTATCCCCTTTGGTCTCTGTTAGGTCTTCTTAGGATCTCAGTCTTCTCAATAAGTAAAATGGGAGTCACGGAACAGATGCTGTTGTGAGGGTGAAGGGGGCTCACATAGATGATCACACAGACCCGTGTCTCACACCGGGAAGCTGCCTGATGGGAGTTTGGTGCCCCTTTCTCTTCCTTGCCACAGTGACGGGCAGCACCTCGGGCCTCAGTGCCATCTTTGTGCATGCCCCAGCACGTGGTCCCTGCCGTCACATTGCTGGCAGTCCACACAAGTGCTATCAGAAGGCTTCAGTGATGAATCAGCCCCTGGAGGCCACATCTGCAGGGGCACAGCTGTGTGGAACAGGAAAGGGAAAGGCTACTCTGGCCATGGGAGGTCAATAGGACAAGGTCAGCCTTGACCAGGGACTGGGAGGGTGGGAGGGTTTGGAGAGAGATGGTAGAGAGAAGGGGTGTGGACAACGTGTGCAAAAACAGAGTTGGTGGCAAGCTTGGCGCAGAGGGTCATGGTGAAAAAGTCAGCCTGTGGCAGGGGAGTGAGGGAGGGAGTGAGGCAGGAGGTGGGGGGAGGCTCGTGGGATAGATTGTTTTTAACACCATAGAGCACCAATGTTTTAAGGGACCTTGGGAAATGTCTAGAGTGGGGGTCACCAACTGGTTGGTGGTCCTGGGCCAGATAATGTACATTGCAGATATTTTGTTTGGTCCATTGAGTGTTAATTATTATTATTTTGTTAATTTTCAAAATCTTTTAGATACAGCCTGCATTTCCCAGTTTCCCCAGTCCCCTCTACTCTACTCGTTACGTTGCTTACCTGGTCCATGCTCTCAATCAAGCGTCTATTTCAGTTTTCAGAATGAGGGAATTGGGGTCCCGAGAGTGGAAATAATTTGCTCCAACTACACACAGGGTTAGAGGTGCAGCATGATTCCATCCCAGGTGGGTGTTGCCTGGTCCGGGGCTCCTGGAGGAGCTTGGACAGGGCCGTGTGGATAATGGGGAGCCCCTGCAAACCCCAGAGCAGGGCAGTGAGGCCTTGGGGGCCTGGGCGTCATACAGGCAGGATGCTGTGGGTCCTGCAGCCCACACTGTGGCTTAAGTACAGGCTGGTGTCTGGTCACCAGAGCCCTGCAGCTCCCCAGTATGCGCAGGCTTCCCAGACTGTGGCCGGCTCACTGCAGCCAGCGTTGGCTTCCCACCCACACCTAGGGGTCCTAAGCCTCTCTCCTCCACTCTGTCCCTAGTGGGACACTGAGACACTAGCATCTTTCCAATCACATCCCCAGCCCCTGACGAAGAATTCTGGGGGGCTCTTAGAAAAGGGTGTCCCAGCTAGTCCAGAATGAAACTCAACAGCCTGAGATGTTCAGGGGAACTGGGCATGCGTAGTGCTCTCACCTCATACCCCAAATGAGTCCATCAGGATTAATGTCACACTAATGAACGCTAGAGGAATTAAGCATGATTTGTCGCTGGTTGCAAAGTGCTTCCAGTCATCACCAATCCATCACAGCCATTCTCCAGAAGCAGTAACCCAGAGAGTCTGTGAGATGCTGATGGAAAGACCCAGGCTCTGGGCTTTCATCCTGGGGCTTAGCAGAGCCAGGACAGAGGCCCAGGCTAATGGGGGCCATCAGACTCACCAGAGATAAGAATGACATCCCAAAACATGCTACAGGGAGCAGTGTTCCTCCTCCCCTGGAATTCCTGAACCATTATGCACATCCTCTCCTCTTATGCACTAGGGCCGGGGTTTGGGGAATAAGGAATGAGGGGGAGCTCCCAGGCTGAGAATGAAAAAACTGAGTCAGAGGCTTAGTGCAGCCTCCAATCTGTGGCAGTTGGAGCACAGCTCTAGTTCTGGCCCTCTCACTTACGTGCTCTGTGACGGTTAACACCCCTTTCTGGGCCAGAGTGTCTACATTTGTAAAATGAGAGAGTTACAGTGGAGGATGTCTTTTATTTTTTTCTTCCCTCCCTCCCTCCCTCCCTCCCTCCCTCCCTCCCTTTCTTTTTTTTCCTGCATTGGGTCTTCATTGCCGCGCACGGGCTTTCTCTAGTTGCGGCGAGCGTGGGCTACTCTTCATTGCTGTGCGTGGGCTTTTCATTGCCGTGGCTCCTCTTGTTGTGGAGCACGGGCTCGAGGCGTGTGGGCTTCAGTAGTTGTGGCACGTGGGCCCAGTCGTTGTGGCTCACGGGCTCTAGAGTGCAGGCTCAGTAATTGTGGCACACGGGCTTAGTTGCTCCGCGGCATGTGGGGTCTTCCTGGACCAGGGATTGAACCCGTGTCCTCTGCATTGGCAGGCGGAGTCTTAACCCCTGCACCACCAGGGAAGTCCCTCTTTCTTTGTTTTTGTTTATTTTATTTTATTTTATTTTTTATTTTCAATTGCACTATAGTTGATTTACAATGTCGTGTTAGTTTCAGGTGTACAGCAAAGTGACTCAGTTATACATATACATATATCTATTCTTTTTCAAATTCTTTTCCCATTTAGGTTATTACAGATTATTGAGCAGAATTCCCTGTGCTATACAGTAGGTCCCTGTTGGTTATCTATTTGAAATATAGTAGTGTGTATACGTCAATCCCAAACTCCCAATTTATCCCTCCCCCCCACCTTTTCCCTTTTGTAATCATAAGTTTGTTTTCTATGTCTGTAAGTCTGTTTCTGTTTTGTAAATAAGTTCATTTTTATCATTTTTTTTAAAGATTCTGCATGTAAGTACTATCATATGATATTTGTCTCTCTCTGTCTGACTTACTTCACTTAGTATGATAATCTACAGGTCCTGGATGATGGCTTTTCTAAAATTCTAACCAATTCAATGTTTTAGAGGACATATAGGGTTTTTTTTAAGATTTAAAAAAAAACCCACTTTGAGACTTCAATGGTTTTGGTATACTCACAAATATGTGCAACCATCACCATAGTCAATTTTAGAAAATCTTCATCACCTCAAAAAGAAACCCCATACTCTTTAGCTATCACACCCCTGGCCTTCACCCCCAGCCCTAATAAACCACTAATCTACTTTCTCTCTGTACAGATTTGCCTATTCTGGACTTGCATGTGAATGAAATCCTATAGAATGTGGTCTTTTGTGACTATCTTCTTTCACTTAGCATAATGATTTCAAGGTTCAACCATGTTGTACCTTGTGTCAATACTTCTTTATTCCATTTTATGGCTGAATAGCATTCTACTGTATGTATATATCACATTTTGTTTAGCTGTTTAGCTGTTGATGGACATTTGAGTTGTTTCCACCTTTTGGCTTTTATGAATAATGATGTTATAAACATTTCTGTACATGTTTCTGTGTGGATATAGGTTTTCATTTCTCTTGGGTATATACCTAGAAGTGGAACTTCTGGGACATGTAGTAACTCTATGTTTAAGCTTTTGAGGAACTGCCAGACCGTTTCCCAAAGTGGCTGTACCATTTTATAGTCCCACCAGCAGTGTATGAAGCCTTCAATTATGCCACATCCTTGTCAACACTTGTTGTTATCTGACTTTGATTTTAGCCATCCTAGTGGGTATGAAGTTGTATCTCACTGTGGTTTGGATTTGCATTTCCTTGATGACTAATGATACTCTGCATCTTTTCATGTGCCAGTAGGCCAATAGGCCATTTGTATTATCTCTTTGGAGAAATGTCTATTCAGATCCTTCACTCATTTTTCAACTGAGCTATTTGTTTTTTAAAAAATTATTATTATTATTGAGTGGTAAGACTTCTTTGTATGTTCTAGATAAAAACCCTTATCATATATATGATTTTCAAATATTCCCTCCCATTGTGTGGGCTGTCCTTTCACTTTCTTAATGGTGTCCTTTGAAGCACAAAAATTTTTAATTTTGATAAAGTCTAATTCTACTATATTTCTTCTGTTGATGTGCTTTGGGTGTCATATCTAAGAATTCTTTGCTAAATCCAAGGTTATGAAGATTTACCCCTATGTTTTCTTCTAAGAGTTTTCTAGTTTTTTCTCTTACATAGGTATTTGATCAATTTTGAGTTAATTTTTGTATATGGTATGATGTAGGGGTACAACTACATTCTTTTGCATATAGTTAACCACTTGTTCACACATAATTTGTGGAAAAGACTGTCTTTTCCCCATTAAATGGTCTTGGCACCCTTGTTTAAAATCAGTGACCGTAGACATATGAGTTTCTTTCTGGCTTCTCCATTTCATTGATCTATACCTCTGTCCTTGTGCCAATACCACACTGTCTTGATTACTGTTGTTTTGTAGTAAGATTTGAAATTGAGAAATATGAGTCCTCCAACTTTTTCTTTTTCAAGATTGTTCTAGCTATTCTGAGTCTCATGCAATTCTATATGAGTTTTAGAATCAGCTTGTCAAGCTCTACAAGGAAGTCAGCTGGGATTCTGATCAGGATTATGCTGTATCTGTAGATCAGTTTGAAGGAAATTGCCATCTTAACAAAATTAAGAACATGAGATTTTTTTCCCCTGTTTATCTTCTCTCAACAGTATTTTATAGTTTCAGAGTATAAATTTTGTACTTCTTTTGTTAAATTTATTTCTAAGTATTTTATGCTTTTTGATACTATTGTGAGTGGAGTTTTCTTAATTTCATTTTTGGATTGTCCATTGTGAGTATAGAAAGAATTGACTTTTGTATATTGACCTTGTATCCTACAACCTTGCTGAACTTGTTTATTAGTTTTAACAGCTTTTTAGTGAATTCATTAGGATTTTTTAAGATACAAGGTTATTTCATCTGCAAATAGAAATAGTTTTACTCTTTCCTTTCCAATCCAGATGGTGAGTTTGGAGATCTTTGTCTTGTTCCTGATCTTATGGGGAAGATAAGTCTTTCACTGTTAGGTATGATGTTAGCTTTTGTATTTTTCATAGGTGCCCTATATCAGGTTGAGGAAGTTTTCTTCTATTTCTCGTTTGTTGACTGGAAAAGCTGCTGGATTTTATCAAATGCTTTTTCTGCATCTACTGAGATAATCATGTGATTTTCATTTTTATTCTATTGATATGATGATCAATTGACTTTTGAATGTTAAACCAACCTTGCCTCTCTGGGATAAGTCTCACTTGATCATGGTGTATAATTCTTTTTATATGTTGCAGGATATATGTTTTATATCTTTCTGGATTCAGTTTGCTAGTATTTTGTTGAGGATTATTGTGCCCATATTCGTAAGAGATATTAACCTGTAATTTTCTTTTCTTGTAATGTCTTTGTCTGGTTTTGGTATCAGGGTAATACCAGTTTTATAAAATGAGTTGAGAAGTATTCTCACCTCTTTTAGTTTTTGGAAGAATTTATGAAGAATTAGTATTAATTCTTAGAATATAGCAGTGAAGGTATCAGGGACTGAGGTTTTCTTTGTAAAATAGTTTCAAAATTACTGATTCAAACTCTTCATTTGTTATAGGTCTATTCAGATTGTCCATAGAGGGAATATAGTTTTGGGTGTGGGCCCTTCCACAGCCAAAGGCATCTCAGGGACCCAAGTCTCCATGGGTGATTGTGGTCACTGGTGAGTCCCTGGTGCCACAGCAGGGAACTTCTGGTTGGGTATCCACATGGGTTAGGCTGAGGGCAAGCTGTGATGTGGGCAGATTAGTCCACCAGAGGCTGGAGAAGACTCTGCAGGTGGGTGTGCATGGTGAGCACAGCAGGCAGGGCTGGGAGAAGTGCTGGGACAGCAGTGTGCAGCCTGGGCTTTTAGGGAGCTTAAGTGAGAGGGATGAGCATGTACACCAATTCTGTGCAAAAGGACTGTTACTCAGTAGCTAGGCTGGTACCCCCTTGGCCCTTCTTCCATCCACCCTCTCTCCCAAATGGTGGCTGTGCCGCTAGGGCTCTGGGTCTTGTTTAGCTCCATGAGGGAAAGAAATCCCTCTGTCTTGTTATCATTTACCCCCAGTGCCCTTTAGAGCAAGGATGTGTATGGCCAGGGTTGAGGTGGCCTGGGAGTTCTCAGGATTATTTGTTGAATGAAAGAATGGTCAGAACTGCCTCTTGGTTTTTGTCTCCCAGCAACCAGCAGGCAGACCTGGTCTGAAGTGAGAGAACTAAAGGGAGCAAACTGTTTTATTTGAAAGTCCACTTTTCTAAGTCGATGTGCATCGGTTATCTTAACCATCAGCCACAAATGCACAATACTTATTGCACTCTGCACCATATGCAAGGCATTGTGGAGGATAGTGGAACATAAGGCCCTTGGTCCCTGCCCTTGAAACACTTAACAATGTAGTCAGTGGAAAAAACCCAGCAGATTCAGTTGAGCGAGTTCTCAAATGTCCTCTCTGTCTCAGCCCCATAATGATGACTATCGTTGTTCTTATATTCTTGGTCCAGTAAGAGTGTCCAGCATGCTGATGCCAGTTGGTGCAGGGACTATGTATGAAAGCCCCTTAGCCCTCTAGACTTCTCTTGTTCTCCACTTTTCTTGGTGGGTGGTCCAATTTCCAAAATGCTCCAGCTTCATTCTACCTTGTATATCTGCAGTTGTCTGTCTTGGCCAAGTCATAACTGTTTCCCTGCACGCATCTCCCATCAAGACCTATGGGACATTGTCCTGGTTGCCTTCACCAGCCTCTGGTCTCAATCTTCTAATCCCCTGGGGAAGGTAGATGGGACACACACACACACACACACACAATCACAATTCTCCCACCAGTGAAAAACCTCCAGGTCACGTCCTTGTTACCCACTGTGGCGTAGGGATTGGAGAATTTGATAGCCTCTTCATGAGACTACATTTCCACGCTGGTCTCAGACGGATGCCGTTGTGGAAAAAGGCCAAGAGATTTGGCCTGGTTTAACTGAGCTCACGCAGGAACTGGGTGTTGCCTTCGGCACTGTTGGATAAGTAGGCTCCACGGAGAGGTTGTGAGGGATGGTTTATTCTCTATTCAAGAGCTGGAATCCAGTTCCTGTTAGGTACATGGGTGCTGAGCACTTGGGGCAGGAAGTGACATCCTTAACATCCCAGGCCCAGGATGGGAGGATGTTAAAGACGGCTTCTGCCTGCAGGGGGAAAGCAGTGAGCCCAGAGTCCACAGCCTATCCTGTTGCAGTGCTGCCCACTGATCCTGCAGGTGGGGGACTGAAGTCCTGCCCTCACACTCTTCTGGCATTTCACCCCTGACCCAAGAGTCAATGCACCTGGGCTGACAGTCATCCTGGGCAAGCCAGAGGTAGCTGCAAGGCTGAGGAAGGCCAGCTAGTTAGTCATCAATACTAGTTAGTGCTGACCCTGTGCCAAGCATCCTCTATGGTTCTCAACCGGGGGCTCCTTTGCCCTCCAGGGGACATTTGGCAATGTTGGAGACATTTTTGATTGTCACAACTGGGAGGCGGGGCCTGCTATTGGCATCAAGTGTGTAGAGGCTGGAGATGCTGCTAAATATTCTGCAGGGTACAAAATGGCCCCCACGGCAAAGAATTATCTGCCCCAAGTGGCAGTAGTGCTGAGGCTGAGAAACCTTGCTCAGGACTCTGGGCTCCCAGTGGTGTGCAATCCAGACCAAGTCCCTACCCTCCAGGAGGCTAGATCCTAGTGGGGGAGGTGGACAATCAGCGAGGCAGGTCCCGTCCTCCAAGTTGTGTCCCAGAGACAGCTCATTTGTTAGTTCATTCATTCAATGGATTCATTCACTCATTCAGCGTTCACGTGTTGAGATTTTACTGTGTACATACAGGCATGCATAAATACATGTACACACAAACATACAATAATACCCACAAACACACAACACACACAAACACATGCATATGTAGACACATACACACATGTAGAAACACACACACACACACACACACACACACACACACACACACACACACACACACACACACACACACACTCTCCTGGTACCAAGCCATAAGGGCTGAGATAGAGGGATTATATGGGATTGTGGAGAGAAGGTGTTTATAGCTTAGTCTTGAGGGAGCTCAAGGGGGCTTCCTGGGGGAGGCGAGCTGAGTCTTAAAGGACAGAGAGACTTAGAAGAGGGAAAAGCTAGTCCCCTAAGAAGGAACTCTCTCTAGAAACCAGCAGAGTGTTCATATTCCCACAGGCCCCCTGGGGAGCCCCACGCTTGGCTGGGGAAGCCTGCCACCAGCCCTCAACAGCTCTCCACACGAATCTCTCCCTCCTCCTGCAACCATGATGTCTCCTCTCCTCTCTGCCCCCCACCACCCCCCATATCGCGTCTTCAACTCCTCTGTGAAATTGCATTTCTAACCTTGGCTGCCTCCAGCCCCTCCATCACTGCCAGGAGAGGCCATCAGTTCCCTGACCCAGCCTCAGCCCCTCAGCTGGGAGTCAGATGGCAGCCTCAGTTATTTTCCTAACAATCAGAGAGGTTTGGTGGAGAGGTAGAGAGGGGAGAGAAGGGCACTGTGGCCCCCAGGGCTTTAAATTTGACTGGGTGCCCTTTTATACCTTCTGACTGCCCATGTGTCTTATCTCTCTCTCATATGTAAACAGCATTAAAAATAATGAAAGGCCAGGCCCTGGAAGGTCTTGCCGTAGAGTCCACTGGGGAGAGAATCAAAAGATGTTCACAGCTGGCTGCCCTGAGAAGGGTGCAGTGGAAGATGCCAGGGGTCTGGGGTCAGCAAAAATGGATCCTTGTTATGGCTATTTCATTATCTTGCTGGGTGACATCAGGTAAATTGCTTCACCTTTCTGAGCCTCATCTGTGAAATTCGGAGAGAGCCCCATCCCCAGGATATCTCATCGTGTAATAATAACATCTGGTGACACCATTGGCCTTTAACTGATAGGAGCAAAGCAGGAAATTAGAAAGAAAATATGTCTGTGTTTCCTCCCTGTCCCCTACCACCCACGTGCCCCAGAGGTATTAGTGGCCACGGCTGATAGCTGATGAGACCAGCTAAGGTCAGTAGGAAAAGAAACATCAGCATCCTCCAAATGAGCTAGATGCATTCATGGTCCTGTGCCCTTACCTTATGCCATTCCCACCTTCTCCCCACCCTTCCTACAAGCGGACATTCCATCAAGGTCCATCTCCGCGGCATCCCCTCCGGGAAGCCACCTTGACTCCCCTGTCTGATATCTCTTCTGGCTACCAATAAACTCTGCTTGCCCCTCTGTTCCATCTTCAATGTTGTTTGCCTTTGCATCCCTGGCCTGTAACAAAAATTCAATAGCACAGCGTATGTCCACCATGATGCAGCAACTAGCATCTCACCATCAGGGGAGTTTGACTCGAGTTAGTTGTAACTGTCGAGAAAACACTGCAGCGAATGACTTTAGGAGTGGATCTGGACACAGGCCCCAGAGGAGATGGCTGTCCATTGGAGGGTTGATGCTCATGTGCATCTGGGAGGAAGAAAGGATGAAAACTGTGCGTTGACAAGGGCTGGTAGGGGAGATGGTCACCGACGCCTTCAGTTGGGTCCATTTAATTGCCAAGAATAGAGGCCTGCTCAAGCAGTTCTTAAAAAGGGCTTATTGAAGGATACAGGCTTTCATGGAGCTCCAGAAACAGGACTTGTACCCCGGTGGGGCCTCATGGGAATTGAGCCCAAAGAGTGATTATATTTAATATGGAGCTGCAGGGAGCAGCCTCTTTCTATGGTGTTCCTGCTTCTCCCCACACGTTGGCTCTGCCTTCCTCTTTCTTTCCTCATACTCCCTGTCACTCCACACCCTCACCTCTTCCTCTTGTTAAATCTTAGGTACTAAAATGATGTAATCAAAACATATGTTTCCCCTTGAATTTTTACTTATGGTCATGAAATATCTAAGATATGACTTCCAGATGTGGCTGTGTGACTTTTCTTATCTCCTTTGGAGCTAGGCACACATTCCAGCTCGGTCTAGCCTGGTGTAGGAAGAGGCTGCTACTGGGGTATATGTATGAGCAACGGACTGGAGTCTGAATACCTACCTGGTTCTACCCCGACTGACCAGCACCCTGAGTCCTGGGCTTCACCTCTTCTGGCCTCTGTTTGCCCTGACATAGGATGGAGATGGTCATTGTGTCTTGCTGACCCCACTGGATAGGCCCGGTGCTTGAATCATTCCACCTAGCCTCAAAAATAATCTAATCCCTAATCTGTTAATTCTAAGCTCTTTTCTTCTTTGGCCTCTGGGGCCCTTGGTTCCCTCCTCTGTAAAACAGAAGTTTTTTTCCGCTAACTGGGTCTGTGGGCAGTGGGAACTGCGGCTGGGTGTGGATTGCCCGGGCTCTTCTTCCAATGACCGCCTTTAGAAAGCAGTTATCCCAGCCCCTCGTTGGCACTATCTTGGCCTGACTCCCAAACCGCTGGATACGAAACCTCTAGCTTCTTATCCAGATGTGCCATTCTGGTGCCAAACAGCTGGATGTTTGGGAACATCTGCATGAGCGCTTGCCCAAACTGGGGTCACCATCACCCCACCCTCCAACCAGAGGTTTATGCTCACTGACCAAGATGTAATGAAATTGTCACCCTATGACTAATTCATTGGCAGCCAGGGTCAGCTTAAGGTTTTTCAGAGGAACATTTGGGAGTAATCTGGACACATTTGCTCCTTTCTCTTTGCTTTGCAAGTGGTAAAACCAGAGGGGAGAAGCCCGAGAACCATCCCTCCCACACAGCTATGAAGGTAAAGCGGACACCATCGCCTCTGGCCTCTTCCTGGCAGAATTTACAGTCTGCTGCTTGCAAATGACTGGAGGGAATATAGAAATGTGGGTCATGATAGGGGAGAACATTTCCTGCACTGTCGTGGGTTTCCCTGCACCAGAGAACCAGAGATTGGGTAGTTGAAGCTCATGCTCTGAATGGTTATAGCAAAGGTAATTTCCATGACGGTGTTTGAAATATCCCCACTGCACTGGGAAGACTGCAGGGCTGGGGAAGCCAGACTTGGATGAGGGACAGAACCAGGGAGCCCTTGGCTTGGACTCATACAAGGCCCTTGGGTCTCAAGGAACTCAGAACTAAGGCAGGGCTTGCCCCCATTGGGCCCTTTCCCACACAATGGAGTCCTGGCTGGGTGGGTAGAAGTTGGGTGCAAGCTAGTCTGAAAACTCCTTGAGAGTAGGGACTGTGTCTTTTCACCACCATACCCTTAGCTCCAAGCATGGGCCTTCATGCTTAGGAGTTCCTTAAAATTTCTTGTTCAATGAATGAATGCACACATGCATGAATGAATGATGAGTGACTACATGAATGGTTCTGGAATAAGTGATGTGACAGCTCCACTATATTGCACCCATGTTCATCTCATGGCTTGTGCCTTGGTTTGCCCAAAAGATAGCTACCAGAATTGTGAGGTCATATACAACTATGTTGTATAGGAAACAGTAGAAAGAACGAGGGGGTCTCTATCTGTGAGCATAAAGTACCCCCGACTTCAGGTTTCTGAAGGCAGGATGGGGAGCAGGCTGTTATCCCTGGCACTGGAGGGTTAGAACCAGAGTGATATCTTAAGATCCTTAATTTCATTACATCTGGGAAGACCTTTAGTCCAAATAAGGTCACATTCACACGTTCTGGGTAGACATACCATTTGGGGGGTATTATGGACTGAATATTTGTGTCTCCCCCAAATCCCTGTGTTAAAAGTCCTAACCCCTAAAGTGATGGTATTTGGAAATGGGACCTTTGGAGCGGAAATAGGGCTAAATGAGGTCATGAGAGTGGGGCCCTCATGAGGGGATTTGTGCCCTTATAAGAAGACACACCGGAGCTCGCTGTCTCTCTCACTCTCTCTCTCGCTGTCTCTCTCACTCTCTCTCTCTGCCCACACAAAGAAGAGGTCATGTGTGCACACAGTGAGATGGTGGGTGCCTATAAGCCGTAAGAAGAGGTCTCAGAATGAAACCTACCTTGCTGGCACCTTGATCTTCGACTTCCCAGCCTCCTAACTGGGAGGGATCAATTTCTGTTGTTTAAGCTACCCTGTCAGTGGTATGCAGCCTATGAGAGCCTTTGAAAGGCTTTGTCACTATTAGCATGGAAGGTACTTCGCTAGGAGGTAGTGAGTTCTTACCGTAGGGATTCAACTGGCTCTGTTGATCTCGGAAAATGTCCTTTGAGTCCTGGGATTTCCTCATGGTGCCTGGAGCGTGCTCTTTGCCTTCTGTCCACTGGCAGTGATCTCAGAAGTACCAGGCAAAGTCACCTGGTGAATGGCATTTAAGATGTTTGTCCAATATTTACAGAGGACAGTACTGTCAACAGGAGCCTGACTCATGCCCTCTGGGGGTGGGCGGGTATTTCCACTGGAAGAAAGGGCTGGTTTGCCATGCTGCCTGGTTATCACTCTTCCAGGATTAGAGGGTCAAGACAGAGGTGCTTATAAATCATCCACTGGCTGACTCACACCCCAGGATGGGCTGCTGGGGAGTCACAGGGACCTTCCAGATATATCTCTCTGGCCCTTTTGCAAGACTGAGCCCTGGGGAAGACCTGTTTCATGCTGGGGGTGGGTGGGGGAGGTTTCTTAGAACCACAGGCCTGGCCCAAAGTGAAATCAGCAGCCCCCTTCCACCTTCCCTGCGTGCAGCCTGCGCCTCCCCCAGCCTCCCCCAACATCTGTAATTCCGTTTGTTGTGCTCGCAAACACCGTGTTGGAAGATTTCATGCTAATGAAAGGGTTTCTTGATTAGGTTACGCTGTTACTGTAAATGTTCCCTCATTATCTATGTTATGGTAGGAATTTGAAAAAGTATAAATTGAGTGTCTTGCATAATTTATAAAACCTGAATGTTTCCTAATTAGTTCGGTTAGGTTAATGATGGTGCAGTGTCCCTTCTTCCTGGTCTCTGCTAATGACCTTTCCCCTCTTGATTTTGAACACTTTCTGTAATTTCCAAAAACCTCCATCAAATCCAACCAGCTTCCAGAGGGGCCCCATCTAGCCCCAGACGGGAGGATGAAGTGCTTTGCAAAATGTGAATAGCTCCTTTTTTCTAAACGTGTCCCCCACTCTCCTTTGAGGCCAAGAAGCAGTCTGCTTAAGGTTGGCCAGCACGAAATTTGGCTCTGGCCGATCCCCTGAAGAATGCCGGTGAAGTGCATTCCTTCGGCGTTTGCACAGAGACTGGTCCTGACCTCCATTAGCAGCCAGAGAAGTGAAAATTCTGGAAGAGGTGGGGGAGGGAAAAAAACCCTCTCAAAAGGATTCTAAAATAACATTTTGCATCCTCAAGTAATTCCCAGTTCTCCCTGGCAACCATTCATTTCTTCCGAACAGCAGAAATTTGCAATATGAAAGTGGATTGGCTTCTCCCTCCCTCGGGGCCCCTGTATCTCTTCATCCAGCGCCTTGGGTAAAAAGCAATGCATACGTTTACAATATAAATGTGATTTAATCGACCTCCCTGTCAGGGAGAAATGGCAAGCATATCAAACAAGACCAAGATGTTAGAAAGAAAAATCATAAATTATTCCAGTGACGAGTTTCTGAGCCGCCTCCTGGACTACTAGATGATGCTATATAAGGCTGTTCCTTGAAACAATAATTAAGATAATTCTGTATGACAAGGAGAAAAATGTCCAGCTTTGTATGAAATGTGCTTCATGTTAGCAAGCTGAATGCTTGGTATTGATTACACTCCCCCCACAATCCCCCCCCCATCCCCACCCAGCCACTGTGATTCAAGGCTGAAATTAATTGAATGATGCAACATTTCTTTTCTTGAATCCTTATTTACCATACAAGCCTCCTAGAAGCCATGCAAAGTGAGCTGGCCTCTAATTCTCTAAATTGATCTCTTCCTTTGAGATGTCTGGGAGAACGCTCACATGTACACACACACACCCGCAGCTGGGTGTCCATTGTTCTCTGCTCTGGAAGGCACAATGTCTCCCCTCAGGGGCAGATTTGATGGACATATCAGCACAGCAGAGCCCTAACTTTTCCATCATGAGGCCACTATGGGGCTCCCCTACAGAAATATGACCAATGTCATGGGGAAAATACGGTCCCCACTCAGATGGGACTGCCCCCCTCCCGCAATAGAACAGCACCTGGCCTCTGTCTAGCAGAACATCCTTTTTCCCCTCCTGGCTTGGCTTCCAACCTCCCAGGGTGCAACGTGGACCTAGAAGTGACCCCCTCACCCTCCCCTCTTCCATCCTAGCTGCCATATCTGGAGACCGTTGTCCCCCCCTTCCCGTGAGAGGCACTGGGCCATTCCTGGCAGAGAGAGATGGTTTATGGCCGAGGCTCTGCTGGTTTTTCTGCAGCTCTATTTCATCCTGACTGCAGTTGCCGCAGTGGCGGCTGGTAGAGAGCGAGGCACGACCTCAGGTAGTTAATCCACCACGAGGTCCCCGGGCGCCTGCAGCAGGGCTGATGTGTTCCCCCGCCTGGAGGGGCCGGGAGCAGCAGCAGAGGCAGCCACTGCAGGCAGAGTGACCAGGGCCCTGGACCTGGAGCCAGGGGGGCTGGGTTCCAGAGTGCCCTAACTTGCTGGGTGCCCTGAACGAGTCCCTTCCCTTCTCTGAGCCCAGCTTCCTCCCTGTAGGGGTTGGTGGTGGGGGTTTGAGGCAGAAGCAAGGGTTGGCATGTTGCACACAATCGATGATTAAAAAAAAAAAACAAAACAACAGAGGCACTTAGGAGATTGTGGGATGAATAAATGGCTCTCAGTTTGACAATCCTGTTTGTGACAACCCAGAGCCTTGCTCCCAGGGGGCCATTCTTTCCAGAATGATGACAAAGGAGGGTTCTTCTCTTCTGTGCTGAATGCCAAGGAGAGGTTGTTATTCCACTGAGCCCCTCAGAACTGTCCTTTGGGGACCAGCATCACAGGCGCCCACGGACCTCCTGCCTTAGTTGTCCCCAGGAGATGTGGGAACATCACTCGGCCGTAGCTACAGCTCATGGAGCCCGAGGAGGACAACCAAAATCGTGTGCGAGGGGCCTGGTAGGAGAAAAGGCAGCGCTGGTACCCAGAGCAGAGTGCTGTGGGAGGAGAGCCCCGTAGATGGGCTCAGAGGGCGGGACAGGCCGGAACCCATTCACAGGGAGATGTCAGAGAGAGCAGACAGCTAGCAGGAGCTGGACCCACGACGCCATCATCACCCATTAACACCTACCCTTAAATCCGCCTATCACTGGGGCAGGGCGGGAATGAGAGTCAGGACAAGTTATCTGGCCACAACTAGAGGATAAACTCTACCTGGTCAAGGAGCACGTACATTGTGTCTACTCTCCCTCTGTAGAGCATGTGCCCACCACACAGTAAGTTCTCAGAATCCCTGTTGAGGGGAGTAGTGCCCAAGCATCAGTCTGGAGCACTCCCAGGCCATGCTGTCTTGGGACCAGGTTGTGGAAAGGCAGCTTAGGGAGGCCATTTGCAGCCCGGGTGTCTCCCCCTGCCTTCCCTCTCCAGCTAGTGGAGCTCCTGGATGACTTGGCTCTCCCTTTTGTTGGAGGCCTAACATCTGGCGTGAGGCCCAGCCCAGGCAGCTGTCCTCTTCTGACCCTGGATGATCCATCAAATCCTCAGACATCTGTGAATCCCTTGCACAGCCTGGTACCCCGTAGGAGCTCAACAAGGACTTGCTGAGTGGTTGGCTGTTTGACGAAGAAGCAGCCCTTCTCCGCTGATGAAAGAGCAATTAAGACTTTTGGAGTCTGCAGTCTAGACAGGGAGCTGTTAAGTCTCACATAAGTGGGTCTGGGAGCTGGTAATAGGAGATTAGGGGGCTCCTAGAGAGGAGGAGGGCTTTAGACAGGGCAGGAGGGAGCTGGGGGCGGTCCAGGTGGGGAGGGCTGGGCCTGTTTATTGCCTGGGGGAGAGAGCCTGTGGAAAGCACCGACCCCTCAGCCAGCCTGCTCTCTATGACTTACAGGCTTGTTTTTACCCTGTTTTCTTTAATGACTTTTCACCACAGTGAAAACAACTCTCTTGTGAACTTATTACCTTAAAATTGGCTGAAAAGATGACATCTGGGGAGAAAGCGCTTAGAAAGAACAGCTACTTTTCCTGCCTGTTCCTCTGGCTCTGTGTCTGGGAAGAGCCTTGTGTTTGCAGGCCTGGGTTTCAATCAGTTTATTGTGTGACCTTGGCCGAGTCACTGCACCTCTCTGAGCCCCAGATTCCTAATGTGTAAAATAGAGTTAAGGCTCACTGGTCATGGGAACAGATCATTCCTGCCGTGTAGCTCCACACCTGTGTGCTCAGCCCATCTCCTCACACAGGAGCCTGGGAGGGCTTCCTGGAGGAGGAGGTACAGAAGGGGGTTGCTGGATAAAAGATGAAGCTGGGAGTTCAACCACTGCAGGCTGAGCTTCTGTGTGTCTCTCAGCAGCAGCAAGCTGCGACGAAGGAGGGGGGTGGGGTAGGGGAAGGTTGTGGGGTATGGGTGAGTCCATTCCCAGCCTTGGTTCCCTGGGTTCTCTCATTGTCCCCTTCTCACCATCCAGGATGCACCCCTCCCTGTACACTTCCCTCTGCTCTGCATCTTGGCTCCTCAGCACAGAACCGCTGCCACCTGCGCACTCCTCCTGCAGTCCATCTAGCTGGGGGAGGGGCACAGCCTTGGTTCCTGGAATTTGGGAGACTTTTAATTGTTCTCTTTTGTCCGTGGGCGATTAGAGTGACTCAAGCTTGGAGACAATTAGTAAATTATTATTATTAGTTTCCATTTGTGTGGTGCTGTCCTTTGAGGAGCCCAGCTGATTTAATCAGGACTGGTTAATGGGAGCACAAGCAGCTCCCCTCACTCCCCACACGCCTGGGAAACCAAGAGTGAGTAAATAGATGGTGCTCTGGGGAGCTCAGCATTTTGTGCTGTAGTGAGCCCCTCTGGGGTGCATGGCGCCTAGTGCCCATGTGTCTCCTGGGAGCTGAAGAGCTGGGGAGGAGGGACGTGGCCTGGATGGGATGTCAGGGTCCTGGCTGCTGGCTGCAGAGGCCCTTACCGCTCCCACCCCCATGTTCTCTTTACCTCTCAGTCCGTCTACCACCTCCTCCTCCCTCACCCTCTCTTCAGATATATTCTAGTCCAGTGGGTCTCAACATTGACCGGGCTTAGACTCACCTGGAGTGCTTGTCAACACATCACTGGGCCCCATTTCCAGGGTGTCTGATTCCATGGGTAAGGGGTAGGGCCTGAAAATCTGCATTCCTACCAATTCCCAGGTGCTGCCGCTGCTGCTGGTCCAAAGACCACCTTTTGAGAACTTCCTTGTCCACTGGTTCCCATCCCTGACTGCACATGAGAATCACCTGGGGAGCTTTAAAAACCGTCAGTTTCCAGCCTATTCCCCAAGCGAGGGTCCCCTGGTCTGGAGAAGGTTATGTGGTGGATATTTAGAAAAGACTCTGCTGGTGATTTGGACATGCAGTTGGGGGTGAGAACACCAGCCAGGCCCTTTCCTGGCACGCAAGGACCCACTTTCTAGGGATCAGAGGAGCCCTTGTCCAGTCTCTGAGAAGCTCAGCTTGAATAGGAGTAAGAAGGCCGGCGGGATGGGGACGCCTCGGTACCAGCTTCCTGGTCTTGGCTTCTGATGCCAAGTCTGCCTGTCCTTCTTCTCTCCTTTTCCTTTCCTGGGACTCCCCTCTCCCCTCCCTCCCTCCCTTTCTGTCTCCTGCAACTAGTTCAGTGAAGGACCCCGGCTGTGTGGACTGGAGTCATTCCACGGCTTTCTTTTTCTCCTACCCCTCTCCTCTGCTGCATCTCACTCTTTGTCACTTACAATGTCATGGGCAGTCTGATGACCTCTGGCCACTTTCAGTTGTTAGAACCTCCTCTGGCCTGGTCGGAAACATCAGTCTCGCAGCTGTGTCAAAGCTCTCTCCTTGAGCGGGAGGGAGGAATGACCTTCTCATCTGCAACATTTCGTCCTCCTCCTGTGTCTCCCGGAAGGGAGGTGTGAGACGTCCCTGCTTCATTCATCTCCTGTCAGTGAGATGGACTGGCTTTACTTTGGCTCCGTAAACTCCGCCTCCCTGCTGTGTGTCGGCACCTCCCAGTGGCGGCCTCCTCCCTAGAGGTGGTCTCAGGGTAGAAGGTGAATCAGAATGCCTCAGGGGCAGTGTCCAGATTACCCTGGCCCCCTCCATCCCTGAGATGCTCCCAAGGAAGGGCCGGGGAGCCTCCTTTCCAGCCACCAGGGGTCCACACTCTGTCTCCCTGGCTGGGCAGGTGTGGCCACATCTGGGTGGCAGCCACCCGGGGAAGCCCATGACCCTGCCCTGTCCTTGAACCTCTGTGCTCACGTGTGTGGAGCCCTGAGGTCCTCTTCTGTGCTCTTTAGGACTTGGGAAAGCCTGGATGGGGTCAGTGGTCCCCCATCTTTCTCCCAACCCTCTAAGCCCTGGCCCCTTTTCCCTTGGCAAGTACAGGGCTCTGCAGCCACCCCCAGACAAGTAAGATACCACTTCCTGTATTCACGCTTCCCTTGAATTCCAAGGGACATATTTTAAGCCCTCCAAGGACTGCCCTCATCCCTTGCTTCACACTTCTGCATTCAGCCAGCATCCAGCTGGGGGGAAATGCTAGTCTCCTCTTCTTGCAGGCATCCCTGTCTCTCGGAATGATTCTCCTGGGGACTTTTCTTCCCCTTGGCTTGGCAGAGGAGAGGATTCTGCTCTTCCACAGGCCAAGGGTCTCAGCAGTCCCCACCCCCCTCCCTGAGGCTCCTAGATGGAAGACAGGGTGAGAAGAAGGGGAGGATGATTGGTGGCAGTCCTGTGGGGACCTGGCTAGCTTGTCAGCAGCTTTCTCTGTGTGTTGTCGTTGGTCCTCCTGTATCACCTCCATGGATGAGCCCGAGCGGCCACCCCAGACCCATGGGCAAGTCCCAACCAGCATCCTGTTATTAACTCACCCCTTATCCTTCTCTGCTTTCTGTCGTCTCTTCCTTCCTACCCTGGACATTCAGTGAGCCTGACTGTCTCCCAGGCCCACTTCTAGATACTGGGAGGTATAGACCTGTCTTTAAGGAATTGGGGCTGGACAGCTCCCCCTATCCCCCTGGACTCACTGAGAGATGGCAGAACTATCCTACTGTCACCAACACCATCCTCTGCCCTCCAGGTGCTCCTGGTCTGACAAGTGACCAGGCTGTGACAATGACATGGTCAGTCTGTAGTGGAGGCAAGCCTAGGGGTGAGGGAACACAGGACAAGTCCACCTCACCAACTTTGCGGGCTTATGGAAGGCTTTCTGGCTTGGAAGAGGTGGTATCTGAGTGGGATCTTAAAGGATGAATAGAAAAACCCTTTATATTGAGGGAATAAACAGAAAAGGGAAGCTGATTGTTTGGGGACCTGTGTGGATGTTTGGTGTGACTGGAGCATCGAGGAGATGGCAGGAAGGAGTGAGGGACAGGCAGGGACCAGGTCATGAAGGGCCTTGTATGTTGACCATGCTAGGGGCCAGGACCACTTCTCAGAAGCACCTTCAGGGGATCTGGTTAAACACCCCTCCCTCCACCCCAAGGCTTCTGTTCTGAAGGGTCTGGTTGCCCACTTTCTTCACACAGTGGCAGCTCTAAAGCCCCACTCCTGAGCTTGGGCCACCTTGAGTGGCCACCTTTCCTGAGAGGAGTCTTCCATCTTGATTGCAGCAGGGCTGAGGGATGGTGGACGGTGGAGACCGGGCAGGGCCCAGGAAGAAACAGCTCCCTTTCCATCCTAATTCAGATGGGCTCGCACGGGAGGAGGCCCAAGCATCTGGACAATCACCGGCTCAGTTTGGGGAGTCTTTGGCTGAAATCTGAGCGGCAGAAAACTTGGCTGGGAGGTGAGGAATTCATAAGACTCAAATGATTTACCTAAAAGAAAAAGCTGAAAAGCAATTATTTTTGCAGAGGTGGGACTTAAGTGTGACATTTTGAAAACGAGTTTCCATTTCTCATGTGTTCTATGAGCATATGCTGCTTTTCAACGGGGAAAAAGCCCACATTCATTCCACAGCTATTTATTCAGTGCCAGGTCTTTCAAAACCCCGTGGATCCCGTGGTACATGTGACAAGTTGGCCCTTACATCCCAAAGGGTGATACCGTCTCCCAGTTAGTGGGCATGGCTGTGGTCTGGCCGCACTTTGTACACAGTCTCATTAGTCTTGACAATGACTCTTGGAGACACGCATTATTAACACCAACTTATGGATGAAGAACCGGAGGCTCAGAGCAGTTAAATCACTCAGCTAAGGTCACACAGTTAAGGAAGCAGCTATACTGGGATTCAAGCCCAGATGTGTTTGGCTCCAAAAGCTGGGCCCTCCGATGCTGATTCTTTTGGTCTATTGGGCAGCTCTGCAGACGATGTGCCGGGCCTGACCCCTTCCTCGTTGGGTGACCCTGGCGAAGTCACACTGCTTGTCTGAGCCGCAGTATCCTCCCCCTGTAAAAAGAGGGTAATTACACGTCCTTTGCAGGTTTGTAGTGAGGAGTGGGGAGGATGAACCTAAATTACTCAGGCCTGGCACTAGTGGGTGCTTGGCCAGTAAGAGCTTCTAATCGTAGTAAGTGGTGATGTGAGTTGGTGCTAGGTTTCTGCTTCCTATTCTTACAAAGAATCCATTTCTCTTACCGGCTTCCAATTCCCAGCTTTAGAAAATACAGGTCGTGGCTTATGCTTCTGTACTCAGACCCAGGGAATGGAATCCATATGGGAAATGCAGCACCAACCCAGTCCTTGCTCCCCTGCCCCTGTCCCCCAGCTCCCCGTGGCTGTTCCCTCTCCGGCTCAGGCTCAGCTTAGCCTAGACATGGGCTGCCAGCAGAGAAGCAGCCTCCACCTGATTCACGGTGGTCTTAGGATTAGTCACAAGGCCCAAGTCCAGGGCGGGCCACGGGCAGCCAGGCTTGTAAATACTTCTTCTGCTGTTAATAATGTTTGCTGTTTTGGACCCCCATTATGTGCCAGGTGCTTTATACAGGTAGTTCATACTCTCTGCTTGGTGATGTCAGAAGGTACGGCTCCACCCTTCATTGGCACACAGGATATTTGCCCTGTTGGCTCTTCTCAGAGAGGACGATTGTGAGCCCTTTGCAGTCTGGAGAAGATACTGTTTCTGGAGAGTTGTAGAAGGTTGTGCTTCCATTTGTCCCCCAGAGGCATCTGTGCTCCACCTTCATTGCAGACCATTCCCTGTCCCACTGCCTGTGTCATTTCCAATAGAACTGCCTTGTTGAGCTCCACACTGGTGTTTGGCTGTTGGCTTGTGCTGAAGGCAGAGTGTTAGGAGAACCAGCCCTAAGCAGCTAGTTATTGTGCTTCTCTAGGAGGGGTCCTGCCAAGGAAGTTGTTGGGAGGCATTTCTCTTGCTCTTAGAACCTGGAAAAGGAGGGTGGATCACGGGGAGTTTCTTATCGTCTAGTGGAATGAGTCTGGACTTGATTGTTTCTTCGTCCTTGCTTTGTCTTCAGGGAAGCACAGAGCGGTGCAGCCCTCTCTAGGAGGTGCCCAGAACTATAGCATCAACACTTCTGTGTGCCAACCTCACCCTTGCCTAGGGCTTGAAGGGAGCGTGCTGGTCCCTTTGGGTGACACTTTGGGCAGTCCTTTGGGGGTCTGCCTGCTCATGTGACCTCGTTCTCCCCATCCCTGCCAAGCAAGCTTGGGAGCAGGTCTTCCTTGGGTCCTGGCTGCCTCTCCTCCCCGCAGACCTCTGCCTTCCCAGCATCCCAACAGACGTGGCTGACATTTCATGTTTCCATGGGAACAGAGTCCAGCTGTAGCCAGAGAACTAACTATAGAGGCTGAGGAGTGAATGTGAGTGTGTGAGTATGTGTGTGTGAGTGTGTAATGCTCAGGAGCCCAGGGTTCCCGTGCAGGTTCCCTCTGTCTCGCACCAGTGGCGGCAGTCTCTTCTTGGTGGTAATTGTGCCCTGACTGCAGCTCCTACATCTCCATTGCTGACATAATATTGCACTGGGGTCCATCTATCTGCATAATCATCTTAACCTGCTCCCACAAGAGAGTAAAGGTCTGGGCTGTTGGAAAATGACCATAAAGGCTGCACGCAGATACCTTTAGCAGCAATGCCAACGTCTATCACAGGGTAATTACAAGCAGGGAGTGAGGACACCGGCCCGAGTCTGGGAACTGTTTGGGGCTGCTCCTGGGGTCCATCAGCCTCCTGGGCTGATGGGGGAGCCCAGCTGCAGATTCTCTGCTGTTGACCTCTTGCTCTTGGCCACTTGAAGGCTCCTGGCCATTTGTCTCTCTCTGATCCCACTGCCATCTCCCTGTATTCCTCTGGGGTGGGGGCCCCAGGCCCTCATGATGACAAGACTCACCATCTCCTCCACCTAAATTGCAGGGCATTTCAGATTCCGGGGCTCCCTTAATTCCCAGCTTTGGAATCTTTGAAACTTCCCTCGAGCCCCCTGCTTGGCTGGATTTCTGTCCCTGGTCTCTGCTGCACTCTCCTGTTCTCCTTGGCAGCAGCTCCCGGCAAGCCCTGCGGCTGCGCAGCTGTTTCTGACCAGGCCAAAGGCTCTGGATGTGGCAAAGAAGGAGTGACAGTACCTCTCTTCCCAGGGCACACTGCCACCTCTCATAAAGAGCTCCTTAGAGCTCACGTGTCACCTGTAACGAGCGCCTGTTGTCCTAGGTTCTTCTCAAAACTGCCTTGGGTCAGTGGATGGTTCGGAAGCTGAGGGCGCCCCTGGTGAGAGGCTGTTGGGGAACCCTTTGCCCATGTGAAGTTCCTCCCACGGAGCCACAGTGTAGCCTCTTAAAGAGTCTGCCTCCTTGGGGACGAGAGGTGGGACGTGTGTTGGGACAGGGGAGTGTCACGCATTTATTTAGTAGTGGAATCCCTTTTCTAAGGACTCTAAGCAGAGGCCCCAGATGTAAGACGTTTGAAAGCAGAGCTGCTTTGGGTGAAAGCAGCGGGGTGGGATTCTGGGTTCCTTTCTTATGATGCACTCCCTTTCCCCCCAACACACACACACACACACACACACACACACACACACACACACACACACACACACATTCCCTTCCCACTTGAGAAAACCAGGGTCCTGGAGGCCCAGAAAGGGAAAGAGCCAGAGGTGGTGCTGGAACCCAGGTCTCTGATAC
The DNA here is from genome assembly GCF_965194805.1 of Balaenoptera borealis. NCBI lineage: Eukaryota > Metazoa > Chordata > Mammalia > Artiodactyla > Balaenopteridae > Balaenoptera > Balaenoptera borealis. Next base: position 62,882,231 of record NC_138874.1, read on the forward strand.
TCCGTGCAGTTCTCATCAGCCCAGCTAAGCTGCGTGCCCTTGGCAGTTGTTATATTGGCTGGTTGTGGCTGTGGAGGTCAAAGTCACGTGGAGGCACAAGCACTCTCCTGTGAGGTACTGAGGGTGCTAGAAGGAGTCACTTCCTGGGCAGCCAGAGCCTGGGCTTGCGGTGTCAGATCTGCTAAGCCACTGTGTGATGACGAGTGAGAAGCTTGCCCTCTCCTCTCAACCACAGTGCTGTAGTTGTGCAGCGAGTGGTCTGACTCTGGGATCTCTCAAGGTCTCTTCAGGGACCCCTGCTCTAGGTAATGTCAGGCTCTTTCCCGAGGGACAAGGGAGAAGCTTCCGGTAGAGAGTGTGAGGACATGGAGGAATTCCTCCCTGCCTCCCTGTCTTGGGGGCCCTGGAGGGAGCACGGCATGTGGGTCTGCCCATTGCCCCCAGCTGGCTCAGTGAGCAACATCTTGCCCTGTGTCTTTGTCCCACTGTTCTTCCTGGGAATCTGCCGGTGACACCTACTCATGGGCTCTTCTTGATGGGAAGTGGGCATGAACCATCTCCCAAAGTGCAAGGGAGCCGGCACTTTGGATGAGGCAGAGTCCCACTGTTCTTGTTGGGCACCAGGCTGCACAGGTATGACGTGACAGGGAGGAAGGAACTCGGCTCCTGCCCCCAGAGATGCCTAGTTTGGTGGGGGAGCTGGCAGTACTGTCACCGTGGTTATGAGTCTTCATCCACACTTAGCCGGCTTAGGCAAATCACCTGTCCCTGTTCCCTAGAGCTCATGGCTTCCTCTTCCGCTCATCCTGTGGGCCTAGCAGAAACGCTTCACCTCAGCTCTTCTGGGTTTCTCCTGCCTCCCAGGTGAGGGCACCATCCAGTGTGCCCAGACATCAGAGGGAGGGCCCTCTGGTCATCACCCCCAGGCACCTAGGACCTGCCCCTTGCCCTGCCTGCATGGTCACTTCAGGGCACAACCTGCTCTCTGCCACCTTCTAGTAGAAGTCGTGTCTAGGTCAAGGGCTTCTTTTTGGGGCTGCCATGGTCCTGACCCCCATGGAGCCGCTGCCCTGGGCTCTTTCTTGCTCCCTGGGGGCAGCACCAGGAAGCAGCGTGCAGGTCCCCTCCCCTGGAGGAACAACTTTCATTGCCCTCCTCCCTCCAGCTTGGAGAAATCTCCATGGATTTGGGGAGAAACCCTTCCCCTTTCATGATTCTTCCAAGATCTCTTGCTGAGAATGTGATTCTCCCTCTTTTTTTTCCTGCAAACCCTCCACATTCTTCTAATGGATTTATGCTTTGGGAAGCAAAAGTCTGGACGTCCGGAGGCAGCTTCTGCTTTCTGCTGTACAGCAATCCTCTTGTGAAGTAAGGATGTACAGAGACCAGGGGCAGGGAAAGGAAAGCAGAAAATTCAGGAAGGAAAAGATTCCATGAGTTGGTGTTTTAAAATAGCAGCCAGGCACACCATTTGGTGGAAACATATGGGAACATGAGTGCCTGTGACTGGGCTCATGACTAAGGTCCCCGTGAAACAAGAGGAGCTCAGACATGGGCTGGATTCTGCTGTTCTGGCCCAGGCCCTGGAGTGGACACAGGGCAGCACAGGTCCTTGGCTGCATAACTGGGAGCTGTCCATTAAGGCACAACATCATGAAGCCACACTCAGACCAAGCGGGATGTCCACCAGAAGCCGCAGTCTCAAGGTGCCCTGCAGAGAGGGGGCAGCCAGGTCCTGGGCAGCAGCCTGAGATTCAGGAGAGAAGGGAAGAGGTGGGGCTTGGGGAGTGGCCCCATGATGGGGCATGGTTTTGCAGTTCAGGTTGAGGAGTTCACACCTGGTCCTTAGGTCAGAGGGAGCCATGGAAGGTTTTTGAGCAGAGGAGTGGGTGCTGAGAGAACTGGAAATATCCTGGTCCACTTGAAGAATAGAGAGGAATAGATAAACACTGAGCTGGAGGGTGTCTGGAAGGCTTCTTGAAGGACTCATTCATTCATTCATTCATTCACTCAACAAATACTTATCTCAAACCTTCCAAGAGCCAGACACAATTGCACAGCGATGAAGAAAATAAAGTGTCTGTCTTTACAGGTGGTTGGGGGAGAGGACAGAAATTAACCAACATATAAACATATCTACCAGGTGGTGAAACAGGCTCAGAAGAAAAATTCAGTAGAGTAAGGAGACTGAGAATGGGAGGGATGCTCTTTTTGCTTGGGGGTCCAGTGTTAAAGAAAAATTTATTCATGACACTTGTTAAAGAAGGTAAGGCAGACTTTATTCGGGGATGTGGCTACCACAAAGGGGTTTTGTAGTAGGGGACAGAGATCGGGCTTAATGCCAAATACAACAAGGAAAAGTGGGGATTTATGGGCAAGGAGCAGGGTGGGGGTCAATGGATGGAAAATTACTGAGAGGAAACATCAGGGACGAGGGGATCTGACAAAACTAACCTACAGCAGGATTCTTGTTGTAGGCAGGCCAGGGTGGTCAGACATCACCGGGGCGGCGGGGAGAATGATGGAGGATGAGGAACCTGATCAGATATGCAGGGTGATCAGATATCAAGGATGGGGGATTCTTTTTTTTTTTTTAATTTATTTAATTTATTTATTTTTGGCTGTGTTGGGTCTTCCTTGCTGCGCGCAGGCTTTCTCTCATTGTGGCGAGTGGGGGCTACTCTTTGTTGCGTTGCACAGGCTTCTTACTGTGGTGGCTTCTCTTGTTGCGGAGCTCGGGCTCTGGGTGCGCGGGCTTCAGTAGTTGTGGCTTGCGGGCTCTAGAGCGCAGGGTCAGTAGTTGTGGCCCACGGGCTTAGCTGCTCCATGGCATGTGGGATCTTCCCGGACCAGGGCTCGAACCCGTGTACCCTGCATTGGCAGGCGGATTCTTAACCACTGTGCCACCAGGGAAGCCCAAGGATGGGGGATTCTGGTTAAACTGACTTAGCAGGATTCCTGCTAAAATTGGACGATGCAGAGATGAACACGAAAGCCCAAAAGCTGAGGTCTAGTTGGGAAGAAGATTCAGAAGAGCCTGACTAGAATCTGGCCAAGGAGAGAATCTTGGTCTGTGCCCTCTCTTGCTCAAGTACTGGTGGCACCGGAGTAAAGAATGAAGAGAATGTGGGGTTGCGTTATCCTGAAGAAAGCATCGACTTCAGACAGCTGAAATGGATGAGGGGCGCATTCCAGGCGAGAGAAACGGTGTGAGCCAAGCCTCTGGGGGGAGTTGACAGGAGCTGCAACCCGCCAGCCTGGCTGGCACGGAGGGTCTATAGGGTGAGCTTTGAGTACTGAGGTTGGGAGGGAGGTGGTGTCATTTGGGATGAGAGTTAAAGGCCAGGCTGAGGACCTCAGTTTTGCATTCTGAGCCACAGAAGGTTACTGAGCAGGAGGGAAGGGATGGAATGAAAGGTCCTTGGGTCCCTGCAGAATGCTACCTTCCAAAAATATGGTGGGGGTGGTCTGGGCGGGAGCCTGGAGCTGACTGAGCACGCTCAGAGGGCCCCCTCCTCTGCAATTACAAGCCGGGTCTCAGGGCAGGGCCAGATCAGATGAGGATCTTCTCCATATCAAAGGGCAGATTAGCTCAGAGCCCCTAACAATGTTACACGTGCCGCCCTCACTCAGTGGCGACGCCTCTGAGACTGTCAGCTTTATATCTGCTTCTTTTTATCAATACGGGCAAATAATTCTCTAGACATTTATCATTTTAAACTGTCACAGTCCAGTGCCTTTCCGGAGGATCGAAATCAATACTGATCTTGGTTTGAATACTTTTCTGACAAGGTTCCTATTTGTAGATTCACAGGTAGAACTAATGTGTGTTAAAGCTATTCAGTTTGGCATTTTGCAGCTCCATTGACACATTAAATATAGGCGTTCACCACGACGATTAACCTTACAACTATTAAGTAATAAAAATCCTGCATACATATTTATTAGCTGAACATCCTACTCCGTGTGATGCCTTCCCCAATGAGAGGGAAACCGGAGCTGGAAGTAGCTGCCGAGAGTTGAGCTTTCTCTTTGGGGAGGCTCTCAGGAGGGACTCAGGGATCTCCAGGCCCTCATGGAAGAAGGGGAGCTGCTTTGGGGATGAAGGCCCGGATGGATCTGGAGTGGACAAGGAGCTGGGATTGGTAGGAGCAGAGTTGAGGTGCCCTACTGAGTTGGGATGGTGGACCCAGTGGCAGCCCTGGCATGAGAACCCAGAAGAGAGATTCTCTCCTTGGCCAGATTCTAGCCAGGCTCTTCTGAATCTTCCTCCCAGCTAGACCTCAGCTTTTGGGCTTTCATGTTCATCTCTGCATTGTCCAATTTTAGCAAGAATCCTGCCAAGTCAGTTTAACCAGAATCCTCATTCTTGGTGCCTCTGAGGAAGTGCCATTTCTCTTCTTGGGCCTTAGTTTTCTCATCTGTGTATTAGGATTGGACTAGAATTAGTGCCTCCTGACCTTTTGGTAATTAATGTCATGGTACACATAGAGAAGAATAAACTTTGTGCAGTATATAGGGTCAACAGGCAAGGCTGTTTACAGCTAGGAGAGGCCAGCTTGGGGGCTGTGGATGCCCCAGGAACGCTCTGGCCCTCAAGAGGGTAAGGAGATCGACGTTCTCAGAAAGGTAGTAACTCGCTCACCCTTGGCACAGCAGCAGGGAGTGTCAAGTAGATGAGCCAGACATGCCTGTTAGAGTGATGCCTGGTGACTCTAAGTGTCTCCCGGCTCATTGAGGGGAATGCCTGCTTCCTGGATGCTGTCTTTACTGAGCCAGCATTAAGAAAGGTCCCGAGTACCTGTTTATGTCCTGGCACATGAGTGCATGGACCCCAGCCTCCTGGATTTGGGCTCAGGCAGAGGCAGGGCAAATGCCTACCGATGTCTAGTGCCATTCTGGCTGGCTGGTACCTATGCTCTTCCTGTTACTAATCATTTGCATATCTCCCTGAGCAGGGGGATTCACACTGGGGCAGCTGAGGGGTTCTGGAATCAACACTTCCAAATTCAAATTCTCTTGCTAGCCCCTGGGCCATTTATCCGTTCTCAGCAATATTCACAAGTTCTGGCATAGTCTCCGGCCCAGGGGGAAGGGGCAGAGATCTGAGAAGCCTGCCTGGAGGAAGGGACCTCTACTGCAAGACTCACTGGACAAGCTGAGATTGGTCAGGCCATGAGGAGACGAGAGTATTGCAGGCAGAGGGGGACAGTGCATGGGAAGAGGGCTGTGAGAGTGGCAAGGAGAAGCCTTGCACACCTCCCACTGCGGGGGCAGAACCACCCTGGGCCCCGGGGTCTGCGCTCTGACCTCCATGGCTGTGTCTGCGGCTGAGCACGGCAGTGGCGCCCAGGAGGCAACCTTCTTCCGCCTGCGTGGTGCCCTCCTTCTCTCCTTTGCTCATGGTCAGACCTGCGCTGTGATCTGAGGGCTCGCCCAGCTTTCCTGTCTCCCTCTGCATTTTTTCTCACGAGGAGGAGGGTTCCCTAATAAATCCCTGGCGCGTTGAATCCCATGTGGTGTTTGCGTTCGCAAGCCCGCGATTATCACAAGCAGGAAGTGCTTCGGGAACTGAGGGTTCATTTCAGTTTCGTGGGAAAGCGTGAGAGTGGAACTGTCATCTTGTAGAGTTCTAGATGTAAAACGCTTTTCCAATTGCCGCATGGTGTTCAGAGACGGGGCCGTGTCGACTGCTGTTGCAGGGGTTAGGGATTAGGCCAAGCCCTTGCTGGGAACCGGAGTACGCATTTGCTACCTCCCGAAACCCACCCAGTGGATCCGGAAGGTACTGCGCTCTTGTCTTCGCGAACATTCGAGGAAATTGGGCTGGGAGATGTCAAGTGCTTTGGCCAAGGGCACACCGACTCTAGGTCTGGGATTCGAACCCAGGTCTGTCCGACTGTAAAGCGCATCTCAGCGTTTGCTCTGAGGTGTTTCTTCACTGTCCGTGTGCTGACGCACAGCCAACATCTGTCACCTCCTGCAGGCTCTGAGAGGAGGATGCTTCCACCCAAACCCTGGTTACAACCCCAGGAATGCTGCTGGTCAGCCTGGGATGTGAAGGTTTTTAGAGAAAAGAGGATTCCAAAGCCCCACACTAGGAGGCCAAGGGACCTGCCAGTGGTGACTGTCATAGCACCATGGGTTCCACCAAGACCCTGCCTCACCCTCCTCCGCACTCCCAGGGGCCCACTGGCTTTCTCATGACCCCAAAAGGGAAAAGCAAGGAGGCCTGAGTTCATGGCTGGCTTTTCCACTGCAGGCAGCCAGGCTGACATGTGACCCAGTTACTGTCTGGGATTCTCCGAACCTGAGAGGCCTGTCATTGGAGGACGGCTACTAGCTGGAGGTGGGGCGACAGGGAGGAGCTGTCAGGGCCGCGGGGAGGAACCAGTTCTACTTACTCAGAAGGAGGGGGACAGGGGACGGAAGGCAGTGTGGCTTTTCCCTGGGGTTAGGGCTGGGGAGCTTGGATCACTTGTTTCTGTGCCTGGGGATCTCTGGTCATGACGGCAGGTTGCACTTGCCACTGTCAGCTGGTGTATGCTAAAGTGTTCCTGGTTTTTCTCTGTTTCTATTTTCTATCTTGACAGAAAAATTGTGATTTTCACACTGTCATGAAACCAATAGGTCCCTGACATATGTTTTTGTAATCTGTGTAGCTGATTTCCCTGTACTTCTGACAGTTCTATTGCATCTCTGACAGTTTTATAAAATTTTTCCTCTGGGAAGTTGAGAAGGGGGCGTGTGCCTTCCCCCTGCCCGTCCCCCCCATTAGTCCCCGGTTTCCCATGCTAACTTGTATTTGGATAGGAAAGAACAATAAGGTTGCTTTTCTTGTCCTCCCCCCATGTTAGCTGCCAGCCACACCCTGGGAGGGAGGAGGGTGAAGTACACAACCTACAGATACGTGAAGGAGCCCTGAACATTGGAGAGTGGAGAGGACCACCGGGCCAAGGCCTGTACACTCAGGAATCCGTAGGGGTCAAGATGCTTCATCCATGGGCTCCAAATTGGTCTGATTCCCTCTGAGCATCCCATCTCTTCCCTTTGTGAACCTCAAAGCACTGTGCTCAGGGAGGGACAAGGGGTACACTGCTTTATGCTGATGCCTTGTGAAGTATGGGCATGACACTAGTGGGCAGGGCAGCAGCGTGTGTGTGTTTGTGGAGTTCAAGGTGTCACATCCATGCATGTCCACCCCTTGTAAGACACTGTGCCAGGTCCTGGGGTGATGGAGCTGTGGCCCCTGAGCTTAAGGTCTCCCCAGGGTGTATTTGGGTACATATGACCTGTGCTGTGGCCCGTCCCTGTGCTCGGAGAGCTCACACTGGGAGCACGTGTGTCCATGGGCATGCATGAGTGAGATGCTGGGGGCATGTTTTCATCGAACTCAGCTGGTGCCAAGGGGCAATGACTGTCTTCAGGGCAACAGAGGAAAGTTCTGCTGAGCCAGTGGTCGAAGGGGACACTGGTGGGAGGGAGGGTGGAGGCCAGTGTCCCCTCGCTGTGAGCATTGCCTGCCTGAGGAGGCAGGGGCCTGGTCATCCTGGCCCTGTCACCACCTTGCCTGGCGGCCTTAGGCAACCTCTTCTACAATCTCCAAGCCCCCAACAAAAGAGGAGGAGGCGCTCAGCATTATCCTGGGGATTCTCCATGAAGCATATATAAGGTGGCCGTGAGACCGCCAAATAGCACCCCAGACGCCGTGAAAGCCTGCACCACATCTCAGCCTGCTCTCAAGGCATTATTTGGGGCCTCTCAATCGACTTAGCCACTCTGATTTTCCTGTCTATGGGAAACGAGGCGTTGCCATGGCAACTGCCACATTACATGGTTCTGTACTGGCGATGCCTCTGAGATACAGAGCAGCTTCTCAAAGAGATACACTTTTCAACATGTCATGTAGAATTCTGTACTTGTTAGGGAAAATCGCATTTCCAGCAAAATGACATGCTTCTCCCGGGCTTGCCGACGTGTGGCTCATGCCTTTCTTAAACAAAGAATTTCATTCACTGCCTCTCTCCTGCCTCTCTGGCCTGCCACTGGCTACCCACCCCTCCCAAGTCCCAGTCTCCTTTACATAAAACATGAAGCTGGAGACCAGGAGCTGCGGGGAGGGCAGGGCTCAACTGGCCAGGGTGGAAGTGTGCAGAGCTGGCTTTCCCCTACAGCAGAGGGACTAGGAGGCCAGGTCAGGGGTGGGTGCCTTGGCCTCTGACTGAGAAGTCAGCCAGCAGGGAGGGTGGCTGGTCTGTCCTCTGATGTTCCTTGGCTTGCTTCCCAGTCACTGACCTGGTTTCTCAGGGTAGCGTTTAGAAGTCAAGATCATGGACATTCCAGCCCTCCTCCTTGGTCAGTGCTACCAAAGGGCCTCAGCGAGGGGTTGGTGTCCCCTTTGGATCACCCCATGTGTTCAGCACAACTGTGTGGGCTTCTTCCCTGTGTAGCACTGTTCTGGGCATTGAGGGGGAGCCAGTGCATGAAGATGCGAAGTTTGTTGGGGACAATACCTGGCCTCAGACGTGCCATCCTTGGAGTCACCTTGGGTTCTACTTGTCACCTTGTGCTACTTCCCCTTCTTGGCCTCAGATATGCCATCTGTCCAATGAGCAGGTCAGGCTGGATGCTCTTGGAAGATCCTGCTCTGAGAATCTGTCCCTTACACTCTGGTGGGGTTCCATACCCCACCTCTCCTTGGAGTCCTGCTTAGAGGTTCCAGAGCCCCTCTCCCAGGTACCTTGACTGATACATTGGCGGCCAGGATATTGCAGGGAAGTCTGTGCTGACATGAGGATGAATCTCTACACGAGGACCTGGTTGCCTTTAGTCTAGGCTCGTGGGTTGGCATTGAACACTGGAGCAATTAAGAATTAGTATGGTTTGTGTGTGACACAGAGAAACCAGTCTTTTCCCTGGTCGAGGAGGGCAGCCTTACATGAAGAATTCAGGGTCCTCTCGCCTGAAACCAGTGATGTTCGAAGTGTGGTCTGGTTGCAGAGATCAGTGCTGGTCTGCAAAGTGTTAATGGTTCACAAAGAAGGAAGGAGCTTGCACCAGAGTGTAAAGCAAATACAGCACAAAGCACACGTATATCAAATATTTGTGAAATATTTGAAGTAAGACTTTCTCAATAAAGGAAGCAGTGTGTTGACTTATGTTCTAGTGCAAGGTGGGAATCTCACTGCAGACAAGCCCTCTGAGCAGCACTCTTGACACCATCCCTCATCTGCCTCCCAGTGTGAGACAGGACCTGCCCCAGTGCTGTTTCAAGCCAATATCACCTGCATATTGGCCTCCAGGAGCCTCCCAGTGGGTCTCCTGCCTCTAGATTTACCCTCCTCCACCCGCATGCATCCTCCACCCTGAAGCTAGAATGAGTTTTCCAAAGTGCAAAGCCTTGGTCACGTCACTTTCCTGCCAAATACTTTCCAGTGGGTCTCTGTTACCCTTAGGGTCAAGCCCAAGTTCCTCCATGTAGGAAAAGGCTCCTGCACAACTTGGTCCCCTGCTTCCTCTCCCTCCTTGCCTCTCACCCACCTTGATTTTATCATCGAGTGATGGGATTTCTTTCAGTTCTCCAAATGTACTAAGTTTTCTCTCACTTCTTGGCCTCTGCCCCAACTGTTGCTCCCATCTGGAACCCTCTTCTCCCTACCTTTGGCCTGGCTAACTCCCAAGTCCTCTTCCTTCCTCATCAGAGAAGGATCTCTGAGCCCTTCCTCACCCAAGTGTCAGCCAACCACCTGGATTAATTAGTTGGCGTTGGCTGGATGGCAGGGACTGTTTACTGCTCCCAAATATCCTTCCTTTGTTGCTCACCAGTGGAATCTCTCATTTTGGTTAAGCTGATGGTTACCTAGAATAAACATGGTCCCCAACCTCAGATGTAGCCGTGTCACTAAATTCTAGCCAATGGGATATAAACAGAAGAGCTCTGGGAAGTGTTTTTTAAAGGATGGGTGCACCCCCTTCTTCCACCTCTCCTCTTCCTTCCTGCTAGCTGGAATGCAAATGTGATGCCTGGAGCTTGGGCAGCTATCTTTGATCCACGTGAGTTGTAGTCACAGGCTAAGAATGTCAGGGGAACAAGAGAAAAGTTGCTTGACTCTCGGATAACTTTAATGCTTGTCTATCACTCTGGACTGCTTATCTTCAGATTTCTTTTACATGAAAGAGAAAAGCTTCTATCAGAGCTCATTCTAATTGATGCAGGTGCAAGTAACTGAATACCTGAAAGTGAGGAAGCCTTTTTAGTTATCTCCTTTAACAAGAAATCTAGAGGGAGGAGCTTCCATGGTTGCTTCTGCAGCCTGGATCACTGTCTCTGCGATTCTCTTGGTCACAGGATGGCTTCAGCAGCTCCAAACCTGGTGTCCTCACACAGCAGCAACGTCCCAGGCAGAAGTATGAGGTTGGGTTAAAAGGTGATAGGAGTGCTCCTCATACACCTGTCCCGTTACCTTGGAGGAAAACCCTTCCCAGAAGCACCCAAGCTGACTTCCCATGGTATCTCATTGGCCAGAACCCTAGATGCAAGGGAAGCTGGGACAGGGAGTCTGGAGTTTCAGCCTCTATAGTGGGAGGCAGGTGGAAATGGCTGACGGCTGGACAACCCACAGTGCCACATTACCCCTCTGGGCACTGCTTTTCTGACACTGGGATCAACTGTCTGTTGGCTTCTCTCCAAAGCAGGAGCTCGGTGAAGACAGCGAGTGATACCAGGAGATATTACAGCAGAGCTGTTAGGATGGCAGCGCCTGGAACCCAACTACTGGGTTCAAATTCTGGCTCTTCTCCTCTGCCATGGCTGAATTAGTATCTCTGTGCTCCGTCGTTAAACAGGGGATGGTAATTCTTACCTGCCTCAGAAGGTTGTTTGAGGATTGAATGAGTTCCTGTGTGTGGAATGCTTAGAACGCTGGTTCTCAAATTTGGCTGTGCACTGGAGTCACGTGGTCAGTTTTAAAAATTACTGATGCCTGGGCCCACCTGCAGAGACTCAAATCTAACTGGTCTGGGGCGTGGCTCGGGTATTGGGATTTTTAAAAGCCCTCTAGTTGATTTTAATGTATAGCAGAGGACAGTGCCTGGCACAGAGTAACTTCTAATAAATGTCATTACCTCTGATTACTTTGTTTATTATTGTGACTCTAGTCCCTAGCGTGAGGCGCAGCACACAGTGGGCCCTCACTAATTGTTTGTTGAGTGAATGAATGAAAGTTTGGGGGAAGAGGAGGTGGTTGAGGTCATTTGGCCCAACCCACTGGCAGTGGGGTGGCTACTCTGTTCATTCGGTACGGCCTCACTTGTAACGTCTCCCGAGGGCTCCAGGACGTCCCCTTTCCTCCTTCTCTAGCTCAGGCCCCCAAGCCTCCTCTCTCCTTCACAGTCCACAAAGGAAGACTTGCGGACACACAGCAGCTTTGTGCCTGGGCTGCCTGGCCCTCCCACCCCTCATCTGGCCACCACCTTTGGTCACAGCTGCGGTGCCCCTGGGCATGCGCCGTGGGTCTTAACGGGGGCGCTGCCCTTTTCTGGGGTGCCATCCTGGCTGGGTGGTATGGATTTCTGCCGTAAACATGGCCCATCTGGGAGAAGCCCAGGTGCCACGTTTTGAACAGCTCTGTAACTTAAAGCTCAGAAGGCTTTGAAATGCAAATATTTTGAAGGAAACATAAGGTAAACATGAGTGCTTATTTCCCCCTGATGAAAACAATATGCTGTTTGCTCTGAAATGTAAATAGGGCCTAGATCGCTTTTAAAGAAAGCCATGTCTCATATTTTTAGATCCAGGGTAATATCATTCCTAAAAACACATGCATCCGGCAGCCTTCCCACCCCGCCTGAATCCGCACTCCCTTTTTGGTCCTGGATGCCCCTCATTCCAGGCATTGCTATCTTCTCCCATAACTCTTCTAAATCACCTCCCCTCCTCCCCATCTGGAATGCCACACTCCCCCTCCTCAGCCCTCATCGAATTTTTCCAGTACTCTCTGAGTGCTTGGGAGTTTCTTTTGGATAGAATTGGGGGAAAAAAAATCTGTAGCCAAAGGCATTTCACTGACTTGAAAGAGATTTTATGGTGCATTGAGTTCTAATCAACTTTAATAAGTATTTAATGCAGGAAGAAGACTTTGCCCCTAGCCCTGAGGCAGCCGTGCGTGCTCACAGCCCCCTGTTGGCCACGGGAGAAAGGACCTTTGCTGGGGCCTCATGGTTTGGGTGGGTGCGGCCAGTGACAGCTGCAGAGAAACGAATAATTAGCAATTTCAGTCCCTGATAATGAGTAGCTCCATGATCCTTCTTGGAGCCATTAGGAGCATCTATCTTATTAATGATCCCTCCAGACAGCCGCGGGCCCAGGCGCCCAGCTCCACTCCAATGGGGCTCTCGCATCTCATCTGTTTACTGATGAGCAGAGACGGAAGATGGCCATTTCTCATCCCTCTTAGTAGGTGGACTGGGGCTTTCTGGGCCGGCAGCACCCCTGGGGCTGATCTGGAGAACCCCCACCCATGCCCCTGTTCCATTAATACTGAGCAACCCTGCTCCACCCAGTAAAGGAAAACAGGGAGCACACCCTTCGTTGGGTACCCTCCCTGTACCACATGTGCCAGGAGGTGCCTTTACCTACCGTGTTCTCTGTTCTTCCCTCCCTACCACTTGCCTTGGTTGCTATTATCATCACATTTGCGCAGAAACCTGCTAAAGTTCCAGGACCTTATCCAAGTTCACACAGCCATAACGGCCAGTGCCAGGACTGTAATTTCTGTCTTTTTGGTGTGTCTTCCTGCTGCCCCATAATGTCAGGAATGAACTCAAGGAAATAGCAACTCTTCCTGGCTGGCTTTTCTCAAAGACAATGCCCAAGCCAAGAGTTGCAGTCTTACTGTCCACTGGCCTTATGTGGTTCACAGCTATGAATCTGTTTGGCCCACACATGTCTTAATAACTATAAAATATCCACATAAAATTTCACATTTACTGAAAATTTGAAGAACCTGGACACACTAAATTTGTTGCCCCACACGGCTAGATCTCAGGGCCACTTGCTTTTTTTAGATAGTTTGCCACAAGCCTCACTGCTCCCTATTGTCCCACGCTTTGCCTAATTTGCTAATTTATATTATCTGTCTGTCCCCATAAGTGTTTGAGTTTGTCATTTAGATTTGTGATTTTCAAATCTTATTTTATCAGCAGATCCTTTTTCTCAAACTATAAAGCAGGTGATAGGGAATCTCATGGTTAAGGTTGGTGTGGACTTGGGATTCCCCTCACTTGGACTCTACCTTCCATCCCAGTAGTCCTTTGAAATTTGTGGAAAGCCCACAGAACATGGTTTACAAATGGTTTTCACGGAGAACAAATAAGTGGCAACATCCTATGGACCCCAGAAATTCAACAGAAGATGCCTTGCCTGGAACCAACACCTTGGAGGTCAAGACCAGCAAAGTTTGAGAAGCCCTTAGAGACTCCAGGGGAAGCCTAGAGAGGACAACTGACTTGCTCATGCTCACATAGAAAATGAGTATCTGAGTCAGTGCTTAAGCCTGTGGTTTGCATCTTCTCATCCCTTCTACATTTTTTCCTAGAAGAACCCAAAGTGTGAAGCTTCTGATGTGTGTCCAGGCAACACCCTGAGCCTCAGCCTCACTCAGCCCTCTATCTCCCATCTTGGAATCACAAACTTTTTGGAAATTGAAGACTGACTCCCACTCACCAAGCAAACAGAGCTTGTTGCTGTGGATGGTGCCTCCTAAACTGTGGTTTGACCCAAATTTGGAGCATCTTTAAAATGTGGAGCATCTTCCTGGCATGTTTATATACCTGGTGGTAATTAAAAAATTACTTTCATGTGAAATGTGTACACATAGACATATAAAACAGAAAGAATGCAACATTAACCCGAGTCTTCACCATAAAACATGAGACTTGAAAGGGATTTGGGGGTTATAATGTTGGCTTGGATAACATCTCCTGGTGTTCTGGGTCAGGGGTCATCAAACTTTTTCTATAAAGGAAGAGGTAGCTATTTCAGGCTCAGCAGGCTGTCTAGTCTCTGTTGCAACTGCTCAACACTGCTTTTGTAACTTGAAAGCAGCCATAGACACCATGGAAAGGAATGGGTATGGCTGTGTTCCAATAAAACTTTTTTTTACAAAAATAGGAGGTGGGCTGGACTTGGTTCAGGGGCCAGAGTTGCTGAGCCCTGCTCTCAGTCTGTGTGGGCACTCTGCTTTGTCTTAGAGGTTCCTTAGTAAACAAGTCTGAGAGCAGTGTGTGGGGGGTGAAGGTGGAACTTTCCAACACCAACTCTCTGACGCCAACTGGGTATATCATAATTCAATTCAATTTTGATACAAACTAGATCTAGAGTTAGCACAGACTCCAGAAGTTAAAGGCTTACAGTCTCACAAGACTGCCCCCCCCCACCCCGTTCAAGTTTGCTAGAATGATTCAGAGAACTCAGGAGAGCCCTATACTTATAATTTTATTATAAAGGATATAAATGAACAGCGAGATAAAGAGTCACAGGAGCAAGGTCTTCGGTGGGGGGTTTGCAGGCTTTTATACCCTTTCTTCCAGAAATCCCAGTGCACCACCCTCCCAGCACATCGATGTGTTCACCAATCTGGAAGCTCCCTGAGCCTTGTTGTTTTTGTTTTTTTATTTTTATTTTATTTTTAAATTAATTAATTTATTTATATTTTGCCTGCGCTGGGTCTTCATAGCTGCGCGCGGCCTTTCTCTAGTTGCGGAGAGCGGGGACTACTCTTCGTTGTGGTGCACAGGCTTCTCATTGCGGTGGCTTCTCTTGTTATGGAGCACGGGCTCTAGGCGCGCAGGCTTCAGTAGTTGTGGCACGTGGGCTCAGTAGCTGTGGCTCGCGGGCTCTAGAGCGCAGGCTCAGTAGTTGTGGCACACGGGCTTAGTTGCTCCGTGGCATGTGGGATCTTCCGGGACCAGGGATTGAACCCGTGTCCCCTGCATTGGCAGGAGGATTCTTAACCACTGCGCCACCAGGGAAGTGCCTGTTTTTGTTTCTTTAAATTTTCATTTCCATAAACGTTTGTTTGTTTATTTATTTAATTTATTTAAAAAATATTTATTGAAGTATAGTTGATTTACAATGTTGTGTTAGTTTCAGGTGTACAGCAGAGTGAACCAGTTATACATATACATATATCCACTCTTTTTTAGATTCTTTTCCCATATAGGCCATTACAGAGTATTGAGTAGAGTTCCCTGTGCTATACAGTAGGTCCTTATTAGTTGCCTATTTTATGTATAGTAGTGTGTATATGTCAATCCCAATCTCCCAATTTATCCCTCCTGCTGCTTATCCCCTGGTAACTATAAGTTTGTTTTCTATGTCTGTTGAGTCTGTTTTGTAAATAAGTTCATTTGCCATATCATATGATATTTGTCTTTCTCTGTCTGACTTACTTCACTCAGCATGACAATCTAGGTCTATCCATGTTGCTGCAAATGGCATTATTTCATTCTTTTTTTATGGCTGAGTAATATTCCATTGTATATATGTACCACATCTTCTTTATCCATTCTTCTGTCAGTGGAGATTTAGGTTGCTTCCATGTCCTGACTATTGTAAATAGTGCTGCAATGAACGTTGGGGTGCATGTATCTTTTCGAATTACGGTTTTCTCCAAGTATATGCCCAGGAATGGGGTTGCTGGATCATATGGTAACTCTATTTTTAGTTTTTTAAGAAACCTCCATATTGTTCTCCATAGTGGCTATACCAATTTACATTCCCACCAACAGTGTAGGAGGGTTCCCTTTTCTCCACACCCTCTCTAGTATTTACTGTTTGTAGGTTTTTTTGATGATGGCCATTCTGACTGGTGTGAGGTGATACCTCACTGTAGTTTTGACTTGCATTTATCTAACAGTTAGTGATGTTGAGCATCTTTTCATGTGCTTTTTGGCCATCTGTATGTCTTCTGTTGTTTTTGTTTTTATCGGGGGTTTTATTAGGTCACCATGATTGATTCCATCATTGGCTAGGTGATTGAACACAATGTCCAGCCCCCCCTCTCCCCTCCCTGGAGGTTGGGCGGTAGGGCTGAAAGTTCCATCCCTGTAGTTACATGCTTGGTATTTCTGGTGTGGCCAGTCCCTCCTTGGAAATGATCTAGGAGCCCACAAGGAGTCATCTCATTCACATAAACTCAGGTATCACCAAAAGGTGCTCATCGTGAGTAACAAAAGATACTCCTCTCATTCAGAAAATCTAAGAGCTTTTGAAGCTCTGAGTCAAGAATGGGGGACAAAGACCAAATATATATATATATATATATATATATATATATTTTTTTTTTTTTTTTTTTTTTTTTTTTAATTATACAACAATTGGCAAATGAGTTTCAATTCATTTCCCAAATCCCATTGATTGGTCATACCTACTCTGAGAGCAATGTTATAGATACTGAGGCTGGGTCCAAGTTCACTGGAAAAGACATCCATTGGTGATGTCTGCTGCAGGTGATATAGGAGGCCTCAGTAGCATGTGTGCTACGTACAGGCGATTCCTAAGGAAGGGAGATCTCTTTATCTGGCATCTGTTTTCCCATTAGGATCTTCTTATCTTTTTGAATTTTGCCCTCTAACCTGTGATCAAGGTACATAACTTCTCCAAGGGTCTATGCTAAGATCAGCTTACACTAACTGCTGGAGGAGAAGGTGGAAGAAAAGGATCCAGTAAGAAGAAACTTATTTTCCTGGCCAGATTTTAAGTTTCAGGAGAGTAGGTATTCTAGTCACTGTGTGTAAGAACTCAGAGGTGAGGACTCTCAGGAGCATGGCCCAGTCTAGCCTTTAATTACGTGCAGAGTTCAGGAGGAAAGAAGGTGGGGCATCAGAAGGCAGCGAGAGCGTGCAGTGAGCAGCTTCCTGAGGTGGGGAGGGCCCATCAGGTGCCTGGGGGATAGGCAGGATGGGGTGGGTGGAGGGCAGAGGGGAGGGCATATCAGGAAGCAGAGTGTCGAGTGGGGCATAAGCGTGTGATTGAGGAGAGTGAGGACGTGGAGCTGAGTGCCGAGTCTGGTACCTGACCCTGGAGGGCCTGGGAATCTGGGTAGAGCCGGTAGCAGTGGGAGCCATTGTTGTCCCCGAGCAGGAGAATGACATGGGAAAATCTGTATTTTAGTCAGCCAAGTTGAGCAGGACAAAGGAGGCAGTGTTGCTATCTGTGGCAGCCTCGTAACTGCAAGAAAGGGGACCCTCTCCAGGTGCACACCCTGGCCCAGGGGGTAGGGGAAGCTGATCACTTACCTTCCTACTCCCACTTACCAAGCAGTCATTCAAGTCCAGAGCAATGGAGTCCCTGAAAAACCTGGAAGCATCTGCAGGAGTCTAGTGGTGGGAGCAAGGAGAACAAAGACTTCTGGGAGCTGGAGGACGCTTAGGAGAAGGGGGATGGATGTCCCAGATGCAGTGAGCAGAGGGTTCCCAGGTTTCCTTGTTGGGGCTGATACGTGTAGCTCCGTGGAGCTAAACTGAACTAGGAGCCTTGGAGTCCATGTGGCTGACCCGGAACTGAGGTTCTGATTGGGGTCTTTCACCACCATTGATGAGGGAAGCAGCTGCTGATAACATTCTTGCACATGACCCACATGAACCTGTACTTGTTTAACGGATGAGGACATCAAGGTGGAGAGAAGTTAAGTGACCTGCCCTAGCTAGTAAGTGGCAGAGTTCTGTTTTAAGCTTAGTTCTTTGGCTCTAGGTTCAATGAACTTTTTAACGTAACCAGCTAATTCTGTTATTAGATACTGGACACCGGGAGACTGCAAGGGAGGTGAATGGCTGTGCAAGTGACTCCCTAGAAACCTTTTCTCTGATTCAGCTTCTGGACTACAGTGGACAACTACTGCGTCATCCACCAGTGTCTGCTCCCTTTATTTGGGACACCTCCCTTCTTGTAAGCATTCTCCAACTTCTGGAAGTTTCTATTCTCTTTGCTCCCGCCACTAGACTCCTGTAGATGCTGCTGTGTTTTTAGAGGACTCAGTTTCTCTGGCGTGGGCATTGCACCCACACTGGGCCTATCAGAGTCTCTGCCTGGGATTTTTCAGGATGGAACTGGAAAGAAGTCTCCAGTGAAGTCTCTTGGATGGTAAAAGCCAGGAGCACTCAGCCTTGGGGTTTTGAGCCATGTTGAGGAGAACGAATGAAGCCTTGTGCAGAGAGAGGTAGAGGTGAGAGATGGAGAGAGAAGGTTCTGGTCCAGTTTGGGTTCCCGTTGTTCTGAGGTCCGGCTGGGTCCTGCCTTTTCTCAATTTTGTCATCAGTCTTCTTTTGGATTCCGTGAGAGAGTTAATTCCCCTTCTGGCTTCAGCTGGTTCAGGTTGGGTTTCTGTCACTGGCAGCACGAGTCCTGACTGACATGTGGTTCATGAGGGAGCATTTGCCATCATACAGGAATGAAATATTTACAGGGCTTGCTCTGTGTTCCTGGCATTCCTCACAGCTGCAAGGGCATGGGGCAGGGGGGAAGGGAGGCTCTGTTCAGAGATTTGGGGTGCAGACAGGAGCCATCTGGAGAGGATAGGTTTGTACGAGCTTATCATAGACTCTCAGAGATGTGAAGGGACCCCCAGATGTCACCTAGCTCTGTGTCTGCGGTTGGACCCCAAAAGCTGATTCTGATTCCAGCATCTCTGTCTTTACCTTGGAGGGTGAACAGGTATATCTCCAGATCTCAGGGAAGGGAGTTTCTGACCCCCTGAGCCAGAGCAGGGTCAACGGACTCCGTGTTCATGGATTAATCCCAAGTACTGAGTACAGTGCCTGGCACACAAGAGACACTATAATGTGAGCTGAATGCGTGAATGCTTGAATCCTCTGAGCTCACTCTTGGCTCAAAGCTGTGGGGAAGGATGCCGCCTCTCACAGGCGTCCTAGCGATCTTGGCTTCGGTGCTGTGTTTCTTCCCAAAGCTTTCTCAACCCCCTCTCCCCCAAGCCCCCCACCTACACACACACACACACACTCAGGAGGAGACACATAGGAGGAGGGTCAAGACCCCAAGTCCGAAGGGTGACTCCTCCCTACCACTGAGCCAAGTCCATGGTTCAAGTGAAGTCTCTGCTGGTATCTTAATCCTGCCCTTTAGTCTGTCTGTCTATCTGTTTCCCTCTCTCCAGCAGTGAATGTACTCCATCCTTCCACCTCCAAAGTATATGCAAAACCAATACTGTCTTCCAGGCTCTCAGCAAATGTTTGCTGAGTGAATGTGGAGTGAATGAGATTAAATGGATACGCTTATCTTGCTCTAGTTTCAGTGAGATGATTCACTTTTAAAGAGCTCAGCAACTCATAGGGGAGACGACAGCTCAGGGACTGGAATGAAGGATGTATCAAAGCGCTGGAATAGATGGAGGCTCAGGGTGCCGTGGGCACTCCAGGGAGGGACTCCACTCAGAGGCTGGAAGAGACTTTCCAGAAGGAGAAGTACCTTTGTACTGGGCTTGGAGGGGGTGAATAAGAGGACATCTGGTCAAGAAGCAGGTATATCTGTCAGGATGCTTTTAGGTTTACAAGCGACAGAAAAGAAATTTGTTATCTTAAACAGAGGCAGTTCAGGCTTCAGGGCTGGTTGATTCAGCATCTCTGTCGTGTCACCTGGGACTCAGGTTATTTCTCTCTCTCCACACTGTCATCCACTGTGTTGGTTTCAGTCCATAGTCAAAAGATGGCTGTGAGCAACTTTGGAGGCTGTGTGTGTTCTTGTTCTGGTCTAGTGGGAGAGGGAGAAATAACTCCCCCAAGCGTGGGCTGTAACTCAATTGGGGCAACTTCAGAGATGAACCTGCCCTGGACCAGTGAGTCACCATGGCGATCCCCTGTGTTAACTGGCTTAGACTACTAGGAACCATGCCTGGGGAGAATGAGCTCCACGTCCCTTGAGCCACTGGACTTTGTGAAAAGGACAGGATACCAGCACCAAATTGAGGCTAGGAGGAATGGGAGATGGGCAGGCAATGAAGAGAGCCCACACAGGGGTGGGGGGTTGGGAGGGTAAGATGCATGGGCAGGCCTTTTTGGCTGGGGAAACCATCGATGCCAAGTTGTGGTGTTGGGAATGGGCATCGTGTGTTTGGGGGTGGCAGGAGCCAGGTGGGTGGGGGGTAGCTAGAGAGGGGGCTGAGCGGCAGCCGCCCAATGGTGGCAGAGTCTGAACGCCCTGGCCCTGTGGGGAGCGGGCTCTCCCCGGGACGGTGGGTTTCTGTTACCAGGAGAAGGGGAAACGGGAAGCGTGCGGGGCAGGCCCACACCACCCCACCTCCATTCATTCCATAATGCTATTCCTGGAATCGCCATCTGTGCTGGGTTGGGTTCTGCCGGCTTGGCCAAGGAGGGGACCTGCATTTCCCAGAATCCCCTTCTCTGTGGGGTTCTGAGTTAGGATTGGCCAAAAGTAGAATTGTGTGAGATTTGGAAGGTGGAAGCGAAGAAGAATTCATCCTTCTCAGCAGGTTGTGGTGATCAGATATGATGACAGACAGACCCAGATACGTCAAATTCCAGTTCATCTGTCTGACACCTGGCCTTGCCAGTGGGATCATTGGCGGCCCCAAGCCCCCCACCAAGTGCTGGACAGAAGATCCCCCAGAGGCGGCAGCCTCTCTGTGAGCTCCCCGTTCAGTAGCCAGATGCTCTGTGGTTTCCCGCCAGCACCCACTTGTGCCAGTGCTTTGGGCTGCGGAAGCCTCCCTCAGGTCCTCTCCCAGATTTTCACGTGTCCAGCTGCACCCACGACTGGGTAAGCCCCTCTATGAATGGGGCTAAAAATAGGACTTGGCCCTGAGTGTTGGAGGAGCTCATGGGTTAACAAGGCAGCACACTTAGGACCCTGCCCAGCATAGAGTGGGAGCCACGAAGTGTGAGTGGTTGCTGTGAGCACCTCCTTTTCTGGTCCAGGCACTGGCCAGGTGTACGCACAGGTGTTAATTCATTTCATCCCTCCATCAATCCTATGAGAGTGGTACTGCAATTAACCCCACTTACAGAGTCACAGAGAGGCTATTAGGTTGGAAAACATGAAATTGCTACTTGTATAGGCCAAACATTGTTCTGTATCAGCAAATGCATGTGGCTCCCAGCTAGTACGACTGCGGGTCTCACAGCTGGGCAACCTGCCTGAGCTGTGCAGCCTGCACATTTACTGAGCGCCTACTGTGTGCTGGAGAGACTGCACCTCCGTTACAGCACTTACAGCATCACAGTGGGGCTGTTCATACTATAGGTGCTGTGTGCACATGGAAGAGGGAGCCACGGGCTATTTTAAATACCTTTCCCCCAAACCTTAGCTCACTCCTTCAGTATCCAGTTTAGATACCCCTCCTCCATGAAGCCTTCCTTGACTTCCCCAACAGAGGCATCCACCCGTGTAAGGGCGCAGAGGCAGGAAAGGGCCCTGCTTATTGGGAGACAGTAGGAGGTTTGTGTGGCCAGGGTGTCGAATGCACTATGGGGAGAGGCTGGAAAGGGAGCTGAGTGGTGGGG
The DNA here is from genome assembly GCF_965194805.1 of Balaenoptera borealis. Lineage (NCBI taxonomy): Eukaryota > Metazoa > Chordata > Mammalia > Artiodactyla > Balaenopteridae > Balaenoptera > Balaenoptera borealis. The sequence continues at coordinate 62,903,765 of NC_138874.1, forward strand.
GATAGGCCTCAGAGGCCCGGCAAGTTTGGCTCCATCGTTGTGGTGAGAACGAGGTGCCAGGGCCAGCCCTGCTTACCCCTGCAATGGCCCCGAATCTGCTCCTTTTATCTTTGTCTGCTCATGGTCCTGCGGGGAGGCTGCTCTTTGTGGAGGGCACGTCACAGGCACCTGAAATGGCGCAGGAGATGGGAGAGTTTCTGAACCTGGTTGGCATCATGGCAGGACCCTCCTGTTCATGACCACAGGCCCCAGAAAAGTGACTGAGGCCCTTGGCCTCTGCTCTGGGAGTCTCAGGCAGCCCCAACTCCCACTCCCTGCTTTCCTGAATGCGCACCCACGGCTTCATTCCAGCAAGTGACATCTCAGCCCAGGCCTGATGCTGCTTGACTCAGCTTCCTTTTTTCCTCTGGTCCTCAAGACACCCTCGCTGCCCTTGGCGTGTCCTGCCCATCCCTGTGTCTGTCCTGCGCTCCTTGTCTGGGGTGGGGGAGTCAGACAGCCTGGATCAGAAGCAGGCTCTCCCTGGGCCTTGCCTGGGACTATCTGGGATGCCCCTTCCCCTTCCGTGTGCTATCTGGGATGCCCCTTCCCCTTCCGTGTGCTTCAGAGCTCAGACTCTGAGCCTAGGCTGCCTGGTAGGAGTCCTGCTCTGCCCCCACCCCCAACCAGTTTCTCGTCTGTAAAGTGGGCTTACAGATAGCACCTACCTTGGAGGCACTGTGTGCCGGTAAACACTTAACAGCCGACTCTCCAGGTGTAGTTCCAGCCCGAAAGTTGGTTGGCACTTTTGTTTACAGTAATGGGTAAGGTGAAAGTGAAACAGTGAAAGGTATATACAAACTTCACTCATCCTTCAAAGACCTGAGGGACCTCTTTGATGAATCGGATGATCGTTTTTGAATATAGAAAAATATTTCTCTTTTTTTGGGTGCTAGTCACAAAGCAACAGCTGCAGAGTCAGGTACACCTTTAAGTTTCATTTGCATGATTAATATTTTCTCTATCACTTTCTTAAGTCTAGGAAATCAACAAAGAAAATAATCAAGTCCTGATTTGCAGCCCTTAACGATTTCCGTGTGACATCACCTAAAGCAGAATTGGGAAGAGAGACTTGATAGCCACCATTATATAGTACTTCCACCCCACAGATGTAATACAATAACCTCGAAAAGCATAGATAACAATAAAATGTAGTAAGATAATTGGGAAATGATGGGTTTTGAATTTGTGTAATTTAATTTTTAAATAATAGCTGTATTTAATACACATCCTGTAGAATTCCTGGAAATGTAACAACTGGCTCTTAGGAGCTGATATGAGTTGGCTCTAGTATACCACCCCAGGGTTATTGTGGGGAAGAAATAATCTAGTATTTTGAAAATGCTCAGAATACCCTGGGATACTCCTGTCCTTAGACCTGGACAAGCTTGGCTCCTGCCCAGGCCCCATGCTCTGCAGTGTCTTCCTTGAAGTTTTCAGGAAATGTACAGTGACCCTGGTCCCAATTTCTCCACTTGGGACTCTCCCCACGTCAGGTAGGTTAGATAGGCTGCAGGACTCAGGCCTATGAGGCTGACCAGAGCCTAATTCTGGGAGGGCCATCTGTCGAGTGGATTACTTACATTGGCCAGTATGGTATTTCTTTTCTATTTTAATTTTTTAATAGCAGTATTATTAAGATATAGTTCACATACCATATAGTCACCCATTTAAAGTGTGTAATTCAATGGTTTTTAGTATTAATTCAGAGTTGTGCAACCATCACCAGAATAAATTTTAGGACGTTTCCATCGCCCCAAATGAAATCCTGTACCATTTAGCTGTTATCCTCCAATTTCTCCTATCTCCCCCAGCCCTAAGCAACCACTAATCTATGTTCTGTCTGTAGAGTTGCCTGTTCTGGACATTTCATATGAATGGAATCATATAACATGGGGTCTTTTGTGACTTACTTGTCACTTAGCATAATATTTTCAAGGTTCATCCGTGTGGTAGTATGTATCAGTACTCCATTCTTTTTTATGGCTAAATAATATTCCATTGTGGGGAAATGTCACATTTTGTTTACCCATTCCTCCATAGATGGACCTTTGTGTTGTTTTCACCTTTTGGCTATTATGAACAATATTTCTATGAACACTTGTGTGCATATGTCTATGGACATATATTTTTATTTCTCTTGTGTATATACCTAGGAATGGAATTGTTGGGTCATATGGTAACTCTATGTTTAATTGTTTGAGGAACTGTCAGACTCTTTTCCGAAGTGGCCATTTGGAAAATGTCCCATTTTCCTTTCTTGCCAGTAGTGTGTTAGGGTTCTAATTTTCTACATACTCACCAACTTGTTATTATCTGACTTTTTGATTCTAGCCATCCTAGTGGGTGTGAAGATCTCTTTCATTGTGGTTTTGATCTACATTTCCCTAATGGCTAATGATATTGAGTATCTCTTCATATGTTTCTTGGCCATTTTATGCCTTCTTTGGAGGAATGTCTATTCAGATCCTTTGCTCATTTTTAATTATTTTTCATTTTATTATTGAGTTATAAGAGTTCTTTATGTATTCTACATACAAGTCCATTATCAGATATATGATTTGCAAATACTTCCTCCTATTGGGTGGGTTGTCTTTTCGGTTTCTTGATGGTATCATTTAAAGCAGAAAAGTTTTCAATTTTGATGAAGTCCAATTTTTAATTTTTTCTATTGTCATTTGTGCTTTTAGGGTCACATCTAAGAAACCATTGTCCAATCCAAGATCACAAAAATTTATCCATATGTTTTCTTCTAAGAGTTTTATAGTATTAGCTCTTACATTTGGGATTTTGGTCCACTTTTAGTTAATTTTTGTTTATGGTGTGAGGTAGGGATCCAATTCCATTCTTCTGCATGTTGTCCCAGCACCATTTTGTTGAAAAGACTGTTCTTTCTCCTTTGAGTTATTTTGGCATGCTTGTTAAAAATGAGTTAACTATAAATGTGAGGGTTTATTTCTGGATTCTCAATTCTAATCCACTAATTTATATAATTATCCTATAGCAGTACCATACTATCTTGATTATTGTAATTTTGAAGTAAGTTTTGAAATTGGGAAGAATGATTCCTCCAACTTTCTTCTTCTTTTTCAAGATTGTTTTCGCTATGCTGGGTCCCTTGAATTTCCATATGAATTTGAGAATCAGCTTATCCATTTCTGCAAAGGAGCCAGTTTGAATTTCGATAGGAATCTCCTTGAATCTGTAGATCAATTTGAGGAATGTTTCCACGTTAACAATATTAAGTGTTCTGATCTATGAACATGTGATGTCTTTCCATTTATTTAGAGCTTTAATTTCCTTCAACAATGTTTTGTAGTTTGGGGAGTATAAGTTTTGTATTTCTTTTGTTAAATGTATTCCTAAGTATTCCTTTTGACACTATTGCAGAATAGTGTCACATGGAATTGTTTTCTTAGTTTCATCTTCAGATTCTTCATTACACGGTATTTCTTTTGTGGGATTACATGATGATTGGGTCATCAGAATGGTGCTGACACACTGATTTTGAATGACTCAAATTATTTATATAGACAAGGACTTCCTGAAAAAGATTTACCTTGAACACACGAGAGGCATCCTAGCTCCTTCTAATTCTGAGTTGTTATTTTATTACAACAGTTCATTTATTCATTCACTGATTTATTAGTTAAGGGCCCCCATGGGCAAGACACTGTATTAAGAGCGAGGGGTATATCAGTGGACAAAGCATCTGTTTGCCCTTATGGAGCTTGTATTCTAATGGGGAAGGCAGATAATAAACCAAGTAGCTAAGTATTTAATATAATCTCAGGCGATCACAAGTGCTTTGAAAGAAAATGAATTAGCCTTAGGTTAGGGAGTTGAAGGGCACGAAGGCAGATGAAATGGGGTGCTGGGGAAGGCCTCTCTAATGAGGTGGCTTGGGGACAGAGTGAAGTGTGGGATGGGCTGAGTGGAGAGCCAGAGGAGGACGACAACAGGTGCAAGGCCATGGGTGGGAAGAGTCTCCAGGGTTTGGGGAACTGCAGGCAGGCCAGTGTGGCTGGAACAGGAGATGGACGCAGAGAGGGGTGGGAAAGCTGCAGAGTTGGAAAGAGCCCAGGCCATGGGGTTCAGTGGCCACAGGAAGAACCATGGCTTTTATCCTGAGTGTGATGCAAGTCGCTGGAGGGCTTAGAGAGTGGAAATAAAAAGGTTATTGAGAGCTGGAGGAGACACAGAAGGTGTCTTGAAAGTCCAGGAATTGAGTGGAATCCTGCAGGGAGAATCTGCATAAACTGAGACCGTAGAGGGAAGCAAGCCGCGTGGGAGCAGCAGCAGGAAAAAGGCACCAGCGTCGGGGCTGGCTCTACAGAGCAAATGGGTGTGTTGTGGAGCAAGACAGAAGAGAGGGAGCCGATTCCAGGGATGGGCTGGTTTGCTCTCTGGTTATATCACAGTCCATCTAAAAGGCATCTTGGGTTTTAGCCCAGAATGGAAATCAAGGCTTGAGAACCCTAAGATTGAGCCTGGCTCTGACATCAATGTGCTATGTGATCTTGGTCATGTCACTTTCCTTGAGGCTCAATGCTGTAGTTGTACAATGGATAACTTAGAGCAAAAACAGCTCCAAGTATGTAGGCCCTTTGATGGTATCCTTGGGGATTGCTTAATGTACCAAACCCTGGGAGAGAACCCTTGATGGGAGAGAGGTACCCTCTTCTGGTGACCAACCTGCTCTACAGCTGCCCTAAGTCGAGATGCTTCCTGCCCAGAGGTTTGGTATGGATGAACTAGAGCGTTGCTATATCTCTCCCTTTCCCCACTGCCTTGGTAATGTCCTTGCCTGTGGCTCGTCTGTCAGTGGCCCAACTTGTAAGGGGCTAATTGGCTGGAATTAAGTGTGGCTGAGTTGACATGTGGGGATGAAGTGAGATGGAGAGGGGTTAAAAGTGGCAATGCCAGGCCCAGCTATGCCACGTTCTTCCAGAAAGAGCCGGAAGGGCCTCTAACACTGAATGGTTCAACTCCATTGGTTTGCAGAGGAAGTAGGTAGGGCCCAGAGAGGGTGTGACTCCTGTCTTAGGATACACAGTAAATTGGAGGCTCCTGGATCCTCTACCCGTAGTCTTTCCACTATACCCCACTGCCTCTGATGAGTTGGGACCAATGAGGACCAGGAGAAAGAATTAACATGAAGCAGAGAGAAGAATTTGTGTGAATGTTGGGTGGATGGTAGGAGAAGCAAGAAGTGAGCATGCTAGTGGCAATCACATTTCTATCTGATAAGGACCCATCAGCACAGAGGCACAGACCCGTGGCGGGGCTGGGATCCGGCTCTGCTTGCCTGGGGCCAGCAGCAGAGAATGCTGAAAAATCCTGGGGAGCTAGCCTGAGAGTACTTGCTGTGTCCTGCCTCTGCACCTGCCATTCCCTCTGCCTGCATGATCCCCAGAGTGTCCTTGTTGGCCAGAAATCTTTCTTTTGCTCATTTGCAGGGCTGAGGGCAGCCTCTCCCCTGGGCTGCTCTGTTCAGATCCTGGGGGGACCTTATGGATGCTGAAATTGAGAAAATGAGTTACCCTCATATTGGTCACCACTTTGGGAATATAATATTGGGGACACTTGAGAGAGGAGGTGAATTGCACCCTCTAACGGACTGGCCCAGCGCTTAAAAGACAGTAGACTCCTCCAGGCCAAGTGTGGCACCTGCTGGCACAGCCTGCTGGCATCTGAGCAGCATTTGTCACTTTTCAGAGTATTTCCTCCTTCCTTACCCTCTTTAGCCTCCTTTGCCGATTGGGGTACGGTGGCTACTGCCTTTGCCCTGGCCCCTAACCTTGCCTTCTCCTGGTCACTGCCCCTCTACTCCTCCTGGGCTCTGTGGTGGCTGTGTGCTACAAGCCAGGCCAATCAGAGCCCTTCCCCAGGATTTTTGCTACTCGAGCTGGCCTAGAAGAATGTTTAATCCTTTTTTGATACCAGTTTGCTTAGATATAAGCCAGAGATGCCTGTGGCCAGTATTTCATCCTCCTGAAAACCTGAAAATGGGAGAATAAAGTGAATACTCAGAGAAGCACAGAGGATGGAGATGGAGAAAGGAGAGAGAGTATCCTGGGGCATTTGAGTGCCTGGATCCCACTGTTCCTGTGGCCAGCCAGATCTCTCCTCTTTTTGAAAAAGTAGGTTCTCTTGAGTTTTTATAGCAGCTGAAGGGGCTCTGACTAAGCTATGGGGCTGATAATCCTTGCTTGGCCTCCTTCTGGGTTGTGAGAATCCAATGACCTGCTGTGGTCCACAGTCAGCCAGGGCTAGACCTTCGAGAAGGCTCCCCCCAACTCTGACTCCTGTCTGGAAGCCTTTCCACCCACCATGTGGAAAAATAGGTAACCCAGAAAGGACAGGAAGCTTAGGAACACATAACTGGTGGAGCCTGACAGGCACAGTAACTCTGTTTTATGATAAAACAAAGAAATAAAACTCTATTTTACAGATTAGAACATCAAGGCCATGTTAACTTGGCTCCTTAAGGCTCTGGGGGTGGGCAGCGTATAAGCCCGAATGGCCAGCTGGATGAGATGAGTCCCATCCCTGGCTGGCACCTGGACCAGCCTCCAGCACTTGAACTCCTTTCTTGGTCAGGCCCAGAAATGCCCCACCCTGATCTCTGGGCCAAACTGATGCCCTGGGGTCCAGCTCACAGTCTCTTTTCTGGACATCTCTCTGGAGATTTAGGGTTGACCAGGGCTATGTGATAAGAATCATTGAATGTTAGTGTCTAGAGGAATCTTTGAGACCTAGAGTGGAGATGAGTGTATGAGATGAAGACACTTGGCCATGATCTCACAGCCATGTAGCTGCTGTGTCCTGGCCATGGTAACACTCAGGAAATCCAGGCTCAGGAGCTCCCACAGCTGCTCCTAGCAGTCACACTGCTTCCTGCTGGTTCATCAGTGTCCTCGGCAAGTGACCTTGGACAGCGTCCCAGGAGCTAAATGGTGTCCCAGGGTCAGACCTATATGACAGGGGGGATCCATAGGTCTGATGGATATTCCTCTGTGGCATCTTATCCAAGTGTATTTAAAAATATAAAAGGGTTAGATTTGGTGACATGCATCTTTGGAGGAGATTCTGGAACTTGCTTCTTGCATTTTTGAATATTTATACTCTGCTTCACGAGCTCAGCTATAAAATCCAGGTCTGTCTTCTCTCCTAGACCTCCTTTGTTGTAGATACAGAACTTGCTTCAAAGAAAAAAATATATGAATGGTCCATGCAGTAAATTCCCCCCAGGGCCAAAGGAATAAACTAGAGGCTTTTTAATAGACCCTCTGCTGGGCCACGCTTTGTGAGGTTCTGATCACTCTTGCAGGTAGCTGGTCAAGGATGAAAAAGTCCTCCCCTTCCCTCCCTCCATCACTCCTCCATTCTGCTGACCTCAGAATGGAAGGACGCTCTGACCCACCCAGGCATTCTCTGCTCACCAACCCCAGGCACTGTGCCTGTACCTTCCCCTTTTGAGCCTTTCTCTGCAGTACATCCTCCTCCATTCCCGCATGCCCATGGCCTGGCCCTCTGTGAGAGCTTCAGCCAGAAGTGGTGTCTCTCTAGAGGTGTATAGTAAGACATGGTTCATGTGAAGGTCCCACACCACGAGAAAGAAAGGGGCGAGGGGGACAGGGCACTGCACTTGGAGTCAGAAGACGGGTTGGAAATCCTGATTTGGCCATGTACTCACTGAGCCAGGTTGCTTCACCTCCTTGGCTTCTCTGACCTGTTGCATGGAGCCAATTATACCTCTCTCACCCTGGCTTGTTGGGAAGCTAGATGTAAGGGGCAAGGCAGTGTGCAAAGGCTCCGGGCACAGAACAGGTGATGAGGCCTGATGGGCTGGGGCCCACTGGCACTTCTTGCAAGAAGGAGGACAGAAGAGCCGGAGCCAGAGAGCTGAGCGGTTGCTGGAGCCCTGATGGGGCGGGACAGCCACTGAGGATTTCATGAGACGACCAGTCAGGTGCCTCCAATTCCCGGCGCCAGTGAGAGCCCGTCTCTGTACCCAGACAGTGCTAAGTATTTGTGAAGTGCAATTTGTCCCCACTGAGCATCTGTTTTGCTTCCCTCAGCACCAGCCCCTCAGGAAATTCCCAGCAGACCCTCTGTGTGTGCCGCAGAGTGAAGCCTCCCCGGCGCGGCTGCAAACAGCCTTCCAGCAGGGGACTCTTTCTAAGCCTAAAATGGGCTTCATTTCAGTGCTTTTGTTAGCATTCTCCACAGGGGACGGGAGGGGACAGAGGTGGGTGGGGGGGATGGAGGAGGGGGCCAGGGCTCCCTGTGGAGGAGGTGCCGCTTGGTTCTGGGGTCCCTGGATGCTGCGGCAGACAGTGCAAAACGAGCCCACATCTGTCTGCCCGGGTCTCCGAGGGGCCTTGCCTGTCAGTCTGCAGGCCGGCTCAGCATCCTATTTCTCAATCAGCATCTCCGGTGCCCAGTGGACTGGGCTGGTGGTGGGTGTGATGGTCATGTTGCCTCATGAACGGAAGGCTAGTAATCCTTGTGATATGGAGATTCAGAATGGGCTGTGGGGTTCCTTCCTTTCACTTATTCTGTGTCCATGTAGTCATCGAGCACCTATTCCCTGCCAGGCTCTGGGCCAGCCCCGGGGGCTCAGTGGTAGGCAGGAAACACCTGCCCTGCCCCTTCCATCCCCTTTGCTGAGGCCCTGCTGTGTTTCTCACCTGGATTATGGGAAAGCAGAGCAAGCCCGTGTTGAAACAGGCAGACCCCGGAGCCAGACACCTGGGTTAGCTCTCAGCTCTGCCGCTTCCCTGCCTGGTGACTTTGGGCAGGAAACTTTCCCTCTCTGTGCCTCAGTGTTCTCATCTGTAAGATGGGGATTATCGTATTACCTAGATTATGCAGTTGTCATGAAGTTTGTTAGACTAGTGAGTATAAAGAGCTTGGAGCAGGGCCTGGAACCTGGTAATTAAATAATCGAATAGTAAGTAACATCATCGTGCTACTTTTTGTGTCACTCTCTTCTAATCCATTCTATGCAACATATCTAGGGAGGGCCTTTTGAACTTTCTAGAAGAGAGGTCTGATTATGATAAAGTCATTCATGGATTTCCCCTTGGTTTAAAGTCTAAACTTTTGCATGACCATCAGACCCCTGCTTTTCTATCCCCACCCCCATCACATTTCCCAACTGCATCCCCACACCCACTCCTCTCCCCTCCCTGCGTTACAGCCATCCAGGTGGCCTGCCACTTGCTAAACCTGCTATACTTTCTCATACCCTGCTCCATCTGGGGACCTTTCCTCTTCCCTCCTTACCTCCTGGGAGACCTGCATGGGTCTGTCACGAAGAGGTTCAGGTCTGTGTTTGAAGGTAGGAGCCCTCCCCGATTTCTCCTTCCCCAACCAAAGCCAGCCTTTCTCTTGCCTGCACCCCATCAACTCTGTCCACCCTGGCTCTGCTGCGTTGAGCAGTGTTTTGTAGTTGTCTGAGCAAGCGCGTGTCTTCCATCGAACCCTGGCCATGCTGGCTTCCTTTCTGGGCTGGTACAAGTCGACCCTCAGCAAATGGTTGTTGAATGAATGAATAAACAAGGCACTTGATGAACACCTGTTAGACTAGAACGAAGAAGCAGGAGATCTCATTTCATCTTTACAACCACCCCTAACCCAGATGGGGAAACGCTCGAAGCTAGCTGGGACAGACCTGCTGCCTTGGCAGTGTGAGTGACAGCTGGCTGGCCTCTGGGGGGACTGCAAGTAAGGCCCAGCTCCCTCTGACCCCTGGGACAGTGCTGATTCTCCTCCCCCATTAGCACAAGTTCCTTTGCTGGGGCGCAACAACTGTATTTTCCAGAGATGCCCATCACACTATCTCCATGCCACATGCTCTTCTGCTGTGTGACCTTGCCCATCCCCCATCAGGAGGTGGACTCCTATCCTGCTTGTTTTGAATCTGGGCTGGGCTTGGCCTGCTTGACCAATAGGATGTGACGAAAGTGATGTACCAAGACTTCCAAGAATAGGCAACAAGAAGCCTTGCACCTTCTGCCTGGCTTCCTCGGCTGTGATGCACCCTCTGGGAAGCCAGTTGCCATGCTATGAGATGGCCAAGCCACATGGAGAGGCCACGTGCGGGTGCTTTGGCAGACGGCCTCAGCTGAGCTCCCAGATGACAGCCCGGCCATGTGAGGGAGCCTTCTGGGACGTCCAAGCAGTCAAACCTTCAGATGACTTCAGCCCCAGAGGACATCTGACTGCAGTCCCATCTGGGACCTGGGGTGGGAACTGCCCAGCTGAGCCCAGTCAATCCACAGGAACATGAGAGGTGATGATACATGCTTGTTTTCAGTCACCGAGCTTTGGGGTGGCGGTTAGATTAACGGAACGTTGCACTCGGTGCTGACTGGAGGAGGACGAGGACATGACTGCTGAGCCCTGTCTCTGGGGATGACTCCAGAGGGCCTCTGGCCTTTGAGTTTTCAGGATGTGGAAGAAGGGACTAGGGGTGGGACACCTTTGATCTCCAAGGCCCCCTTAGCCTCTGCAGACTGCCCTGGGGCAGAAGGTAGAGGGAGGGTTGGGATTACCTTAGGCTGTAGGAAATAACCACGATTCAAGTGCACAGATACAATGCTTTTGCCCACATCCTGCCCCAGCCTGTTCTCTGTCCACTGCTCCAGGAAAATGGCCTAGATGCTTGAAACGTGGCAGGAGGAAGGAAAATGGTGATGGAGTGCCCACTCTGTGCCAGGGGGCTGACCTCATTATTTTCTTGCCCTTCACAACAATTTGATAAAAGTGGGAGCGTTACCCCCATTGTACAGATGAGGAAACTGGGTCAGAAATGTTCAGTGATGGGTCCACACAGCAAGCAAATAGTAAAGCTGACAAAGCCCAGGCCTGCGTCTGTCCTGCTGATAATGTTGGAATGGTCTCGCGCGTGCTGGGAGGGTTCCCAGGTCCTCTCTTCAGTCCCGATCTGTTGGCCAGAGCCTGAAATCCCCTCACTGTTGCTTTGCTGCTTTGGGTTAAATCCTGGATCCTGCCAATGCTAATCCCTCTGGAAGGAAGATGCATTAAGATGTTATTAACCGCTCACCCTGGTTGCAGTGAGGTCCAGTTTCTCCCCTGGGAGTCTGTTTTGATAGGAGGAAGTGTGGGGCGAGGCACTGCCTGCAGGTGCGAAGAGAAGAGGTGGGACCAGAAGAGGGCTGTAGCCTGGGTCCCTCTCCATTCTTTCCAGATGGAGCCGATGGTGGGGTTGGAAAACAGTGAAGACAGATAGATCCTTAGCCCTGGCATGGGACAAGCCCCAACCCCTGCCTGAGGTCGAGCTTCCCCACACCCAGGGGCAGCTCTAGAGAACATCTAAATCCCCAGCCGATGGCGTCCGCCCCTGGCACGGATGTGGGTGCGTTCATTCTCCTCATCAGCTTCCCCACGTTTGTCCAGCTTCCCTCCGGGGCTCCTGGGAGAGCTGTGTTTAGTTCTGGGCTCCAAACTCAAGCAGTGGCGTTAACCAACTGGCACGAGGCCAGAGCGGGCAGCCAGGGTGTGTGGGGAGGGGCGCTGACCATGGCAAAGCAGAGGCCCGGGTCCGTGGGGCGAGGAGGCCAGGGGGCTGGAGAGCCGGCCTCTACCGTGAGAGTGCCGGTCAGCTTGAGCGCGTCACTGCCCTTTGCCCAGTGATCTTAATAACCCTCAGCATGGGCCGTCCTGATGGGTAGTGAGCACGCTGCCACTGGAGGTGTCTGAGCAGAAGACCTGACTGCCCATGTGGCTCTGTGGAGTGGCCTGTCACAGAAGGAGAAGGGACCAGGAAACTGCAGGGGCCCCTTATAATGCTTGGTTCACAGGCTCTGAGAAGGAACAAGCCCAGCCTGGCCCAGCACGGTTTGCCACCTGGGTTAAAATGAGGGGATTAAGATATTCTGGCTGACCTGGTGCTCATGCCAACCTCCCAGCTTTCCTCTACTCTGCCCCTTCGGTGTCTGACTTCTCTTGGGCAAGAGGCCTTGCTGCTCTTCCCTCCCTCCCTTTCCTTCTTCCTTCCATTCAGTCAACAAATGTTTATTGAGTACCTACTATGCTGGGCAATGTGCTAAGTCTTGGAGGACCCGGGGGTGAGCAAAATAAATGCAGTGGGGAGCCCCCGCAGGGTGGAAGAGGGGAGGGATGGATGGATTGTAGGGGGTGGGAGGAAACGCTGGGAAGTCAGGGCAGTGTCCAGGTTGGAGATGATGGGGGGGTGGGCAGGGAAGGTGGCAATGGGGCCAGGAAAAGTAGACGGATCCAAAGAGCAGGTAGTAGGAAATGTCGGCAAGCTTGGCTGTGGCAAGTAGGCGAGGGAGAGGAAGGTGACAAAGGTGGACCCCTAGGTGGCTGGTTCGAGCACTGGGTGAGGGTGCCAGTCCTGGAGCACCTCACAGCAGGGCTGGCAAAGCTGCCCCCATACTTGAGTGAAGCCTTCTGCACCTGTGTGTCTTCCCGGGCAGGCCTAGGACCTGGGTCCAGCTGCTCTTCTGCTCCTCCCAACAGCTCCCAGAAGCCTTTTTCCTGCAAAGCTTCCCAGGTGCCTGCCCTCCTTCCTGTGGCTCCTCTTCACCTCCTTGCAGAGCAGTGATGATCGACACACCCGCAGGCCAATGAGCTGCTTAGCTCCGCCTGCCACCCTAGGTTTTCTGCATCCCTACCCAGCTCTCTACTGCTCCCCTCCCCCATGACCTCTTAGAGTGTCACAATATTAGAACCAACTAGGGGCAATAGCGGGCCAGATTTCTACCTAGGGAGGGCCTGGGCCCAGCTGGGTCTTCTCACCGCATCCCGCCGCCCTGGATCCACCCCACCTGGCCGCCGGATGCCTTGAGGAGGCAGGGGAGTTTCAGGCTTCTGGGCCAGGGCCTTTGGCCTGTAAACATTCCTGCCCCATTTAGGGGATTGCCAGATGGCCTTGAGCCACAGGGGGTGGGGGGAGGGGCTTTGGCTGGGCCTGCCTGTGCCACGTGGGGGATTGGGTGGTTCTCTGTCTCCAACTTAGCTCATTGTGAAGCTGCTCTGAAAAGCTCCTCTCCCCTGCAACCAGTCTACCTGAAGCCAGTGCACCCCTGGGTCCCCCTCCCTGTCTGCACTGGGCCAGTGCACCCCTGGGTCCCCTCCCCTGTGTGCACGGGGCCAGTGCACCCCTGGGTCCCCTTCCCTGTGTTCATCAGGCCAGTGCACCCCTGGGTCCCCCTCCCTGTGTGCATGGAGCCAGTGTGGCCCTGGGTCCCCTTCCCTGTGTGCATGGGGCCAGTGTACCCCAGGTCTCCCTGTCTTGTATGAAGTCGGTGCACTCCTCTCACCTGAGACAAGGGAATCCTAGTCTCCGGGCTTGCTTAGTCATCCCCCAGAGTTTGGGCCTCAATCTTCAATTTTGGAAACTGAGGAAACTGAAGATGATCGGGTTCATCTACCTGCCTCACAGGGTGGGAATTGGGTGGCCTTGGCCTAGGACAACCTTTTAAATATTAAACTCAGTGTCACAAGATGTTTGTTATATTCACAGCCTCAAGAAGTCAAATGGGGCTACTGAGCTATCTCAAATGGGATAATATTGATGCTAATAGCTCCCCTTCTTGAGACTGTTTTATACGTGCTCTTTAATCATAAGTGACCTTCTGAGTGTTATTGTCTCCATTTACAAAACTGATGTCCAGAAAGGTGAGTGCCTGGGCTCATCATCTCCTGCTGAGGAAGTGGAGAGCTTGCCTGTGTTTTTATGGCTTAGGCCCCAGCTGGCTCTGGCTGGGAGGTCCTGCCTCTCTTTAGGATCACGGAACACGAAAGAGTGATTTTGGCCAAGACTGTTCTATGCCTGGGCTCCTTCACTCTCCACCACAGCCTCGTCTGTGTGGCCGGTCCCAAGTATCGTTCTCCTATAATAGATGACGAGACGGATCAGAGAGGTAAATAAACTTTCCCGGGGCCACACAACAGCTGGGTGGTAGAACCAGGATTGGAAGCCAGGTTCTCTGAGTCCATTTCAGGTGCTCATTCCACTCTGTGCCACTTCTAGCTAATCGCATAAAGCTTTCCATGTGGCCTTAACACCTGGTCCAGAGAACTAGTGTGGATGGACCGCGGGAGAAGAGGGCAGTGAGGGGTGAGGCAGGAGGCTGAGCTTCGTGGCCCGTCCTGTTACTGTGAACTTGGGCAATTTACCTCCACCCTCTGAGCCTCTACTTCCTTAGGTGTCAGTTGGGGACAGGAATCTGTGACCAGCTCTCCTTGAGGACAAAGACGTAGTATGGGACCAGCTCTGCAGATGGGCAGGGGCAGATTTCCTTTCCTGCTATGAAGCCCCTGTGCGGAGGTCAGCCTCGGCCAGTGCCCCAGGGCCAAAGCCCTGCGTGGCCTGCAAGCTGCTAGGACTTGGGGACGGGCAGGGAGCCGGGCTTGTGCCAGGTGGCAGGAGCGCTGTTCCCCTGGGGGGCTCTGGCACAGCCACTCTCAGGCCTGGATGTGCCACTCACAGCACCCTGTCTCCCAGGCCTGCAGCTCGGGAAAGCAGTCTGGCCCTCGCAGAAGACCCCAGTCTCCAGTTTCTGGGAATCGGCTGCTATCTGCAGCTTTCTTTCCCAGGAGCTGGTGCCAAGCAGGCTCCGCCTCAGCCTCTGGAGGGCCTCCAGGCGCTCTGTGTTGAGCACTTCTCAGCAGCAGCCGGAAGACCGACTTCATGGGGGCTGGAAGAGACCCAGCAACCGGCCTCTGTCTGCTTCGCCCCAGCTGTGAAACGGGGTGCGTGGTTGGTGCTTCCAGATCCGCACACAGGACTGGCTGCTCCACGTCCTGTGGGACAGGCCAGAACTCCTCTCCACCGATGCCCAGCTAGCTGCCCCCAGGGCGGGAACCTGCACAGAGCTTTTAACTTTTAGGAGGCACTCCTGTGTGTTCGCTCGGTTCATGCTATGCGGACACAGGAGGGGATGCCCAGGAACCAAGGTCACCTGCCTGCCTGGTACTGTGCAAGGCCTTGAGGAGGAACCCTTGAGTGACCACGGGATTCCCGCTGCTGCGGCAGACCCGCGGCTGGAGCGCTGTCTGACCTGCCTTGCTCACATCACATCACAGCATGGAGGCCAGGGCGAGCCCTGGGCGGCTCCCGGGCGGGAGCGCTGGTTCCCACGAGGCCCTCCCTAGGTTATCCCTCAACTGGGCCCATTTAGGGAAGCATGCCCTTCTCCTTTGCCCTGGATCATGGGGTGGTGACATTTTAAAATACTGTTAATAGCTGACATTTATCCAGTGGCACATGCAGGCAGTGCAGTGCACACTTAGGCAAATTATCTAATCTTGTCTGCACACCAGCCCTTTGAGAGAGGCGTGGCGGTCACCCTCCCTGTCTTACGGGGGAAACCTCATTTGTCTCCACGTCTGGCTCCCTCACTGGGGGCTTGGAGCTGCCTGGGCAGGCAGGGACCATGCCTGGTTCCACTCTGTACTGCGGCCCCTGGTGGGTGCTCCATGCTGGTCGACCGAACAAAGGGAGGATGAGGGAGTCTCTGGGACTCTGACACTTCGCATCGGCCTAATTTGAGGACACTTGCTCTACTGTTATAATCTTAAATGAGAAAGTAGAACCTAAAGTGTGTGTGTGTGTGTGTGTGTGTGTGTGCACGTGTGTCTGTGCAGGGGAGTCATGGACACAGTGACATGTTGGTCATGAGTGTGAGCTCTGGGTCCTGCTATTTTGGGGGGAATCCTAGTTCTGCATCTTTCCAGCTGTGTGATTTGGGGTGAGATGCCTAAATTCTCGAGGGCTAAGTTTCCTTTCCTGTAACAGAGGGATAATAACAATATCTGTTTGACAGGGTGGTTGTGGGGATGAAATGAGTTAGTACACATAAAGTACGTAGTACAGCACCTGCCCTAGTGAGCACTAGATAAGTGTTTGCTGTTGTAATTAGTAAACAGAGATGGAGGGATCTGGATAGATGGATAGGTATGTCGTTAAGGGTACGTGACGAATTGGCCTTGTAAAGCAAGGAGCAGTGCATTGTCTTCTTTCTGTGCACCTCGGCTCCATGGCCTCTCCCACAGCCCAGTGGGACACCCAAGGGCCGCTGAATTTTCCTGTTCCTTCGAGCAAGGTGTGTAGTGTGTACTCGTTGAGAGGTGACGCGAGGAGAAGGAGGCAGCAGCCATGAAGGGGACTTGTGACTGAGCTGAGGGACCAAGTGGCCCGGGTCAGAGGGGACGTGTGGATGGCCTCATGGATGTCCACAGCCGAGCACCAGTGCAGGACAGCTGACCAGGTGCCTTCTCTGGACCCCTGTCCAAAGCCCCCATCCTAGCCTCATGGGTACCTTAGACCAGCCTTTTAGGAATGGTGAGACGGAGGGAGAAAAGTTCTGAGCTGACTGCATTGAAATCTGCATTTACTGAGGAGAAAACCTGAAGTGACTGAATTCACCCAGGACTGACTGGGTTATCACTTCTGCTGTCAGGGAAAATGGGACTCAAGGAAGAAATGAACTGCACATGTAGAAAAATATCATGAAAATGATATTTTTTGCATGCATGCCTATGTGGCTTATGAAATTCTTACCACGGCATGCATCTACATGTTTTCCTTCCTGTCTATAATTTCAAAATATGTGTACTTATGCGTTTATATATATAAAAATTGAAAGAAAAAATAGATCAGTTTATTGGTTATCTCTGGGTGAAGGGGCTATGAGCTATTTAAAAAATTTTCCTTAATATACTCTACTGTATCTTTCTAATTTTCTCAAGTGAAGATGATCAAAAAGATAAAATAATTATATATCTGTATTCTTTCTTAGCTATGAACTATGTTCTTCATGTCAGGGAAATTGGGCCAGTAGGTGATGTGTGCTGGGTAACAGCAAGGCTTTAGGCCAGGGTCTGTGTCGCCAGAGAGTCCCCTCCATTCTCTGAGCATGCTTGATTGGGGTCATCTCATTGCCATATGTGTCCACGTGCCGCCAGAACCCCATGAACCGTTTGTGTCAAATGTGAGAGTCGCCCCAGGGAAGCAGAGAGCCCTCACACCCCGCCCACAATGCCAGCTGTGCAGGATCCTCGTCTCCACTTTACAGGTTAGAACCGGAGACTTGCGGAGCCTGGGCATCTCTGCAGGGCCACACGGTCAGGAGCAGAAGAACCTGGGCTCAAGCCCAGGTCCTCGGACCTCCAGCCCCAGCGTGCCTCATGCCATGCCGCCTCTGGAGGTCAGCAGAAGGTGCTCTGGGACGCACACCCGCGGGACCTGGTGGGGATTTACGGCTCAGAGGGAATAAGAGTTTAGAGGGTTTTGTGATTCACTCAAGGTCACACAGCAAGGAGCAGAGCTGGAAGTAGAACGGTGGTGCTTCACACCAGAATATAGAAAGATGCTCAGAGAAGAGCTGGGATATGGGAGAAAGGGCAAAAGAAGGCAAAGCAATGCGAAGAAAGGAAAGAGACTACCAGTGCTTCCCAAAACAAAGAAACATAGTCCAGTGAGAGAGAGTGTGAGTGTGTGTGTGTGTGTGTGTGTGTGAGAGTGTGTGTGTGGGTGTGTGTTGTGTTAGGGGTGAATGGGAATGGCGTTGCTGGGCCTGCGGGGCCAGGAGGTGAGAATGAGAGTTAGGGAGTGGGGCAGAGGGAAGGAAAAAAAGAAACAGATGGGAAACAGTCCATGAAAGCCAAAAACCTCAAGTCAGACAAATGTTTATTTTATATAGTGTTGATAACAGGGGAAAAAATGCTGACGGAAACTCACAACTAGCACAGGCTAGCGCCAGCTCTTCAGACCCCAGTGGAAAGAGCTAGAAAGTGCCTCCCCCCAGCAGGCCAGGCCCAAACTTGGGTGCTTGAGGCCTGCCAGGATAGCCTACCTGAGGAGCCTGCTGAAAGTGCCCTGAAATTAGAGCCCAGGGCTAGAGTCCATAGCAAGTTAGAGCTGGCAGGCTGGTCCGCTTCTCAGAGCCCCGGGGTCCCGGTCTGTGAAATGGACATGGTCCTTCCTGCTCTGTCCACCTGTCGAAGCTGTTGGGAGGACTTCATTTCTGGCCCACATGGAATAACAGGCACTGGATCTAGCCTCCTGTCTGAAGAAAGAATAGAACATAAGAACCACGGTTTTCAAGACGGTGGGCATCAGGAAACAAAGTGCTGTGATCTACGAGAGATGGGAGACAAGTGAGGTGAGCCCTATGACTGTCCCCGGTTACCTGCCTGGAGTGAATCCCAGCCTGCAGCACAGGGAGGGGGGCCCAAGGAGCCTGGTGGACTCCCTGATTGGAGGGGATGGAGCCGAGGGTGCAGGGAGACTGCAGTTGATAGAGCTGCACCAGGTCCCCCTCCAGTACTGGCAGAGTTCTCATCAGCATATGCATGTGAGGCAATTACCTGGGGGGTTGAGGGGGAACACCCAGAGGATTATCGGGAATAGAGCATGGAGCTTGCACAGGGATGACTATAGTTTCTGTTCCCACCAGCCAGCCTGGAAAACTCACAGCTCAGAAGGCACTGAGTTTACTACTCTAATGTCCCATCCGTATTCAAATATTTCTGCTAAGTCCAGAAAATATGTCCTTGTTTTCAGTCAGTTTGTCTGACTCCTGTCCAAACTCAACCCTCTCTTTGTATTTGGTTTTCATGGCTCTAAACAGAGCAGCTTCTCTGCCCCCTTCTCCCACCCCCTTATTTCTCCTGCTTTTGGCTTGATGAAGAATAGAATGTCCCACATTCAGAATTTGGTTGCCTTCTTTCTTGTGGTGGCAGAACTGGTTCCTCTCTCCTTGGTATCTGTTACACTAGAGGCTAGATCTAAAGGCTTCTCCAGATTCAGGTTCATTTCTTTTGCCAAGAACGCTTCACGGGTGGTGCTTCCTTTCTTATTTTCAAGGTAGTAATGGTCTGTAGTGATTTCCCAACCGGCTCATATCAGGATCGGCTGCTCCCTTCAGCTGCTGATAAAGCAGCGCTCTGGCACGCTAACTACCCAGAGTTTTGCTTCTTTTCATCCCATACAAGAAAGCATGTTAGGATGCGTGTAGGTTAGAATGGTGTTCGTCTATGAACAACCTTGAATCCACTCATTAAAAAAAAATCTTTGCAAACTTTGATCCTTTTTTCAACCTTAGCATGCATAATAAATGATGGTGACGCATGGCACGTCACAACCTTGAACCACTGAATTACCCGGTCCTAAAGGATTAAATGTGAGTTTCAAGGCTGTCACCTATGGGGCCTACAAAGTAGGGTGATCAGTTGTCTCAGTTTGCCTGGGACTAAGGGTTTTCAGTACTAAAGTTGGGAATGTTCTGGGCAAACTGAGTCAAACTAACCACCCTACGACAATGTGCAGACTTGTCAGGTAACCGGGATTGTGAATAAGCCCCTTAGTACGTCAGAATTGCCAGGGCATTAGCTTCGCTCCTGTCTGACCCCTTTTTATACCAGCTGAGAAACTGGTGGTTGTCTGGGCTTTCCAGTGATAGAGACCACAGTCTTTTCCTTGAGGTGGCACATTTCATTGGTAAGTTTGACTGTTAGAAAATTGGGCCTCCCTGTAAATCCCATGAACCACTTGTCAGTTGGAATTTTACCCTGCGGAGCCAAGCATATGATATTGATCAGCTAATCAGACCACTGAAGCCTGACCACGTACCCTCAAAGCAACCTCCCAGGTCGTCGCTGGTCATGACTTCACGTCCTCTCACCCTCCTTTCCCACCTGTGACCTCAGGACATAGTCCAGGTGCTGGTAGAGGAGGTTCATTGGCTCCAGAACAGAAGCTTAACTTGAGGTATGAGAGACTCCTATGCAGAGGAGATGGGCCTGCTCCCTCTTGCCTTCCAGAATCCAGGTCCTCAAGCATTTCCCCTCCCTGCCTACAAGCCCTAGTGCAATGTGACCCCCATGCAGGGGAGAAATGTGCTATCAAAAGGGAGACCTTGTGTGTCTTCACACCCTCTTGAGTGGCTGGTAGGGGAAGGGAGTGCCTAGCTCCATCCATTAAGGATGAGCCAGCTATTCTAACCCACTTGAGAGGGTTTAAAAGTAGAGCCAAGAGTTTAACTTCAAGATGTGCTTTACCACCCGAAATCAAATCATCTCATTTTCAGCACAGTTGTTGAACAGACATTCTCGTGGGGTTAATGCTGCAGCTTTTCCAGAAGCTCCTTGTGTGGGATGGAGGTCAGGTTTTTATAGGCTCAGAGGCATTTCCATCACCAGCTGGGTGATTGTCCTGATCCCTGCTCAATGCCATCCTCTCTGTCTTCATTTCCCCTCTCCAGGATTCCCAGAAGAGCCCTTTAAATGTCCCTTGCTTCTAATCCTTCCCTAGGAAGCCTCTCCTTCCCTTGATGCCTATTTCATACTAATTGCCCACCCCCTCCCAATCCAGTTCCCCAGGCTGTTCCTCAAGGGCCTCTCTTTGGCCCCAAAGGTTTGACCAAACTCCCTCTCTCCAGGGCCTCCACCTTCCTTCTTCTGAGACTAGTGAAACATTCTATCTGTTCCCACCTTGGTGTTGAATAAATACTTCTTTCTAGGTCAACCTCCTGCAGGAAGCCTTCCTTGATTATCTTTATCCTCTTCATGGACTTCTCTCTTCTCTGGCTGCCAGTGTCACACAAACCCATGGACCAGTTTCTCTTCCCCAGAAGACGTTTCTTTTCTCCCTGGCCAATTTGTAAGCCCCTGGAGGAGTGAGGCCAAAATGTCTGTGTCAGAGACAGTGAGTGTTCATCAAAGATCCCATGTCATCCCTTACATTTCCAGCCTCCCTGGCTGGAAAGTGGGGCCATGTGACTAGTTCTAGACTGTGAGCAGAAGTGACATGTGTCACTTCCTGGCGGAGGCAGTTAAGAGCTGGCAGGAGTCCTCCATCCCTTTCTTCCCCTTCTGCAGCAACCACAGATGCTGTGTGATCCAGGTGGCACAGCTACATGATGACAGATCCTCTGGCAGCCTGGTTCCCTGCATGACTGCATGGATCAGAGCTTCCTACTGCCCTGCATTAGACATGTAATATGATCAAGAAACAGACTTTATCCTGTTAAGTCTCTGAGATTTGGGGATTTTTCCTGATGCAGCAGCTAACATTGTTTAACATTAACACTACATCTCCTTTGTTGTTCCGCTTCCCAACCATCTTCACGTCCCTCTTCCTGGAAGCTCTGAGCACACACGTCACCTAGTATAGATTCAGTCAGTGAGGGTTTTTAGTCTAAATGATGAATTTCATGGGATGGTAACTGAGACATGGAACTCATAAATGGAACAACTTAAGAGGATGCTCTCAGCAGCACCATGCCCAGTAAAAACCACCCTTGAACTTAGCCTCCTGGGAAGGCCACCATCCACTGACCTCACTGACCAAAGCCTGGAACCCTGTAGCATGCTGACCTAGATGTAAAACCAGAGGTGGGATCCCCGTAGCTGTATGACTTTGGAATAATCACATGTCCTCTCAAAGCCTTGAGTTAATCACCCACAAAATGACCAAATTTTGTCTGCTCCAGGGACCTGGAACTCCCCAGTTCTGCCCTTCTAGGAAGACCAGCATGTTCCCCAGAAGACGGGGGCTTCTGGGGCCAAACACTACTGTGGCTGTGTGGGTGTGATACCCAGCTTCCCCCAGCTCCTGGATATTAGATGTAAAGAAGGTAACATTGTGATGTAGCAGGGAGAGGCCCTTCTTGGCGCCATGAAGCTTCAGACTGTGGCCTGCCATATGTCTAGTCACTGTCTTTTCTGGGATTGGAGGACATGCTGGAAAGGTGGGGCAGGACCCCCGAAGGGAGAGTATACCAGCAATCCCTACCCTCACAATGATATTGGTTAGAAATTTCCATTTGACTGTAAGCCCTTTGGGGGCATGGCTGTAACTTTTTCACAATCTCATCCCAGTGTCCTATTCAGAGCCTGACCCAGAGGAAGTATTGGAAGGGTACTCGGCTTCCCCTCGGGGTGGTGAGTGTTCTGTTGGTGGTTGTGTAAGCTGAGGGTGGTTGGTCACTAGGCAGGGATGCAGGAGAGGGTGTTCTGAACTCTGAGAAGGGCAGATGAGATAACCAAGAAGATTTGTCCCAGGCTGAGATTCCCCTGGGGGCTCCTGGGTGAGGCTGCATGGGGCACCGGGGAAACCAGATTTCCAGGCTGCGGGCTCAGGGATGGCCCTGATGAGGTGTGGATCCCTCTTGCTTCCACGTTGAGGTGGGGTGCCTGCAGCACATATTCTTAACATATGTTAACCCTGGCACTCTGCTCCTGCCAAGAAGCTGTCACAGAGGTATTTAGCAGAGGAAACAGTGTAGGAAGCGTTCCCGTTGTACTTTGGGGCACTGTGCAACTAATGGGGCATGTACAATGAGGGGCTGCTGGGCGGGGTTGACCCTGCCAAAGCCTGTTTGGTCCAGCACAAGAGGAGCGGGCATTAATGATGCCTGGCAGCCAAAGCGCAGGCCCCTTAGCTGTCAGAATGAAGTACAGGTGACGTGGGCTGAGCACCTACTATGTGCCAGGTGCTGGCCTTGGGCCTCACACATCTGCTACCCCACTTCACCCTCACAACACCCCCACCAGGCAGGCACCATCCATCCAGTTTGCAGATGAAGAAGCTGCCTCTGGATCAGCCTGACTGTAAGGAAATCTACCTCTAATAAAACTCTAAGGAGACCGCATTATGATTTCCTTGGTACCCTGAATCTAATGAACCCATCCAGGAAGTGGGAGCCTGCATGTGACATTAGCTGATGCTACTTGTCTGATCTTTGGGGTCATGTGGGAATCGTAAGTTAGCCTAAATGAGGATGATTTTATTTGACAGAGGTCTTGGGAAAAGCCATCGGCACTTGTCATTGGGATCAGGCTATGTGGTTTTCATCTCTGGAAGCATGTGCGTTTTATGGCCTTTTATTCTCCTCAATCCAAAATACAACATATTTGTGTAACACAGCACACACACGCATACACCTACGTGGGTACACATATTCGTACTTGTACATCTGAAATACACAGTCACAATGCTGCTCACACAATGACACGCCCACATGCACCCGCTGGTGTACTCACACGCACACACGTGTACCCATGTGACTTGATTTCATGCACACAACCCACATCAAATTGCCTTCACACACACACATTCCCTCTCGTGGACACGCTCACCCGCATACACATCAAGCATAGATGGAAAACTCACATTTGCACATGCTTTTTCTCTGAGCAAAGAAATCTTATCTTTTAAAGGAGGGGATGAGGAAAGTGAGCCAACAGTTCTCAGCTGCTTTCTGCCCTCCCCACAACTCTCAGAGACAATGAGTAGTTTTATGCAGGGAAACAAAAGAAAAAGGGCAGGTGGGAGGGGCCTGAGGGCCTGGTTGGACCTCTCCAGGGATGAATTGGTCCTCGCCTTTACTTCCCTGGATTTCAGTTTCCACATCACTCAAGTGGGGATGAAGCACTTCCAACCCCTTTATTCGGCCCCTCTAAGTGCAGGCATGTGGCGGCCATTTAGAAAGGCCCAGTTCTTCCTGATGGGCCACAAAGCTTTTCCCCTGCTGGCCCAGGTGATGGAATGCAGCAGTCACACCCTCAAGGGGCAGTAAGTAGAGGTCAGATTTTCCTGGCTGCACAGGCCCCTAGCTATTTAGATTCCCCCTTATTTCACAGGTGGGGGAACTGAGGCTGGGAAGGGAAGGGCTGGGCGCTTAGCACCATGACTGGCACTTCCTAGTTGCTCAGTGGACACTTGGTGAAGGACTGTCAGATGCTGCTGTTTTACCACTTTCGAATCAGCTCTTGAGGCATCTGAGAACTTGGAATGTGAAGGCCTGGATGAGGCAATATTACATTTTGTGCAAGTGATTGTGGGAAATTTGGATGCTGACCTGCTCCTCTGATCCCAGGTGAGGACAGTCGCTCTTCCTCCCTTGTACAGACGCCTCAGTCAGGAGGTGAGATTTCCTCTTCACCCAGCTCGTCCGGACTCTCCATGTGCATGTTTGTGCACCCACCCCAGGTACACACACATGCACACATACTCCCGCATACTCTCTTGCACACGCATTCACACTCACACAGGAAACACTCTCCAGTTGATGAGACCTGCAGGGAAAAGAGGATACAGGGAGGGGCAGTAAGAGTTTTCCAGGCTGAGTGCTGCTGGGGTCCCAAATAGCATGTCCAGGTTGATCAGTGTTAAAATGAACTTTGATCCCATGATTCCAGCCAACCACTAGATTCCACCAATGTGAGCCTGAGCATGGTCTGGTCCTTCCCCTTGCAGAGCTAAAGTCCACTGGAGGGTTGCCACGGGGTCACCGACACTGAGGGCCACATCTGGGAGGAGGGTGAGGACAGTCCCGTGGGTGCTCTGAGGAGGGAATGATAGACTCCCAAGGGGCTCTGGTGAAGAGAAGGGAATAGGGAAGGACATGTAGAATTTTGCCACATAAAGGAGCGGTGTGCTGGAGCTGTGTGTGTGCGCTGGCCTGAGGGGCAAAGTGTGCAGCATATTCTGGTGGGCAAGTGGTCCTGTGCCACCAGAGCCAGGGATAGGAGGGGCCAGAGAGGCAGCGTGGGGACAGATGGGAAGGGGCTTCAATGTTTGCTGGGGTTGGTGCTATTTCGTGGGTGGAGGAGTGGGTCCCGTAATTGGTTTATAAATAGAAGGGATGAGAAAGGTGACCTTGGTGGCCATGAGGAGCCCGACTAAGGCGGGAAAGTGGCATCTAACTAAAGGCACCAGAGACTGAAGTAAGAGATCAGGGGTCCCTGCCCTCTGGATCTTGCAGGCCAGACAGGAGTTTGATGCAGTAGCTGCGGCAGGTGTGTTAGGACGAGGTCACACCAGCAGAGGCTGTGAGAAGTGAGAGGAGGACGGACTGGCAAAGGGTTTCTGAGTCAGACCCTAGAAGGGGTCACTAAGCGCGAGGTGTCAAGGACAAAGGCGAAGGTTTGGCTGGGGAGGGAGGTGGGCTTGCCATCCCTGAGGTGGGCTGGACAGCGATGTAACATCCCTCCCCAGGCCCCCTCGGGAGGGAACCGGCCATTGTTTGTCAGCCTGTGCTGTTGTGGGAGCAGCAGCCCAGAATATTAAAATCGTTCTCAGGTTTATCTCCTCCCCCTCTTTGCTTGTTTGAAATCCTCGCAATTCAGGGGAGAAAGTTACTTTAATCCTCTGGTTCCTATCAGCCTAATTATAGTTTCAATAGACGACGGGCAGGGCTCTAAATGAGATCGGAGGACATGGGAACACATTATGTTGGCGCTAATAATGATCTGTCTTTGTTTTATCATTTCATGTTGTTGCTTCTCGTTTTGGCTGCCTGAATTCTTAATGCCTTTGAGTGTCTCAGGGAGATTGCTTCTTCTTGCTGCCAGGCCGGGACACAGTTGCAGACTTGCATATGAAGATACCCAGCCTGGTGCCTGCAGCTAACAAGCCAGCCGCCATTTAAATTTCAATCAGCCCTTCTGTTTGTGTGTGAGTTCCTTGGATGGATGGAATTAGCAATTTTGAAAAATTGATTAAAATTGCTGGTTTCACGAAGGCTCAAAACATCAAAATCAATCCTTTTTTTTTTTTTTCGATACACCAAAATTTTTGTTAGACTCACCATGTCTGCAGTATGAGAAACTGCCAAGCCTGCTGGTGGGGTGGTGAGGAGCCGGGAGCTGGGTGGGCTGGGGCTTGTCTTGGCTCTAGACCAACTTCTGTGTGACCTTCTTAAGTGTTTGAACCTCTCTGTTTTTTTTCTCCATCTGTGGCATAAATGGGTTTGACTAGATGGGGGATCTCTAGATGGCTCTTCCAGTCCTGACACTATATAATTATGTGCTCAGAGTCAGGTGAAAAATGAATGGATCTTTGAAGGTAGAATCTGCATTTAGATGAGGTGAGAATACTAACAACAGATAGCATATGGAAAAATACAGTTATCCCCATTTTCAGTTGTAGAAATGGAGGCTTATGCCCTTCCATGGTGCCATAATTCCCAGTCCACAGACTTTCCCTCCTTTCCAGGTGAATAACTCCAGGTAAGGCTGCCCTGACCTGCCCAGCCCAGGGTTCTCCCAGGGCCCTCACTGGTTCTGGAAGAGTCACACGCTACCACATGGCTCCCTGGCCCGACCAGGGGACCAGGGTGTGGAAGTTGGCAGCAGACATTTAAGGCATTCCTGGGCTTTCTCTTCTCTGAGCTTTGAGCTGATGTCTTGAAGGCTCTGTTCATCAGCTTTGCAGCAGAGGTGACTTGGAGAGTGAAATAGTAATAAAAAATGCAAATGTCTTATTTTCCTGAATAGTGTGAGCCGCTCAACAGCCCCATACCCATGGTCCTGGCTGGAGTCTCAGTACAGATAAAAACCCTCTAAAACCCTCAGGGTTGGAGGAGAAAAAAACCACTCTGTTCGCTGTCACGGGCAGGAGTAAAATTCCTTGATTTCTGGTCCCGCCCTCACTTGCCCCCAGTTGCACTCACCTTGGTCGGTAACTAGGCACTGCTACTCCCTCCACTTCAATCTGAGTAAGAGGAGTGTCACAGCCACTTTCTGTCTGTCCTTTCTGTCTGTTATAGCTCCCCATGGCACAGCTGTCAACAGTGCTTAATCACAAGAACCACCTAGGACTCTCGTTAAAAAAGTAGGGATGCTCAGTACCTGCTCCAGACTTACTGAAAAGAAGCCCAGACAGTACGGGAAGCCCTGTTTCTCTAAACACGCTCTCTGTATGTGGACAACATCTGTGTGGTCTCATCTCCCAATTCACTGGCCAGAGGGTCAGTGTGCAGACAATTGAAATTCTGTTCACAGCCCTATACGTGCTTATTGAACCCCTACTAAAGTTAGGGGAAAAGATAGAGGACTTACGGGAAAAGCATGTTTTCTAGACCTAGAAATGAATACCAGCTCCATCACAAATGCTTCGTGACCTTGGGAAGTCACTTACCTCTCTGGCCCTGCGTTCCCTCAATTGTCCCATGAGGACAGTGGTCCCTCTCTCCAGACTGTCTTGAGGAGACATACATGGTGTGTACGTGGAACACTTGGTACAATGCCTGGCACAGAAGTAGGTGCTCAACCAGCAGTAGCCTGTTCCTGCCAGAGGAAACCCACAGCAGCCCTACGGGGACAGTTCCTGGGCTTCTGTGAGTCCCCAAGCAGCTGGCCATTCCCAGAGCGTGTAATTTCCCCTTCAGGAGACGTGGATGTAGGCGGTAGGCTAGGCTCACTCCCCAGGGAAGTGACTTGCTCCTTTCACCAGCTATTATTGTATTTAAAACAAATTGGGCTTCAGCATAGTATAAACTAGTATCTGTTATGGGCCTTCAGGGAATTCACAAATTATTGAAATTATAATACCTTCCAGCATCAAGGTTTTGCTTTCCTGTAAAGCACAGTGGTGGGCACACACAGGCCATTCTCGTAGGCAGTGCAGACAACAGGCTGGAAGGAGGCAAGGGACAATGATGGAGAGAATTTGACCTGGCTTTTTTGCGGGTCCTTGTCCATTCAAAACAGTCTTCTTTACCACCTTGGTGAACACCTGGTGCATGACACAGGCGCAGCCACTGAGCTCGGGAATCAGGGGTTCCCAGCGAATGGAGAACTCTTTGATTGTGTAGCAGTCAGCACTCGCTTTTTGTCGGGGAGGGAGAGAAATCCAGCTCAGCCTGGCTTAAGCAGAAGGGGAGGTGATTGACTCACAGGCCAGGAGTCAGGCATGACAGGGCCCAGGTTTTGTATGGAATTGTCAGCTCCATCTCTCAGCCTTTGTTCCTCTGTGTCGACTTCATCCTCAGGCTAGCTGTCCCCACAGGGTGGCACAAATGGCCCCAGCAGCTCCAGGCTCACATCCTGCCTGATAGGCAGTAAACCTCTCTTCCCCAGTGGCAACCAAAGCCTAGTACTGACTCTCCTTGGTTCACCAGGGTCGTTGCTCCTCCCTGAACAAATGCCTGTGGTCTGGGGAGTGGGGAACCCCGACTGTCCAGGCCTGGCTCACTTGCCCACCCCAGGGCCAGGAGTAGAGAGTCAGGGAGGGGTGGTTTCTGTAGGAAGGCAGCTCAGAAGCTGAGTGGGCAAAACCAAGACATGTCCAGTCCCACTGGTCAAGGAGCCCAGGCCCAGTGACAGAACTTAGGGTGGCTTCTTGTCTTCCCTGACCGCACTCCTGCCCCCTCCAAACCCCACATTGCTTAGGCTCTTGGTTTTGACCTATTGAAAACACAGGATGATTAAGACGATTGGAAAACTTGAACATTGTCTTAGTTTGGGGTCCCTAAAAGTGGATGCTGAGGCTAGGATCAGGGTGTGAGATGTTTACCTGGGAAGTTACCCCACGAAGCACAGTAAGGGCTGCAGAGTGACACAGGGAAGCTCCGGAGGAAAACTAGTGCAGGCTGAGCTAGTGGGTGGGTTCCTGCTGTGGGCCATGGGAATTCAGTTGCTTTGGGACCCCCTTAGTGACTGCACACTCAGAAGGGTTCCTCCAAGGGGCAAGGAAGCTTGGCTATCTAATGACCAAGTCCTGTCCCTCCTGGGGTTTAACTGCCTAGCACTCTGAGCCTGCCGCGTTATGGTGAAAAGTCTTGCAGCGCTAGCTTGCCCTCAGATGGACATGCAGGTGCTTGAGCTGGAAGTGTCAGTGTGTAAGGGTGCACCCCACTGCAGCAGCAGCTGCCTTCCAGAGAGGAAGGCCGGGAGAGGTGGGATGGACACCAGCAGGATCTGCTACAAATTGGGACTGGGTATTATTAAGGAATTTAAAACAATTTTGCTAGGCACCTTAATGACATTGTAATTAACATAGGAATATGCTCTTATTTTTTAAAGAAATGGGTTATGAAGAATTTAAGCGTGAAAGGTAGTGATATTTGTAATGTAAAATATTTTAGCAAAAAAAAAAAAAGGATGAAGCAAATAGTACAAAATGTTAGCAGTTGTTCAATCTAGATGACAGATATATATCTGTGGGTGTTAATTATGTTATTTCTAGCTTTTGGTAAGTTTGAAAATGTTCATAATCAAAAAGAAGACCCAGGGTGATGCTGGGATCTGTTTGTGTTTGGTGACTGGGTGGTGGCTACTTCTCTCTGTCCCTGGCTGGAGCTTTGGCCTTGCCTCCAAATTGTGTGTGACTTTGCAAAACTGTCAGGGCCTCAGTTTCTCTGCTTGTAAATGAAAGACAGCCTTGTTTCAGATTTCTGAGATCTGCCACACTCAGAGGCTCTGGGTCAGTGAACAGTTTCTGAAGTGCACTGGAAATTCTAGAATATCAATAGAAAGAGCTTTGGAACTCCCAGTCTGCTCTTCCCACCCCGGAGCCTTAGGTTAGGGCCTGTTGGGCCACTTCTGAGATGTTCTAAGACTCAGCCTCTGACTCGGAAAATGATCCCAGTTAAGCGTTCAACTGCCCTTTTTTTCCCCCCAGGGCTGACATTGGACTGCTGGGCCTCAGCATGACTGAAACCTGGGGAGAAGGGCCAGTTCAGTGAGGAAAGCAAGGTCCTGGGCCTCATGCAAAGACAAGTGTCCTGCAAGTGAATGCATATATTCCTGCTATATGGTGAGTTTTTACCATAAATGATGTTGAATTGTGTCAAATGAGTTTAAAAAATTTTATTTTGAGATAATCATATGATTTCACAGATATTGGAATATTAAACTAACTTTTTGTTCCTAGGATAAATCCCTGTGAGTCATGGTATATTATCCTTTTTATATATCATTGAATGCAGTTTGCTCATATTTTAAAAGTATTTTTGTCCCATGAAGAGTATTGGTCTGTAGTTTTCTATTTTAATAATTTTTTTTTTCTGGTTTTGGCATCAAGATAAGTTGGCTTCATAAAATGAATTGTAAAGGGTTTTCTCTTTCTCTATTTTCTGAAAGCGTTTGACAGAGTTGGTATTTTTTTTCCAATTTAAAAATTTCTAATTTTTAAAAATAGAATCTACCAGTGAAGCTATTGGAACTGATACTTTCTTTGAAGGAAAATTATAACTATAAATTCAGTTTACTTTGTAGATATAGGATTATTCAGTCCTTCTGTTTCTTCTTGAGTGAATTTTGGTAGTTTGTACCCTTCAAGGAATTTGTGTATTTTTCTCTAAGCTCTTGAATTTATGGTGTAAAATTGTTTATACTGTTTATCTTCACCATACCCCTTATCATTATGTAATGTTCCTTTTTACCCCTTTTTATGAAGTCTATTTTACTTGATATCAATATAGTCAATAGAACTTCCTTTATAAAAATTAAAACAATTATTTTGTTATTTTATTAAGCTATATTGACAATAGAACTTTTTTTTTGCTGCTACTTTAAACAAATTTAAGTATAATTTACCTATGTCAGTTCCAGGTGTACAACACAGTGATTTGGTATTTATGTACATTACAAAATGGTCATCATGATAAGCCTAGTTACCACCTGTCACCATACAAAGTTATTACAGTATTATTGACTATATACCCCATGCTGAATAGAACTTTCTTATAATTAGTGTTTGGGTGGTATATTTTATTCCATCCTTTATTTTTAATCTATCTGTGTCTGTGTATTTAAAGTGTATATCTTGTAGACAGCATGTATTTTGGTCTTGAATTTTATCTAGTCTATCAATCTTGGACCTTTGAATTGGAATGGTCATTGGTAGATTGGGTTCAAATATATCATATTGCTATTTATTTTCTATTTTTTCCATCTGTTCCTTGTTTCACTTTTTCCCTGCCTTATTGTGTATGAGTTCAGTACTTTTTAGAATTCCATTCTATCTTCTCTGTAAGTTTAGTAGCTGTACCTCTTCGTTTTATGTTTTCAGTGATTGCTCTAGTGTTTGTAATATACATTTAACTTACCAAGTCTACGTTCCATTAATATTATACAAATTTATGTTTGATGTGAGAATCTTACGACAGTATAATTCCTCTTCCCTTCCTGTCCTTTGTGCCAGTGTTGTTATATATTTTACTTATACATACATTATAAACCCCACAGTATACTGTTATTTTTATATTTAGTCAGCTACCTTTAAAAAAATGAGAAATGAGAAAACATGTACATTTTTATCTACCCACATATTTAGAATTTCCAAGACTCTTCATTTGCTTGTGTAGACCTGATTTCCATCTGATATTTTCCTTTAGCCAGAAGAGCTTTAGTTAATAATTCTTATAATGCAGGTCTGCTAGTGGTAATGAATTCTCTCAGTGTTTTTTTTAATCTGAAAATTCTTTATTTTGCCTTTACTTTTTTATTTTAAATTTATTTATTTATTTATTTATTTTTTGGCTGTGTTGTGTCTTCGTTTCTGTGCGAGGGCTTTCTCTACTTGCGACAAGCGGGGGCCACTCTTCATTGCGGTGCGCGGGCCTCTCACTATCGCAGCCTCTCTTGTTGCGGAGCACAGGCTCCAGACGCGCAGGCTCAGTAATTGTGGCTCACGGGCCTAGTTGCTGCACGGCATGTGGGATCTTCCCAGACCAGGGCTCGAACCTGTGTCCCCTGCACTGGCAGGCAGATTCTCAACCACTGCGCCACCAGGGAAGCCCCTTGCCTTTACTTTTGAAGGATTCTGTCACTTGATATAGAATTCTAGGTTGATAGTCATTTTTCCTTCCTCTTTATACATTTTTTAAAATATTTATTTATTTATTTATGGCTGCATTGGGTCTTCGTTGCTGTGCGTGGGTTTCCTCTAGTTGAGGTGAGCGGGGTCTACTCTTCGATGCAGTGCACAGGCTTCTCATTGAGGTGGCTTCTCTTGTTGCGGAGCACGGACTCTAGGCACGCGGGCTTCAGTAGTTGTGGCACGTGGGCTCAGTAGTTGTGGCTCATGGGCTCTAGAGCACAGGCTCAGTGGTGGCGCACGGGCTTAGTTGCTCTGCGGCATGTGGGATCTTCCTGGACCAGGGCTTGAAACCATGTGCCCTGCATTGGCAGGCGGATTCTCAACCACTGAACCACCAGGGAAGTCCCTTGCTCTTTATACATTAGAAATGTCATTCCATTGTCTTCTGGCTTGCATAGTTTCATTTGAGTAGTCTTTGTAATTTTTAGTTATGTTTCCCTGTAAACAATGAGTATTTTTTCTCTGAAGATTTTCTCTTTAACATTGGTGTTCTTAAATTTGATTATGATACGCCTTGATGTGATTTTCTTTGTACTTATCCTACCTTGGGGTTTGTTGAAGTTTTTGGATATGTCAATTTATATTTTTAATGAAATTTAGAAAACTTTCAGCTATTACTTCTTCAAATAATTTTTGTGTGCTTTTTCTTTGGGGACTCCAAATTACACATTTGGTAGAAAACTTAATACTGGAGTGTGACCCACTCCAAATATTCTGACTTAATTGGTCAGAGTAGGAGCATTAGTATTTAAAAAATTTTCCCAGTTAGTTCTAATGTGCACACAGGGTTGAAAGCCACTGACCTCATCCAACCTTCCCAAGTTAGAGCTGAGGCCACTGAAGCAAAGAATGGTTAGAAGCAAATGTAGATGAGATCACAGTCTGTTGCAAAGCCCACCTAAAACGGAGTACAGGATATGTATAATACCTTATATCCTCCCAGGAGACTGTCTCTTGACATCCAGGTATTTGCAATTGTGTCAGGAGGTCTGCAGTGCATTTGAATTCAAGATGTACATCCTCCAAACATAGTAGCTAAGGCCAACCCATTAGCTATACAAAACTATGGATTTCTGCAGTCCCCAAATCATTTAAATCAGCCTATTACCACTACAGTGCCCACATATAGACCTGGTATGAGTCATTGATTGGTTTTGATCAAGTTGATGAGAATTCTGCTATTTAACAGACTTCAGCACTCTGGAGAACCCCAGGGCATATTCTGCCAGTGTTCCTATCAATTCCTTCTCCAGGTTTACATCAGCAAAGATGTTCTCAGCTTGGTTTCAGTCATTCTATGCATTAAAAAAATAGTGCTTTCACTGAACCAGCAGGAGGCAAATATTATCTAGATTTTGATACTGAGTAGCATTCTGAGATTTATTGATTCATGTTCAAAATTTCAGGGATTCTATATAGGATTCTTTGGTGAGATCCTTAGGTGAGAATTTTTTCTTTCCCTTTTTCCCTCCTTCTTCCCCTCCTCTCCCCTCCTTTCCCCCATTTTTCTCTTTCTCTCTCCGCTTCCCTCTCTTTCTTCTTTCTCTTTTTAAAGTTAACCCTAGGTTGGTCACACCTGGAGTGGTGAGACGCCTCTGCCTGGGGACCACATGCAAGTTAGTAGGGAACTGGATTATTCCAGTGCTCCTTTCCTGCCTTGACATTTTTTCTAATTCCATAATGCCCCTAGATGATTCTTGGCTGATACCCAGTTTCAGATTTTAGGCTGATAATAGCAGCCAGATGACTCCCCTCTCTGCTCCTCTCTCCACAGCACACTCTTAGCTTTTGCTTGGGCTTTGACTCACTGTTTGGCTTAGACAAACCCACTCATCAAGCTGGCATTTTACAGGTGGCTGAAGACAGATGCAGAGAGTGAAAACAAAAAGTGATGGTTAACACTTATGAAGTGTGTATAACTGTTTTAAATGCTTGACCCTCAGAGCCAGGCTATAGACAGGCACTAAACATTACCCTCATTTTATACAGGAGGAGACTCAGGCACAGAGGGATTAAGTAACTTTTGAAAGAACATGACAGATAAGTAGCAGACCTGGGATTTGTACCGAAACAGTTCTTAACTAAAGCTTAGAGACTTGATCTAAACCACTACCTGACTGTCAGAGGACAGCCCTGTGTTTGGATTAAGTAGGTGGCATCTGAATGCCATGTTTCGAAGGACCAAAAGGCATTGTCCCTGATGCCCTGTCATATGTCTACAACCTCCTCTATGAGCTCCTGCGTTTGAATAAGGCATCACTTATAGTTTCTGCATTCAGATGGACTCTGAATGCAGAAGTCCTCTACTTTCTAATTTGTGGCCTTGGACCTCAGCTTCCTTATCTGTAAAATGGGGCTGCTAATACCTCCTTCAGAGGATCATCGTAAGGATTCAGTGAAATTGTGTATGTAAAACACCTGGCACAGAGGACCCACCATTTATTAAGGGATGGAACCACGGGAGGAAACACTGTGATCTGCTGATTGGCATCAGTGAAGAGCCCCAGAGAATGGAATATGGGCAGATGTTTTATTTTTAACTTTTTATTTGAAATACAAATTTGCAAATATAGTACAGAAAGTTTCTGTGTACCCTCCTAGCTTTTCCCAATGTTAGCATCTTACATAATTTATAATTACTAAAACCAATAAATTAGTATTGGGAAACACTAATACTAAACTATAGATTTCTTTCAGATATCACTGTTTTTTTTCATTCATGTCCTTTCCCTATTCCAGGATTCAGTCCAAGACACCATGTTGTATTTAGTTGTCATGTCTCCTTAGTTCCTTCCAATCTGTGACAGTGCCTCAGTGTGCCCTTGCTGTTCATGACCTTGACCTTTTAGAAGGGTACTGAGCAGTTATTTTATAGGATGCCCCTCAATTTGCATTTGTCTGATTTTCCCCTCATGATTAGATTGAGGTTATATTTTTTTGGCAAGAATACCACATATGCGATGCACCTTTCTTAGTGCATCATATCAGGGGCCAGGTGGTGTCTATATGTCCCATTACTGGTGATGTTAACCTTGATCATCATGGTAAAAGTGGGGTCGGCTGGGTTTCTCCACTGCAGATTACTGTGTGTGTTTTGGCCTTTGTATTGATAAATATCTTGGAGGAGATACTTTGAGATAATTCAAATATTCTATTTCTCCTCAAATTTTCACCCATTAATTTTAGCACCTTGTCTGTAATAATTATTACTGTGGTGTTGCAATGGTGAATACTTAACTTTCCCTCATCCATTCTACATTTATTAATTGGAATTCTTCCATAAGAAAGAGCTGCCCCCATTTACTTATCGATTCAGTTATTTATTTATAACCATATGGACTTGTGGGTATTTAGTTGATGAATGAGTTGTAATTTGGTATTCTCATTATTTATTTTATTGCTCACATTGTCCCAGCCTTGGCCTTTCAGTTTGTTTTCTCTGTCCTTTGGACCTGTGGCCAGGGTTTATGAAATCCCAGAGTTCACCTCGGGGCAGCAAGGGCCAGGCTGTGAGAGGGGGCAACTTGAAGGGGAGTGGAAGTGAGAGGGGAGATGGTGGCACCCGAGACCCCTTCCCCATATAGAATCTGCTTCTCTAAGACCCATTCAATTCTGGAATTTCACTGGACAGCCCTATTTCCCTGCTCCATTCTACAGCTGAGCAAATCAAGGCCTCAGGAAGGGAAGGGGCTGTTGGGGGCCACTGAGCAAAAAGCTGGGTGGGTGGTGAGGTGGGAGGGGTGACCTGAGCCGGAACCCTGTCCCTGCCATCCTAGCCTGGCCCTGGGCCCCCACGCGGTACCTGTTTGCAGGGCAGCCTGTTTCAGGAGCCGGGCAGCTAAGGTCTGAGGGAAGTGAGCTCCATCAGCAGAAACTCAGGAAACAGGAGGCTTCTGGTGCAGTCTCTTCAGGAAGCCCTGGGGCTATTGGCGCTGCTTCCCTCTCCTTTCTGCCCAGCTGAAAGGGAGGGGTTTTCGTTGCCAAATCCCCAGCTCCGGCTCAGTGGGGGCCTCTAATCCCCTCCTGGCTCAGGAACGTGGTTCAGCCCAGGCCTACTGGAGGTGCCCCCAGAGAGGATTTGTGCAGGCCTGGGAACAGAGCTCCATGCGGCCCCAGGCCCACCCAAGCCAGAGCTGGAATGCTAGCAGCAGAGCATGGGAAACAGGCATAGGGTTGGAGCTGACAATAAGTTCTGTGAGAGTCAGGGGCTACATTAATAGAGGTACAGTGGGCAGAAGGAGGGATAGGCTGGTGT